>NC_137435.1:19375000-20042500 GCF_964374335.1 Astatotilapia calliptera
AAACTCACTGAAGTCCTTGACTTTAAGAGCGCCCATTTTAGGGCCCGCCAGGTGCTGCAGGAAGTAGTTAAGCATGGAGATGATCCTCTCAGCCAGGAATGGGTGCACAAAGATACCCTTAATTTCTGAGAAAGAGAAAAAAAAGAAAAGCAAAAGGCAGAAATAATCACAGTGAATGGATGAGGACAACAATTAAATGGGTTCATGAGTGTAGTGGAAAGGATGTGTAGCGGTCTTTTCTGCCTGACCTGAGGTGAGGAAGGCCAGTGTGCCGATGGTCTCATTGGACATGATGTTGTGGAAGCGTCCCAGCTGTCCAAACATCTGCAGGCTGGACTCTTTCTCTCTTCTGGCATCAGGGGCCAGGCCTTCCCAGTCCCCTCGATCCCTCTCCAGCTGCAGAATCTTGATTTTACTCAGGTACTACAGAGGAAAGAAGATTCAGCTGAAAAACGGAGTCTAAATCACATCAAAAATATCTTTAAAAACAATAAAGTTATTAATAATGATGCTACTATAGAACCGTTTTAGAAAGAGATATGCAGTAGATGACAAGTACTGATAGATTAAACTAGATTTCACCATCAGAATATTGTATAATGTCAGAATAATATTCCAGCAATGTTCAAAAAACATCACATAACACAGAACCAAGGCTGAAGGTTGTGAAGTCAAAATACATCATGGTCTCACCTGAATGGCCTCATCCAATAGGAAGATGGCATCATTCATCAGTAAATTGAGGAACCTGAGGAAAAGAGGGGGGTTCATGGCCTCCAGGTTTTCAGATGCATAGTTGGCCAAATGCTGAAATAAAACATACCAAACTAAATTAAACACATTTATGCCAGTTTGCAGGTATGCACTATCCATTTGTTCCCTTATTATGACTACATGGTTAAAAGGGTTTATACCAGCATGTGTTAAGTGTTAAGCAATTAATTTTATGTTAAAAAACTAAGGAAAAACTTTCCACTTTCACTCTGTCTCTTAAGCAGTAAGTGGTTCTTCATTGCTGGCTAGCTCCCCTGAAACAGGAAAATCCACCTGTTGGCCATAATGATGGGGTGTGTAGAGCACTTTATAAAGAGAATAGTGTGGAGAAGAGAGTAAATCAGGTGCCCCAGTGGTTCGTTGACTGAATTCGACACTGTCCCCGCCTTGTGTGACTTTTTCCACTCAGTGGAATCAGTGCTGGCAGAGCAGATCACCACAAGATCCGAGCAGCACTACGTCGTGCCATTTTAAGGTGCGATTTAACCCCCAGTTAAATGAAGGTTAAGTCTTTTTTTCCTTCCAAACACACCCAACAGTTTACAACATGATGTGTTATTATATGCACATAACACTACAACCACAACTAAGTTTGCAACAGTTATCAACAGGAAGGGAAAGAGGAAGGGGAAAAAATACTGCCACCTTACACCCTTCTTCACTTTTGATTGATGTGTGCAATGGACCAAAATCAAACAAAAAGAAACAAAAAATAGGAGCCTTCAAAGAAGAGTCGATAGAATTTTTGAAAACCTGATTTCCTTGTCTTGCTTTAAAAATTCATTAGGTAAACTGCGCTCAAAATGCCTGACCACATTATCTTATGGAGTGAATTGCTTCTTACTAGAAGTGAGGAAAACTGAAGCCCGAATGTAAGCAAAGGAGAGCACGAGGTGGCTGCAGAAGAAAAGTCAAACCAAGGAATTTCATGTTGCATGGCTAAAAAGTACAATCATCACACATCTAACATCTGAAATTTATATCTAGAACATCAACATTACCTTGATGCTCTCTCTGTAGTTGTCTTTTCCCCACATGTATTTAAGAGCTGGATACATAGGCCTTCTGTAGTTGAATTTCTGTTCAAACTGATGAGGATCACCTGTGGGGGGGGACCAGAGGAAACCTTAAACCCCGCATGTTTCAGCTCTCCTTCCTGTTTGCTTACACTTCAGAGTTTATCTCTTTATCTTGTTGTGCAGAGCACGTCCAGGTGAGCACACAAAACCTAGCTTCTTCACTGTTCACAAAAAGACCCTAAATAATACTACGCCTCACCAAGCCGAGCTCTTTTAATCACAGATGGTCTTAGTAACAGTTGACAGTTAACTTAACAGGAATGTTAACAAACAGCTGTTTCAGCTTTCCACCTACAGATCTTTAGAATCTAGAAAGTCTAAACTGTGTTGTACCTGTGAATTCAATGTCTACAAACACAGTAATGAGGGCCTCAGCCAGCTGGGGTGCGTGTCTATAGGAGCAGAAAACTCTTTCTCTCTGGAACACGATTGGCTGAGCAGCACCAGGGGTCACCGGCTCCATGTGGGGCATCACTGCCTCCAAAACCTCGGCAAGCTTTGCTCTTAAATGAGGGTTCTTCATCCTGTTGTCCAAACAAGACATGACAAATCTGAACGACTCTTCATTTCATCTGACTGAAATCACAGACATGGTCGATAAGGTCACTGACCTCTCTACGTTACCCATGAAGACAGTAATAAAGTTTAGAATCTGCTCTAGACTTTCTGCAGACGTCTCCAGGATGTCTTCTGCAAACCGACGAAGGAAGATGAAAAAATCTCCCAAATTTTCTGCAAAAAACTCTGACAGACAAAATGCAGATTAATGACTATCGTGTGAAATGCTCAATATTATTGAGATGAGTGACTAAAAACTGCGATATTGCATGCACAGATGCAGTTATTTCAAACCAGTCTGTAGTGTCTGCTGTGAATGAATCGCATGTACAAAAGCTTGCAGTGATTTACAAACTCACACCTTGAACTTTGACAACAAAAACGCAATTAAATGATCAGTGATGTTATTTATTACATGCCGGTGGGGTGTGGTAACATTCCGTCAAAATGATGTTTGCATGACGTTTTATGAAGTGGGGTAAGGCTTTTTAACACAACGTTCACACCTTCAAATTTAAGGAGGCGAAAGAAAAACACCTGATCCAACTCAATCCTGAGAAAATTAAGAGAAATTAAAAGGCTGAACATGTTGGCCCAGTATGACAAAAAGTAAACCTGAGTGTTTCACCCCATTGTATTTACTGTATAGTGAAATATCTGACGTACCAGGTACATAGCAGAGCATCGTGTTCTGCAGGGAGGGCAGGGGAAAACTGAGTGCTACATGTTCAGGCCCCTGGTTCCCCATACTGAGCTGAACGAGCAGAGCAGCAGTGGAAGCTTGTAGGTTAAGGCAACATTGCAGCATGGCAGGTTGTGTAGTGGCAGCTTTGGTTGAGAGATAGACAATCATCAGGCGCTCAAACTGCTCCAGGAGCTGCTCCGACATTGGGCTGCCTGTTCGCTGGGCCTCCTGCCACGTCACCTGGAGCCGGTGGAGAGACTGGCTCATCTTCACCATCTGCTCATGGAGTCTGCATGCACACATTATGCATGCAGACAAGTGCACAGACACAGTGGGAACAAGATAACATACGTTGGAAGTCTCAGTATTCTCTTTAGCTTCTATATGGAAAAGATCTGCGTTTGTCTGACTGTGTTTACCTGTGAAAGCCTAGATGCTGGGTGAGTTGTGTGAGGATGAGGTTTTCAGTCAGAAGGCTGTAGGACTGCGCCGACTCCATCGGCTGCTGGGGAGGCACAGGGATCAGGCAGGTCTCCTTATCAAGACCTGACATAAGAAAAAGTGGACAGTTTATTTATTACCAAAGGCGTTAAATTAACAAGCTTGAAACCATTATAAATAAGGGTCACTGACATCCAGTACACTGACCTCGTGCATGCACATTGCGATTCCTCCTCTCTTCCTCACTCAGCTCTTTGAGTGCGCAGTAGGTTGGGTTGAAGGTGAGCAGTTTAGGTGAACGTGGCCTGCAGAAGGGCTGGCACAGCTTCAGCAGAGCTGCACCCAAGTTCAAGAAAAATGCATCTGAGGCGTACATCTGAAAGAAGATCTCCGGCATCTGATTGGCCCAGATCTTGGCTCGGCCAGCATTAGCTTGCAGGCAGCTGCCCAACCAGGTGAGCAGCAAGTGGCGGGTCTCACCAGACCGCTGGAGCAAGTTTTTCAAGATTTGGTGCAGCTTGTCATGAAACTGGCCCATAAACTGCAAACCAGTGAGAGAAGAAAAGGTCATTGACTCTGGTGTATTTTCAGTTTGGCAAACAGGCAAACAAATCAGGAGCAGCAAATGAAAAAGAAAGCGTTTACCTGGTGGATGTTGGCCTCTTGGACCTTTGTTTCCTGGGCGCTGGAGCGGGAAGGGTTCAGGAAGTAGCCGTGCCCTTCTACCACACCTGGGGTTTTCAGCAAGCAGGATATATTGAATACTGTCCCCAGTAGGCTTTTCTGGTACTGCAAACCATTAGCTGGGTCTTTGGGCTGGATGTGTTCAACGAGTACCTGTGAACATAGAAAAAAGAGGATTTAAAATCGTCTGCTGTTGTCAGAGGGTGCACAACATTACCACAACATTCGCTAAAAGTCTGTCTCTGTACCTTGGCAATATCTTTATGGTGGCTGAAATAGAGGAGAACATCCAGGTAGGAGTAGAGAAGAGGCTGGCACAGGTCCAAGTCCTTGACACGTCCCTGGAAGATGTCGAACACCGGTACTATAACCTCCTCAAAAGTCCGCACCTCCTGATCAGACAGCAGGCCAGCAATGACCTCCTCCACAAATTCAACCACTTCGTCTGGATCTGAATCACAGCAGAGACATTTAGGCAGAAAACTTTACACATAACACTTATAACTTTACTCAAAACTCAAGACAAAACAGTTGGGCCCAGTCCATGACCTACGTGCTCCATTGAAGCTTTCCAGCAGCAGGTCCAGAAGTTGTTCGTAGACATTCTGGCTGATGTAGATCTCTGGTGTGAGCAGGACTGTTCGTGTGTTAGAAACGGTCAGATTCTTACAGCGAACAGCAAACGAAAGTAACTTCTCTGGTACCTTTGTGATCTGGAGGTGAGATAAAAAGAAAGTGAATGAATTATGGAAAAGTGTGGGTTATTTTTATGTTCCAATTACTTAGAATACTCTATTAACAGATGGCCATCTCTAAAAATAGTACCACTAAAGAGCGACAATTACAATCATGCAGAGGGGGGAGAAAAAACAAAAACCCAGTTACCTCTTCCTTAGCCCTCTGATAACAAGCAAAAAGGTAAGGGATGGCACATTTCTCTCCAGCATCCCGGTCAGCAGACAGGTTAACAGCACTGCATGACGTCATATAGATGAGCTGGTTTCCCGGCTCTAGCAGCAGCAGACGGTTAAAAAGGGCCTGGAGGACAAAAGAAGAAGCATCACTGACACAAATCAGTCTGACCAACACATTTCGAAAGCCCCTAAAACAACGAAGTCTTTATGTCAGGCATTTTCTTTATGAAAATCAATTTTTACGCAATGCGTCAAAATGTAATGTTTTTGCATCTGATGGAATACGAGGTTTCTTCAGCCACTTTGCCAGACATGTAGAGGTTCACGGTAAGGTGAGAAATGAGACGGAAGAAAAAAAGTGATAAGATTAAAAACACTTTATTGACATTTGACCTGTTCTATGTTGTCCATGTCCAGCCAGTCCTGCCCATCTAGATCTGCAGCCATCTCCTCCAGGTAAACACACCGAGGAGGGATCCCATTACCTCCTCTCAGACTAGGGTCACCTAGGGGGAAAATAAAAAAATAAAGTCAATTAAGATGTTTTTACACATGGCAACTTATTATCTCTTAGACTACGTGCACTGAATTAACTGGTGCTGAGAAATAGATCAACAGTCCAACAAATAACTGCTACATTTCCTCAACATCATCACTCATCCCTGAGTAGTGGTGGAGAGACTCACACAATAAGACCTCACAGTAGGGATGGTTTTTATATTGTCTTAAAAGGTGCTGAGTCATTTGTTACTCACAGGACAGCAAATCAAGACAGTGTGCTGCATCCAATAATACCTCTAATAACAGAGCTCGGTACTATTTAGGAGAAACACACTCATCACCCAGCACCTGACTGCCTTTTAGATCAAAAGAAGGAAAATCAGCTGACAATATGGCATGCAAGACTTTAGTCTGCACAAGCCTCTCACGCACAAGGTTTTAAATAGTCCTACCTTAGGTATTTAGTATTCAAAGGTATTGGTGATAGCTGACCAATTAAAGCAAATTCTATATCATTTTCACACTGATGCATTTAATTGATGTCATTATTACGAGGTTTACATTATAGTGAATCTGGATTGCTATAGTTCCATGTCTCCCCTCCAGATATAACACACTTACAACACAGATTTGACCAAGCGAGCACATAAGTTTGTCTACCATTTTTGACCTGCTTTGAATTAGATGTGTGTGGAGCTGATCCATCATCATCATCATCATCATCATCATCATCATCATCATCATCATCAAATGAGAGAAAATGGAGTATTTCTAACTTAGGGGCTGATTTTTAAATCAGAGCTTAACATGACTGAATTTGCAGAGACACTCCTTTATCTCATCTACTTAAGTTTTTCCCCCCCCTGTTGGTGTTTCTGTGGGTTAAAAACTTGGCCGTGTGTGGGTATAACCTGGAAAGAGCACAGGAGACGGCTGAGGATGGCCAGCAAATGTTATAACCTAATACCATTTTAGCCGTTTGCCTCATATCCGCCCACTCAAGTTATTACTTACAGTAAAGCTAAATCAATCAGCATAACATGTCAGTGTTTGAACATGCCTTTATATTGGAAGTGCGATGTATAATCCTGGTATGTGTGTGTGCTTCTCTTCCACACATCCATCTTTTGTTTTTTCTCTGTGTCACGGCCACACACTGTACAATATGGTGGGTGGATAGTCCTAAAATAATGGGTGCATGTTAAGCTCCTCTGACTGCCACCCAGCAACGATGCTATTGGTCATCGGCAATGCCATTGGGGGTTTAGTATAACTGGACTCTGGATCAATCACCCAACCCTAGTAGGGCTTAAGTCCCACAGATACAGCCCAAATTATTTTAAAAAGTTTAAAGTTTACATATCAGCATGTGACAAAAATCATACAGCCAGCCAGGATTAGGAGCTAGAAGTACTGCAGCAGTGAAACCTCTATGGTATGACTCTCACAGAGCCCTAATTTCAACACTGGTGGGTCAGTCTGAAATTAACTGATGAGGGAAAGAATGGTCATTTCAAAATTGATATAATGCATTTAATTTTGTACCTTTTTGGCCCTTTTTTGAGTTTAGAAACCACAAACAATACTAAGAAGTAACATGAATAGATGTTTTGATCCATATTATCCATACTGAGTTAATACCCAGGGGCCGTGCAAATCACAGTCAACTTACTGTTGTCCAGAGTGATGAGAAATATTCGCTGGATCATGTGATTGACATTGAGCTGCTCGCACAGCTCCTGCCGGGACCGGAAGGAGCGGCTAATCTCTGCCACAGAGTCGTCATTGTCATCAACGCTGTCTGAAACCGAGTTTTCTGACTCCGACTGGCTCTCACCCGAGTCCTCCACTGTGAAAGCACATACAAAAGCCAAACATGAAGCAGCAGGTTAGCATAGCATAGACTAAATTAATATTTTGGCTAGTTTAAAAATAGATAAATCTCATCCGTGCTACAAACTGGTGATAAAACTGCCTTTTTCGAACAAAAAGAAAATCGAGAAAAGTTTCTAGGATCTAAAAATGATCTTGACTGATGGCTAAAAATCAGGGGGCAAGTTATAGAAGGGCATAAAACTGCTTCCATCTTGACATTTTTCACTGTATGAAATGTCATTAAGAAATGCAATTAATGGGACAGAGGATGATCTGAAAGACCAAGAAAACTCTCAAAAATAATCTCTGATACAGAAGTGGTGGTGCACCGTTTTCATGCAAAGACCTTTGGTATAAATAACATGAATTTGGAAACACAGTCTGAGAAAAATCATCTTATTGTTCATGAAGTGATACATAGGTAACACTGGAACCCTGCTGTGTGCAGCGGCTTTCAAGAGAAATCACTAGAAGAAAAACTTACCTGGAATTTCATCACAAAAATCAACATCTGAGATAAACAAGTAACTCTGGAAGCAAATGCTGTGACTGTTGCATGGGGATATCCTCCTTTGGGGTGGAGCTGCGTGATTTACAGAAAATGCACAGATGCAGGCATGCAGTTGCTAAGGTCCATTTGGGTCTACTGATAGAAATGTTGTCATTGGGCAGTAAGCAGAAAGATCCATTCTTGAATTTTTTTTGTGATAGCATGGAGTCATCTGTCAAGACTTTCTATTACAATGTGCATTAACTACACCTGTGCCCCTGGGGCGGACTTCAAGCCGACCTTATTAACGTATTCCAGGAATAGCTAGTCATCAGCAGTGTCTGCAGCTGTCCACACAACAGAGTATAATCAACTTTTACATATCAGCACACTCAGACAAGCTGGCTTCTATAAAAGGACGTGACCTATGATTATCTACCTCAAAGCCTACACACTTTAATTCCAGACAATGTTAGGAGAAGTTGGGATTCTGTCCAAAGTAACACACAACACAAATCAGTCTACTTCAGATATGTTCTGACTGCTTCTTATACTGTATGAAATGTGATCATTCTACTCACGTGGTGGTTGAGTAGAAAGCTGTTGAGGTTTCTGGCCTGATGCAAACTGTTTGGCATCAGCCAGTGAGCTGAAGAGGGCAGCAAAGGGGTTGCGGGAGATGTTCTGGTTGTTGTTGCCCTGGTCAGTCATCTCATTGGGGCTCAACACTTACTCCATCCAAGATCCCAGCTCTAGGGACTAGCTATCTTTTAAAAAAAAAAAAAAAAAAAAGGGGGCAGATGGCAATTTCAGCACACTTAAATGAACAGTATCATCATCACACACAAACAAGTGTATTTTTGTTTCGTTTGGTCACTGTTACTTTGATTTAATATGCAGATCTTCATGATGTTGGCCACTTTACCAAACTCATCTGTCCAGCACACTCAAATTCAACATGTTTTACTGTCAGCACGTTGTTGCCTTCAGGGTACAGTTGCACAACCTCAAGTACTATTAAAGAAGGCAGAGCCTTAAGGGAACCAGTAGCTCTGCTTTAATTTGTCACATGACTGTCTGGAGGCTAAATGCACTTTTTGCACCTTCGTCACACCTCCCTCTGCACCTCCCTCATCTCTCCCTACAAATATATTCTGAAAATGACACAATTAACATTCCTTTTAATCTTAAGTTGTTAAATTGCAAACACTGGCTTAAAATAACATCTTGCTATTTAGGGCTTCTCACAACATTTTTGGTTTTAGTGTGTTTATCTTACATATTTTACATCATCTTACATATTAAGCCAGTATATAAGCTATAGCTCTTTTGCACACATCTCTTTTTCAAATCTCCATGTTTTGTCTCCTTTTCTGTCTTCATTTATTTATTTGTATTTATATGTTCTATTTCTATTGTATATATTCATCAGCATCTGTGGGTGGACAGCAAAGAAAGAATTTCATTGCACAGAGGAATGCCTTTTTCTCTTGTGACACATGACAATAAACACTTTGAATATTGAATCTTAGTTTCACAGCTTAATGGTCATCATAACTTTCTTTTCATCTTTACAAGGTAATAGAGTTATTAAATATTATAGGTAGTAAATATTTCAGTGTATTACATTTAAACAGCAATAATTTCCTACATAGAAAAACTACTAGTGCCCACCAAGGACATGTTTTTTTTTTCTACACAACAATGAGACACGTCGAGGCATACTGTATATGAGAGCAAGAACTGTATGTAAGACTCCAGTGACAATTTAGTCAAACTGGAGCTCCAACAAAGCCAAATATTCAAGAAGACTGTTCCTGCTTAAGGTGGAAACAACAAACTTGTTTCACCACTTGAGGGAAAAACACAGTGAAGTACTACCAGACTATAAAGGAAGAGATTCAAGCAGCTGGTGATGTGAAACCCAAAAATAATTATGACACCTTGTTTCAGTGAATTCACACTTTGAATTAGGTAGTACATCATCAGTGACAGGAACTCGATGCAAAAGAAGGGCAAAGAATGCCCTTCATTTACTTATAGTTATAAATACACCTGACTGCAAGCATCAATAAAACATTTACTATGTTGTTTTTTTCATCATAAATATCATTACTGCAAACTGTCTTGAAATACTCAGCATCTCAAACTGAGTGGCTTGGAGACACTGTTCGAGTGACAAGGCTGAGGTGGTTTGGACATGTGCAGAGGACGGATAGTGGATATATCGGATAAAAGGTTTTGCACATAGAGCTGCCAAGCAAGGAGAAAAAGAGGAAGACCACAGAAGAGTTTCATGGATGCAATGAAGGACCTGCAGATGGCTACTGTAACAGAGGAAGAGGAGGATGCAAGGAATAGGGTGAGATGGTGATAGATGATCCCCTGTGGTTTCCCCCTACAGGGAGCAACCTGAAGAAGAAGCAGCAGCAAATGTTCTTGAAACATCATGATATAATTTTTAAGGGCATATCGCCCAGCCCCAATTTAAACTGAATAGATCTGTACTAATTCAGATGAATTTTAGTCTACAATAACACAGCACTTTGCAAGTTCTCATCGACACCCACAAGAACCCTAAAACAAGTATTTATATGCAAATGCCTTCAACACATTCACTCCTGCATGCTGTTTCAATACTGCAGTGCTATGAGACAGATACCATATAGAAGGATTTCACTTTGACTGTAACTGTATTTTTTGATTATTAAAGTTTTGCACCCTCAAATTGCATTTTAAATGTCTTTAAATAATCTGTAGTCACTATTTTTCCTCTATAAAAGTAACACAACGCGGATCAACGAGGTTTAAAGAAGATGGTAAGCTGTCTAAATGGGCACTTGTTGTTATTACTATAAAACAGAGTGTACCTCCACGTGTATTAGACATCGTGAGATGATAACCTGGGACAAAAAGGTCGTGGTCTGCTGAACCCTACTTTCTGATGATGTTCGAAAGTTTTTAGCACGACAAACAGTAACTCAGTAACATTAACAGTAACATATGGACTGACCGCCAGTCTAGGTAGAGCTCACCTCTTCCGCAGATTACAGTTACTGTGCATAGTCAGGTTTATCAGTTCAGCACCTTACAGCTTTAACTCTGACCACTTTACGAAGACTACTTCCCAGCTAGTCACCTTTACGCTGTTCTGAGAGAGTCACATCACCCGTTAGCCGTGTTAGTGCGCAGAAGATGAGCTGCTTGACGGTTTTGTGCTAACTAGCTAGCAGGTGGAGCTAGCAACCCTGACCGCCCTGCTGGTGCTGGTGCTGCTGCTGCTAAGCTGAGCTGTCATGGGGTCACCAAGGCTCGATTTCAACTTTAATTTCATAAACTCAAATGAGGATTTCAGGTATTATCAACCTCAATAATATATACAAACGATAAAGACGGCTGTCGTACCTGTTTGACGAGAAGTAATGTGTATTTTGAGTTATAAAATTGCTTCTACGAAACCAATGCCAGTTCCTCAGTAAATAGTAAACGTTTTCTTCTTTTTCCTAAAACGGCTGCTGCGAGCTGTATCAGTCCGTCGGCGCCACCGTTCGGTCAGGAGTGATTATTGCGTTGGAGAATTTCTTAATTCACTTAAAATAATAAAATAATATTTTATTTTTTGCCATCTATAAGTTTAAAAAAAATTGAGTCATTATGGCCTTAAAATTGGAATTTCAAGTTTTCTCAATTCCAACTTATTTTCTCAGACATTTGGGTTAGTAAGTTTAAAAAAAACACACAAAAAAAAAATATATATATATATATATATATATATATATATATATATATATATATATATATATATATATGTGTGTGTGTGTGTGTGTGTGTGTGTGTGTGTGTGTGTGTGTGTGTTTTGACGTTTTTTCAGCACTCTGCTGGTGGTAAACGCCTGTTTTCAGTCTATTTATTTCTAAACTTTACATTCTTTCTTTTACACATTTTGACAGTTTATAAAACCATAGTAAACCTTTCTGATATCTTTTCAGAGCCTGTATTGGTATTGGTTCGATATTAGTGTAATAAGATCGATACTTTGTTTCTGTCCTCTAAATTAAATAATTTTTTTTTGGGGGGGGCGAAAAAAATGAAAAAATATTGAAAATACATGAAAAGCTGAAAGGTGTGATTTGTTGTGTGAACCAATCATTGTGCTTAACACTGGAAGTCAAGTATTTCAAAATGTTGAGATTATAAGATGAAGTTGTGATTTATGGCTGGCAAAACCCCTGCAGCAGAAAGACGCTTCTACAAAAAAGAGAGGAAACGGGGGACAAGAGGAACCAATTAAACAGGCAAAATGCACAACAAAATATATAAAATCATTGCAAGTGAGGTTCAACACAGCAACAGACATGCAATATAAACACACAAACAGTCACAAGATGCAGAATGACTGCAAAAAGATGTAGACAGAACCGAATGAGATGCAACCTGAACAAAACTACAAACTGAGTCTTTGAGTCTATCTCATTTGTAGAAGTTGTCTTTGTGATTTAACTGACTCTCCCACTTTTTTCCTACTAAATTACTTGGATTTGTTTATGACGTCTTATCTCAGAGCTCATTTTACATATTTACGCACAAGTTAATTTCCATGAATTCCCACAGAGCTGCTATCCAAGCAAACCTAACATGAACCTAAATATCCAGTAGTAGTGTAAGTCTTCTACCCACTCTAATAAGACCATTATTACCATTAATCTTGAATGAAGTACGCAGTTGTTATTGCACATGTTTGGTTTTGCTTTATTCTTAGTTCAGGAACCTCAAACACTGATGATAATTTACCCATGTCTCGACATCTGGAAGTTTTCACATTTACAAAACTACATGGCTTTAATAAATCAACACTTCTGAGTAGCAGTGTTAAAGGCAGTGAACATATGCAACTCTGAACACAAATTATAAATATTAAAAAATCTGATAAAACCTCAGTTGACTGATTTAAGGTTGACTTGCAGTTATTTAACATGACTGAGTTAAGTGTAACTACATTTGCTTATTTTTTAGCACCTCAGCTGCAGTCTGTCCAGTGTGTCAGATCCTGTCAGCTATGACACATCTGCCTCCCACTAAAGCCTGAAATGTTTGCTGGCCATCAGCAGAGGGCAGCAGCAGACGTATTGTTAGAAGCCCATTTCAGATTATCAAACCGCTCAAAAAATTAAACACTTTCATGAGAATATTAATCAAGTCAGTTAAACTTCTGGGATATTAATTTGAGCAGTGAAGTAGCGTGGGGGTGGGTTGTTAATCAGTTTCAGTGGCTTTCGTGTTAACGAAATGACCAATATATGCACTAGAGAGGCAACAGTGAGACAACCACTAACACAGGAATGGTTTTACTGGCTAGGTTTGTTGTCTCTGGTAGCATGAAGCAATACCTGGTCCCTCACCTGCTAGTGAGCCCTGTGCTCACTGCCTGGCACTGTGGAGAACAATTAGCATTTGCAATAGAATACCAGAATTGGCAGGTCCATCACCAGTATCCTGTGCTTTTCACAGATGAGAGCAGGTTCACCTTGAGCACATGTGACAGACATGAAAATTGAAGAAACCATGACCGGTTTGGTGGTGGGTCAGTGATTATCTGGGGAGGCACATCCATGGAGGGACACACAGACCTCTATAGGCTAAGCAACAGCACCCTGATTGCCATTAGGTATCAGGATGAAATCCTTGGACATACTGTGAGCTGCTACATTTGACTTCAGCCCTCTGTAGGTTGATCGTTTTCATTTCTTTCAATGTAGCCTCCTTTAATTCCTGACAGATTACCCCATCTCCATATTTGTGTATTGTCTTCAATCTTGCAGCTTTTCCCCTATTAAAGCCAGAATATCTTCAGTAAATAACTTTTATCATGGAGAGTTTTGAAGACAAACAGTGGAGAAAAATGAGACCTGACTGAGTATCATTTAATGTTTTATGAAACTTTCTGTCAGTCCTTCCAGACTTGGTCAGTTTGTACAAAGCAGCTTCAATACTGAACAGTGCTTAACATAAAATAGAGTTTCTGCTGTCCACAGACCATATCAATGTCCAGACAACATGTTTGATTTTTAACTGAAACTATGAGAACAAAATTATAAAAATAACAGATTTCTTCATGTACAAGAAAACGTACAGCGTTTCTCAAACACATTTAGCAACATTGACAATAAAAAAAAAACCCAAAAACAAACATAACTTCTTATATCCAACATGATAAGGACAAATTTAGTACAACGAAAAATGTAGTGTTTAATCACTTACTTCATGAGCATCCTTCTCTTTGATGTGTTAAATCTTAAATACTTTCCACTGAGCTGCTTATTCACCATTTTACAAAATAGGGTGCGATATTTACAGTTAAACCTTCAATTGTAATTCTGTAAAAATGTTGTCACGGTCTTCGTTTTCAGAAGCCTCAGCCTCTCAGTGAAATGTGTTTCAGTCTTTGTTTGCAGTGGCTCCTTCTGTCTTCATGGCTTTTTTTCTCCTTCACATGATGTACAAGAAGCCCCACTAGTGAGTTCCCTTTGACCTTTTCTCTTGGTGCATCTGCTCCACAGTAGTCCAGTAGTGTTCTAGCACTTAGTGTTCACTATTTGCTGTACTGCACCCCTTTGCCCCGCCTTAACCAGTCCCTCCACGGGGATTGGTTTTTGTCCTGATCGCAGTCTGAATTCCAGGAGGAGGCCGACGACTGGCGTGACCAAGATGAAGCCGTTCTGCTGGGTCTGCGAAAGAATGACATGCTGTTGTTGGAGGCGGGCTTCTTCTGAGGCTGCTCCAACTGCTGCTGGGACTTGAGCTGCTGGTTGATGAAGATCTGGATGTCATCCTGGGGAAAGGTGGGGAGGAAGAGGAATTGAGCAGCAAGACTTAGGAGCCGGGGCTCAGTCTGGTATCCCATGATTGGCAAAGATAACATGTTAGTACTAGAGTCGTAGTATTAAAGAAGCAAACTAGTTATCATTAAGTCCCACGAGAAAACCAACAAAGTACTGACTCTTTAAAAAACATGGAGGTGCCAGGCAGGAGGAAAAGAGGAAGACCTCAGAAGATTCATTGATGTGGTAAAGCAGCGGCCGATGCGCTGCAGGTTTTAGATATCACCCTGGGTCAACATACCTGAATCAAATGATTAGTTTATTACCAGGCCTCTGAAGAACTTCAAGACATGTTGAGGACATAATTTAGCCATTTAAATCAGCTGTGTTGAATCAAGGATACATCTAAAACCTGCAGGACACCGGCCCTTGAAGCCTGGAGTTTCCCCACCCCTGTGGTAAAGGATGAGATGCAGAGGGGTGGTGTGACAGAGGAGGAAGCTAGGGATAGGGTGAGACGGAGGCAGATGATCTGCTCCCTTTAGGAGTCGCAGCAGCAGCCGGAGGAGGAGGGAAAAGAAAAACTATATTGGTTTAAAGCTATTGATCACAGTCTTGAAATCAAACCATTGGGAGATGGATTGAGACAATGTGCTTCTAGGCATATTTGTTCATAACAGTAAAAAGAGGTTATAAAACACCTTCCTTGTCAGCGTTCAGATTCATTAAATCTATGAAGTTCTGAAGGCAAAACTGGTCCAATAAAGTGACTGGTCAGTGCCTATGACCGGTCACTTTTATTTACTCAAACGGTCTGACTTCCGTTTGAGTAAATAACCTTTTCTTTGCATGCCTTTTGTATTAAATAATCATTTATATTAATCTTACATTACTTTATTTTTTTATAATTTATATGTTTTTATCTTGTGGTTGCTCAGAAACACAGTATTTAAAGAAGTGAATCAGTGGTTTGCTCTAAATATTATCTGTATTATCTTCATCAGAGCATGAAGGCTCAGACACTGAGGCAGATGGCTCAGCTTGGCATAATTACTCAGCAGCAGAAGGGCTCAGAGACACATGCCGCTCTTATCCCTCCAAACTGTCAGGACATGGAGATTTATGATGGTGCCTGTCTCTGACTTTCTACTCTAGAATCTCAGACCGATACATCAATCTCAAAGGCAGGCAGTGCCTCTGAAAATGTGGCCTTCCCATCAGCGATGCAGGTGATTAAACGTAATAAGAATGTGCTGAAGCAGAAGGCCCTGCAAACAGGCTACGAGATGATAGGACAGTGTGACAAAGTGATGCGAGAAAGATCATTAGACTGGAGGTCTACAGAGAAAAGTGAGTGGTTTACCTGCCAGGCCTCCAGCTCCTGTGATAGCTCCAGTTTGCGTTGGATGGCTTCCAGTAACTGGTTGTTGAGAGACATCATATCGTTTTTACTTCTCACCAGCTCTTCTTCCATTCGGTTTTTCCTGCAAAGAAGTCACACAAAGATCTTTAAAGTAAGGATTTTAACATCCATAACAAGTTAAAACTCAGGGCTGAGCCATGCTCGGGAACTAGGAATTAGTGTTTTTCAGTTTTAAAAATATAAAACATGTAATCTGGAAAGCTTGAACTTTCTCACTTGAATTGGATAAATAAACTCATTACTTACTTCGCAATAGCTTCATCTCGGTCTTTGATGGCCTGTTGGACAACTTCAGTTTGATCTTGAACGCTCTGCAGCTTCTGCATCAGTTCAGCATTTTCTTGCTGCAGCTGCACATTCTGCAGGAAGACGATAAGAGCTCTTTAGACCACAGTATAAAATACTACATAATGAATGTTTATCTGCTTGTCAAATGCAATTCTGAGGCACACAAATATCTCTGAATTTAGATGCCGCATCAAGATCAGTAGGGTCAGCACTGGTGCAACCTTTTTGTCATACAACTGGTGCTGTCCCTCTTTGACGGACGGGTCTGTTCATCCCTCGGTTACCTGATCTCTCAGCTCCTGTGTCATGCTCAGATTCCCACTCTCGTCACCTGTCGTTTCAACAAAACCCTGATTCAGCTCCTGGGACAGAGGCATTAACAGAGAGATCAGGTGTCAGCGGTGTGTGCATCAAAAGGACTTTCTGTGGCGTTGGCCTACTTGTGGAGGTGCACTCGCGGAGGAAGGGGTGAGGCTGGCCCCTTTAGTTACACTGACAGACTCATGTTACTGCTCTGAATGTAAGATAAATGCCACAAGACACAACTGGACTATTGTAAACGCTCGCGCAAAGCAATCTGTCCTGTGTGAACACCCTGTGGTGCCTCAAACAGCCACTAGGGGGTAGATAGGTTGGACTGCTATAGTATGTGAGCAGGCTGCTTTCTGGATCTATGATTTATGCTTTTCCTGCATCTGCGTCCAACCTCTAGCAAAGAAAAAACAAAGTAAGGAAATAACTCTGCTTTCAGTACAATTGTCTCTCATCGTACAACAGAAAGAGATGCACTGTTGGAGTGTTAAACGTCGCATCTCTCACCTGTAAGTTGTGTGTTTGAAAAGCAATAAATGCGCTCTGCCGTGTTGGTACAGCCCTGCGTTTCTTAGACGTCAGAACTTCAGATTGTTTTGTGTACATTTCTTTATGATTCGAGGACATGACAAAACCTACAGTGTACTATTCCCGTCCTTCTCATGTTTCAAACAACAAGGTCAGCCTTTTGTTCGCATTTCCTCTCCCTGCCCCATTTGCTGTTCGTGTGTGCGCAGCTCACCTGTGGCCTGGATGCCTGTGAAAGAGTTTGAGCCACGCCCTTCAGCCGATGCAACATGGCCTTCAGGTCTTCCTGCTGATCGGCGACTTCTGACTGCTCTGAGTCATTCAGCTCCTGGGTCAGCGGGAGGAGTAACTGAAGGATGGACCCCATTTCTTGCGTTAACTATGAAAAAAGGAAGAAACGTGTTGATATGTGCTTGCTGTGACTTTCAAAATAGTGTCAGCCGCATTAACACATGAACCAAAATATTAAACGTGCAACAAAAGTTACATAGCTTGGAGGATGCTGCTCGAATTCTGACCTACATTTAGGTCCATAAACTCTTTGCCTTACCACACCATCACAATGGATTTTAAATTAAGCAATCAAGATGTGATTGAAAAGCAGACTTTCAGTTAACTGAATTAACTGCTTAGGAATTACAGACTTTTTCATAAAATCCTTTGCAGGGAAGTCTGGCTGCAAAGGATTTTAATCAGTCGCCTGGAGATCAGGCGACTGACTTGGCCATTGAAGTATATCCCATTTCTTTTCCTTGAGAAACTCTTGGTTGCTTCTACAGTATGCTTTACATTTCACATTCACCCTACTGCTTTGGACCTAACAGCATATTAAAAGGAATTTCTGTGTGTTATACAAGTTATTTCTTCTTCTCTGTTCCTGCGAGCATTCCCCATCTTCTTCTCACATGTCTTGAATGACATCATGTATTTATACGACTGGAGGAGTCAGCATTACCTCATGGGCATATTTAACTTACCTGAGTCATGTGTATCATGTGACAGTGCTTATCCGATCATAACAAAAATAACTAAACAGGAACAGTTTCAGGTGATAAACAGTCACAGTTGTTTGCATAAGTTTTAACACCCCTGACTCTGAGAAAGTTCTATATTTAAGAGACAATAAAATCAGCCTGAGTAAAAAAATGCTTAAAAATTGAACAGTAATTGTGGCTGCCACAAAAATAATGAGCTTTATGTTTTAGTGAGGTATTGCCATCATATACCCCACATGTGACAACAATGTGGAAAGTCTCCGACAATGTGGTAATGACAAACAGGAAATGTGACTCACGAGTGCAGCAACACATTACTTTTTCCTGCTGCAACACAACAATAACAGCAGACACACGGACGGTGAGAAGACGTTTTCTGCTCTCTCCCAGACACAACTCCAACACGTGACTTCTGCACAAGTCCTCATCCAGGACTTCACTCTGTACAATCAGGAGCTTCACGCCTTGGTGACAGTGTGACAGCAAACACGCTGTCACACTGTCACCAAGAACTCGCACAACATGTTCCTGCATGGCGTCCCTCTCTGTAGAGAGAGCTACCGTGCTTTTGCTACAACATTTTCAAACGCTTTCCAAAATTCAGAGTATAAATGATGTATCTCTGGTGCTATAAATGTGCGATCTCATTCTCAAGAAAGACAACTTGATCATTTCATTTCCAGTCATCACAGGAACACAGTTTCCCCTCAAAACGCACGTGACCTGTGAATCATTGCAGGCCCACTGCAGCAAAAGCCAACCACAGTATGGAGATAGTGTGCAGCTGTTCCTACACAGAGCTGTTTGCATGTTTTTCCAATTTTGTCTTGCAGTGACTCGACAGCATTCACATTAGTGCTATAAGAGGAATTTTACTTTTTTTCCTAGTACTTTTTTGTGTGTTTGTGCTTTACAGTACGTATAATTTTAGATCATAACACTGATACAGGATAACACATCACAATGTTGCAAAAAATCAACGTTGAAGAAAAGTCATGCTTATTGCACCTAGAGATACTAAAATACCAACAATACAAATACAGAAAAATAAATGATAAATTATTCTTACTGCTTCGGGGGCACAAATTCGTAAACTTGAGAACAGTTTGGGACTGCAGTTTCTACCAATCATCATTCAAACAGGAGAAATTTAAGACGTTAACTCTTCAAAGCTGTGGACTGACAGATAATCGGTGCTCAAATAAGTATTAAAGGAGCAGGATTGTTTATGTGAGGCTAACACAGACAGTAAAATTGTCTCTCTCTTAGTTTTAAGATCACCTGCACTTTATTACAATGATGTTGTGCATCTACATGCGCCCCCCTGCATTCCTTTCTCCCTCATCACTCTGTCTTCTAAGTGGAGTGATGTTTATGTATAAGGTCACGAGTAGAGCAGGGCGATATGGCCAAAAATATTTATCACGATATATATTTGAAAATTTGCGATAACGATATAACCGACGATATAATTGATGCGAGACAAAATACAACTCCACAACATTACTAGCGCAAAAAGACAACCTTCCATTTATTTTCACTTAAACAAGAAGCTGGTTTTTATGTACATTAAAGCTTTATAAAAATGTAACAGTGCAAATGCAAATTCCTTGCTGAAAGTTTAACCAAAAGGCATTTCCAGTAGAAATGGGCTGACATATCCTGAGCATAACCATGTATAATATCCACTGAAGTTAAAAAGAGGTGCTTTGCAACATTAAACTGCAGTGTGCAGTACGCATTTTTCGGACCATAAGGTGCACGGGATTATAAGACACATTAAGCGAAACAAAGCAGTCAGATAAATCAAACTTTATTAAACTCATTCTTCTTGCTTCCTCCACTTCTGTACCATTGATTCATTAATGTTGAATTCTCTGGCAGCGGCTCTATTCCCATGTTGTTGCAGTATATTAATGACTAACCTCGTATTGTGGATGGATTATCTCAGTTGTTCTCCTGACTGAAGTTTGGTCCGTTTACAGCATCCTGCCATGCGATTGCATTTGTCTCTAACCATGAAGAACCTTCACGTTAACTTTTATAAGTGGAAAAGTGTTAGTGTTCGTCTTCCAGCTTCACTGTTTATGTTATGCTAACATAGCTGTGTCGCTAGCGATCACGTAGCACATCATTATATACCAGCTAGCCCAACTTCAGTAACCCTACAAACGTCACTGCTGTTTAGTTTCCTGTCTTCGTTTATGTTGGAAGTGATAGCAGATGCTATATCATGCTTAGGTAACTAGCGAAACTAGCGAGCTAACTTCCGCTAGCTTCCTGCTAACTTCTAACTCCGTTAAATGTAATAACTTTTGTTTTCATGGATGCCTGGAAGTTAAACTTTATAGTTACACCTGGTAAAGCAGCAATGCTGATCGTTTTATTAAAGATGAAAGAATTTAGACAGTTTTTAACTCTAAGTGATGCTGCAGTGTTGTTTGACCTGAAGCATACGGAGTTTAGGACCCAGATTACTCCCAGATTTAAGAGCATCTTAGTCCGACAAATATGACAATAACAACGGCCGCTTGCATGTTCTGCAAAAAAATGTGCTTTGTTGTGTATCTGATGGACAAACACCAAACCAGTTCCACATCACTGAAGTTGCACCATTTTTACAAACCAATTCTGGTTCATCTGTTTCACTCAACAATCGGCCATGTGCGTATGAAAACAAAGGCACTGCGCATGCGCGTTTTACTCCCATTCTATCGCGATATTTCATTTTCCTATCGTTGCCTAACATTATACCGGTATTACCGTGAACGGTATAATATGGCCCAGCCCTAGTCACGAGACATCTTACCATTAGCTTTACTCTTATTCACAGTGAACTTTATATTTTTAAATTAAATTGAAATGAAATACTTCAATCAGCCACATGAGGCATGTTTTGGATGTTTTTTTTATAAAACAATATGCTTTGACTGTATTAATCAGTAAACCTACCTCTTCTTTGCTGACTCCGAGGCCTGTTATCTCCAGGCTACTTTCCAGCTCAGACAGCAGGGAAGTGTCGCCGTAGCTCCTGGCTTCCTGCAGGGACACCTCCTCCTGAAGCTCCTCCACCTGGGCCTGCAGCTGCTGTGAATGACCCCGTGCAGCCTCCACCTCTTGCCGCGCCTCGGCAAGCTGAAAAGCACAGAGAGCGAGAGGCACATGCACACATGAACGAAAACAGAAATGTGACAAGGATAACACGTCCGACAGATGAAGAAGCTACGATAAAAATCACATTATGAATCCTGCTAGATTACACAGATCCCTGCTTTTAGCCTAAGAGTCAAATGAGCTCTGGAAGGAGCTGTAATAGGAGACTCGTGTAAGCAGACTGTACCAACAAGAGAAAGAAATCCTGACATGCCAGATTCCAGCCTAAAGCCAAACATGAAACTAAACGAACACGAGTGGAATCCAGAGTTGCGGGTGAGAGATACAGTGACGGGAGTGAGGTGATTGTTTAGCGGTACTTTCCGCAATCCCACCGAAACCCAGGCTGGCAGAGAGGGAGCAGAAAATCTTTGTCATTGTGGTTCTTTTAGTCACGCACTAACCACTTGATGCGGTTTTGCTGCCACAATGAGCTCTAATCAGATTGCTTATGTACTATGGAGCTCGAATGACAGTCTTGCCTGCGCTGTACTGTATTCATGTTTGTACCTGCTGGCTGTGCTGCTCGTTGAGTTGGTCGTGCAGAGCCAAGCGTGCGTCCAAAGAGGCCAAACTCGCCCTCAGTTCTTCGTTTTCTTGACAAACGCTCTCCAATCGTTGCTCCAGCACCTGTTCCTTCTGTGAGAGACGCAACACCTGGAAAAACAAGCAGAAATACAGATAACAAAGTTATTTCTTCCCCTCAGGGAGGAAAATTCTCACTAACTCACACCACTCCCTTGCATCGCAACAAAACAATCCACTAACAGGAGGAATGAAGCTGATATTTGAACCTTCCTACTTTTACTTGGAAGGCTATCCGTTTTCTCATTTTCGGAAATGAACAATTTATCGAGAAAAGGATGATTTACCGAGAATCTGTCTGACTGTATTTATCCTATTCAGGAGTACATCCAAAAAAGAAGGTGAACTTGCTCGTCACAATTTCAAAAGTCATTTCAAAACAGATATTCCTTTTTAAAAACCTTTAATCAAACCATTATTACAAAATAAAGTGTTGTTTTAGTACTTTTTTTTCCCCAGTTTCAGCTGCTGGTTGTCCAGGACTTTCATTATTCTTCTGTTTTATGTAACCACCACATCCATTGCATGAAATAAAACGCATTATGTATTAGAAAAGATCACTTTTTAGACAGACTGTTTATTTGCCATTTTACTTTGCTTAAAACATTACTTAGAAGACGTTATTTTAAGAACCATGTAGGTCTAAACATGACCAGCAGGTATGGGCCAGACATGAAGAGATAGAAGTTCATTTATGACTCGCTTCACTGATGCCAAGTAATTATTAGAAAGGCATTTGAGAAAAAAATTGATACAAAAATATGATATGCTACAAGAAGAAGACCATATTTTAGCATAAATATGAAGCTACACCTCTGTAAAGTCACAGTAACGGCCGCACGTGTGCATTAGAGTACTTGCCTGCTCTCTCATGGCACTCATCAGCTCCTCGTCCTGCTGCCTGTTGTGACTTCCTTTTTGTTGCAGCTCCTGTTTCAGAGCCTGCAGCTCAGTGGACATGGCTCTCTCCACCTCCATCGCCTACACGTGCACAGAAAAAAGAGAACACGAACGCAGGAGAGTCACAAAGGGAGCAAATGAAATGAGAAATATGGAGAGGGTTAAAAAGATCTCAGCCAGAGACTGGCGTCACACACGCGTATCAGTTAAAGTGAAAATCCAAAATGAAGCCTGCCTGTAGCCTGAGCTTTAAGAAAATAAAAGTCTTGGCTAAAGCTGAGATGAGAAGAAGCTGGGGATTAGTTGACTAAATTTAAATGTGGTTGGTTATTGGTTTTCCTGATAGCCTGCAGTGCTTCCAAAACCTGGGGCAAAAACAGGACAGATGTAAAAGCTAACAGCATGAGTGATTCATTCATTTTCCCCCATTTTCAACTTTAACCATAAAACACTGAATATTGGAAAACTTGAAAGCTGATTCAAACACAAAAGATTGGGCAACATTAAAAATTTGGGAAGCTGCTGTGCCTACAGGCCCTGTGAAAGGCCCCCCCTTCTGCCCTCCCTTGTCCTGGACTGGGACCCTCATTTCCCCTTACTCAGCAGTTCGGCGGGGCCCTGTCAGGTCCAATCAATGCCACATAATACAAAATGAAAGGCCGGCCTCTACGGCAGATGGAGCAGAGGGCATCTTGATCTTGGTGGTGACATCATCATGCCACATTAAACAACAATGGTGAACTCGGACATCACCAGAGTAAAAGCTGGAGGGAAGAGCTTGAAAGTATGGAGGATGTGAGGCAGGTTTGTGGGACATAAGTAGAGGGAAGCGTGTGTCTGTGTGAGTGAATAAAGGATAAAAACAAAAAGCAAGCAGACACAGTGAGAAGAGAAGAAGTCTGGGTTTAAAAATGAACATTTCAGTATGGGCCTCTTTCTACAATAGAGGCACCGACTCACTGAGAGCCACCAAAACGAGGAGGGGACGGAGGATACTCCACCCCCCCCCCCCCACCCCCTCCACGCCTTCATGAGTCCACACGCTGAAGTATCCAACAGCTGGCTTCCACAGCTATAACTAAGCCCCTTGGGGGGCACAGAGAAAAGATGGCTTTCCCCTGGGATAAAGGAACGTTGGTGCAACATCAAAGAACAAAATGAAAGATTTATATCTCTCTGTAATGTATATTGTGTTTTCCTTTTTTGTCTGTGAGCTTGGTGATGCTGACCGAGGTTACGGGGGCTTGTCTTAAACAATGTACACAGTGAGGGATTTGTCACAGCTGCCCAATAAAATGCTACCGGTGTGAGTGATATGTGACCCTGAGTAGGAAGCAGGAAGTGAAAAAGGTAATGTGATCTGCATCGGTTAACCTGACAGAAAACAAGATTTCAACAGAGTGACCAAAAAAGTAGAAACACCTGTCTGCAATGGTCTTAACTCTTTTTGTATACAAGTTATTCAATATTCTGTATGTATGCACACACAGTACGTTTGAGTTATATCTAAAAGGTTATATTATATTGAAACTTAAGTGAAACCAAACAATAAAAACTAAAAGTGAAATGAACAGAAACCCCCTTATTAAATAATAATATGTTAAAAAGTATTTTAAAAAGTGTATATCCATAACAACTATATAAATACACAAACACTTATTGCTGGCATCAGTAAGTCATCCTATTTGCCTTGGGCTATTACCAGTCATGAGGCAAATAAATCCCACAACCAGTACAATCTGGTTGTGTACAATCTGTCTATTATTGGCCAGTGTCAGCTCATAATACCCCCAGCAGTAAGTCAGGTCTACCTGAAATAAGCTCATAGCAAAGTCCTAAACTTACCGAGTTTTGTTGTTTGTTTTTTAAAAACAATTGAAACGAATGAAACGCATGAAAACATGCAGGAAACTATCAGCATTTCCAGCTCATCATCCAGTAATCATACTCCCATTCCAGTCTGGTATTTCTTATCCAGTAGATGTGTTTATATTCAGTTTTCTAATGCACTAAAAATGTTGCACAAGACTTCAGCCAAAATCAGCAAAATACTAAAATGTTTTTACTTTCACTATATGCAATTATCTCATTTCCTTACAGTCATACTTAATGTTTTTCTTCAGACGGTAAACTGTGGTTTTCCTTGTATGAGACTGCCAGGAAACTCCAGTGACAAATTAACAAACGAACATAGAGAGTGATTCATGTTTGACCAAAGTCTTTTCAGCCTGGTTTACAGTTGCAGCGATGGTTTGTAAGAAAACACCCTGACATCAGTCACCTCTCCCTGAGATTTTCAACACTTTGCTTCTGCTCCGGAGCTCCTGTTTTAACAGTCTGCACTGTGTGACAATTTGGCACGCATCAGTATTGTTTTTAATGCAGCTGCTTCCTCATGTGCACCAGGACAGAAGTTCACAGCAAATCTTTTCATGTTGTTGGAAAATTCTTTTTCTCTCTGGTTTCAGTTTATATCCTCCTCCAGATTCCTGTCATGGTCTACTTACGGTTTCATAATTAGCAGATTATGTTTTCATCTGTGAGAAACTTTTGCTTCATCTTACCATTTATCTGTTATGGTTAGTGAAGCACCTAAACTGGTTATCCAGGTATTAGCTTTTAGTCCATAACTCGCTTTTTGATGGCTGCTAGCCATACAGCTAATGATTTTAACTATTTATATACATTTTAAGGTTTTATCTAACATTTTGGAAAATCATTTTTTCATCACATTTTCATTTTCTGAGAGCTGATAACTCCATTTGCAACTGTTTATCTATATTTTAACGTTTTAGCTGGTTTTAACGGAAGGTTT
The DNA here is from genome assembly GCF_964374335.1 of Astatotilapia calliptera. Taxonomy (NCBI): domain Eukaryota; kingdom Metazoa; phylum Chordata; class Actinopteri; order Cichliformes; family Cichlidae; genus Astatotilapia; species Astatotilapia calliptera. The sequence goes on from NC_137435.1 coordinate 19,400,819, forward strand.
TTAGCTTGTACTTTCAGCTAGAATTTTATTAATGAATGCATCTGTCTTTTAAACATAATTTAATTTTTAACTCTTTATAAGGAGTTTTAGCTAAGAGTTTATATTTTTTTATCTATATTTTTCAATGACTACCAGCAACATGGCTAACAATTTTAATTCTTTATACTTTAAGCTAATAATTAATTTAAAAAAAACAAAAACTACATTCCTGACTAATCAGTTAACTGTTTATCCACACTTTTAGCTACCCACTTCAAATGCTTACCCATGCTTTTGATAACAATTTTATTTATCTATACTTTGAGAAATGCTAGCCACATGGCAAACAATTTTTAACTTCGACATTTTTTCATTTTTAGCTAACAATTTAATTCATTTCAGGGGCTTTTTAGCTTATAGTTCCATACAAAAATTATACATATACATTTCTTTCTCTACACTCCTAAGTTACCATTTTAAATGTTTATCTACAATTAGAACAAACCATTTTAATTGTATAAATATGCTTTTGATTAACAACTTAATTAATTTACCTTAACTTTCAGCTAAGTTGGCCACTGGTTGACCACCAGTCATTAGGGAAAAATGAGTATTCCCCAATCAGTTGCAAGTGGTTGCTAGAAGTTAATGGCTGTCAACTGCCCCAGGTCACACAGGTCTCCTGACCAATTAGTGAACCTCTGGCAAGCACCTGTCACTAGACAAACATGTTTTCCCCAGTTGGTTGGCAAAAAGCCTCCTTGTGATTACTTTGATTGTTAGCATATTGCTGTGGAAATTTGGATAGAAGTGACGGACTTGTCTACAAACAGTTGCCAGCTATGTCAGTTACACTGACACTGAAAAGCGCTTTTTGTAACATGTTGGCTGCAGTACCGCAACTTCTACTTTGAATGTGAATCTCCTCCATTTCTGGTTTACATCTCACTTTTTCAGGTTATACAAACACTTGGCTAGTTAACAAGTACTTGGAGACCAGCATAAAAACAAAAAATAAAAACGACAGGCACTTGCGTTAATCTGCTAGCAAACAAAGCCCTTACTGAGAGGTTCTGGTGCAACACTTGCTTTGCAACAGTTTTACCCAGTGAGAACCGAGAATCTCCAAGAACCACTTTCAACCAGTCAGGGAATACATATTTTCCCTAATGGTGGTTGTAACCCCCCCCCCCCCAAAATTTCTTATGACTTTATAACATTTACTATCTATTTCTACTCAATGTTAATGGTTAACTTCTCTTCTCAAACCAGCTCAGGTCCATTCGGCTTTTAAATTAAAATGTAATTTCTGCTTTTTGAAGATTAGTTCAGCTTTGATTTATTGATTAATTTAATGCAATTCTGTCTATTACACATTAAGTATATAAACTGAAAACAGCAGCTACAATTGATTAGCTCATTGACATATTCAAGTTTCCTAAGTATCCTTGAGTTTTGTTGTTTGTTTGTTTTTTAAGTTAAAAGAAGAAACCTACTGTATAGCTTACTGAAGCCTGAACATGACACCATGAATAAACCGAGCTCTTCCAGTCAAAACCGTGAGAAACAAAAACTCAATGAATTACAGCACGACTCACCCCACCACACAGCTGTCCGACAGAAGCAGCAGTATCTTTCACTACATCAGGCAAAGACTTGTCAGACATGGAGCGTCTTAAGATTCAGTCTCTTCTCTCAGCTTCACAACTACACAGACCAGAGTTACATTTGGCTAACACTGGGCAGCCCAATAAAGTATTTCCTCCACCTCCCTCTCCCCTAAAACAGCTCAAACAGAGAGATACAAGCTTTTATCTAAATTGGCATTTTCCTGAACTTCTAGGGAGTCTGATTTCCACACACCAAGTCCTTCAGTATAGCCACAGAGGGGGAAGGAAGCTCACAGTTCCTTATTTCGTGGACCTTGACTCCTTACAAGCTCGTGTCTGCTGTTCATTCTGCGTGAGCAGAGGTTTGTCGTGTGGAACGCAGCACGTCACAACAGCAACGCTGAGAAAAACAATCCTCACTTTCTCAGCCTGGAAAAATACTCAAGTTTGCTCCAGCTGTGTGATCCAGTCAGCTCCACTGATAAGAAGCTGTCACCAGCCTGCTTTGTGTACAGTGTACTGCATTTCTGATCAGATACTTATGATCATAAATAATTTACTTCAACACTCATGATCTCCTGAAGACGTGAGTCAGCGGCATGTTGTCAGCGTCCTTATGATGTCAAGCTAGTTAAAGGTTAACTTTGTGTTACTGAATAAACCAACGTAACAGATTATAATGTTCTGATAAAAGCTTCTATAATATGTCTAATAGATTATCTAGGACATTTTTCTATTACATTTCACAGGTACAATGACATAAAAAAGTGGCTAAAATAATTATACGGCAATGAGTTTAATTCATTTGCCTGAACTAGAATTTGAATAAAGCTTCTTCCAGGTATTTTCCAAGCTTCCCTCCCTCTCAGATTTAAAATTAAGTCATGCTTGAAGTTTCCCTCCCCCTCTTGTTTACATGTCGTTTCCCTCCTGCTCTGCACTTGACATTGCTGATTTGCCTGAGGGAAACTGCTCAGGTTTTGATATGCAGCTCCCAGCTGACTCTAGCTCTATCGCTCTCCTTCTCATTTATCAAAACACTTATTTGTAGTAGAAGTATTTTAGCTGTGACCTTGCTATGAGCTTTCAAATATCCTCAGAGTGTGGCATTGCTTTAGATCAAATACAGTCAGGCTGATACCGGAGTAGTTCACACGGGAACACCGAGTTTCAGTGGGTGGATTGAGTAACTTTCTAGTTTTACTCAGACGGCCTGAAGCTTTGAATCTACTGCCGGTGTTTGTTTCACTGAGGCTCGGTTACTTTTTGAGCAAAGATGAAAAACATGAATCTACCCATCCAGGTGTGGGACTCACAGCTTTGAGCTCCTCCTGGAGCCGCTGAGTGTTCTCGTTGTGCTCCAGCTGAGTTCGACTCTTGTCCCTCTCAGCCTCGCTGAGCGCCCGGGTAAGCTGCTCCACCTGGGCGCTCAGCTCCCTCGCATCCCGCTCCAGGTCTCCCATCTGGCTCTCCCACTGGGACTGGTGGCGCTCCAGCTTCAGTCGCACCTCATGTTTTCCCTGCTCCAGCTCCTATCGGAGGTGGAAAAGATAAATGCCTTAACAGGTGATCTTTAGGGTGGGTGTAGCAAAACAAAGATTTTAAAATATAAAGCAGTAAATACAGTTCAGTTGTCTAGCTACGACTGCAGCAAATGAAGCTGTTTGGCATCGTGAGAGTGTTGTTGGAAGGCATTTGAGTGAGCACAAGCACCTGTCAACCTCATTTAGTGCTCTGACGGATAACAGGAAATGTCCAACAGCTGTAATTTGAATCCGTAACAATAGGGTAGCTGATATCATTAAAGCTAGAAGAGGAAAACATCCACTATGCTATCATCCATTCCTTTGGAGCTTAAAAGATCAGTCAGTTTGTCAGTCAACAGAAAAGTCATCCAAGCATTAACTTGCCATGACACCTGATTGATCCAGCACTATTTTAGCTCAATGGGTTGTGCAGGTGACCCATAAGGTGTAAGGTAAATAAAGAGGACTGGGTCTGAATCTTCCCCTGTTCTCTGTCTTTCAAACTTTCCTGCCTTCTCTCAACTTTCTTAAGACAATAAGGGCTAAAAATCCCCCCACTCAAGAAAATGACTGTTCCAGACATTTACCACACCTCTCTGGCAAATTCAATCAGAAAAGTTCACGCAGCACGTTTACATCAATTTAGACACTAGCGCACCATTGTCTTGTCCTTGGTGTGATTTAAGTGACTGCCATACCTGACTTGATGCGAGCATCTGATAGAGACATCAGCATCACCCGGGGAAAGCAATGAGGTCATTATTTTCATATCACAGCCTCTCAACATGATTTGGTGCTGGTGTAGTCGACTGAGACAAACACATGGATGCCACCGGTTCGCTTTTATTACTACACTTTCTGTCTGACTGCTGAGATCTCGTGAGGAGTTGAAGTGTCTCACAAGTATGCAGCAAGACTACCTAGAAGGAATTTCAGTACTGACAGGTCTGCTAAGATAGAAATAGTTTTACAGTCGCTGGGAGAACACAAAAGATCGCTTCAGAGAGAGTTAGTAAAGTTTAGCAACGCACTAGCATTTCTGCCTGCTTACATTATAGTTTCTTTATACAGTTACAGCTTATTTAACGTTGAATATATTGCATTCATTATTTTGTAAACCAACCAGTTTAGTAGGAACACCTTAGCAGTGCCTTTTTTATGCTGCTTTTTCCATTTACAATTGTAAATGTCTTTTCATGGGATGGCCAAAATATTGAGAACACGTTAATAGTGCGGTCGGAGGTCCCAATAAATGACTCAGGTGACTCAATGTCATTAATGTTGAATATTTAAGTTGGTCACCTTAACTTAAATAAATAGAGCTAGAAAGATTTTTACGCGTTTTCGTGCGTAAAGCTGGGAGAGAAACAACAGCATACAATCTTTGGACATCGGGAAAACTTCTTACCCGCCCACTTCAAACAGCAACAACCATGACGTAATTCTAAACACTTCAACCCGAACATTTCACAGAATGTTTTAGATTATTACAAAACCTACTAGATTATTAGTTCACCTGTAGGGAATCGGATTCTCCTTACCTCCAGCTTCTCTGCGTATTGCTCATGAAGTTTTTCGCTCTTCTCCTTAAGCTGGCGGTTTTCTAGGAGCAATGCGTTTCCCAGCTGGGCTGCCAAAATAACCTCTTCCTCCTTTTGTTTTAAAGCAGCCAGAAGTTCACTGGGGTCCTGATAATCTGTCATTTCCTCCGCTCCATAGTGGAAAAAGAAATCCTCCTCTAGGTCCATTATTTCCTTGGACTTGAAGCTCCAATCATCGAGTCGATCCATAGCTAATCCAATAACACCTTATTATAGCTTCTTATATAAAGAAAACACGCGGGAACGGTGCCATAAACGCGCATCTGTGGATGCCCACTCATGACACCTGCGTGTAGCTGCTGAGTCGAGCAGAGTGTAAATGTAAGTGAAGTCGAACCGAAGGTTGGAGCTGTCTGGTGAAAGCAGGCTGCTCCCTCCCTCTGTCACCCGCAGATGGCGGTTTGTCTCCGTGGGGTGTTGGTTTCAGTCACCTGAGCAACTGTCACCACCCAGCTCGGCAACCACATCGATACCTGCCCTGCCGCAGGGCTCAGAGTGTGGAAAATGGAAAATGGAAAGACACACAAGCACCTGCATGGTGCTGTGAAACAGTGGGAACTGTTTTTCTTGATGTTTTACCGGACTGCAGCATATTGTTTATTATAATCATTCACTGTGGAGGACATTAGTCAAACAACAGATGACGTCCCATTGCAGCATCACGAAATGCACACATGTGATACCAGTAAACTTCAAAAACCAGTGTTTCTGCTTTTTTTAAAAATATGTTTTCATACTTTGATAAAAGTATTTATTATTCTTAATTTGATGTAATTTGATGGTACTTACAGGCCGTTTTAAATGTAATTTATTTGTTATGGTTTCATTTCATTCAATTTGGGTTTTTTTTTATTATTATCAGTTTATCACTTTTGAAGCACTTTGAACTGGAATAAAGCGTTAAATTGTAAATAGACTGGTTCTTATATCCTGTTTTTCTATTTTATTCAAAGCTACATGTATCTCTCTCTCTCTCTCTCTCTCTCTCGCTCTGTCTCATTTATCCATTTACACAAGTCACACCTTTTTCTCTACATGCTGAATATGTTTATTAAGCTTTTTCTTTTCTTTTTTAGGGGGGGGGGGGGGGGGGATGAGCTTCTACATGCTCCTGTTTGGGTGTAGTATGCATACAGCTTGTAAAATGTAAGATTATATCTGCATGTTTATTTTGCACTTGTTCACATGAACAGGACTGCATTGTTTTTCCATGCATCCACGTTAAGTACACATATTTACACATGGAGATTTTTTTTTATTACTACCAATTTCTTTTAGTTTAATCTTCTCAGTTATTTATAATTTGTTAGTGTAAAGTTTTGGAAATGGGTTATATCTTCATTTTTTTAAGTATGCAAGTCAGTATTTCGTGAAATCAGGTGGAACTCTGTTTTTAATCAGGCAGCAAGTGGTTAACAAGTTAGCCTTATAAACAAAGGGAGTTTCTGCCTGCATTGTGTAGACGCTTTCCAGGGGTCAAGGGTCAGCCTTCACAAGGTTTCATGGAGCACGGGGCAGTGTCAGGGGAATAAAAGACAAAGCATCCTGACGCATGGCAAGGCTTTTGTAGTCAGGGAAGCCGCAGCTTCTGTACATATGGCGGCAAAAGCAGACGCACTGTACATCAGGGCCCAACACGCCTCGCTGCCATTGTTTCCATTGTTCCTGTTAGTTTGGGGGCAGCTGATGTGGCGTAAGTGTGACGAGGAGGCTCACATGCCTCCTGCAGTGAAGTCCAACGAGGGACACGTGTGCTGAACAGCACACTCAGACCTTGAAGTACTTGTGTTTAAGAGTGTGTGCACAGAGTCAGACATGAGAAGAGGAAACATGTTTGCATTTGTTCAATGAAAGCCAAACTTGCTTATAAAATCTATTACTGAAAAGATGACTCAGGCCACAGAGGAGCATCACCCTTTACTTCAAGATTTTCTCATCTAACATTTGCTGCCTATTGAGTTCAAGCTACACAAGCAGAACCATCCACCATAAAACTCTCACTGATGTTTTAAATAAAAAAAATCCCTGACAACAGGGATACTGCATATAACACTGCAGCAAACATCAGCTGCATCAGCAAGACGCAGGATAGTGCTGAGAGCAGTAAATAGTGTTCAGCGTAAATGGTGTATCAAACAGCTGAACAGGAGACATGACTGTGATATTCTTAGTTGAGTTCATGTTCAGCCACTGTACATAATGATAATTTGACAAGATAACAGACATTAATTAATCTAGTTAATTTGCTCATAATATTCACTCCAGAGCAGAGGATGGAAGCTGGTGTTAATACGTCCTAATGAATGGAGCTGTGTTCACGTTTCAAACATCTGTATTCTAACATGACAACTGAGATCTGATTTAAAGTTAAATTTTAGTAGCAGAAAACAATACATACATATATTACACAAACATCACATATCACGTATCTAATATCTGTTTAGTTGCATCCCACCTTTCAAGGTACTTAATGCCAGCAGATTTATCTTTGGTTAACACAGCAGGCTATACAAGACCTCTGGTGACCCCTAACGGGCAAACAAACGCGTATTCCGTCCTTATAGGACAATTTGTTCCCCTCAAGAAGTGAGAAAGGTGTGATGTGTGGGGGCAGAGTGAAACTTTTTTCATTATATCACGGGAGAAAGTTTTAAAAAGATGCCGTCAAATAGAGATGCATAAAGTGGAAAGTTGAGGGAGAGTAAGTATTACACGAATAGTTTGAAACCTTTGAAAAGCTAAATGTACTACTTTATTCACTAATTCTGTAACAGAAAAATAACCTAAACTTATTCATACAAAATGTAATGTTTTTCTGTTCTGCTTTGCTTTTATATATTTTTTAATAATTATGTTGTTGTTTAAAAAAAACACGATTACTTATTTTCTTTTTTTAAAATTGGGGCAAATAATACTGTTAACTTTTATAATTTTTCATACACTTGCTCCACAATCTTGTACTTTTGTGTTCATATTTTGTAAAATCGTTGGACTTTCTGTAATTTATCCTTTGTTTATTCATTCCCTCTCTAGTGAATGACTTGGTTATTTATGAAGTTGTTGTGCGCACTCCGGCCAGCAGGGGGCGGTGAGCGTCCTGGATGTTAAAGGAGGAAGCACCCCTTGTAAACACACTTGAACTTCGCAGAGTAAAGAATAAGTCGTACACGCCTGTCTTCATGGAGAGGAGCGCGGGGACAGTTTCAGCCATTAAAGCTCTGGGGTAATTAACATGTTTGTTTTTCGTCGTTACGAAACTTTAATTTGAGAAGAGAAACCTTATTCTCTGCCTGCTTTCTGGGCTTTTGACGTATAATGACACTTGCCGATACGCCTGACAGGTGAATAGGTAATCTCATCTGTCGCCTCCACTTACTTCCTGGTCAGGTACCCGGGCAGCCGCTGCCTCTCCCGGTGCAGATGTGACGAGCTTCCCTGTCCGCTGCTCAGCTGGCTGTGCGCAGAGCTCAGGACTCTCTGCCCGGAGCTACGAGGTGAGGCTCAGGCCTGAGATTTTCATTCATAAATCTTTGAGAGAGGCTTTTTCATGTTTAACCATTGCCTTTAATACAGCGCATTCTCCCAAGGAAGGAGGAAACCATCGCAGGATTGTGGATTTTTTTACTGTTTCACGCAGAGGGGTCACTGTGGTCTCAAGTGGGCCGACTCAGCAAAGCAACTGCTTAAGAATCGACCTTACTTCTTATGTAATGTAAAACAAAATGCAAGTCCTTTCTGAAAACATCCACATTAATTCACCAAACCAGTTACAGAACAGCCAATTTAGATGCCTTAAATAAATAAAAATAACAGGATATTTTTTACACGTTGACAGATGCTCTACTAAAGTAAAACATCTTCACATGTAGAGTAGACTTGGATTTGGAAACATTTGGATAGTGACACCATTTTCATAATTTTACCCGCAGTTAATTTAATATGAAGCTACTGAGATGCACCTCACATTAGCTGTAATTTATGTGCATTATATAACTACAACCAAAACATGCTTTGGTAAACAAACTGATGGTTACTATGTTACAAATATAAGCCATGAAAAAAATCTGATCTTTCTGACTCAACTTGCAGTGAAATGTGTTAAATAAACTGGCTTAATTGTCCTTTTTTAGACTCAGGAGGGTCAGGTGATGTGCTGCTGGCGGGAGAGCTGAAAAATGTACTATCAAACATATCCTCTCCCCTCGCTGTGCTGACCTCCGAGGTGTTGGACCCGTCCACTCTCAACAAAGTCGCTGGTGAGAAACTGGACTGTGGTGGATACTGTTGTAGTAAGAACAGATGATTGCAGTGCTCGTGGATTTAGTGATCTTTTGCACATCTTGCAGAGTTCCTTGTATCAGAATTGCAAGCAGCTCACATTGTCAAGTACAAAGAGTCACATCCTGACGAGCGGGCGACAGAAGCGGACTCTGAAAAAGAGCAGCGAGTTGAAGATCTGAGCCGTGACTTTTGTGAGGAAAACGAAGGCGATGACGGTTTGGGTGAAAACAGGAGGAAAGCAGAGATGCAAGCAGAATGGATTTTACTTCTGCGTGCTCTCAACATGGACGCCTCCTCTCGGTTTGAGGACGTTTTGAACGAGGTAAGCTTGAAATAACAGAGATTGAGCCATGAATAAATTGCGAATACAGACTGAGAAGCACTGAAAGAGGAGTTTACAAACATTTGCTTTAATGCAGGTGAATGAGAGGCTTTCTCGCCTACCAAGTGGAGACATGACCAAACCTCTTCTCAGCACCAGCCTCAGCTCAGAGCAGTGGGTAAGCTGCCAGGCCTGTATTCAGCTCTCAAGACTTTAGACGTGACTCTAATGTGGCATTTACATCTTTGCCTGTTTCTCAGCTTCAAGTGAAAAAAATGAATGAAATTCTGTCCGAGGACTATCGGCGTCGGCGACAAATGATGGTCACGCGCTTTCAGGTTACGCTTGAATCATTTGCATGGGGAGAGAAACAAAAGGTAGGAATGTTAAATAACTCTGTTCATCATTTGCCTGTTAGCTGAGTTATTTTACTCTGAGCCTTGGTTCATCTCTTCAGTCTATTCCCTTTTAATAAGAAAATCTTAGTTCAGCAGTGGTAGTGCATGAGGAAGCTTTGGACTGCCCATCTACCTGCAGAGGGCGTCTCCTGTCAGATGTGGGCCCTATAAAAATTGTGCTCTTGTGGCTCTTGCCTGTGCTATTGCCAGTCTGTCAGCCAGCTGCAGACAAGAGCGAAGTTCTAACATGCAAAGAGCTGAAGTGAAACAGAATGTTAAAAACAATGAAAAGTGTGCACTGTAGCCCCTTCCTCAGCTTTTCATAATGTATTTTTTCCACTTCTGGTGAACTCTGCTGTTCCTTATTCCGGCCCACTTTTCAACCAATCAGCATTTAACTGATGCACAGTGTCTTCCACATGGGGCACTGCACAGTTGAGATTTTGTTCGATTGCAATGGTGGTTTAAAAACCCGTCTCCAGAGGCAAATACTGACACAACCTTGGTAGCATAAATTAAGCATAAGGCAGATTTCTTCTACTTGGGTGCCCCTCGCAAACAGAAGCTTTGAACAGCAGGTGGAGTTTTTACATCGGAAGTCAGATTTTGGAGCTGCGAGTGATTTCGTACCAAGTAAACCCCATGGCAGGCTTCCAGGCAGTGTGTGGAGTATAACATAATGATTATTCATTTATTTACTGTGCTTAAAAATGGCACCTCAGCACAGAGAGCCTGGTCAGTACCACGTGTATGGTTTATTTAGCAGTCACAAATACAGAACACTGGTTGTAAAGATTACAAGTTCTCACCGCTGCCACCTCGGATTACAAAGGTAGGGTTGGTGTGATGTCTCTGACTTTTTACGTGGGAAGTCCAACTTGATTCAGGGTTTTAGCTGAAAATTCCAGCTGCAAACTTGAAATTTCCAACTTCTCACTGAAAATGGAATACAGCACGTATCCACGAGATGACCATTTTAAGGGTGTCTTTACCGTCTGATATCAGTTGAATGCAAGAGTAGTAAAGAAGTGTTTGAAACTGAGCGTTTAGTGTAGTCTGAAGCCTAAATGTTTAGTTTGCAGGGATTACTTGTTCATATGCTTACCTCATTTGAAACTTTGACTGTTTAAATATGAGAATTAATACAACAGAAAATATGGCACGGAATAGGTCCACTTTAATGTGACTGAGAATGAAGAAACCCAGGTTAGAGTAACATTTGTGAAGACACTAAGCAGCACTCTGAAGTTTATTTAATGCACAAAATGAGTGGCGGTTCTTCATTTGCATCTGCATCAAATATCTCCAAAATGCATGAGAACCCTGCCTTCTCTAACACCTGTAACAAGTAGAGTGTATGTAATAAAGAAGATGAGCAGCACATCTGAAGCCTCAATCTGAGATTTTGACTGTCATCATTTTCATCTTCAAACTGAAGGAGGGTGGATGTGTGTTCATGCAGGAGTGATTGCAAGTTAGGCATTCCCTGATTCATCATCTTTCTCTTTTTTTAAATCCTACTTGGTGCCGTAATTGATAAAATCAACGCCATGCTGCAGTAAATAGCACTTAAAACTGCTGACTGAGATGATAAATTCATTAGGAAGGCTCATAAATTTAGTGAGAACCCATTTGTCTAATGTCGTCTTGCAAACAGGATTTCCCATTAATAGAAAAAAATGTAGTTTTACTTCACTCTTTAGACCTATAGGCTATGTTGAATCTTTATATACAGTATATGTCTGTTACTGTCTGCAAGATCAGGGTGTTATTAGGACAACACTGACATCGTGTGGTCTGACTGAACTGCAACACACTACTTTTATGTCAGTCGGCTTTAGGCCATCGTCAGAGCATGTGCTGGTGACGCAGAAGATGAATATCAGACATCTCCATTCAGTCCATCATTTATTTACAGGAGCGCAGTGCTGCGCTGGCTTCGGCGCCTAATCTTGCGTCCCTCATCGGCTCTTCCCAAGTGTCTCCATCTCTGCTGCTCGCTGCCAGAGAGGATCAGTCCTTCATTGACCCGGTCAAAGCTGGAACAAGCACCTCTGTTTACAAGGTACAATCATGAACGTGTCTGTGATCCTTAATGAAGATGCCTCTGACTCCAGCTAAGTACCGTAAGCATTTTCTTTTTTCTTTTTGTTGTTGTTTTTTTTCTGGTGTCACTAGACGTTGATGGGCAGTGTACCAGACAGAGGAGGACGACCTGGGGAAATTGAGCCTCCTATGCCAGCATGGACAGGGAGAAGCTCGAAAGGCAACAGAGGGGGACGAGGAGGCGGACAATCTCATAAGCATAAGAAGAAGAAAGGGAAAAAAGATTAACTTGTCCGTCTTTTTGGCCTTACTTATCAATTTAAGAAATAAGCGATCATTTTGCTTTATTGAAATCCTTGTTGCGAGGTAAACTACGATTGGGAAGTGCTATATATAATTTTGTAGTTATAAATCTGTGTATAATTTATAGTTATAAGTCATGCACATACCAGATTGTGTACATTTCTATAAAAGCAATGAAGTACTGGTACATGACCAGATATTTTGGTAAAAGAGCAGAAAATGGAAAAAATGTTGGCTTTCCACATTTATCAGTAAGTTTGTTTAAGAATAAACCTCTGAAACACACATCTGTTGGTATTTTGTGCAATTTACATAAAGCATCTTTTAAGGATTATTGCATGAATATTTTATGCTCACTTCACATTTTGGAGACAAGAGTTCCCCTTGCCTTTTTTAGGTGATTTCACAAGATAGCAAACATGTTTATGTGGAATGAAAAAGCCTCACTTACATCTTAAAAAACTGAAGGGTGACTTTGAATATCTAAGAATGTTGTTTTATTGTTACACATTAACCAAGACTCACTTCCCCCTGAGAGAGCTCCTTGTTACAGCATTGAGTCATCTCTCTAGTGCCAGTGTTTCCACTTCAAAGTCTAAATTGCCTAAACAAGGAAAAGATCATCCAAATATTAATTATCTTAAATATATTTGGAATAAACTGGTTTCAATGTTTAATTTTGATCTTGCCAAACCCAAAGTTGTGCTAAGGTAAAGCTCATTTTGACCAGAAGTTCTAGTAGTCCACAGTGATGTATTGAAATAATTTCAAGATCTTGTACACCAGTTTAATAAACAACAGTTTCAATTGTTTTATTATCTGAAACTCCACCCTCAACCATCTGAAATCTGCAGATAGTTATGGATTAGATTAAGTAAACTTTAGAAACTGTGAACTTTAGGAAATGTTATTTTAACATCTGTCTATTCTTCTCTGTTGATTCTTCCTCTTGAGTTTTCAAAAAACATGAGAAAGTGGTTTAAGTCTGAAATTGGATGAGAAAGCATGAGAAAGGAATTCTAGGAATACTGAAGTAACGGCTGATGCAAAGAACATCTTGATCAATTTAAGATTATGAATTGCTTTTAACAAGCTGGGACCACATCCTTATTTCAGTTTGATAACAGCAGATTGAGAAAGCACAAATTGAAGCTGTGGTTTGGGAACGGCCTCAGAGGGGACTGGCTGCAGATCCCAGGCAGATCTAATGAGAAGTGACTGAATTGGGGGAAAAGGGGAGAAGTGTGGGGCATGAAAATGAGTACAAACAGCTTGTGGCGCTGGAGGCATATACCAGTGCATGAGGTATGGTCCTGCACCTGAAATTCAGATAAATTATCTCCAGTTATTGGACATCATACAAGTTTTGAGAAAAGGGCTGGAAGATGCAAATATATACTTTGCTAAAGAGCTTCTTATTTCTTTCCACCGTTCTGCATTGATGGACGCAACATATCGGGCAGAGTTGAAGTTCCGATTTTAACTGGGAGTAACCAGAATTAACAGGATCAGACGAGATTGTTTCAGAGGGACAGCTCATGTTCAGCAGCTGGAGACAAAGTTAGAGACGCAAGGCTGAGAAGGTTTGGACTTGTGCAGAGGAGGGATAGTGGATATTGAAGATAGAATTACCAGGCAAGAGGGGACCTGAAGATTCATGGATGATATCTGATTTAGAGAAACTAAATCAAATGCAAACAATAATTAACTTATTTTACGACACACATGCGTTCAAATGTGTTTTTTTCTTTTTATTTAAAGTTCTGAATAAACCTTATGCAGCATTTCGTGGGTAAAAATACAGATATATATATACACAGTTTAAAGGACACAGAAATAGATATGAAGCACAATGTGAGACGGCCTTGATCCTACAATATGAAACATGTAAATAATATTATATAACAATATCAAAAACAGCTTGCAAGTAAAAGCAGTCCGGAGTTCATTTTTTTTAAACAAATATTGAATAAAGCAAAACCGTTTAAGACTTTGTTGATGGCACAGAAAACAATTCTAACCTTTAGCCTAGGTGAACAACGTAATGCGTTACGCAACACTCACCTGGCGGAATCGTCCTTGTTGTGTATCCTGCACACCGGAAGTTACTCGGGAGACAAATGATGTAACACGCGGAAAGTTCCGGATTGTCTAAAGGTCGCTGAATATAAAGCGGTGTGACAGCGTCAGTGTGTATTTATTTAAACCCGCAGGTAAACTTACCTAAGTGTTCAACATGCCGAGAGGAAGCAGAAGCCGGACGTCCAGGATGCCCCCTCCAGCCAGGTAACACTTAGGGTTTAATTCCCTTTTGTTAAAGAAAGGTAGAGTAGATATTTTAGTTAGCACAAATGCTAACGTTTAGGTAATGTCATAGTGCCGTATGTTAGCCAGGAAAGTGCAGGTCATGAAGTGCTTCAAGTATCTTATAAGGATAATTTCAATTAAAGCTTAATTGCCGGTTAATCTGGGTATTGCTCAGAAAGTTACTGTGTTATGAAAATGATGAAGGTCATTGTCTTTATCGTGGTTTCCTCTGTACAAATCCCCACATGCTAGCAAAGCCAGTGGCGTTGCATCAGCTTCTATAGTTTTTCTTCTAACCTGCAGCTAAACTGAGACTTTATTCTTCCGAGTTATAACGAAATAAGTCGCACAATGGTTGGAAGTATTTCTGTTTCTCTTCTCCTTGTGGGAAGAATAATCCCTCTGTGCCCTCATTTCTCTTTCACTAAATATATCCGAAACTAAGCTGAATATATAGCTGAAACTAAGAATTGCAAGAACACATTTGACTCTTGGTGCTTAATAATTTGTACCAGTGTCTCCACCTGTAAGGCCAAGCTGCTTAGGGAAAGACTGATTATTTTCCACAGTGACATGTTTAAAGTTCACTTTGAACACAGGTGGGCTTACTTTATCCAGCTACGGGATAACGCTTTTTCTTAGCAAGTGAAGAACAGATCCCAGGAGGAGACACAAATCCCTTTGTGGTTGCATCAAGAAGAGCATCTGAATATTATTCTCGCTTGTGAATAAGTGATCAGCTGAAAGTAGCTCTTTGTTGTCTTACTAGTGTGGAGATATTCTCTGAATCAGAGCTTCACCTTTATCCAAGCTTTCATAAACCTTTGCTGTGATTCAGAGTAATAGCTGGAATAACAGATGTCAGCTCATATCTGTTTTTGATTGTGTTTGGTGAAGTTGCTAAAAAAGTTCTTAACAAAACGTTTTTGTTACAGCCGGGCTCCACCATCCCCTCCACCTATGGCCCGGGCTGCTCCCCCTCCCTCCTACGCCCCGGCTCCGATGCAGGCGCCTCCGTCCGCTGTCGGCACGCCAGCCGCAGCGCCCAGGCAGCCGGGTATGTTTGCCCAGATGGCGTCTACAGCCGCTGGGGTGGCAGTAGGCTCGGCGGTAGGCCACACAATCGGTCACGCCATGACTGGAGGTTTCAGCGGAGGACACTCAGAGCCTGCCAGGCCTGACGTCACATACCAGGTAAGCCCAGGTTTAGCCAGCCACAGGACTGGAACAGTTTCAAGGAAGATTAGGGTGTCTGAGACACAGTATGCAGGGCCTCTGCAACATGGAGCAGGTGACAAACAAACACCACATTTTATGTAACGCATGGAGTTACATGCACTGTGGTAGTTCAGTATAACAGCCAGATGGAAACAATATGATGAAAATTGAGACTTTTAACTAAAAGCAGTGAAGGAATCATCTTGCTTTCATTAAGACTCCTGTGTGCAATCAGTGCTGGTTGATTAAAGATGAATTACTCCCTCTGCTCAATCTGGGTTTGTTTTTTGGTTTTTTTATGTTTACACATGTGATAAGTTTAATTTGAAAATACAGACACAGCTGCTGCTGAAGGTAAACATCAGTTATGAAAAATATTTGGGGTGTTTATAACCAAAACAAAAGTCCAAAGGTCAAACGTGGTTTATTTACATTCACACAAGTGCAGGGAAATATGCATAATGATGTTTGTCTCATTAACCCTGAACCCAGTACATCACTATTATCTTTATGCAGTTACATTCCTAGTAGATTTTAAGATATGAGTGATGACCAATCATTTACTCTGCTTTTCTTTATGACAAAAAGGACTTGGAAACCACACGCTCTTGAGCAGTTTGAGGATCGCAGTTTTAGATATTTCAGCATTTTTATCGATAGATGTGTAAATAGATTTACTTTGTGTCATTAATGGAAGATATTCCATCTTTGTGATACAAAACTGAAGCTTGTTCTGACATGTTAAACTCTGTTTTGATCTTTGTCACACACATGATTTAATCCTCTGCCTTGTGTGTATTAGGAGCCATACCAGGCCCAGCCTGTGTACCAGCAGGGGGCCCCTCAGCAGCAGCAGCAGGCCTGCTCCTACGAGCTCAGGCAGTTCGTTGAGTGTGCCCAAAACCAGAGCGACCTCAAGCTCTGCGAGGGCTTCAGTGAGGTGCTCAAACAGTGCAGGTTTGCTAATGGTGAGTGAAACACGTCCAGGCTTTGTATAAATGGAGACTGCTGTCTTTCTGTCTTCTAGTCGTTGCTTTTCATCATTATTAGTAATTTGTAGGGGTGCAACGATACACAAAATTCATGGTTCGGTTCGATACTTTGGTGTCACGGGTCGATATTTTTTTCAATACAAAAAAAATGTTCATGCCTTTTTAATTTGTCATTTATTAAATTTTCACGGCACATTCCGCACCACATCTCTGTGCGTTCAGCATTTGTTTGAAGCCAGCTCACCTCCTGCAACCACTTTTCCGAGAATACGTGCTTCTTTTGTGGTTCGGACTCCTTCTGACATTTGTTTGGAGGTGGAGGAACACCACAGTAATTGCTTAAAGGAGCTTCTTCGACATCTTTAAGAGTTCTAAACGAGTGTCTGTCCTCCTCCAGAAAATCTTATGTACGCAAACGCGCGTTGCAACTTATCTTGTGCATGTTTTTTATTTTGACAGCGAATGCGCACCTGCGGACCACTTATGTGCACCCCTGGTTATATAGCTCGTCATATCGCAGCCATAGAAATTCTTTTATCCATGAAACCATAAAGCTGCACTTTCTTTTTGCCTTATAGTCTGATTTGTCATAACTTTTCAGTTTTGTGGTAAGCTTTTCTTTGGCTGTCACTTCTTCACCCTGACCTGTCTTGTTTGGCTCAGCAGAACTAAAATATATATCCTGCTGCTTTTACACACACACACACACACACACACACACACACACACACACACACACACATACATAACGCTCAGCGATTCTCTGCACGATCAACCTCTCACATGTTTAAGCTGCGGGAGATTTCACTTGTCATGTTTGCATAGTAAGCTAACGATTAATAAGACGATGTCAGAGGAATTGGTGCACAAATTATCACCACTCACCAATCAGTGCTGTTGCTCTCTAACACAGTTCGCGCGATTGCAAAGTGAAAGCAAAAAACAAGCGCAAATTCAAACGCGATTTCAATATGTCACATATTGACAGTGGCTCACCGATGCCAATGACATAATTACCCAGCTACATTTCCAAAAGAATGCAAAAGCATTGACATATATTTTTCCTTCCTACGATAGCCCGACGGGCAGGGCAGAGATAGATTTTGGTAGCCCGACTGGAAAAATCGCTAGCCCCGGGACGTCGGGCTAGCGATATTGTGAGCCCTGTATCTGATTGAGGAATCACTCATCTTTGGAAAAGAGAGTTTATTACAGAGAAATGTCTCTTTCCAAAATAAAAGCTATACTATACGCTTCTTCTGGTCTATATTCTCAGCAGCATATTAAACATATCAGGTCCCCATAAGGAGACTCATGTGCTAACGGCTATCTAAATGACTCGGGTAAAGTTTGTAGCATGCATGCTTGTTGTTTTTGTCTGCTTCCACTTGTCTTTGCACTAGGATGATGTCGGCGTAAATGTGCAGTCATATTCGTTGTGTTCCCACTAGTGCTGTCAGCGTAAATCTCGTTGAAATGACGTTAACGCCACAACACTGCAAATCTCCGTTAACGATCGCCCCGTGCATGGGGCTGGACGGCCAACACGTTAACGAGCTAACTGTGCTAACACACTAGTTCCCACCCATGTAATTGAGCATTGCGTGGCACATCCAACATACTGTTTTACTTTAGTCCATGACTCGCTTACCTTCAGGGTCATATGTCACATGAAAACCAAAGTAGTTCCAAACGCCACATCTGAATGAGGGTGGGGGAGGTTCAATTTGCCATGTTGCAAGAAGAGCTTAACTTCTGTCTGCTAGCTTGCCCTGCGCTCAGTGGATCTGCGTTCGACTACTCCGCCTAGGCTGCACTGTCGAGCGCAGATCCACTGAGCGCTCAACACAGACAGCATCGTCAGAAGGAAAGTTGATAAAATAAATTAAAAATTTTGTATTGTTCGATACATATGCGTACCGAACCGAAAGCACTGTATCGAACGGTTCAATATCGATACGTGTATCGTTGCACCCCTAGTAATTTGATATATTTAAAGTGAGTGTAGTTACGAAATGCTATAGTTTCTGTTGCATTTGCGGCTAGCTAAACATTTACTACGTATGGGGGGGTAGACGCACAAGCTGTTGCACATTTTCAGCATGCTCCTTTCATAAAATTCTGTTAAAGTACTGGATCTTCCTGATGCATATCAAATAGATCAACATCAAGCTGTTGCATTTTCAGTCTCATTTTTCTCTTTTCAAACTGAGTTTAACCCAGCAAGCATCGAGGCTTTGAATGAGCCCTTTGTCGCTCACATATCAAAGCCAAATGACTTTGCACTATTCTAAACTCCTGTAATACCCAGTGTGGCCATAAGGGGGAGCCTTAACCTAAGTATGTTAAGTCATTTTAAACGATTTAAAGTATTAACTGTCCTTTATCTCTTTCTACAGGTCTGTCATGAGAAGAGATGCTATCTGCAGAATGAAGATCACATCTCCTTATTAAAGATACTGAGAGGGTGTAATTCACAATCAATAAACATGTTTTAATGATCAATTGTCATCGGACAGCCTCATTTCTCAGACTGCTGCAGAGCTTGTAATCATAGTCTTATAAATAATGTTTATATATTTTGGTTTTAGCTCATGTTTGAGATTTATTTTCAGTTGTCAGTGCATGCTTTTAATTTAAATCCTGTCTCATGGCAAGACTTGTAGAGAGAAAAAAAGGCCACTTTCACCTTCTGGCTGCTGGGTTTGATTCAGACTAATAAAGGACTTGAATTAAAACGAGACTGTGATGGTTTTTGTTTTGTTTTGTTTTTTGTTTTTTTTCCCCCACATCTCCTCATCATATGCGCTCTGTATTATTACACTGAAGCATTTCTGTTTTCACCTGTGCTTTCTTTAATTAGACTTCAGCAGCTACAAAGGGGTGTCCCGCACCTGTCCCGTCACTCTGCTTTCAGCGCAAAATTCACGAGCTGCAACCTGCGCGTGAAGTAATGTTTTGACTCTAAAAGCGTCGTGGCGAGAGCACGAGCCGCGGGGTATTATTTCATGGATGGGGTTTTTTGTAAGGACTCATTCGGGGTGTCCTTCTGCATCTGCCGAAGCAAATAGTTATTTTTGGCACCTGACATTAAAGCTCACCCTCTGCAGAATGGCAGCAGCAGACCCGCAAACGCGCCATAGCGCCGGAGTCTGACTGCAGCTCTTTGTTCGTCCTCAGAAACTCACTGTGCGCGATTTGATGATGGATTGTCTTCGTATCAGGGACTGACGGACACGGTGAGGGACGCCGGCCTTTTAATGCGTTTATATTGCAGGTCACTCTGGGACAGTGAGTGAGCAGTTGAACGGGTTCACACGTGGTGGCGTGGGTTGCTTTATTAGTCTGCGCTGTGTTTGGTATGACATTAAGTTTGAAACGATGGCTTCTTGTATTCACCCAAAACACGTTCTGTGAGTTTATTGGACTTTTGTTTGCTTTACTGGAAGAAGTGAAAGGAGACAGGTGGGTACATGTTGTAACGACGGGAGGGAAAAGTCGCCCATCTGTTTTTTTTAATCATTTAAAATCAGATGTTTAAAAATCAGATATTTTGCGCGTTAGAGCATCTAAGAGGAAAATTTAACCACAGCCGTGTTACTGAGACCATCATTTTTTCAAACTGCTCTTTTATTGAACTGAAGCGACACAGTGATGTTGGCACATGTTACAGGCTGTAAAATACGAATTTCCTGTTCAGTATTCAGTGCGCATTCACTGGCCAGTCTCGTTTCTGACTACAGTAAAAAGAGAATGTCCAAACTACACGTTTTGTTGGATATTTATGAAAACATTGCTCTTTTTTGCACATTTATTCACAGAATTGCAGAAAATATTTATTCTAAAAACTCCTGTGATGTAAGTAATCAGATGGAGAAGTGGGAACTGATTTCCATTAAAAATCATGAGTTCAGTAATTTAAGGGTTCAAAGTGATGTATGATTTTCAGAAATCTCCACACTAATAGAACTTCCACATTTTTCTGTTTCAGCCCTGTCTATATTCTGACAGGTTTTAATAATAACTTTGCTTATAGGCCGTTATAATCCTAAAAACATGGAAATAATGCTAATAATCATCATCGTTTTGAAGCTTTTCTTGAGATTTTTGCGCCGGAAGTGCATCCAAATGAGTAGATATGAGAAGTTTGTCTCCTGTAAACACTAAAATGTAGTTTCAAGGTAAGTAATTAATTGGGATCAGGGACGTTCTAGTAATTTTTAAACGGAGTGGCACTGCGACAACCAAAGGAAATAAGAATACTTAAAGATAAATAAAATGGATTTAAACAAATCACACTGCAATTTAAAAGGAAAAAAGGTATCGCTGTCTATGGCGACGCCCTAGCAGTTAAGGGAACATACTTAAGTAGGTGTAAAATGCCTAAAGTAACTGTACTCCATATGTTACATAATGTTATTGGTAATAATTACAATTAAATTATTCATTTGTTGATGATTTTGATTACTTAAGTATCACTCAGTAGCTTGATCTGTAATAATGCAGTTTAATTACTTAACATTCTGCTGATAAAGCTTTAAATTTAACAGTATGGCCTACAAAATACAGCTGGCACGCCTGGTGCCCAAACACACATCTTATCTGGACAGCTCCTGCTGGTGAAGCAGCTAACTGGTGAATATCCGTCAGAACAGCTTGGAAGCAGTTCTAGTGTGATCAGATGTGCAAAAAGCCTTAAAGTAGAGCTGTGTTTAGTGAAAATGCTGGAGTTTTGAATGCATGTTCTGCCTGCAGCCTGAGGTCAGCTGCAAGAGGAGATAATTCTGTACTATTAGCCTTGAGCTGGAAACATGACCAAGGAGGAGGAGATCCCTGACTGGGTGGGAGCCAAAGAGTTCTACGACAAGTATGAGCCCAAGGAGATTCTGGGAAGGTATGTTTACGAAACCGTCGTTGTAACGTGACCCATAGCAGAGGTTCACCCAACTGAGCTGAGCAGAAAACTCTCCATTGGACTTTGGACTAAAGAGTGCACAGTTTTACCTCTTAAAGATTAGGTAAACTAGACCTATATGTAGCCACATGTGAGGGTTCCAGGATTAAGATCCACTTGAGCAAAACCCCAAAAAACAATAATGGTTTATTGTTTGTGAATTTAACCCAACTCGTCTCTTCTTCAGAGTTTACACAAAATAACTTCAAAGAGTAGCAAGGCAGAACACAAAAATGGTAAAATATCTACTTGCTATTAGTTTGTAGATTCATTTAATGTTACAACACACCTCAGATTTAGACCTCAGTTCAAACAGCTATCATCCTCTGCACAGAACAAGCACTTTCCCCAAAGTTTCCCACAAGCCCCTGAGAAATGGGAGCCGAGCCAGGGCCTGCTCATTGTCATTCAGTCCACCAGCTGTCAGAGGGTGGTGCTGTTACGTAAGACACATTATCCAAGGAGGCCACATTTATTAACTTCAGCACGCTTCAGACAAAGTGTTGGCCGTCGGTCTGATAGATTATGTAATTTCACCCCCTTTTCCCACATGCAGGTCAGGAGGTCACAGGATGTGGACAATGTGTCCTTCTTCTAGTATTCTTCATTCAGAGAAAAGTCACTGGAGTTCCTTTACTGTGGTCACCCTGAAGTTTCTCTTGTTCATTCATAAATCGCCCTCTGAATTTAATTTCAGCAGTAAGGTTTTCAGTTTGCTTACTTGATGTTTTTCTCTGTTTTCCTGGACGTTAATGATAAACAAGACAATCTTCATGACAAGCACATTCTTCACTGTTTTTACTTGCTCTGTCAGACTGATAAGATGGTAAAAACACACAATACTTTCCTTTAGTCTGACCATGTCACTGATTTCTGACCAAAAACAGTGCTGTTTTGAAACGGTTAAACACATGATTCATGATGAAAGACACGGTCACAGAACATTTTATCCAGCAGTTATCACAAGTTGCCCTCCTACCCAAACCTAAAAACAACAGATGTGCAGCTCGGACGGCTGATGTGTTTTTTTTTTCATCCTCAGGGGAGTGAGCAGCGTGGTGCGCCGCTGCGTCGACAAGCATACGTCTCAGGAGTACGCGGTGAAGATCATCGACATCACCCCCTCTGACAAGATGACGCCGCAGGAGATCGAAGAGATCAGAGAGGCAACGGTGAAGGAGATCGACATCCTCAAGAAAGTCTACGGGCAGGAGAACATCAGTACGCATGCTTCATTTAATCAGTTTGACTGGAAAAACTTGGGTTCGTTTAAACTTTGTTCTTCTAACATGGCCAAATATCAAAGTAACTCTCTTCTCCAGTTCAGCTCAAAGACTGCTATGAGTCCAAGGCCTTCTTCTTCCTGGTTTTCGACCTGTAAGTGTTTCACATGGATGATTCCTGAACAGGTATTTATGTGAAAATCAACCAAAGCTTTTAGTTTCTTTTTCCCAGAATGAAGAGGGGTGAACTTTTTGACTACCTCACAGAAAAAGTTACACTGAGTGAGAAGGAAACACGGTCAGTGAGCATGTTATTTAATAAAAAGACAGATAAATTCCGCTAACTCTTAAAAGGACTCTTTAAAGGTTTGTACGTGTTGTCTTTAGGACGATCATGCGGTCTCTATTGGAGGTGGTCCAGTTTCTCCACGCCCAGAACATCGTTCATCGGGACCTGAAGCCCGAGAACATCCTTTTAGACGACTACATGAACATCAAACTCACTGACTTTGGTTTCGCTGTGCAGATTCAGCCAGGACAGACGCTCAAAGGTCAGTGAAAGCTTCCATTACTGCAAGGTGTGTCAGCAGTTCAGAAACCTGGTGGCTGTAATCATACAACTTGTCAAAAGATGACAAAAATACTTAAAGCATTAAAAACTTTCACAGGTTGGCTGACAGTTAAACACCAGTGCATCATTTCAGACCCACCACTGAGTTGAGTGAATATTAAAGTTACAGTTTACAGCCTGCAGTGCACTCGTCAGGACATCAGCTGTTGGTGGTGAGCGGAGAATCTGGGTCTGGTTGCACAACAGCTCCCTGCTCTCTTAGCTGCTCTTACAAAGGTTAAGAAACAGGACACTCTGATCTATTTGCTGCAGTTCCAGACACTCACAGTACACTGACCTTTCAAATAGACTTCTCAGAAGTCGGATCATTAGCAGTGCGAAATGCCAAGCGTCTAATGAAACTGTGCATCGCTGGATAGTTTTGTTCAGTCGGTAAAGACGTAATGGGCTTCTTCCATTAGGCTGGAGATCTACTTGACCCAGCAGCACTTAATCTAAATGTGCTCAATTAATGTCTAAATGCATAATACTTTAATTATGCTATAAATGTTCCCTAAAGATGGATGTTAAATTAAAGGAAAAACCTAATCTCTTGAGTGAGGGGATCTTGTGGCTCTGTTATGCTGAGGTGGAACATTGGCATAGTTTGTACTGAGTTTCTCAAATCAATACAATGCTGTTCAACGTAATGTAATATTTCTAGCGGGATGTAGACCTCTCTTCCAGGGTGAGATCTCCATCCACAGGGCATGAGAGCATGCTGAATGGCTTGATGATGATAAAAACGAGGAGAATCAGAAGCTGTGAGCAGAAGTTCTCACACTGTCTCTGCCGTGCCCTCCTTCAGAACCCAAAAAGTTTGTACTCCACCTCTCACACAATTCTTTTTTATCAGTCACCGACAATAGTCACTCTTTTGGAAGTAGCTCGATCTGTCCAACCAGTTGTGGTAAAAGGAGTTCTTCCTTCACACTGTTTCAAAGTGCTCACTCACACAGTGGTTTTCAGGGTCTTTAGCGTGCAGTATAAATCCCTTTGAGGTGAATATTGCTGTGAATTGGATCGGTTAAACAGTATAAATAAAATTGAACCACACTGAGTTAAATTGAAAGAGTTTGTTTTGTCTCTCCAGTAGAGATGCACTGATTCCCATTGAATGTGATGTCCAAACACTTCCCTAAGATACTGTATTATTTTTTTCTTTTAATATATCATCTATTTGTGTGTCACTTTTGTAGTTGTAGAGATATTAATAGACAATGAGGATAGTAAATATTTAACCCTTACATACCGTTTGGGTCAAATTTGACTCAAATCTATTCAGATGGGTTTTAGATCCACCAGCATGAATCAAATCGAAGGAAATGGCGGGCGTCTTAAAACTCTGCGTGACATGTCTGTGTGTATTTTGTATAGGAAAGTGGTGACAGAGTTCTGTCATGAAAAATACTGGTGTTCCCTCCACATCTACCCAGGTTCCTGCAGAGACCTGCCCATGCAGGTCTTTAAAGGACCATCAGGGGGATCTCCACACAGTGAAATAGTAAAACAGCACAGGATCATTTATGGGTCACATAAAGAACAGAGGTCATACAGAAGTCAGAGAGTGCCTTGGGCAGACACACAGCTGTAATAGGGCTGCACAGTGGTAGAGTGGTCAGCACTGTTGCCTCACAGCAAGAAGATTCCCAGTTGAAATCCTGGCTGTAGCCTTTGCATGTTCTCTCTGTGCCTGTGTGGGATTACATCAAGTATTCCTGCTTCCCGTCACAGTCTAAACATATTAGTTTAGTTTAGGTTAACTAGTGATTCAAAATCCATGGCCTCCACGCCTGATTTACACACTGAGGGCAATTTTTAGGGTTCTTGCCTAAGAACAATTCTGCATGTAGACAAGGATAGACTCATGAATACATGTAAATGAACACCTCTTAAGCGCTTAAGCGTTATTTGAAATTCTGTAAAAGTGGTTTTATGTTGACAAAGATCAGGGAATATGCTCCCTTTAATAACATGTATTTACTCTTCCTGTCTGTAATGCAGAGGTGTGTGGGACTCCTGGTTACCTTGCTCCTGAGATCATTGAGTGCTCTATGGACGCAGGACATTCAGGATATGGTACAGCTGTGGACATGTGAGCGACCATGAAATCGGTTACCAAGTAACAAAAATATCAATAGGAGGGAGTGTCAGCTTTACTCTCATGTTACCAAAATTGATCTTATGCACCTCAGCAGTGTGTTAGAATTATCTGTGTACAAAATAATGACTCATATTATCTGTTGTGTGGCTCGGCTAATACGTGTTCCAGGTGATTAGATTATGCATGTACACACTGCACAGTGAACAGACTAGATAAACTTTGTTCTGGCTCGTGTTTGCAGATGGAGTTCAGGTGTTATCATGTACACGCTGCTCGCGGGCTCTCCACCGTTCTGGCACAGGAAACAGATACTGATGCTGCGCATGATCTTAGCGGGGACGTACGACTTCTCCTCTCCTGAATGGGAAGACCGCTCAGACACGGTCAAAGATTTGGTAATCTTACTTTTGCAGTTTGTTGCAATCTCAGTTTTATAAGTTAGGTGATAAGGTTGAAACCTTGGAACTAAAATAATTCTTCCTCCAGATCTCGCGGATGCTGGTGGTGGATCCAAAGCAGCGTTTCACAGCTACAGATGTTCTGAACCACTCATTCTTTTCACAGTACGTGGTGCACGAAGTACGACAATTCACTCCGTTCAGGCGCTTCAAGGTGAGAAACACAAGATTTTATCAAACTAAAAATCTTAATAGTTTTCATATTTGAGGGATATATTTTATGGTATCTTTATCATATCTCGATCAAAATATAACCCTAATTCCAAAAAAACCTGGATCTTGCTCCCCCTAAATTTCTGTCTATTTCTGTCTACTACAACTTTACTGTCTTTGATAGTTCATAAAGAAACCATAACCTTTTCTGAACTTTCTCCATCAGGTTATTTGCTTGACCGTTCTCGCTACAATGCGAATCTACTGCAACTATCGCCGTGCCAAGCCCATCACCAAGGAGGTGATAAAGAGCGACCCGTACGCCGTGAAGCCCATCCGCAAGCTCATAGATGCGTGCGCCTTTAAGATCTACGGCCACTGGGTCAAGAAGGGCCAAACCCAGAACAGAGCAGCACTTTTTGAGAACACGGCCAAAACCATCCTGCTTTCGATCGCCACTGAAGCGGACGAGCCCATCCAGTAACAAGCAGCGTGGACTGACACGTGCTGAGTTTTACATGGGGAAACATTTTAACTTCTTTCTTTGTAGAAAAGAACTGCTACAACTAGTTTATGCATAATGCAGCATTTTTAAAAGCAGCCGTAGTGACTACAGGGGGATTGATTTATCTCAAGGACTGAAATGTTTGGCAAAATTTTCAACCATGCCACTGGTGACATTGTGCTTGCTTTGTTCTAAAAGTGTACTCAACCCATTGTCAGCTTGTGTCCTATGAAAATGCAGCTGCTGTTCTTTAGATCGAATGCAGCCCCTCAAATACAAGGTGTATCAAAAAAGAATAATCAGATTTCAAAAGGCTATACTTTTTAATGAACATAGAAACTTATGGTAAATTTTAAAGTACATGGCTGAATATACAAAAAGTTACGTTTGCAAATGCCTGATGTGTCTCCCTCTGCAGTTAAACCTCGCCCATACTTTGGAGAGCATGTCTGGAGTCGCTGCTGTTGTTCTTACCAGCAACCATGTAAAACTCGAATCTGCTCTAACAGCACGTCCGTCTTTTGATCGTTAAACGGCGAATGGCTGTGGAATTAAGGCGCTTTTAATTCCAATTTTTTTTTTGATACACCCTGTATATTAACAAAAAAATTTTTTCAGCACTACATGGTATTCTTATAGCCTTTGCACTCTAAAAACTGTTTATATTTCAAATGTTAAAGAGTGACTCAGGAGGAAAATGGAGAGTTTAGTTAAGTCTATACTCTATTGTGAAACCTTGTGGGAAATACCTGCAGTTTATCTGGCTGGAATATAAAACCTGCGTGAGTTACAGTTTGAGAACTATGTGCCTACTTAATCGATATGCAGAGTATGCTCTGGTGGCAGCAACTCAAGGGAAGTGTAACTTTAACTTGTATGCTATGAATCTATTTATTAAAACATGTAAAACCCCAAGTCCTGCAAATGGAGGGGTACTTCAGCTCTGCAATTCTGTGCTTTTCTGTCTTTCTGCAGCATTTTTAAGCTTGAAGTAGAACACTGACACACACAGACAAAAAATAATTACAATTTTAAAGTTTATTATCAACAGAGTGAGATGCACATCAAAAAAAAAAACATCACAGGTTGACCGACTTCAGACAGATTTGAGTGTGTTGACCGTTGTCCCCACAGTCTTGCTTTGGAAGCTTTCATCCTGCAGAATTTAGAAAAACAGAATAAATCAATATGAAACCATCAGGAATAGCCAAATGTGTGTTTGTACTCATTCCCACGCAGCTGGATGAGCTTGAGGAAGGCACTCATCCACTAATTTAGTGGAAATGAGACGTGGCTGTTGCATGGTGTCTGACTGTATCCAGCACAGAGCAGCTGGACCAGAATTCGCCCATGCCTTTAAGTTAACAAGTCTAATAACATACCATCCTCGGGAAGTTCCCCAGAGGCTGGCGACAGGTCGAGCTGCACTTCATGTAAATGTTTAGACACGCTGAAACAGAAGGAGAACCGAAGCTATGAGATAAATCTGAGCTAATAAAACAGGAAACAAGCCAACAGCACAGAGCATCAACAGGGAGGAAGACAGCAAGCAATGTTGAGCAACAGATCATTAATATACCGGCTGAATCGCTTTGAAGGAACGAGGCCGTTGATGTATTCACTCTGACGTAAGAATGAGAAGCACAATGAGCACCCTCATCCTGCTGAGTCAGTTTGTGAAAGCATTCATGTCGCATGGTGTCTGACTGTATTTACTACATCCAGAGCAAAACAGAATTCAGCCATGCATTCAAAATTCAAGCTGTAATTTTATTTATAGAGTACATTTCACTACACTCAAGCTTTCGGCTGTTCCCTTGGCAAAGGAGTCACGGCAGAGGGTAGCTTTGCATGTTTGATATCCAGATCCCCTTCCTGATACAACCCCTAGAGGGAAATTCATTTCCAGATGGAATCGAATCAATGACCTTTCACTTGACAAGTGAATGGGTAGAAGATAAAAACATAAAAAGGTATGTAGGTTTAAAATGAAAACTGCAAAATAAAACTTACTACAAAGTAGTAAAACACCAGTTCACACTTATGAGCCGAGTTCTGGGAGAATAAAAGGTTTTGAGCCTGTTTGTAACTGATCTCAGGTCAGCAGGTGGCTCGTTCCAAAGATCAGGAGCACTAGCAGCTGAAAAGCACCCTCGGCACAATATTTTTCACTGCCTTTTTCCAACAACACCTCCTCGGCTCCACTCCATTCTACTCTGTTTTAGTCACTGTGTAGTAATTTCCCTCGTTTCCCCTTCAAAAATGGTGAGTTTGAGTCTTATGAAAGAGTTGCTCTCATGACTTACCCTGGCCAAGAAAACAAAAACAACCTGGTACCAGGTACTACCACTTAATGGAAAACGCTTAAAACCAAGTTGAGCTGAGTAGATGCTAGTGAAAAGAGGAATTACATGCATTTCTGGGGACAATTAAACATCTGCATGATGATCTGAGAGGTCAGACTATGTTATAGACACTGACCTAGTCAGATAAATACTGGGGAGGTCAAACCACTCAGTGCTTTGTCAACTAATAGAAGGATGATAAAAGAAGGATGATAGAGCATTACAGCAGTCCAAACTGCTTGAGATTAACGCAGTGGTTCAACTCAAACAACTACCCACTGTGGTGACCGCTTATGAATAAGGGACCAGCTGAAAGTAACTTTCCATTCAGAATATTCAGTACGAAACAACATCTCCATAGACACTCTGAATAAAAGCCACATAAAGTGTAGTGATGGAACAGACTGGGATAAGTGGCGCGATATGGCAGCCTCGCTTCTGTCAGTCTGCCCCAGGGCAGCTGTGGCTACAACAGTAGCTGCCTCCACCAGTGTATGAATGTGAGAGTGAATGAATAGTGGTATTGTAAAGCGCTTTGGGTGCCTTGAAAAGCGCTATATAAATCCAATCCATTATTATAAGTGGAATACTTTTTTTTTTTGCGCTTGGGAACACACTTACCCTGGTTATATCCTGAAAAGACACGTGGTTTTGCTTTGGCATTAACTAACTCAGTCACTTCCCCTGTGTTTCATTTGTACCTTATAGTATATTAAGAACCGTGTGCATCTGCCGGTCGCTTCAGCCACATGGAGATCTGCGTGTTTCAGGATGGGAGCTCCCGCATGATTACTCCGGATATCACCTCCAGTACCACCCTGTGCAACAAGCAACGACGACAAAGCACAAATAAACACAAATGCACATCCTGCACAGGATTCCACCTTTAAGCTGTCAGGTAACACCTTAGTTACCTAGTTACAACCTATGAGAGTGTTCTTACAGCATGGTGGCGTTACGGAAAATAAGTAAATTAATTCACAAGTGAACACAATTTACACAAATTATCGGGTCCACCACGTGTGCATGGAAACACGTGCCGTTAACTAAATACCTTCAACCTGAATGGGGGGGAAAAATCACCTGCGTCACGCTACAGCCTCATATTTTAACCTTCGTTTCTTCAAGAACGTTTTCCATTCACAAAACTCCACGGTGACTTCTACATGATGTCTATAAGGCCACATCTTCAGCAGACCAAAGTACGTCCGGATAAACCACGCTAAAGACTTTTCCTCTTCTTTTCCCTCCAGTTTGTGGCGGGTGAAACAGAAACAGCTCGGCGTGCACCAGCGCCCCCTTCTGGATGGGGGGTTAACTGGAGCACATATTAAATCAGAGCGTCACAGTTTCTTTAAAGAATCTGACTCATAGATAAAGCCTTTAGATTGAATTTTACACAGGTTGAACTGTCTTTTTAATTTCGCGCCTCTTTAACAGCTCTGTGTGCCTCTTGTTGCTTCTTATTAACCTTTATGGTTGTTTTTCTTCTTCTTTGCTTATTGTAGGAGCTTTTTGCTTACCTTTCTTCAGTCATTTTTCATTTTCACAGGAGCTAATATCCAGGAACGTTTCCAGGGATAAAATGTTGAGAATTCTTTATATCTTTGTGTTGTTTTCACACCTACTTTGTGTTATTTAAAAAATGTTTTAAATGTCAATGTTAATTTTTTTTTATATTTTTGATTTATTTATTTAACACATTTTATTTCATGTAAACTTAATTGGTAATGATGACAGATAAAAACATCAAAACCTATTTAGATCTACAACACCTAAAGGCAACACACACACATTGTTTTCATTGTTCTATAACTTATTTGGGCTTTTACATTGCATGTCATAGGTTGGTCTGACTTCCCTGTATGTTCCCTGTATGTTTATATTGTTTGTGTCATTCAAAAAATTAACTGAATATTATGAATTTTGGTATATGTTCATGCAAAATGCCCAAATAATCAATCAATCTAGTAATCAAGCTGTATTTTGCCAAGATAATTGTTTAAAGTAAATTCATATTCATCTTCAAATGCACACAGTGGACTCAGCAAATGGTGATCAGATCATATGTGCATTATTTTTCCTGCTTTTTGTATGTAAAAACATATTTTTGCAAACACACAGCAAATTATACCCATTAAGAGTATAACAGTGTAGAATAAATTATGACATTTATTTTATGTACAGAGTACAGATATGAAATACCTTAATGGTAATAACTTGTGCTCAGAGTTTGTATATTTGATGTTTTATTTATTTAGTTTTCATAGTTTTATTTCTTTTATAATAATGTTTGGTCTTTGTCTGGGACCAGGGTCAAGAAGTTTAAGAACAGGTGAAAAAACACCTGACACACTCAGAGATATTCAAATCTAAATAGTAAATAGGGGGAAATATGGCGACAGTGGGAGTTTCAATGTATATTTTTACTTTTATTAAAAAGTAAATGTGTACTTCATGCTGTTTTTACACAGACGAAACTGACTAAACCTAAAACTGGGTGGTTAAGCCTGATGTGGCAGCATGGTTATGTGCTCAAATTGTGGTCATAAATATTTTGTACTTGTAAATCAGAATGCGTATATTTGTGCATCTGTAGATAAGAATTTGTGTGTGCGTAAAAAAGATTTGTGTGTGTAAAAAGAATTTGTGTGTGCGTAAAAAAGATTTGTGTGTGTAAAAATATTTCCCCAATTACAAATTATTTTTGTTAAGGCCTGGTTACAGATACAAAGCAAAAAAATTGTTAGTTAAATTTGTGATTGTCATGACATTGACCATTCGGCTGAAAGGAAGAAAAATCGGGTCAAAGTTCGTACTTGTAAGTTGAAACTTGAGTGCAGAGTTTCACACGTATTTTTTTTGTTTGCTTTGTATCTGTAACCAGACCTTAACAAGAATTAGTAACTTGTGTAAATATTTTTACACACACAAATCTTTTTTACGCACACACAAATTCTTATCTACAGATGCACAAATATACGCATTCTGATTTACAAAACTGATTTACAAGTACAAAATATTTATAACCACAATTTGAGCCCATATTTTTTCTTAAATCTAGCTTCATAGACAGTGTCACATCTGTGCCTGATTTTGAGAGCAGGGTTCCATGATGTTAATTAGCCTTTATATGTTTAGTGTTTCATGTCCTCTTAAAAGTTGGTGTCTTGCAAATTTTGGAGGTTTGTTTGTGTCTCTTTTTCATAATTTTCTCTCTTTTGTAGTTGTTACATATCTTAGTGGCCATTTGAAGCCGATGTGACTTAATGTTATTGTTTTACTTCGTTTTTGTCTCTTTTCAATCGCTTCCTTTCGCCTTTGCGCTCGTTATTTATGGTAGTTGTTTTTCTCCCTCTTTCGCCGCTGGTGTCGTCATGTGATGTAGTGGGCGGGCCCTAATCGGCTTCTCTCTGATTGGCCCACCATTCAGTGCTTTTCTTCCTCGTCCACGAGCCGACCGAGAGCTGTCGGCTTTTATGCTGAAGCTGCTGTTCGTGCCTTATCGTCGCTGCACTCGCCGGTAAGTACTACAGGACTGTCCTAATGTTTTTAAGTATTTTTTTCCTGCCTGGTGCTGTCTCTCGAGTTGTCGGCAGTTGAGCAGCGTTCAAATCAGCTGCACCGGACAGATAACAGCCCGCTTATTCTCAACGTACAGCCGTGATATATCGTCATTTTCATGACTATATGTCTGTCACTTTATATCAAAGTGACAGATACGAACCGTTAGGCCCAGTTTCAGTGTCTTCACGTTTGTTGTTGGTTATGCTGCCCCTCAGTAGTGACCCTCTGGGTGACGCAATACGCGCAGAGTATGTCCATCCCGGGCCTCTCCTATGGTTTGTTTAAGCACACTGCTTTTTGTAACGCACTTTGGCACACATCATCGGCTGGGAGGTGATCCCCGTCGATTGCACATAGGTATTTGAGTGAATAGATGCGTTTGCTGCTCCACTGGATGAAAGACATCCTTTCTATACAAGACTTAGTGCATTAGTGAAATCAGGCAGCCGCTGGCCAAAATCACAGACCTCACGTTGAATCAACAAATGCAGCACGGGACCCTGCTGATGACAATTACACCCTCCCCCCAACACACACACACATACACACACACACACAGTGTGCATCTGCAGCAGTGAAATTTGTTTCACCAGACTGCATCTTTTTTTTAATGTAATTTCCCAGCATGATGACAACGCTGTCGCAGACAAAGGAGCTCTTCAGGAGAGCTGAAGCTGTCTGCTTTGATGTGGACAGCACAGTAATCAAGGAAGAAGGCATTGATGAACTCGCCAAATTCTGTGGTGTGGGGGATGCAGTCACTGAAATGTAGGTGGATTTTTATTTTTTTTTAATGGATTTGTTGTGGGTGTTTAGAACAAACAAAAATGTGTTACTTGGACGTTTCAGGACACGCAAAGCCATGGGCGGCTCAATGACCTTCAAAAAGGCCCTGACTGAGCGTCTTTCCATCATCCGATGTTCCAGAGAACAAGTCAACAAGCTGATAACAGACCACCCACCTCAGCTTACTCCAGGTGTCAGGTGAATTAATGTAGAAATAACTGACCTCTTTAGGTAGATGTTGTCCTCCACATTATAATAATAACTTATATGAATGCATGGTTGAAAACTATTGCCAAAAACAAATAGGAGTCGGCTGAAAATGCAGAAAGCAAAACCT
This sequence comes from Astatotilapia calliptera, assembly GCF_964374335.1. Taxonomy (NCBI): domain Eukaryota; kingdom Metazoa; phylum Chordata; class Actinopteri; order Cichliformes; family Cichlidae; genus Astatotilapia; species Astatotilapia calliptera. Next base: position 19,434,444 of record NC_137435.1, read on the forward strand.
TCAGAGTGTGAATCACAAACCAGCTGTAATGTGTGCATACAAACACAAAATTTCTCACACACACACAGACAGACACAGACCCTGTGAAACACAAAATTTCTCACACACAAGACAGACACAGACCCTGTGAAATACTGCTGCTGACCTTTCTTCCTGAATCACAACGTTTCCGTCCAGCTGACCAACATCAGGTCAGGTAAACAAACAAAATGTTTGCACCTGATGAAGTTCAGTTGGACGGAAATGTTGTGATTCAATAAAATAGTGGTAAACAAGTTGGTTCTGGAGTGCTGCCTTAAAAAACCCAAACAAAATATATCTGCAGTTCTAGCGATGTGAACGACACTTGGGATCAAGAATAGAAACATTTGTCTGCTTCATCAAGTGAGCGCATGTACACTTCTGTGAGTTTGCAGTAGATTTTGTGCCACTGTAACTTTACTGCACACTCTCTTTTGGTTGCATTAGTAAGATATGCACATCCAAATGATCAGAGAAAATTTTGCACTTCCAAAAGATTTTCAAACTTTAAACACATAACCTGCTCTGGACGTGGTCAGTATGTTCAGCATAAGATGCTATGTTGATCTAGAGAAAGAGAGTCACCTTCCTGACACAGAAAACTCTGACTTTAAGCGCTAAGCTAGCCTAACCCATTAACCGCTCACCTCATAGTTTATCTCTCTGGCCTGACACTGAAAAATAATTGCCCTGTGCTTAAATGAACAATGTGGTGAATCAGGCCCTGAAATCTTGTATCCAACAAGAATGGAAAAGACTTTTGTCTGTCCACAGTAATCACTACTGGTTAATCAGTCCTAAAAGTCTACAATCAACTTGTGCTTGAGATCACATTTGGTCACATTTTCCAGGCAACAATCTGTGAACTGAGAGCTGGATAAGCTACCACGCTCTGGTTTTACTTTGTATCCATTTTATTTTTTGATTAGTTTTTACCTTATTAAGTCATGTGTTTGGTCATATTTGTATTGGATTTCACTGAGCCACATACCGTTCTCCTTATTTCAACAGTCTGTAATTTGTTTGTGTTCAACTCCTGTAACAAAGGAAAACAAAGGAAAAATTTCCCAGCATTGGGATAAATAAAGTGCATCTTGTGTTATTTCATTTTGCAGTAAAGTGGCAAAGCCGTGTCTCCTGGAAATTGTTCTTTCTTCTTCTACATTATTGCATTTTTGTAATTAAATTTTAGGAAACTTCACACGGCACAGGGCAGCAGAATAACTCATTGCATGTGAATGTCAAAAAACATTTTCTTCTGAGTGTTGATGTTTTTCCATTTCTTTGTCCAGGGAGCTCGTGGACCGTCTGCATGAGCTCAACATAAAGGTGTTCCTCATTTCAGGTGGCTTCCGCTGCATTGTTGAACACGTGGCCACTCAGCTAAACATCCCTTTGAATCACGTTTACGCCAACCGGCTCAAATTCTACTTCAACGGTAAGAGCCAGCGGCGGGCTGTTTGTGATGTTCTTCTGTTCTCACATGAGTGGAAGTCCAGGCTAAACCCTTTGAGTGGATCATTGAATATACACAACAGACCCTTAGGTTTAATCTAAGTCAGGTCTTTTGACTGGTTAAATTAAATTTAATAAAAATATCATCTTCCAGGAGAGTACGCTGGTTTTGATGAGAGTCAGCCCACAGCTGAGAGCGGAGGAAAGGGGAAGGTCATCAGCATGCTGAAGGAACAGTACGGCTATGAGACTGTGGTGATGATCGGAGATGGTGCCACTGATCTTGAGGCCTGCCCTCCAGCTGTAAGTGTCGCCGTTTGCCAGTGTAAAAAGCGATTACAGTGTGATTACAGTATTTCACCCTTTTATTTTGTCTTCAGAGCGCTTTCATTGGATTTGGCGGGAATGTCGTCAGGCCGCAGGTCAAGGAGAGGTCTTCGTGGTATGTGACGAGTTTTGGGGAGCTACTGAAAGAACTGGAGAAGATTTAAAGGTGCTCAAAGATTAGTTTATGATTTTTAACACGTTATACTTGCACCTAAGGGTGTGCCACTGGTAGATTTTACCAAGTGGACATTTTTCCTTAGACCTTGATAGATTTTTATATTAAATCAAATGTTTATACTAGTGGGAGCAATCGTAACTTTAATAGCTATGTTGCCCTTTTTTATACTACAAGGTACTAAAACACTACATGGAAGACAATCTTAAAAAGATTATTTTAGTGTTTTTGCAGTTTACATGAAAGCTTTTAGGTGGACTAGAACGACTCATTTGTATTATGGCACGTGCAATGAGAAGTGAAAGTATTTTTAATCGGGTTTCTGTTCTGTAAGAGCTGTAAGCAGACCTGTCAGTGACAGTGTAGTGACTCAAGTCAGAAAAACACAGCATTAAAAGATGAGTGTCCACTTCGCTGTTTGAATGACTTTAATCTGTGTTCTTGTCCTTGTCTCTACATTGTTCCCTCTGAACAGAAACACCAGATCAACATGCTTCCTTTAACAATAAAAACCGTTACGGTATAAAGCAGCGTGACTGTGATCACCTGCGTACCAAATTCACTCAGTCACTGATATGCAGAACACCTGTTTTAACTGATTTGTGCCTCGTTAAGATACGTTGGATAAAAACGGACTTTAAAACCACGCATGCCGTCCTGAGAAAAAGAAAAACTGTAAGCCATAGTTACAAACACAGCACCACTAAACATTAATGTTACCAGGAAATGTAGGGACATCCACGAAAAGCAACCAAAAGGAGTAAAACAATGATTCATAATACACATCAAATATAAAATTATGGTATCTGCATTTCACACACTTATGATTTTGAAAGAAATATAGTTTCTATTCATACAAGGGATCTCTTTTCAGTCTGAAATGGCATGGCTTTTACATCAAAGTTTCTCAGCACACTAAAAACATGATGTACTTTAAAGTTACATTAAATAAATAAATAGCTCCTGCAGCGAGCTTCAGCAGTACTATTTTTAATCTAGCTGTTCCCACACTTTAACGCCATACAGCTGCTCCTTTTGATTTTTCCTGTCAAGTAACTTTGGTTGGCTCTAACCTTGGAAATGAAATCTCTCCATGGACCAATTTTGATGTGGCACCACATTTCAGACATAAACACATCTACATATTTTAACACTCCCTCCCAAACCTGAACTCACACAGAAAATACTGCGTGTCTTAAAAGTGGCGTGGAGCCTTTCAGTAACTATTTGAACTGCAGATAAATTTCAGAGACCCGACTCGATCCAAGCGACATCCTTCAGTAATAAAACAGACGTTAACAAAAAGAGAATGGACGTTGTTTGGCAGCACTGACAAAGATTGAACCCATGATGCTGATGTAACATTCAAAGGAGGTGCCGCTCGATGTCAGCTTCCAGCTGGCTTTTCATTTTACTGCAGCGGCGAAGCCTTTGTGGGAATCATGATCCTTGAGTCCATGTGCTGAATGAGTGGGACTGGGAAAAGATGAGTTTAAAAACCTTTGAGGCTCAGAAAGTGACAAACTCAACAAAAAACTTTGTAAAGTTTTCAGTCGCACAGCTTTGAGTTTACAAAAAGACTTATTGTGCTCACCTGTGTAATACACCACCTCGTGCCAGCCTTCCTGCTGCCACACAGCATTCCTCGTGTCTTCTCGGGACTGAAGGTCCTTGTAAGCTGTAATTAACAAATCACTGCATTATAATGCTGCAGTATAAGTACATGATTTTAAGTTAAGACTTAATCTGGTAACTTTGTAATGATCAAATTAATCACGGAAGACATTTTTAGGACACGTGCATCTGTAAAGACAAGCTAACAAATGTTTCCTCATGTTTGAGCTCCACTTTGCTCTCCACCAACTTTCAAGCTCCTGATGGCTCCACTTGTTTTTTTGTTTTTACCTGCTAGTTGCTAAATTTTGCTTAATTTACGGAACAGTGATTGTGCGGGTTTGCTGAGAGGCAGTTTCAGCCACTAAACGTGCTCCTGTGCAGTCCTCCAAAATCTCAACCACATTTGTGCTTCTCCCAGGAATGGGAGAAAACCCAATCAAAGACAAAATACAGCATGAGAAGCACAGACTGTGGCTGCAGCAGAAACTTTCAATGCTTTGAACACTCAGTTTCACTTCAGCTCTTTGCTCTCCTTGATGGATGACTGACAGACCAACAACAGCACAAGCAGGAGTAGACAGACCAGTCATACCACATATTTTGTTTGCTTCCCCCATCTGTTAACAGACAAAGTCTTGCAGGTGGAGGGAGAGTCTGAAGCTGACAATATGCTGCCACCTCTCAACCATAATTTCCTTGTTAGGCTGTGGGGTTGTGCTGATGATGTCAGGGATAGATGGTGGTCAATTTTAAGGTGATTTTTATCTAATTTCCCTGCGGATTCATTGTTCTGCGATTAATAACAAATTCAACCTGCCAGGCCACGGTTTCATGTCACTCCTCCACACATAACTCACACTTGCAACACAGACCTCTGTGCACATTTAAGTTAATGTGTATGTGTGCGAATTGCGTTTGCTGTTCCATCATATTCATCATCCAATGGGAGAAAACAGGAGGCTGGATTTACAGAGATCCTAACATTGTCTTGTCTATGTGTGCTGAGGCAGAGTGAAGAAAGCAGGATAAACAGGTGAAATATTTTACACAGGAAAAAACCCAAACTAGATTATGTAGAACTGTAGGTCAATTCAGTTCAACTTTATTTATATAGCATGATCTCCATGTCCTCCACACACAGCTGAGTTTTTCACCAACAAAAATGTCAGATGGGGAAAAGTTTCCTATTTTGACCCAATCAGTAAATGTTGTATGTTAACAGGCAAGCATTTCTTCATGATGGAAGTGAGAAAAACTAATGTAGGCTACCTGTTTCTCTTTCACCCATGCACATTTTTTTTGTGCATATAAGTTATGGAGGGTAGACAGCGATGCCTCGGGGTGGGCAACAGGACTATCAAGAAAATCGCCTCATCCCTAGTGTACAGAGGGCCGTCTCTCCCTCACAGCTGTATGCTCATTCTTGAGAACAGTGAGACCGTTTTAATAGATTTGTTGTAGTTTTGGTCCGCTTTGGTCTGAGTGACGTAAATTATGTGAGAGGTGAGCGCGAAGCTCTGACTTCACATCACAACGAACCAAGTTTGCACACTCCCTTCAAGCAGACTTCAAAGCAGTTTTCACAGGAATGACTATTTGCTCGTGATTAAAGCTCTCTGGAGAGCTGGGTGTACTGCAAATTGGGATGATAATTACCTCAGTTAACATTGCACACATTTATCTATCAATTACACGCCTCAGGAGACAATCTCACATTGCCTGTTTTGACCAAACAGCCCAAAAATCCAAATATATTAACTCTATAATAACAAAGAAAAGCAGAAAATCTGGAACATGACATTTCTGGTATGTATATCCAAGATAAATTACTGTTAACTGTTGTTGATTTTCTGCGAAGCAACTAATGATTTCAACATTAGCGTAATTATCTAAAGTCAGCGTGGAAGTGTTTGAACGTACCCCAGAGGTGATGGACCATATAGAGGTTTCCAATCTGTGAGAAAAACCCTCCCACAGCTTCTCTGTTCTGCTGGCGGTATCGAACGGCTCTGGCCCTGCAGACAAAAGCACCTTTGGTCACAGCACAGGCCAAAAAAACCACAAAGGCTTCATCTGGCTTAACACCAGACCACCACAAACACAAACATGAAATATTTAACCAGCATTCAAAGGATTTCAACATCATCCCCGAATACCTCCTGATTAATTCACACGACTGGATTTTCTCAGCTAAAGCAGGATGGCAACCTGCTCCTTTAGCTGCGATTATAACTTCCAACATCACATCCGACCGCGAGACGTGACATCATCATGACTTACTGTACGCATGTTTATGAATCTAAAGACTGGCCAAGTCTTCGTGAAACGAGTGAGGAGAATGTTTTGAATCTATTACATTTTCCTCCCAAAGCAAACATAAACATATTCAAACCATAATCACTGTCTGGATAGAAAACTATGAAGCTCGAGTCTCATCAAACTGGTGAAATACGAAGCAGAAGTTTAAACCTTTAACCGCACAAATTATATTAAATAGCTTTACTGGCATTATCTGCAGGACTTTGGAGGTTTATTTAAAAAAAAAAGCTGGTTAAAGTGTGAATGAATACAAACATTAAGAATAAAAAAAAAAAAAAAAAAAAAAAAAGCTGTCACAGTGTGTTTTTTTTGCATTAAGGCTGATTTCCTAGCCATGATTACTGAAAAGCACAGGGAACAGGGGGAGATCAATCAATCATGTGTGCTTTTCTAGGAAAAGGCAAAGCATAAAGCTTCAAAGCAGAAAATCTTATGTCTAACTTAAAAATCAAATAATACCTGTAATAATATTTACATATAAAACTGCACACAGGCTAAGTTTGCAGGATAATGACAACTTTTCTTCTGAATATGTAATCCCAACCACTAATAACTAAAAGAAATAAAACTATGGTCAGACAGAAGAAATTTATCTGGAAAGCAAAGGCTTGTGCAGAAAGCTCAATCCTCAATTTAATCCATCACAATCTTCGCTGCTGCACCTACTGATAAATGCTGATCTGCTGGCTCTGTGAGTCCACACAGCGGCTCTTTCCAGGCTCACATTACTCAACTATTATATACACGTTTGTAGTGTACACACTGTTACACTAGCATTTGATTCTTGGCTTGAGGGAATGACAGCATAGCTTCAAACGTGGGGGTGTCTCTGTGGAATAGCTCTTATTAATGACAGTGTGATGAGGGAGCTTTCATGTAGTACAACTGTTCTGTAAGTACAGTTCAGTGAATCAAGTGAATTCAGGCTGCCTTACCAGTAATTACCCCACTCGATCATGGTTCCTGGCTGCGAGAGAGAAAACACAATATTCTTTATTAGATTTAAGCATATATATATATATATATATATATGTAATGGAGAACTTTCGAACTTCTTTCCAAAGTAAATATATTAATGTGAAAAAGAAAAAAAAAATGGCAAAGAGGTAGTAACACAGGTATTTTGTCAATGCGAACAACTACACCCGAGAGAGCGCCTTCAATCATTCTCTGGTGCATAAGACGACAAACGCCCTGCTGTTTCAAAGATGCAATCTCAGCCTGTGATGAGGGGATAATAGCGAGCATTCATCACATGTCACAGAGGGGTGCTGGTCTAGAGACAGTTTGATTTTTTCAATTATAAAAAGCATGACTTAATCCGCGGTGGATGGCGTGGTTTCGATTAAGCGTTTCTGCACGTTAGTGATCATCCCGTGATGGTTAGCACAACACTCGGGATGATCCTGAGTGTCGTGCTAACAGCTTGAGGGGAAAGAAGTAATTTAAGTCCACAGAAGGATGTCAGGATGGAGATCATCAGTTTTAAATGGGAAACATGAGGTAAGAAAAGGATGGATAGTTTAACAGCCAAGCCCGAGCTGCTGCAGTGAGATGTGGCAGCAGATAAACAATTGTGTTTTTACCAGAGAGTCTTTAAAGTCTGTCCATGGACAAAAGGTGTGATCATGAAGAGTGAATACTATCTGTCACCTTTTTTTTTTTTTTATAATAAATATAACCATGTAAGTTTAGGGAAGCTCTTCTAGTGCTGTGAACGGCTGCACAATTTCCTTAAGTGTAAACTAGGGAGCAATCACTTGAATACAAACTGACAGACAGGCAAAGTTTTAAAGTGTAATAAATGCAGAAAATGAGTAAAGAAAACCACCAGAATGAGACATTTGTTAAACTAGCAACTTGCTGATTTCATACACTGATAGTGCGTTTAGCTTTTAAGGCATCATTGTTAAACTTGGTGTAAGAAATCCTCACTGAATACAGTCATCTGTTTCAGTGTTTCTGTTTCAGTTGCATTTATGTGGCCCATTTTGGAGCTGTAGAACACATTCTGGAAATCAGACTTTAACACACCGAGCCCAGTCCTGACAACGATACAGGCTGCAGCTCAACCACTCACCCTGAGCTGGTAGGTCCTGAGCTCGTATACGTTTGGTCCCGTTCGGGGTACTGGCTCGTTCCAGAAGCTGAACTCCAGGAGGAGCTGATTCCTGCGGGACAACAGCATCTTTCCTCGCTCCTTCCTGTAGGCTGTGAAATCCTGGCAATGGACAGACATTAATCAGTGAGCTTACTCAGACTTATAATCCCCCGGGTAAAGCAAAGGGCCGTGTAGTAGTACCTTGTTCTGCCTGAGCTTGTTCATCACCTCAGTAAGAGCTGGGTATCCACCTCTGTAACGCCACAGATGCACTGGGGAGACAATTTGTCACAATTACAACATCACATCAAGTACAAACAGAAGGATCATCATGTAGCAGAGTAAAGATATCCAGATGTCCGGCTTTTAACGTCTGACATAACTACATCCATTTGTGGTTAGTGTAAATAAATACTGGGAGGGAAATTACTGTGGTGTAAACACTGCAACAAAAAAAATAAACACCTCCTGATCATTAGCTTGCAAGACAGCTAATGATTGATGCTGTACTTGCACGTGAATATGCGGTGTAACACGCATGCTGATTGCAAACTGTGCGGATCGCAGCGCTGTTATACCGCAGATGTCTGTGTGTGTTGATATTAGTAATCCTACCAGCCTGGTCTTGTTCTCCATACCAGGTATTCCAGGTTCCCACCAGCTCACAGGGGTAGTACTTATCAGCGTGGATGGAGGGCAACACATCCTCACTGTGGCAAACGAGAAGCCAAATAATTAAATGCAGTACGACCAGCATGTGTTGTGCTTAAAGTCCATGGGTTCCAGTCATCTTAGGTATGAGCATGTCTGGTTTGTGGAGGACAGAAGTCATACCAGCCCATACATCATCTTACAGGAATAGACTGGATAATTTTTTACACGAAGTGTCCAGTCCTTGATCCTCCTCCCACTTATGGTAAAGCTTCCTCTGCACTAAAGGTTCACAACATCAAATGACAAAGCACTCACCAGAGTTTGTTGTATGCATCCAGGCACTCTGGCTTGACGTTATGGACTGAAACAAAAGTTTAAATGAGAAAAAAAGTCTCATTACTAAAGGTCAAAATGTTGTTAATGTAATGCGGGGACCCTAAAGGCAACTTACACTGAATCTTATAGAGGTTACTCTCCTCATTTTTGGTCAGTAGGGTGGAGTGTGCATCTTTTCTGGGATCAACTTTCCTCACAAACAGTGACTTGAACCAGCTGTCCTCTCTATTTCTACAGCTGGAAGTTGCAAACCCCCTGCAAACACAGGCCACCATGAAAAAGAAACACACGGACACTGCAACGACTTCGGAATGACTGACTTCCTAGTCTATATGTACATGCACAGCCACGTAGTATCTGTTTTAGGGGCTTTGGTGCGGTTGTTCAGTTGAAAATGTCAGACCCTCTGATGCACACGGTGATCAGTGCATCTGCATGCTATCTGTAAGTCATGCAATTTTTACAAGGTAGCAATATAAACTGTCAAATTGACCTTGAGCGTTTTAGATGCTTACTGTCAAACGTTGACAGAAACTATTGCTCTTTTGAGTTTCCCAACAGTGACAGAAGCGTTAGTCTTAAATATCACGTACTAAATAAACGCACATAAGCTGAAGCTCCTGGTTAAGTTCAAGCTGAAAGGCCACAGTGGGCTGGCTAGCAGTCACTGGGCTAGCTTTACCGGGCTACTCGTAGCCACCAACAGATCCCCACTGAAAACACTACACAGCTAACACAGGAAGCTACAGAGATGACTGTTGAACATTCACGATGAAGACTGCCCCACCTGCCCCACACCGCGAGCTGTCCGGCCGAGTGGGCCCCGCTTTTAGCCCGACCCAAACCACCGCTGACTCTCTGAAGGACTCCAGTCGCCATCTTCAACTGTGCTAATGCTCCGCGGAGCAGTGGCTGGTACCGCGCCTCACCACCAGGTGGCAGCAGAGCAGCACATCCACACATTCCCTCTATGTGTGTCTGCAGGGACCAGAACATGCTGGGCACTGAGCATACTGAGGAATGCAAAGGATACCCGGATCAACTAATTACAGACCCCTGGGTACAAATCTTTGAGAGGCTCCAGCAAACTTTGATTTTTCATAAAGATTTCGACATATGTGTGCAAAATGATTTCTAATCATTAAGGAGAGGACTGCGTCTCACTGGGAAATAAAAAAAAAGACCATTATAACTTCCTTAGGTGTTAAAAGGCTTAACAAATGAAAAAAAAACAACAACAACATTCCTTTGGAAATAGTCAGGTACAAGGACTGGACTGAAAATGAGTGAAAATGCAGCCAATGTCCAAAAAACCTGAAGAACTATTGCTCAAGACCACTTTAAAGATTACAGGAAAGTCTGGCTCCTTGCAAGTAAAACAGGAGTCTCTCAGGAGGAGTCTTGTATCAGTGCTTCCAATTTTTATGCTGCATGGATGGGCCACCAAGTGTGGACCCCTGGGCTCTTACCCAGAATGCCCATTGGATAATCCAGCCCACAGAGATATGAACTTGCAGACAGTAAACGTAAACTTATAAAGTTTTATATGGTAATAGTATTTATTGACAATGAGTATGTTTGCATGTACATTAGTATTTGACTTTTTCAATTTATGGGGTTATTGATTTACTGCTTTCTTTAGATTGTACACTGATAGAAGTATTGAGTGGTATTTAATTTATCATATTTTAATAGATTATATTTTTTGTACCTCGCCCCACTGTCAGGTCAAACTTCATACATGAACATGTTTACATGTGGACTCAAATCCAAGTTTTGATTCTTTCCCTGGTTTCGATCATGTTGTGGTTATTATGTTTAGGTCCACATGAAGTAGGTGTGATACAGATGTGCAGATCAGGTCATAACTGCTGTATGTGTGAACATCCTGACTTTGTGATAAGGCTAGTATGCCTTTAAAATTATATCATATCTAGCAGTTTTGGTACATCCCATGTGTAACACCAGGACACTAAAACTGAAGACACTGAATTCAATTCAAACATCAATTCATTTTATTATATTTTAAAGACATTCTGAGGCATTTGAAGCAAAAGAGAATAAAACAAAATAACAATTAGCTTGCTGTTAGCTATCCTGAATACTCAGGATAGGGCAAACACAGGTGTAGTTCATTTATTTGTTGGTAATTCATAAAGCTAATAAACCATAACTCTGGGGTTAAAAACAAATCTGAACGCAGTCGTTATCTAGATGATCACCTGTACCAAGGTTCACTGTTTGTCCCATGCACTGACTGCTCACTGTGTGTCTGCTGTGGATTATAGCCAGCAGTAAAACTATCTTCTGTTGACATCCTCTGAAAAAAAAATGGGGCCCTCAGGTAGATATGGGATCCATGGAGATCGTGATGGATGTGAATCCCTCTCTTCTGTAGGACCTAATACAGAGTATAGTACAATAGCCTTTAGTTTAATAGGTTCACCTATGTGAAAATCTTTCAGCAGCATAAGTGATGATAACACAAAAAATAAATCTTTCTTTAAAATGCATTTTTGGTGGAATATCTAAAATACACAAATCACTGCCTAGCAAACTAAAACTGTTTGAGAGAGGGGAAAAAAATCAGCATGTGGTGATGACATATGGCACAAAACATACAACACTTTCTGAACAGTTGTATTGATATTTGAGTTACTGTTGCCTTCCTATCAGCTTGTAATTCTCCTCTGACCTCTGGTATGGTATGAGTCTGAAATACTCTGCCCAGCCCGTCTGGCACTGACAACAATGCCGCCTTCAAAGTAACTTAAATCACTTTTCTTCCTCATTCTGATGCTCTGCTTGAATTTCAGCAGGTGATCTTGATCGTGCCTTCATGTCTAAATGCACTGGGTTGTAACCCCCGATTACATACCTGAATTAATAAGCAGTTGAACATTTGGATAGTAAAAGGTGTTAAAAAAGGGTCTTATCAGAATGATTACATACTTCACAAAACTTACTACACTTTCTGAACAGGTGGGGGTTCTACAGTCTAAGTCATAACCCACCAGCTACTACCCAGACCACTGTCCAGAGACAGATCAACAAAATCTGTCTGTAACTCTGCTGCACTCATCTATAAAATCAAAAGAGAATTGCATCTTTAGAATTTTAGGCATCCATCCTTTCACTGCTTTAACCATCTCCTCTCCACTTTCACCTTCAGATGAGTCAGAGTTGGACTCCAGCTGGAGGATGAAGCGCTATCTTCACACACATAGTGCACGATCATTTCCAGAGCCTCGTGTGCACTGTAAAGTCTTGCCATCACCAAAATGACTGCCCCTGCACTACTGCTCACACTTCTAACCATGGCTGCAGTGCAGCTGCATTAACGTCTTGAGCAAGAACCAGAATAAAGTCCAAGTTTGTTTTGGTTCTTGCTGCAGAGATATCACACAAATACACTCATACACATGTGCACACGCTCACACACCATTATCCAACATCAATAGCAGGAAACATTTGCCATATCAGCAGAAAACAGAAAAAAGGGTGAAATTTTGGTGCATGCTTTGAATGGTTAAAAAATAGCGTCACCTGGTGGACAAATGTAAAAATTAAAAATCGAAGGCAAGGAGTCCAAAATAAAGTCTTAACATAAAGGAATGCATGTGCCGATAAATGTGGGATCAAAAGATTATTTTTAAATTATTTTTAATCGGTTTGTTTTTTCAGCAATAGGATAAAATGTGGGGGGTTTGTGTAGCTTAGCCATTTAAAGCTAATTTCAGGAACTAAGACAACAATTCTAAAATTTAAATATGAGCTATATTCATTCAGCACAGCCAAAGCATGAAAGCATGAAAAAAAAATGCCACAAAATATCCCCAGGATATTAAGGGTTAAATACTAAATGTAAATATGTAGTTGACGAGGGACTGACTGATATTTTGTATGTTGCAAGACTGCGTCACAACTGCAGGAATTCAGAACAGTTGTGATTGATTTATTATTTGAAAGAGCGACTATATAGCTAACAAAGACCATATTGCTAAAGCCCACTTGGCTTTCGGAGAAAGACTACTTACCACCAGTGGAATTCAGAAACTATGGAGGGATTTGTTTTAAGTTCAAAGACATGAATCATGTGGGAGTGTTTTCCTCATGAAACATTTTTGAATAGCAAAGGGCAAAATATGGATATGTCTGGGAATTCAAAGACTGATTATATCCAGTTAAATTCTGTGCTTTTACTCTGGAAATTTGTCAAGGTGGTTGATTCTCACTTAATTTTCAGCTGGTGATTTTTTTTATTTGGTTGTTTATTTTAAATAAAAGGACTCCCCTCGCCTTTCATCACAAACATTAATGTGAATTAAAAATTAAAAGTGGGGCTTCACATCAGCGCAGTACAACTCCCGTAATGTCAGTGTTAATCTGAATGGATGTGAAGTAGTTTCCCAAGGGCAAATTTTATTAATGGAAGAAGTGAGATCATCTCAGTTTTACTGCAGCTCTACATATACCACGATCCACTACACGTGTAGTAAAAGGTATTTCATGGGGTCTTATCACAACGTTGACTAAGAATTGATAAACTTTGATTTTTTTGTTGTATTTCTATTAGAATATGCATATTTCTAATATATTTCCAAAATTTTTAAAGCACAAAATAAACTTGTGGCGCTTTCAGGGTTATAGTCATAAATGGTCCTATAAGAGCGCAGCCTTTACTTTATTATGTGATCCAGCTTGACAACGTACATGTAAAATGCCATTAAACCATCACAGGCCTGTCATATTGTGTTGTATTGTACAGAAGTTATGAGATGTCTGACAAACACTGGCAATGTTACCAGCTGTTTAAAATAACAATCATGGTTTTGATTTTTGGAGTTCGAAGAAGGTCAAGAAAATGACTGAGTCTACAGTAATATACCATCCATCCATTTATTCCCAACCTTTCTCAGTTGTCATACAGTGAAAGGTCAACAGCCCATCACAAGGCTAATGCATCCCACTTGTTGCCCATTTAAACCCTGCAGTTACCCTAACAGGCCTGTCTTTAAACTGTGGGATGAAGCCAGAGTAGATGGAGAAATCCCGCACAGGCAACAGGAAGAGCGTGCAGGCTCCACACAGACAGACCTCAGCCTGCTGTGATACAACAGTGCTAACCAGCGCATCACCGTGCTGCTTATAGTCTGTCATTTATGATGCTTGCACCTGAGTGAAGATAAGTGTAATTTTGCAATTGAGCCCCTGGACAATATAACGCTCTGCCTGAGAGTAAGCATAACAAATTTCTTACTTTATTTAAATGTAACTAAATTTCAGGCTTCACAGACTTCTACTTTCCTTCTATTAATCCTTTATTATTTTTCATGTCATAATAAATAAGCATCTCCAACCAAAACCGAATAGCTGGCTTATCTTTTCTTTGATCGTTTTTGGTCATTACAGCACCGTGCTGTAGGATTAGGTGCTTTCCTGCAGCACAACAATGAGCTGCAATAGCTAGAATTCAATTTTAGATGCAATTAATTTCTCTCAAGCACGACTCTGAGAAGAACAGCTGTGAAAACAGCTGATATGAATCCTTCACTAATGCACCAGAAAATCATGGAGTCCATTTATCAAGAAGTTTAGAAATTTATTTATTTTTTTTAAAAACCCACCTCACCCTATCCTCTCGTGAACATCATGTTCAGAGTGAATCTTTAGAAAACTGAATACCTCCAAGCCATATCATCTGACTGGCTGTCTTTGCCATTTCCCTCTCTCTTCCCTTATTATCTTTGGCTTTATTATCAACATGCCTGCTGGTAAAACCTTTCCAAGAAATGCTGCCGGACGTGTGAGAAAATACTTTGAACATTTTGTTTATAATCTTCACTTCTTATCTTGTGTGGGCACTCCAGTGAGTGAATGCAGCTCTACATCACACCGTGGCACTAAGGCATTTTTAGTGTCTCCCTTAAGTAGATTAATAACAAAGAATAAGTCTGTGTTTATATTTTATGGATATAATATAGATAAGAAAATGAATGAACTCCTCTAGAGTGGTAAATTACTGGTTGGCAAATCACCATCACTCAGCTTAAAGCAGAAAGACAGCCTCTCACAGCGTTGCTCTTTTAAGGAAAATCCTCCAGAAAGTCACTTCCTTCCTTTCCATATTCTTTATGTTGTCTTTCACTGGTGTTCAGTAACAGAAGTGGATGAAGTATTCACATCTGTTTCCCAAGAAAATATGACAGACTCTACAGAAAGGAAAAGTTACAATCCTTAAATATTCTTCTTTGGCAAAAGTAAATCAGTAATACTGTCCAAATGTACTCAAAAATATTTTTTGATATTATTATTAATACTGAGTATTATAATGAATAGATATTTTAGCATTGTAGTTGGAGTTAATTTGGATTATTTTAGTTATTTTGTGCAGTGTCAGGCAGTTTAGTCTTTAGTGGGTATCATCGTTTATAAGATAAGCCTGTATCCAGACTAAGTGGAAATTACAGCTTCCAAAATATATAGGAGACTGAAGTACTGAGCTTACATGTAACTTTGTACTACATATGTAAACAATAATTCTCAGTTTAAAACAACTGTGCAACTGTAGAAAAGAATTCCCAGGATTTGATTCCATTAAAAAAATATTTTAAGAAGTATTCACACTGGCCACTTTATTAGGTACACTTCCCTGGCACTGGTTTTGGGCCCCTTTTGCATTTTATGCAAACATTAAAGACGACCATGCCACATTCAAAGTCACTCAAATCGCCTTGCTTCCCCTCCCTTGTGCCCGGTTTGAGCTTCAGCAGGTGGCCTTCACCACGTCTAAGTTGCTCGCATGTGACTCCCCGATTGAATATCTGTAAAGCTGTCTCACACAGAGAGCTTTACTTATAATGTAATGTTGGTAGAAGTTAAAGGAAAACGTTTTTTTGTATTTGAGTTCACGTCATGTCACATTAAAGCTTGAACAGTCTTATTTTTCAATTAAAACCAGGTCATATCTTCCTGTTACACACCTGTTATACAAAACGTTGCTTCAGGCAGTTTAATGACCTGTATATAATCGTACCCTCTGTCCTTAGACATTGGATTCGGATAAGGAAAAACTTACACAAAAATGCTTTAACAGAGGAAAAAGGAAAGAAATTGAAGGAAGGGGAGAATTTTTAAAATTTACTGTCTGTCTCTTGTTGAAGCTCAGTGGTGTTGACTAGAAACTAAAGATCCTCTTACTCTCTGGACACTGAGGCCCGCTGGATCTGCTGGGAGTGATGATG
Source organism: Astatotilapia calliptera (assembly GCF_964374335.1). Taxonomy (NCBI): domain Eukaryota; kingdom Metazoa; phylum Chordata; class Actinopteri; order Cichliformes; family Cichlidae; genus Astatotilapia; species Astatotilapia calliptera. The sequence continues at coordinate 19,450,693 of NC_137435.1, forward strand.
CTATTTTCCAAGAGTAATATTTGCTCAAACACAACCTGCTCTGGACTAAGTTAGCTTCTCTGCATAAGTTACCAATGGGATATACCCCGGTAAGAACTGTACTCCATGACACCGAAAACCCATGACGTTACCTCGCTAGCAGCTACATCCTGGCCTCTGAAAAAAAGGATGAAATGCAAACACACAAATGGAAACAGTCAGGCATGATTCACACATAAAGGAGAAAAGGGACAGTGAAATTCGTTTTCCCCGTCTGTCTCCTCACTGTTTGTGTCTTGACTGAGGTCAGGACATGGATTTCCGCCGGTTATGAATTGCAGCGCAACTTTCTAAAAGACTGATGACTCTATTTACACAGCCTAATAACTGAAGGAAAGAGCCATAATTTATGGAGGGAGAGCAGGTGACCCAAATGAGAGCTCTGACACCAAAGCACAGTGTTGAAACCGAAAATTATACAAAAGAAGTGCAAATTGAGAACAGTTGGTTGAGTTGTCAAAACCTGATTAACTGTGCCAAATTGTTTTTGTGTGTGTGTGTGTTTCTCTGTCTAGCTGATTTATTTCTAAAGGAAAAAAATATGAATCATACTAGATCTTATACAAGCGCAATTATCAAGTGTTATGTCTGAGTTTTAACCTTTGTGTTCGACAAGGGCACAGTCTCTGGATTGCATGATGTGTTCTATCTTAAATGGTATGACTATCAGCCTTTGAGAGAGGACAGAGAAGGGTCCTGGGAAATAAAGGAATCCTGCGTAGTTACTGTGGTATTTCCAGACGCTGGATCCGGTCCTCCTTTCCGTCTCTGCCGCTGCTGCATTGCACTTCTTCTCTGTATGGTAACACATATAGAAAGAGGTTGAAAAGGTAACTATACAAGGCTAAACGTTAGGTTTCTAAAAAGGTGAGAACCACCTTCTTCAGCAGGTCTTTTTCACCTTTGAAATGTGTCTCTGGAAGCAGTTTGGCTTTTATGTTAAGTCTTAAGACACAAGGGAATGTGTCCACAGATTTACAGTGATGTTTTTCTCATACTCCACTCTATAAGGTCACCCCACTGATTTGGATTTTTTTTTTTTTTTTAATGAAAAGCCAGACAAAAAGAATGGGCTGTCTTCCCAATACTCGACTTGGATGTATGTGAGGGAATGTGCTTTTGAGATATGATGGATGAATGGTTAGGCCAGATACTTTCTCTTCTTTGTTCTGATCAAAGATTCTGCTGGTATTTCAGACCACATGTTTTCTTATTTCTTGGTAGAGGTAGACAGTTTGCCATAATTAAATCAGTCATTATGTGATCTGCTCCATTGCAATTGGAACAAGTGAACTAGTATCTGTTCAGGAATATTTAATGTTTCTCACTGAAACAAATGCATGCAAAGGCTTTGTTGTGAGTAAATGGACTATATCACAAGATACAGCGGCATGTGATTTTAAATTTTTTTTTTTTTTAATTTTTTACAGTCGATCATCCAGGAATTTTTTTTCCTCACAGAAAAATGATCCACTGATCTGCAGCTACATCTGCTGTCATGTCTGTTCAGTCAGGCATTTATTTTCCATATTATATTTCTCCTTCAGAATCACAGGTGGCTGAAGCATCTAACTTTTATTAACGCAATGACCTAATATCCCCATGTGCACGAGCAAAGTTGTATTGATCTGAACTGAAATCTTTGCAAAGGATTGATTAAACACATGGGTGGCTCATCATCTGATATTAAACTGTTTCTGGTATTTGCTTCCACTTCCAGCACTTTAATAGTTTGGAATTTATAATGATTGTTGTTCCATTTGCTCTTCGCAGAGCAACTGCATGTTGTCCAGATCTATATCAGATTGATTATGTAAAATAAAAAAATAAAAAAAGGATAATACTTTGGTCTAAAAGCATAATTTACTTGTAACATACAATCCAAACTTCGTTGCACAACCGCTTCTTTAATCTTGACTGTTATGAGGATTCCCCCAAGACCCAGAATAAAAGCTGCTGTTATTAAATAAGATTAAATTAATTACAATTTCATAAAATAGGAATGCTATGTTCTAGCACGGCCCACTTCTAATCAGGACTTCTCAACACCTGACACTGTTGAACCAGGTGATGGCCAAGCCGCTAAGACTTTACTCAGATTCTTCTCGCTCATGTTCTGAGGTAGATTTGGGTAGCATGTGGGTCTAGCCCAGGGGTCAGCAACCTTTAACACCCAAAGAGCCATTAGGACGCGATTTCCACGCAAAAGAAAACACTGTGAGCCGCCAATACTTTTTGACATCTAAAATGAAGATAACACTGTATATATTGTTTTTTACCTTTATGCTTTGTGTGAACAAGTAAGGTCTATTGCTTGTGAAATCCATGAAGTGCTACAGAGAAAATTACATTTTATTTATGTAATTAACACATTTTGAACTCTTAAAGAAATATAACAAAAGGAAAGACACCCATGAACTAAAATGATCCATGTAGCAAACAAAAACTGCTGTGAGCACTATGCTGCTAAAAAAAATGAAAATAGATATTTGCAAAATTCTGCCTAAATATGTATTTCACCTGGTTAATGTGTGTGGCGGGGCGTGGTCTGCAGCGCCGCTGCAGGGGAGGCGGACGCACCTGAGCGGCACTTAACGTCTGTGCTCTCTATGCTGTTTTGTTGGTATGTGTCGGGCTGTGAGCTGAAAAGCTGCAGCCGGCCGTATGCGTACAGCAACCGTGTGTGAAAAGTGGTAGATGCTGAAAAGCATGTTCATGGAAACATCATCGGGTCTGCCGTGGTATGTTTACAATGGGACTTCTGCTCCTGAACCTCTGCGCACAGCGTCTGCAAATCGGGGCTGTACGAAGTCACTTCATCTTTACGCAGGACTGTAAGCTGTCATCTGTGAGGCGCGAGCGGTGTTTGTTTTTAACATAGTTCACGGTGGAGCTGCTGACATAATGTGGATCCGAAGATCCATAATTGGCCTACCTGGGGGTGAAAGTCTTGATAAAGGCATGGCGTTTCGGCGGGTATGCCGGCTTCCGCGAGTGTGAGGCTTATTTTGAGCGATCAAAAAATAATAGAATATAATTTTATATTTCAATATCATACTCTTCCAATTTAGAACTACAAGTTATAAATAAACATAAATAAAATACACTTCAGCTAAATACTTAAAAAAACTAATTTATTTTCCCAGACCACCGGAGCCGCACTATAAGGACTAAAGAGCCGCATGCGGCTCCGGAGCCGCAGGTTGTTGGTCTAGCCTGATGACCTTTACACGTTTCATGCCTTGGGACTCAAACCCCCAACCAGTTGTTTCCAAAACTGTATCATTGTCGAAACACTGTTGCTGTGTGATAACAATGTTGTGATCTAAGCAGACCACAACAAAGAGGAATACCAGGGGCTGAAGGAACACCTGGAGCAGATGTGGAAGGTAAAGTCTGAAGTGGTCCCAGTGGTGATGGGAAACTGAGTCCAGGCACACTGCATAGTGCAGTGCAGGGGTGTTAAACTCATTTTACATCACAGTCTGCATACAGCACACCGGCTGGCACAATGAAACTCAGCTTTCTGACAGTGTAAAGTTTTTCTACATGATAAAGAAAAAGCTGCTGTGACAAATAAAGAAATCTGTCAGTACAACTCTTTGGACCTAAATAGTAAGAAATAAATGTGTAAAATTACAGAAAACATTCTCAAAGCTCATTACCCAGACTGATCAGTGCTTTGTTTCGTTTTTTTAACTGTAGTCGTAAAAAACAAACAAACAAAAAAACAAAACAAATCCATAGAGGGTCTGACACACCAGGCAAGACCCCAGGTGTAGGCTGTGTAAAGATGCCCCTGAGACAATACAGCACATAACAGCAGGGTACAGTGTGCTAGCAGGCAGGGAACGCCATAATCAAGTAGCCGGCATAGTATACAGAAACATGCCTAGTTTCCCTTGGAAGTCCCGAGGTCCCGAGCTAAGATCACGTGGGACTTCCAGATACAGATAAACAAACGGTGATGGCTAACCAACCGGACATAGTAGTGGGGGACAAGCAGAGGAAAACAGGCGTACTGACAGATGTAGCTGTACTGAATGACAGCAACATCAGGAAGAAGGAACATGACACGCTGGAGAAGAACCAAGGGCTCAGAGAAGAACTCAATTAGATGTGGAGGGTGATAAATACCGCATGCAGGGGCAAGAGGGAAATTTTTATATATTAAAAAAAACAAACAGTCCCCTCTTGTTCCTGTGGGCGGTCTATACTTCCAGCTTGGGTTCTCTACCAGAGGCCTTGGAGCTTCGAGGTGTTGCGCAATATCTTTGCTGTTCCTACGACTGCGCTCTGCTGGACAGAGATCTTTGATGTTGTCCCTGGTATCTGATGGAGTCACTCGTCTGCACCGAGTGCTCCAATTACCACTGGGACCTGGAACCTTCACCCTCCACATCTTCTTGAGCTCTCCTGCTGTATTTCCTGCTGTGCTCTTTGTGTCCTCTGTGCCACATTTAAGAAATCCTGGAAAAGCCTCTGGTTGTTAGGTTTACTTCTCTTAGAGGAGAAACAAACTCTTACTAAACAACTGCAAAAACAGCTAACATTTTTCCAATGCTTTTAATTGTAATATGCATCCTTTTATTTATTTATTTTTTCAGTTAAATGCAGACAGGGCACTTCCAAAGCTGTCCCTGCTGTCTGTGAGAAGGGACAGCTACCTGCAGTATATAAGAATGCTAAAAGGATATGCACATAAGCATAAGCAGGTTAGTGGGCAGTAGAGTGTCTCATTTGGAAGCGTTATTTAAATTTTGCTCATTTTATGTCATTTTTTAAGCTAGCTACTCCATTTTCATCAATGGTTAAAATCTATTTTTCTTCACTTTTTGATTAAGTTTAAGTATTACAAAAAAATAAGAAGATATATAGTCAGGAATAAAAAAAAAGACAATGAACTTCCTAGACAATAAAGATGGAAACATATCCAGGTAACATTAAATATTTTTCTATACATTACGGTGATTTATGACAGAATAGTTTCTATATGTGACTATTTTTTAATTTCAAAACAATTTATTCCATATAACACGAATCCAATAAAAATTTTCACGTAACAATAGATTATATAAGATAAAGTTAGATCAAAGTATGTTTGATTTTGTAGTAGCAGCTGGGCTGTGAAAGTTTCTGCAACAGGCAGTCATTTATTTTGGCGGTAAGTGAGCGCGTGTCATGGCCGGGTATGTTTGCAGTGTGGACTCAAATGCAGACAAGGGAGAGAAGAACTGAGGTTTAAACAAAAAGCGAGCTTTTATATGGCTGTACACAAGGTACAGAGACAGACCAGCACTGAACAGAGGAAGACAGAGGACTAAAATACACAGAAGGATAATGAGGGAAGTGGAAACACCTGGGGGAACACAGCTGAAACAAATGAACCTGACGCCACAGGGGAACTAACTAAAAACTAAAAACACTGAACATGGAAACACAAGACTTTCAAAATAAAATGGGAAATATAATGGAACGTAGACATGACACACGAGCTTGACTGTGTGGACACGCAGACTGGACAGGAAACATGAAACATAAACCAGGGGGCATTGATGGTCATATTGACTAAACTAAAACTCAACTAGACCTTAACTAATAATAACACCAGAACTTCACATTTTTTCAATATAACATAAGAAATCAAAAATATAACATAACTGAAAATGCTGGATCGTAGACCCAGCCCCCTGACAGCGCAGGGTCCTTTCTGCTTGAACCTTGCATCTTATCCCTGTTTCTCAGCAGCTCTCCTTCTTCCCACACTCCAAACATGCTGGTTAGGTGATTAATAATTTGGCTTTAGGTGTGAATATGAAAATGAGCAGTTGTCTGTGATGGACTGCTGACCAGGGTGTACCCTGCCTCTCACCCTTACTGGGACAGGCTCCAGGACCTTCCCGGAGACCCTGAATTGGATAAGCGCTTAAGAAAATGGATGGATGAAGATCCATGCTGTCTCCTGCACCGCATAGATGTGATGCTGCATTTGATTATAGTCAGAAGCTGAAGCTGGAACTGAAGAACTTGTCTTGACCTCCATGCTTTTGCATCAGGCTGCCAAAGCAGAAAAAAACATGCCGATCTGAAGTCCTTTTGGATGCAAACAAGCAACACTGACGAAAGCAGAACATTTGGCTTGTAGAAGAATACTCTGAACAAAAGAAAATACACAAAAGGTAAGATTTACTGTAATCCAAGTAGGGTGTTTAGAAAATATGGCTGTCTAGATAGCTATTTTCAAAATAGCTATCATGTTTAGTTTTCAATAAGAGGAGACAGGAAAGAGATTTTCTTTAATAAATTGAGTGCATTGATTGCTTTATTATTAGAAACAGCATTATAGTTATTTATTTATTTATTTTTTGCAAAAGACGTGAACAGATTCATATTATTGGCTGTAATAAAAAATAAAGTTATTATTCATTGCACATCACTGATTCAGCCAATTCATACTAAATTCTTTAAAACAGACATTTGATCTTAGAAATAATTCACCTTTGCAATAAAAGGCAGGTGCACACTGATGTCAGTGGATTGTGATTGGTGATTGTGGAGTGGGAGATTAAGATAAGGATAGAGGGTTACACTGTTTGCTGACAAGTGCCTGTATTTATGTAGCTTTGGCTAAAAAAGGAAGAGCCTCCCAGAAGAATGCCACAGATTGGACTGCTGAGAAAAAACAAACAAACAAGAAAAACCAAACCAATATTTCTGTTGCTGTTTTGCTTAGATACCTCCCAAGTTGGATGATCTGTAGTCAAGGATACAAAACTGGGTCCAGGTTTGCATGTTTTTGCAAGCATAAAACCTACTGCTTCATGCACATTAGGTAGCATCGGAAGCATCAATGATGCCTCTTTAAAGTACTTTCATGCATAGTTATGTGGGGGATTATAGGGGATTACATGAGCAGAGGTTGTTACAGTGTGTTTTCCTGCATGTGATTGTAGACGAGACCAGATGGTTCATAGTTAACCCCGGAGACTGCGAAAGAATGTAAGATGCCAGAATTTTGAGAGTTTCCAGCTTCTTCAGTATTAAGAAGTGACCTTAAAAAGGTTTCTATTCATCATGATGAGTAAGCTCTTAAAGCCCTTTCAGAAGATGACATTCTGCAGAACATCATGGCTGTGAATGCAGTCAGTGAGCAAAGGAACTAAAGCATTAGTTTCAGATGTGATAACAATATTATTTACTCGTGATACTGAGACTGAAACTTCCTGTATTCTATGTCAGGGTGTATCATAATCATCATCCGTCTGTGCTACTATTATCAAATTATGTGACATGAATAAAGTTTGCTTTGAAATAAAAAAAAAGCAGGAACCAGGCGTTTTACTTTTACACTAGCACAGTCATCACTGACCATTTTGCTAATTAATGCAAATATCTAAACAACCAGACATGTGGTAGCAACTCGATGTATTTAGGCATGTAGACGTGGTCAATATGACCTGCTGCAGTTCAAACTGAGCATCAGAATGAGGAAGAAAGGTGATTAAAGTATGGTCTTTACTGTGACGTTAACGTTTTAATGTCAGAATTTGGTGTAAACGTCATGGTTTCCCAGTCCGCCTGTGCTGACTCGCCCCTCTCTGTCTATTCTCTGTGTTATTCTCTCTCTCTGTTCTGCCTTCTGAGTTTATGAGCAAGTTAACCACACTCTGCACACCTGCAGGTAACAAGCTCACCTGTCAACAATCATTTCATCGGCCTGAAGGTTGAAGACCTTTAGTTGATGCCTGATTGTTGAGCTAACACTGCTAGTAAACAGACTACTCTTCCTTGTGTGTTTTCCCTTTGAGTTTTACTTACCTCTATTCTCTTCTGCGCAGAAGCCTTGAAGCAGATCTGAGGGTGTTTGCTGAGACAGAATCTTGTGGAGGAAAGGATTTATGGACCTGCCTGTTTTCTGACCTTGCATTTCACTAGCTGAAAACATTTTGCAAATCATTCTTTTGAATAAACCCGGGAACTTTCTGAGCCTTCATTACAACACTAAACAACATGAATGCATTGTTCCATCCTGCCTTCAATGAACGTTTCATACTGCTGCTGGTGAAATGGTGGTTTTTTTTTTTGCACATTGTTAAACACCACAGCCTACCTGAGTATTGTTGCTCACCACGTCCTTCCCCTTCTGACCACGGGCTACCCATCTTCCAGTAATTTTAATGGGAGATTCACATCTTGGAGGCACAGCTGGCAAAGCTGCAGCAACTGTGTGATATCATCATGTCAATATGGACCGAAATCTCTGAGAAATGTTTCCAGCACTTTGTTGACACCCTCATGCAGTCACTTTTCCTCAAAGGCAACCATGTAGCGGTTCTAAATCATCAAACTACATAGTTTTTGTTTAGTACCCTTGCTGACACATATTAACAAGCATTCAAATGAAGATGTAAACAGCAGTAGAGACATGCCTGCATAAGTGCAATATTAGGGGAAACTAACACAACTGCAGTGTAAAGCTTGAATTAAGAGTTTAATGCTTAATTCTATTGACGGCTCAAATTCAGATCTAAAATAGAGATATGAATGCTCACAGTGATTTTTGTTCATGAGCCCTTTTTAAAAGGAGCAGATTGCATAAAAATGCATACTGAAAATAAGGTTAATGTTGATGTAATATTCCAGCTCCAAAAGAGCGACCTTATATGAATTCCATGTGTAGCAGCAGTGCATCAGAATCTCTTGAGATTACCTCAGTTTAGTACCACATGTGGCCTTGAATGACAATAACAGGTAGGTCATAGAGTGATTAGCACCAAATGACAAATCCAACTTGCGTCTCGGAGCCAGTACAGAGTAAAGCTGGATTTCAGTGGCAGACAAATGCAGATGTGCTTCCTTCATTGTGCAACGTCCCCATAAAATTGATATGAATCTTTATGTCTGTAGATGCTGGTGTAAAGCTGGTGCAAGTAGTTGCACTAATACTGAAGTTAACTACATGTAAACTACGCCTGAGATTTTTGAGGCCGCTTATTGCGGAGGTAAGCTGATGACACAGCTAATGCCTCATTCCCATTTCCTCATTGTAAGTACCATCGACGTTTATCAACATTTTATGAGATACCGTGTTACCTTTCACTCAGCCAAATGTTTGCAGTATTAGGTCACATGTAGTAGGCTGTTCAAAAGCTTGGCGCCAGACTGCACATCTGAACTTTATTATAAAACACTGTTTCCATGAATGAAATTGAGATGTATAGGGACAGAGCTGTATTTTATTTTATTTTATTTAACAAAAACAAGGAAGATTTTGTATCCTGGCTCTCTCAGATTTGAGAAAAAAAACCCCTCACAATCATGCAAATAAAGATATCACAATTGTACAGTGTTGCATCAACTTCTGATAACGTGACAGTGTCGCGTAAACAAATGCTGAGGGTCAGTCCTTGAGCATGTGCGCTGTGCTAAACATGCAAAACATGTCACCAGTGCATTAGACACAGGGATGTTGTCAGAGGGTTCATCTTTTTTTGCAGGAGGTTGCAACAGATGGTTTCAATTAATGGGGAAATCCTGTAGGGTTTATTTTGGTAAGACTTTTGCTTGTTCAGTAATATTCTTGTGGTTGGTTCATGTTTATTATGCAGATGCACGCATCTCTGAAACTGGCGATGCGTTCCAGCAAAATTACAAGAAGTTCCTCCAAAAGAGATGTTGTTGTCAATACAACAGAAAGATCTTCTGACAGAACGTGGCAAACACGGCATCCATGTGGTGGAAAAAAAAATCTTCCCTGAAAAGTCAGTGAACCGTGGCTTCCTTTTTTCTTTCGGTGAGTCTGGATTGATTGATACGTGTCAAACTATGGCCCGTGATTTTAGCCAGGCAGGACAAACGTAATGGCACGTCATTTGTTTTTTTGTTTTGTTTTATGAAACGCACTGATTTTATTGGAATCAAGCTTGCAGGAAAATGTTCTCGTCTGTGCTTACGTTGTTTTTGCCTCATTGTTACTGCAGAATAATCAATAAAATGCGATGTGAATGACAAGTCCTAAAGTCTTAAATAGCACTTGTAGCTGTGAACTCAGAGATTACAGCTGGCATGCATTAGTGTGCAGCATCATCTCTTTTCTTGGCCAGTGGATTTTCATAAATTTCCTTTAAATGTATTTTCTATAATGCTTTGAACAAACTCATCGTTCAGTCATTACACTGGTGTCAACGCCCTTCTTTTTTGCAGTTTTGAGCAATAATTCCGTGTTAGTGTATTCTGGGAAAGCTAAACCTTTTGATTATGATATGCAGCATGTGTTGTATTGCTCCACCACTTGGCTGCACCATAAATCAACAAAGCTAATGCTTGGAAGAGAGCAGTGAAGTGGGATTTAAGCATTTTATGGCTGAGTTTAGGGAAATGATTACTCCAGATCTTAGTGCTGGAAGCTGCGTTCGATTTGAAATATTTGTTTCCAAAATTAAAAATATAGTGGGAAAAAAAAAAGTTTGACCAAAGGATTAGCAGCACTGTTTTGTCTTCAAGGGTAATGTGCATTTCCAACGCTCTCACTGGGCCAGTGTGTAATCCGCTCAAGTCAGCACTTGTCTGACTGACACCTTGACCTCTGACTCTGAAATGTTGTGACAGAGTAGCTGCATTGAAAAATGTTAAAACGTCTGAAAAAGAGATAAAAGAAATGTGTCCCTTACGCTTCCTGGAACAAGATGAAAATTGCAAATAAATGCCTAACCCGAGCGCTTGCCCAGAAGTGCACATTTGCCAACAAATGAAAGTCAAACTATTGCATTAGTAGTGTGGCAGTGTCCTCATGACAGGCTGTAATATTATATATCTATGGTCCAATCAAGTCTTTCTTCAAGTGTAATCATGAGCACAATGCTGCATTCTGGTTTGTCAACACTTAAAAGTCCTGTTGCTGGTTGTTATTCGACTGCGTATCGGCCACACTGGTCTGCCAAACCAGCTTGGATGTCTCCAGTGAACTTCTGAGAAGCCAAATTCTCAAACAAACAGGATCATCTGGTGCACTTGGTGCCAACCTGACCCTGAAATCTAGGACTGATTTAGTCTTTTTGATGCTACCCAGATGTGAATCTCCACAGGGCTAACAGTGCTGTAGTATTTACTAGCAAAATCCACCGTAACCTGAGTTTGTTTGTCCGTTTTGTGACAAACATAATTGTTTTTTGTGCATGTGTGTGTGGGGGCTGCCATTTAGGTTAATCAAGTATTGTTATAGAGTATCAGTGTTCATTTTCATCACATGTAGTTTTGCCCATCGAACACTGGTTTTCATTCGGTTGATGATTTTGCTGTAAATGTTTATGAGTTTGAAATTTGTTGTTTTTAACATGATTTTAACCATCATTAGTTTCTTTTCACGCCTGAGATGCAGTGAAAGTGGATAAACGCAGTCACTCAGTGGCGTGCTGTACGATAGATTAACTACTGTTTTAATATTTACGCAGAACTTTTTTTCCTGTCATATCAAAAAGCATCGATCCGCAGGCACTGAACCTGACACCTTGCTTTCATTTTGTCTGCACTTTTTAATTCTAGTCTATCCTGTACTTACAGGGGAAATCCCTGTTAATAGTATGTAAACACAATGAACATACTGAAAGGGTAATCTAAGGAACTGTAGTTCTCATGCACTTGGCAGTAAGGAGTAGGTCTGTTCATTGGCAGCACTCACCTGCCAATTTATTAGGTATGCTAGCACCGGGGCACTTTTAGAGCACCTTTAATCTTTCAAGGCATAGAAACTTGAAACTTTCCTCAGATATTTTGGTCAGTATTGACATGACAATATCACACAGCTGCACATGACAATGTGAATCTCCTTTTCCACCCAAAGGTGTGCCACTGGATTGAGATCTGGTGACTCTGGAGACCCAGTGAAGCACAATGAACTCATTGTTATGTAAAACCGAAAACTTCAGAGGATGGGTACACTGTGGCCATAAAGGGATGCGCATGGTCGGCAACAATACTCATGTAGACTTTAAATGATGCTCAGTTGGTACTAAGGGGCCCAAAGTGTGCCAAGAAAATATCACTCACACTATTACGCCACCACCAGCAGCTTAAATCAGTCATACAGTGTGGGATGGATTCATGCTTTCATGTTCTTTACACCTAATTCTGACTCTGCAGAGGCAACATTTTCTCACTTCTGGGAACCTGTGTGAACTGTAGCCTCAGTTTCCTGTTCTTATCTGACAGGAGTGGCACACTCTGCCCATCTATTATCTAAGGTCTAACATGTTGTGCATTCAGAGATGCTCTTCTGCATACCTTGGGTGTTATGAGTGGATATTTGAGTTAATTTTGCCTTTTTATCAGCTCAGAGCAGTTTCCCTATTCTCTTCTGACCTCTGGGATCAACAGGCCAATTTCACCCAGAGAACTTGTGCTCACTAGGTATTTTATCTTTTTCACACCACTCTGAAAAAGATAAAATATGGCTGAGCAGGGAAATCTCAGTAGAAATATCTGAAATAATGAGAACACACTGGCACCAACAACAATGATGTGGTCAAAATCACATTAATCAGTGTGCAGTATACATTAACCATTTAGCATAGAGCAACATTTCTTTAAGTTTTCCTACAGCAGCACAGATAGATCAGCAGTTGGATCCTTGCACAGACCACCTGGAGGATCATTAACCAGGAAAGCAGTTGCATGTTACTTCATGTCTAAACAGACTAGTAGCCCCCTGTGCACTTTGCATTTTTGTAGGGCTGTTACTCAGAAAAAAATAAATAAAATAAATGACACATTCACCGCCAGAAAAATGTGAAGGCACAAGTGATTTATTGCAAAGAAGTGAAATAAACACAGGTTTTCTGTTGTCCCATTGTGCATTTGTGACAGAGACGTATGACATGGGAAGTTTATTTGAATGTGACCTCATGTTTCTGGCTTCCTAGTTCATCAGCAGCCGTAATGTTACCCCTGGAAAACACATCAGGTTCTCTAGTTCTCTAGTTAACACTCACTTTTACAAGGACCGTGAAATTTGCAAAGCTGTATGTACATAAAGTATTCAGTATAATGAATGATCATGTACGAAACACATACCGCATGATAATTTGTACGGAAAAAGTTTATTAATGTTTATTTATACTGGTTAGTGTTTCACATTCAGTGAACTTTGACCAGAAGACTTTTGGTGACTCAGTAAAGTGTTTATAACTGAAATTCTTCCACAAATACTGACATATTTGGTGCAGAACAGCAATTTAACTGCTAAATGGCATAGGCATTCAAAAAGCTGACTTTTATATAGAAATATAACCAGGATGCAACCAGCTGAGTCACATCTCCTATGTCAAAGAGATGAGTTGTGCTCATTGGGACACACTGACTCAGATTAATTGCAACATGTTGGCATCTGTCTGTGTTTGTTAATTAGACAATAGTTATGTGCAAACATTTGCCAATCTGTCTAAGAGTGATTGGAGGCAGTCTGAGACAGAATGGATTTGTTTGGAGACAGGTTGCTTCAACTTGCACAACTGACAATATTGCCCAGAGGTTAAGGATGTTGCACGTTGCACCTCTGGGTGACCAGTTGGTTGGTGCAACTACTCGTCAGTTACCAAACAACAACTAAAGGAGGTTACCGTCCAATTTTTATTTATTTATTTAATCTAATCGTTAAATTAATAGTGCTTTTGGCAGAAATGTCATTTAGTTTTAGTGATTTCATTTAGTTTTCTTTTGCTTTTATTCACAATTCACAATGAATCCTGCCTTGAACACAGCTTAGTGGCAGTGGACCGTGATGAACACTGGTTAATACCACATAGCTTCTACAGTAGCTATCTGTATGGTGAAGGTTTATATCATTAGCACTGACACAAATGTGTTACAGCTGAAAAGCATTTTTAATTCATCCTATTTATATTGAGCAATATTCCTTGAGTTGATTTCAGAAATAAGAGTGCATTCCTCTCTTCTTACGATTACCTGGGGTCTGATTAATGGGAATAAAAGCTGAGCCATGAAGTGGACCTGAAACACGTGACAACAATAAATAAGGCTGTCATCCTTTTTTATTATTTTATGTGGATGTCTGCTAAGTTACAAAAGTCCTATGAGTTAGTGTTTCACACAGAAAACAGTGCCTTGCTTGTTGGCAGTCCAACCTTTTGTTCTGTTATCTGTCTACAGCACCATGGAAAAAAATTTGCCTAATATCTACAGAGCAGTTTGTTTGGCCGGGCGCAGACGATGCTCATAAGAATAAGCAGCTGCCTCACGGTCTGCCATTCTTTATTTCCTTGCAAGGGAAATTACAGACTAGCTTGTTTTAAAGATTAATTCTTGCACGAAGATTGTAAAGCAGACGCTTCATTTCGCTAGTTGTGAATCCCGTGCTTCACAGATCGTGCAATTGCAGGAAACCTGCTTTACTGAGCATTAGCTCACACCAAGCCTGAACACTGAGCAGAGTCTCTCCTCAGTGGATGAGCTAAGCTCAACACTTAGCGGTAAAAAAAACCACAACACCCACAAAACAATCGAAGAGCCAACAGATCCAAGACGCCTGCATGATAACGACATCACTGCTAACAAAAACACATGAAATTGAAAATAAACAGTCCCATGACTCTTGGAGCTCTTTGACACAAACTTGTCTGTAGTTACCGCCCCATCGGGTAGCTACAATATGTTACCCGGATCATCTTCTGTCTTATGTCAACTTATCATCGATTCATGATTTGTACAAATCTAGAATCAGGAAATGAGCAGACCTATTGCACCCTGGACACAACCTGTTCCAACTTCTCCCCAACTCGCCAAAACAACCAGACATCTGTAAAGTTTCTTTTTAAAGACATCACTCTGATGAACACACACACACACACACACACACACACACACACACACACACACACACACACACACACACACACACACACACACACACACACACACAAGTTTATATAGATACAGAGTCCTGCATAGTTTCTTTGCTGTTCCTCGGACTGCGTTCTTTTGAACAGAGGTCTTGGATGTCTTTCCTGGGGTCTGCTGCAGCCAATCACCCAGTTTGGGGGTCACTGTCCCAAGTTCTCCTATTACCACAGGGATCACTGTTTCCTTCCCCTTTTCAAGCTCCTCCCTTGTTATTTCTCACGTTTCTCAAGCTCCTTCTTCCTGATGTTGCTGTCACTTGGATATATCTACATTTATCACAACGACAGTCTTCCTCTACTTTTCCACCTCTGCTATGTTCTGTGACCAGTTTGTCCGTCAAGATCTGGAAGCCCCACGGGATCTTGGTTAGGTCATTCTCAACAACCCTGGGGGCAGGCGTGTCCCATTTTGACCTCGGGACTTCCTGAGCATACTTGGCACAGATGTTTTTCTATACTATGCCAGCCACTTGGTTTTGCCGTTTCATGTATTCACCTCCCGCTAGCATCTTGCACCCTGCTGTTATGTGCTGGACTGTCTTTACACTGCCTTTATCAGAGTTTGTTCCTGTGCTGCCATCTTTGTTCAGCCATTAGTAGGATTTTTCAATATCAGCCATTTCTTCTGTCTGCTGGTGGTACGTGCCATTCCAACATCTTCATCCACCATTGCAGATATAAATACAAATGTATTTGCTATTGCCTGTTTTCTATTCTGTTAAGTACACCAAGAGCAGAGAAAAGAAGAGCCCAATTCCTTGTGTGCATACCCTTACTTGGTCAATAAAGCCGATTCTGAGAGCAGAGAGCTGACATGCCACTGCGGTTATGAAGCCACTGCATTATTGGCCATCATTTTGTGGTTGGTTTGTTATTTTCCTTGTAATAACATGAAACATTTAGAGATATTTCGTGTTTTTTCATATCCATTAAACATTAGCTGTCAGTTAAGTCAGGTTAAATTACCACCACCCTGATAATAACATGCTGGTGGTGGTGGTAAGGCATTTGATTTTTAATTGCAAGGTTCAACTCCCGAAATGTTTTTTGTGCAGTGATTTTGCATGACAGTATTCTTTCCTTTAATCTTTCCTTCTTCTGTGTAGTGTCAGTGGTGAAGCACTTGCTTGTCAAATGGTTCAGTGTAGCCACTGTGTGGGTCACATAGTAAGCAACATGTTTTGGTTTTGGGGTTTTTTTTGTTTATTTTGTGTGTGTGAAATTTAAAAAGACGTTTAGATGAATACCATAATTAGGGTGCAAACTCTTTGTTAGATTTGTGCATCCACAGTCTAAGAGTTGTGTAGAAACTAGCCTTTTTAATACACCTACTAGATGTGGGAGACACAAAAAAAAACAACCCAAATCACACAATTTAACACAAGCAGTCATTCTACTCTCATCATATTCATGTACTGTTTGGTTAAGAACCCAGTGTTTAAGTCCATGCCCTGCAGAAAGTTGTATTCTCCTAGCAAATCCCAGTCTGATCATCTCAGTGGTAGTGAATGGAGTAGAATACTTGAACAGGTTAAAGGTAGTATATAGTATGTATACATACTCCAAAAGCTAAAGTGCATGCTGTTCCCTCACAAGCTCTCATTCTCTTGTTCAAAACAAGGTTCCTTTTATGCTTTCCAAATTGTAAAATACGATGCCTTTCGAATGTTATCACAGATGTTTGGCAATTTACACTTTCATATTGAAGACATATCTTCAGGCTTACACTCACGATGTGTCTGCATTAGTGTGATTTTATGAATTCCAAGCGTAAGCAAGCCCTGCCAGCATGGTGACAGACAGGATACAGCAGTGCGGCTAACTGCTTATCACTTTATTGTTTTAGCGTGTTTAGCTTTCCCAGGATATGCCTGACTTTGTTGAGAGTGATTGCTGACAACTTAATCAGAGGTCATGTGAACTGACTTGCAGCTTTCTTTCTCATTTATCTGTAATGAACCAACAAATTGTTTTTATTTAACAGCTATGGTATAGAACACTGTGTCAACATGCCCGACTTGTGCATATATTATATGCACACAGCTGCAGAAATTTATCTTGGTTATGACAGAGCAGTGGTCTGTTTCTGCTGGCTGAATTGACTGTGGTAGCTAATTCTCATTTTCAGCCATCATTTGTCAAAAGAAACAAAAATAAACATGGAATAAAAATGATGGCTAAAATTTAAGATTTGTGGTTATTACTTCAAGAACAATGGTTTACAATCCTTGGGAACCAATATGCCTGCTGTTTGAGAATGGACAGGTCCAAACATACCAATAAAACATCCATCCAGCCATCCATGCAGCAGTCTAAGCAGAGATGCCCAGACCTCCATCTCCCCAGCCATCTCTTATAACTCTTCTGGGAGGACACCAAGCCAGTTTAGAGATATAATCTTTCTAGCATTTCCTGAATCTACCCTGGAGGTTCCTCCTGGACAGACATCCCTCTTTGACTAGGTGCAAATAGTCAAAGACCTCAAGTGGCTCCTTCCAATGTGGAAACTCTCATATGAATCCCCCCCAAATGGCCGAACGCCTCACCTTATCTTTAAGGCTTCCACCATGTGTATCCACAATCTCATTCTTTTGGTCACTACATGGAGCTCTTAACCACAGGTGAAGCCAGGAATGTAGAGCTACCAGTGGATGCAGATGCGTGTTTATGAATCTCAGCAACACGTCATATTTTCATCTTCTCTCTCCCTTAGTTTGTGTTTTGTCCCGTCTCCCTATGCTGTCTTTTTCTTCCCCCTTTTCCCAACAACCCCCTGACCAGATGTGGCTGTCCTCTCTAAGATGCTCGTCTTTAATGTAGCCAGAATTTTTTCGGAACTTAGCGAAACAGCATTATCTTATTTTGCACCTTAGTTTTGCAGTAGTATTTTGTATTATCTTGCTCGTTGACTTGCTTTATTTTTGTTTTATGTGTATTTATGTCATATTTAATATTAAAATCTTTGTAATCTTTTCAGTGTTGACTCTTCATTGTTAGGTTTCCCCAGAAAAAGCTATTTTTTAATCTCAATAGACGAGTGACAGAAAACAGTCCTGGCACTGTCCAACACTCACTGGGAACCAGTCTGACTTATTGCAGGCTATGCAAAGCTCTCACTACAATTGTAATGAGAGCTCCCCCTCCACCACCCCCCACAGGACACCCTGAGGAATGCACTCCAATGCCTTCTCCAAGTCTACAAAACACATACAGACTGGCTGGACAAAGTCCCATGTGCCCTAAAATATTCTTTGGAAGATATAAAGTTCGTCCGGTGTATAGAATATACTGGGCCAAGTTCAAGCACTGGCGTAAATGTAATTTTCTTATAACTTATATGATTTACTGTCTGCAATATTTTATTTTAAAATGCTATTAAAAGAAAGAATGACAACTTTAGCACTTGGATAAACCCTCCTAACTTACCTGCTTAGAAATATAAAATATGGTATCTGTCATTTTGACACATAAAGCGCTGGGGTCATTCGCAATGTGGGAAGTGACTTTCTGAACAGTATTTGATTAATTATGATCATTATTACTCATTATTGCAGTGAGATAAATGCTTCCTTGATTTGTTTCGTCCTGGCTGCAGGAGATTCATGTTGGAAAACGGTCTTCAAGGACCACCTCAGGCCACTGCTAATGATTTGTTAACACTCAGAGACGTGTGCACAGATAAATAACCGCGGTTCAGAGAAACATATTGCAGCTCTAAATATGATTTGCCAACATAAGGTTCCCTTTGAAATCAAAAGTCTAGTCGTTGCTAAGAAAGCATGACAGAGAAAACAAAATACCTCACCCATATGGCTGTCTCATGCTCCAAGTTAGCAACATGTCAGCGCTGCTTTACATTCTTGGTCTGCTTTTGTTTGTTCTTGACAATTTCTTGGCAAATTTATGTCATCCACTGTTCTCCATGCCCTCTGGCTGTGTCTCATTGTTGACTTTTTGTATTACTTTTTGCACATTATTCATATTTATTGCCACACACTAGCTGGAAGGGTGTCACCCACATTTTGTCCCTTTTAAGTGTTGATATCACGATGATATTAAAATGAATATTATTATCTAATATTAAATTCAGATTCTGACCCATGAAATGGGCCAAATAGAAACTTACATTGAACTATGATTTCATTTAACTGTTGCCAGTCTCTAAACCTTTCCAGTTATAATATCTGATAAAATAAACTGTTGTTCTTGTGAGTTGTAAACTGCTATTTGAAGGTTATAAAGAACATAAGAAAGAGACGATTTAACCAGGCCTTCTATACCTGTTAACACTGCATTTGTGTCACAGTCCATTCTATGAAAAAATGAATCTGTTTCTGTTAATTTCAGGTATCTGAAGATAAGACTGTTTTCTTTACTTTAGCCATCTGGGATTCTGGTGTCTTTGCTTGAATGCTGGCACGGCGGTTTTCTTAATTCATTTTTGGCAGCCTGGACTGCTGTTGGAAGGTAATCAAAGCAAATACAGCCCTATGTCGACAGGTGTTTTGCTTTTAAAACACAGACTGAATTAAAAGTGGCGGCATGGTAACAGCATCTTTCTTCCTCCTGCTGTCAGCCCAGGTGTTTAATGCTTGGTCAGATCCTTCACAGCAGAACTATCCGATTCCCTAGAAGCTGTAAGCTGTATGACACTTTAAGAAGTTGATGATTTTTTGGAAAGGACCTGACTTGTGTCATTTTTGCTCTGTATGTTCCTGACAGAGACCCACAATTCAAGCACTCTACAAGTCTACAGGTCATTCAGAGGAAAGCTAAAGCTGGAGCAGGAGACACCATCTGTATCTAAAGAGTCACACCTGATACCGATAGTTCTTTAAATCTGAAACTTTACTGATAACAGAAGATATACTCACTGATCACTTCATTACTTACATCTTGCTAGTACCAGGTTGGAACCACTTTTTCCTCCATTTTTCATGGCACAGCTTCAACAAGGTGCTGGAAACGTTCTTCAGAGAGATTTTGCACGTGGCATCACACACACGTCGTTAAAGAGCTGTCTGCCATACTGGACGTGATAAGTGGTAGCGATCACATCCAATCACTCATAGTTTACATAGAAATTATCATTACTTTCCCCCCTCACAATGCCTATATTCTGCAGGTAAGAGCAGCAATCATGAAGGACAGAAAGAGAATCTTTTTTTAATCACTCTCTTGTTTCAGATAGAAGAATAAGAAAATAATGGATAACAGTATAACAATTATAACTTACTTGAATTTTTAAAATTCAGTCTGTTTCAAGCAGAGTATTTAAAATTTTTGCATTCATATTTTCATAATCTCTTCTTCCTCACCTTAAGCCTCACTTCTGAACTGAAGTTAGGGTTCAAAATTTAGAAATCCTACATGAATATAGTTAATCTTAATGCTGTTTCAATTAGTTATCGTCGGCAGATCAGACATGTGACCCTCACATTTCTGGACTCCTGGCAGTTTGGTTACATTCTCTCATCATATTATAGTTTATTTAAGTGCGAGTCTGCCCATGATAGAACCACATCAAAAAAGTTTCAGTAACAGCAGCCAACAGCAGCACTTACTGACAGAAAATTACAGATATCTTCAACAATTCAACTCAGTGTCAGTATCAAAATCTAATAAAAAACAAGGTAATTCCTGAGCAGTGACCGTGGTCCACTTAATCCATCAACAGTAGTTCCAGGCAGAGTCTAGTGACTCAGGTTTGTACCCATCTTGACACAAAATACAATCACCATTCTGGTAGACTGATGTTTAAACTATGCTCACAGCACCATCAGCAGCTTGAACCAGTCACAAAAAGCACGATGGATCCATGTTTTCATGTCGTTTATGTCAAATGCTTTTTTTTTTTAAAGATTTTTTTTTGGGGGGGTTGCCTTTATTGGGAGCAGGAATAATTAGATGGGGAAGTGAGAGAGAGAGAAAGCAAAGACACACAGCGCCTGACCACAGGTTGGACTCTAATGGCACCCTAGTGGCAACCGGTGTGCCCCTCTGCTCCTGGTGTAGCCAATCTGCATCAGGGTTTCACATGTTTTGCATTTAGAGATGCTTTTCTGGATACCTAGGTTGTTAAAAGTGGTTATTTGCCTTTGTTTTAGCTCAAAGCAGTCTGGCCATTCTTCTCTGTTGACCTCTGGTATTAACAAGGCATTTTCACCTAGATAACTGCAGCTCACTGGTCAATCTTTTTTTACACCATTTTTTGTAAATCCTATAGATGGTTTTGTGGGAAAATCCCAGTAGATCAGCAGCTTCTGAAACAACAGGGAAATGGCATGCCTAACAGCATAATTGGCTAATTAGATATTTGTGTTAAAGAGCAGTTAAACAGGTGTACATAATAAAGTTGCTTGTGAGTGTACAATTAAAATATATTTTATTTAAACAGTAAGTAATTAAAAATAAGCCACTCTTTATTTCTATTCAGGGAAAGGCAGTTTATAAATTACTAAAGCCTTGACATGGAATTGTCATAGATCCTATTTATAATTGCAATGAATAAGTTAAAAAATCTGTCTCATGGAAAAAATAAATATACCACTTATCTACTGGATAAATGGAAACTTAGGGGTTCCATATCAGATCCCTGTAGTTACAATCCTCTGACAGATGGAACCTGGGTTATGTCACTGTCAGACATAGGGTCTCCTATCATGTGCATCATGTAGTGTCCTTATGCCAAAATCTAAACAGCTCTCAAAGGGCATTGTGAATATCTGGCACAGATTTAAAAAATCTCCAAATTATCTGCAATAAATTAGTCTTGTACCATCAAGTGGCACAGATTTCAAGCAACTGCCCATTTATCCAGGACTGGCTGGAGACTTGAGAAAAAAAACCCCTTTTCAAGAACCCCCAGATTTCATCGCGGTGTCTGTAAGTATGCAACACTTGGTCAAAGTACATGTCTAATGTCTAAAACAGATTACAGAAATGTGACCTGGACGTCAGGCGTGTCAGGAGAAAGCCACCGCTGTCCAAAAAGAACATTAAAACAAAACTACCTTCTGCCAGTGTACATGCTGGCAACAAAACAGACTTTTTGAAATAATGTGCTCTTGACAGATGAATCAAAGATAGAGCTGTTTGGCCAGACTAACAGTGTTTTAGTGAGTTAAGTTCCCAGCACTGACTAATTTTGAGTGATCCATTAAAAGCTAAACAAGAGGTGAGACTAAATGAGACTTGTTGCTTGCCACCTTTTGGATTCATTCTCATTTATCAGTAGTCAGTCCAAGTGGTTTTATTTTACAGTTAGAGAATGAAAAAAGTGACATACACTTCTAAACTTGTATGTGCATAAACAGTATTATGTTTGAAGTGCTTTGGGTCATAGCAAGTCATTACTCACAGCTCTGGACACTGTATCTAAGAAGCAAAAAAGGAAGCAGATTTTTAGCCTAATAAGGAAATCTGGTAATAGGGTAATACGGTTTATACCAAGCAGATTTTCCTCAGTGATTAGTCATTTCAATAAATAAACCTATCCATCCATTTTCTTCTAGTGGGACTAAAGCCTATCAAACCTGCAGGATTGCTCTCCCCCCGCTTCAGGACACCTACACCAGGAGATGCCGGACTAGAGCAGCGCAGATACTGAAGGACCCGTCCCATCCTGGCAACAAACTGTTCCAACTTCTGCAATCTGGTAGAAGGTTCTGGTAGAAGGCAAGGACAGAGAGACTCAAGAGGAGCTTCTATCCCCAAGCCATCCGTGCTCTAAACACACACACCCGCCCTCTCACATCATCTATAATTGACTGAGTCAGGACTCTTCCAGACACTAAACCAAGGCACAATGTACATTTCAATTCCTTTATTTTAAATATGTTTATATTGTCTATCCTGTAAAATAGTCAGATGTCTATTCATATTAATGTACAGAATTCACCTGCTTGCTGCTACTACTGCACATTCACCCAATGTATATACTATATATATATGTTTTTCCTCTACACCCCCCCCCCAATTTATTTTTTGCACATGTCGAGGAGCATGTCAGGCTACATTTCACTGTGTGTTATACTTGTATAACTATGCATGTGACAAATAAAGAACCTTGAACCTACCATGGAGTGAGAAGCAGAGTACAGGGTACACGCTGGACAACAGACAGGCGACCGTCTGTTGCAGGGCCAACACAGAGGGATAGACAACCATTCGCACTCACATTCACACAATAATCCTTACCCTCAAAAAATAAACCTTTGATTTAATATGTTACACTTTATTTTTAATAAAAATAATTGCTTAATGTTTACTGAAGGAAAAAAAAACTTTGAGTGCAAGGATAGTGTTATTCAAGTGAATTTAATGGTATTTGATAATTAGACCCATCATGGCGTAACAAAATCCCAGCGGTGATAGGATTTAGGACAGGACACCCCCAGGGTCCATACACTGATGTGGTGAAGAGGTAGACTGAGGCTTGGATGGAGCTTTGAGTTACTTAGGTGAGGTGGGGATGGGGAGGAGGTGGGTTTCACGAATGAGAGTCTGAAAAGGAGAGCACAGATTTAAACCACACGGAGAGGCGGCTGATTGGCTCAAAAAAGAGACAATGCCAGAAACAATTTGAGTTCAATGAATCCTGACATTGAAAACCTGGTCCTTTGATGTTTTTTAGATGAACGTAGACCTGACCAGCAACCCAGATCATAAGATTTTCCCCACAGGCATATGATGGGCACATCACTTCATTGCCTCTCTCCTTACCCTGATGCAGCCATCACTCTGCATCAGGGACTCATCCGACCAGATTGTTTCCATTGCTTTGGAGTCCAGTCTTCATGGTCTATGGTTAATTGAAAACTTTTTTCCCGATTAGCTTCACTGATAAATGGTTTTCTTTAGGCTACACAGCTGTTTGGTCCCAATCCCTTGAGTTCTCTGTGCATTGCGCAGCTAAAAATATAATGAATTTCATTAAACACAGCCATGGGATATACCTTTGATTTTTTTTAATGATTGCATTTCACCACACGTTTACTCTGACTACATTTCTTCCTCAATGATTGTTCACAGTTATCCTTCCAGGGTTTAATAGTGCGCTGGACAGTTCTTAACCCACTAGCTTTAGCAGTCTCCTATTCCCCAGTCACAGACTGAGAAAGTAGTTGACAACCCCTGCGAACCACTGCTTGCTAGAGACAAATATCCGTTCCCTGATTGGTTGCTGGAGGTTGTTGTCGGCAGGTGAAATCAGTTGCAAAGAGGATGCTGCACCAAAAACTCCATTGTTATTGCTTTGAATGTTAGCAGATTGCCACAATTGCCTGTAGTTTGCATGGAAGACCTCAACTTGTCTGCAAACACTTGCTAATAACAGAGTAAAACTTGTGTTTCACAATTTGGACAAGGACACCTTCTCAATAAAAGTTGTTTCTAACAACTGCAGCCAACACATTTCAGAAGCTTTTACTAGGAAGGTGAACAGTCTTTGTTGGCAGATTGTGTTGCACTTTTCACATTTTCACTGCCACTTGCAGAGTGGACGGTGAGTGTTTGCAGACAGTTAGGAGGCAGCTGTGGAAATGTGCTAGAGACCAAAGCAATCATAACAAGGTTTTTGGTTCAGCATGCTCTTTGTGACCTCTTTGACACTGTATGAGATGTGAAACTGCCACAGCATCCAGGAACATGGTTGTTTTGTTCACTAGGGGTTAAGCAACCTGTTGCCAACTGAGAGATAATAATCACTGCGCTAATTATCTAATGGAAAGCTCTTACCTATCTTCTTAGTTAAATCCAGGTGGTGCTTTTTTTTCATTTCTTTTTTGGCCAGACAGTGTACTTGTAAAAAAAAAAAAAGAAGCAAAAACTGGGACTGCTCCAGAAACAAGCTTTTATGTCCCAAAACATGTCTTTTTCTCTCTCTCTATTTTTTTTTTTTTTTTTAACTTCACCAAGCAAACGTTGTCAAAGAGAGGGCCCAGTTTTAGTCAGTGGGCTAGATGCCATACCAATTCTTGAAATGGTGTGGGACAATATGATACTAATCACACAACAACCAGCAATATCAGAAACAGAGCTAGCACATTTAATAGCAGTGCACATTTTCTGAGACTTTGAAAAGAGCACATTCTGTGTTGTGACATGCCCAGTATTGTCATGGCATGAAAATGACAGGAGCTGCATGTAAACAATTTTCTCTTGTACTTGGAAAATAATGGGAGCTGTTGTGGAAATTTAGTTTTTTTTTTTTCATCAGCTCTTTAATAAGTGTTTGGATGGAGCTGAACATTAAAAAAAGAGAAGAAGAGACTGTTTGATTTAATATAAAGCTTTTTGTAATGACAACAATGTGAACATTATGTGAACATTAGTGTCCAGTGCTGACTTTAAAAATGAGATTACATGGGGCATATTTTTAGAGATGTGAGAGGGAGACAGAGACAGGAAACACTCATTATAGAAAGTGGATAATAAGGAATGATGTGATGACAGTTTTGCTACCCTGGCACTGAAGCACAGGGTGTCATGGTCCTGGGTCTCTTGACCCAGCGTTTTAAGTTTGAGTTTATTTTGTTCATTAGGTTATCTAAGTTCATTTGGTTATTAGACTCCTTGTGTTTTCTTCCCCTGTATTTAAGCTTCCCCTCACCCTTCGTGTTTCATGCTGCGTGTCTTATGTTATCAAGTTTGTATTATTATGCCTAAGTGTTTCTAGTTATTATTTTCCCCTCGTGTTTCCAACCATGTTAAATCTCCCCTGCTCTTCATGCGTTTCATGTCTGTCTTACGTTGTCAAGTTCGGGTTGTCATGTCTATGTCTCATTATGTTTCCTGTTTTATTGTGACGAGGTCTGGTGTTCTGTGTTCATCATGTTCAGTTTTACTCTCCCACTGTGACGTCATTATGTTCATGTGTGCCAGCTGTTTCCTCATGTGTCTCCACTTCCCCTAATCACCTCCTGTGTATTTAAGTCCTCTGTTTTCAGTGTGTGATTGTCAGGTCGTCTGTTGTCCACGCCATGTTTCCCATGCCATGCTTCCAAGTTTCTTGCCTAGGTTTTTCTTATTGCTTGTTTAGATTCCCCAGTTTAGGTTTGTGTTAATTTTGCTTCAGTTTGCCTTGCCCTTTGTTTGTACCTCTTCTACTAGCCTTATTAAACGGCTCGCCTTTTGTTAACATTTCAAGTTCTGTTCCCTGTTCCTTGGCGTCTGCGTTTTGGGTCCTTTTTCAATTCATACAGTCTGCCCTCGCCAGACTGTGACACAGGGGCTTAGTCCACTAGTCACATTAAAATTGTGTGCAGATTGTGTTTAGCTGTATTCCTCCCAAAGCCTTCCAAGCTTCCCTTTCCATGAGCGTCCCTGCTGGCCAGCCCCAAGAATACTTAAGAAAACACTTTGGTTAACGATATCTTGCATTTAAATGTAGCATTTCCTGATTGCTGAATAGTTTAGATGCTGTAAGTGTACAGAAATGTTAATTTCACAGTCTAGAGGATGTAACAAACTGGCTGCCTCTTCCCCCCCTTAACATGAATCATCCTCCTTTCTAACTTCAGAAATGAATTATGTTGAGCGATGGTTTTGAGCTGAGATGCAAACAAGCTGTATAAAATTACGAGTGTGTAAAGAATTCAGTGGTGCTGACGTTTGATTATTCAAAGCTTAAACAGCTGACGAGAAAAGATTAGGAGAGCAACACACAGATGTGACAGGGTTGCCAAGTCTCATCAAGCCTTTCACCTCCGTACCAGCGGTTTGACTTTACAAGGCGTCTGTTAGGTATCTGCCATGCCATGGTTACATTCTTCTTATATCCCTGGTAAACACTGTTGAAAATGAGCGTTCTGTTCTTTTGCTGCTGTTGTCCTGCTTGTCTAAAATTCTGCCAAGACTCTAACAACATGTGAGCCAATGAGATTATATCTTGACATATCAGTTTTCATCTTTCGTCCTTGTTTTTTTTTGTTTTGCTTATATTTTGTCTCAGTTTTTAATAATATGACTTTATAGTTTGTAGTCTGAAGTCTCAACAGCCAGCTGAAGTGTGCCGTACTGTGGGTTTCATCCAGAGTTGTGGCAGAAATGATGTAGAGTGTAATTTCTGTTCTATGTTTTTCATACCATTTCATTAGCCAATAACAAAGCAATAACAAAATCATTTCATTTTTAGAACAAAGTCAGATGAAACTTTAGTGTCTTATGACTGCAGTATCCACAAAACCAAGCAGTCTACAGTTAGGTCAATAAGATTTTGGACAGTGACACATTTAAATAAAATTGTCTCAGTATTCCTTTCCTAGTACAAGGGAATTAAGAAAGGGATCGCATTAACTACTATTTTTATAAACAGTCCCCCATTTTCAAAGGCTCAAAAGTAAATGAAATATGACTGAGAAGCATTTTTAATGGCCGGGTAAGGTCTGTTCCCTTCATTATTTCATGAAAAATGAACCTGATAAAGGATCTGAAGCTGATTCCAAGTACTTGTATTTAACTTGTATTTGGTAGCTTTTCACTGGAACTCTTATTATGAGATCCAAAGAGATGTCAATGTAAGTTATAGAGACCATCATTAGGCTGAAAAACCAAAATAAACCTATCAGAGATAGCAAATGCTGGACAAATGAAAAATCGGGGACGTTCCTAAAAACAATGAAGGTAGTGACCGGCTCAGAAACACAAAAAGGAGTAAAGTGAATGATGACAGAATATTTCCTTTGTTAAGAAAAACATCTAACCCAGTCAAGAACACTCACGAGGTGGTGGGAGGGTCAAAGCTTACAATAAAGAGGCGCCTACATGACTGGAAGCTTACAGACAGACAGAAAGTGTAACCAGTGGTTTGCAATATGGTGTAAACCACTGGTTACACACAAATGGTAAATGGTCTGTACTTGGATAGGGCTTTACTTAGTCGCTAAGGACCCCAAAGCGCTTTACATTACATTCAGTCATTCACACACCACCAGTAGGCAACGGGTGAAGTGTCTTGCTCAAGGACACAACGACCAAGATTGTTGGAACCGGGGCTCAAACCGGCAACCTTCCGATTACAAGACGAACTGCCAACTTTTGAACCACGATCGCCACGATGGAAAGGCCAGATTCGACTTTTCCAAAAAAGAGACTGCACACTTCTGAAAAAAATCTTTCAAAAGTTGAAATCAAGATGAACTTGATGAACTCTTCCCAAGATGATGGGAAGAGAAAAGTATGGAGAAGGAGAGAAACAGCTCATGGTCTGAAGCATACCACACTATGGGTCAATTATGATGGAGGCATGAGCATTTATGGCTGTCGGTGACAGCTGATAGAAGCAGCAGGATGAACTGAAATGTGCGGTACATGGGTTTTATTCACATTCAGCCAAATGCTGGAGCGCTTAATGGAGCAACCCTACAATGACCCAGAGCTTATTGCAAAAACAACCCATGAGTTTCTCGAGACAAAGTAATTAGACATTTTTCAGTGACCAAGTCAGTCACCTGATCTCAACCCAATAGAGCAACTTTTCAGTTTGAAAACTGAAGACAAACTTTAATACAGAGAGACCTACAAACAAGCAGCAGCTGAAGGCAGTTGCAGTAAAGGCCTGGCATAGCATAACAAGAAAGATAAAAACCATCCTTTTATTCAAGGTATGTGAGTTTGTTCAATTACTGTCCAACTCTCTGAAAACAGCTCCAATTCCTAAACAGTTGATACAATACTTTTGTTAAACCCCTTGAATTAAAGCTTAAAGTCCGTGCTTGAATCACATCTTGATTGTTTGATTTAAAATCTACTGCACAGACATAAAACTATAAAAAAACGACTCACTGTCCAAAGATTTACAGAAATAACTGTATGTTAGACAGTGTCTATTTCCCTTGTTTAGCAGTTAAGCCAGCAAGTTGTTATAAGGGTTTGCACTGCTCACGCACCATTTGCCGTGTTCTGTCAGCCAATAATCCTTCACATTTCCACTGCCTCTCACAGCTGAGCAGCCTTGACAGATCAACCCGCAGAGGCTGAGGGAGCTGATTACAACAGATGAAAAGCAGTTGAACTGGACCCATGATAACATTGTGAGAATAGGAGTATGCATGGCAGGAGCAGCAGGTCAAGCCAAAGAATTCAGTCAATGTGTACAAAGTGTGCCATAACTGCAATGACCCGTGTTAGAGTTCACATTGAACCTGTTCACTGAAAGCTTTGAGATTCTGTTGGCTTACCTCAGATCCCAGCATCATATTATGTTAGTAGCTAAGAGGCACGGACCCAAATCCACACATTGTAGCTGTGCACCTTCACCAGAGAGCAATGTCTAAAAGAAAGAACTTCTGATGTGGGCGATTCTGTTGTTGGTCCTTTTACTTAACCCTGGCCACAGAAAGGATAGAAGTCATGACAGACAGAGAATTATTTGCAGTAAACTGAAGCAGCATTAAAACATTTAAAATCTTTACCAGGAAGTGTTTGTGCTCTTTAATATTTTTGTCCTTATTTTCCTAATGTTGGATGCTCCTGTAGCGCTGCCTCCTATTTAGCCATTTTTCAGCCAATCACAACTCAACCTCCACATGTCATCCATGAATTCCCATAATCCTTGTCTCTGTATGTTCTAAGAGCAACAAAAGCAACACAAATATAAGGCTGCAAATTAAGCTAATGCGTTCATCCTGGTCGCAAGAGAAATATAAGTGTTCCCTGATAGGTCGAAAGTGGTTGCTTTGAAATCCATTGCTAAACTCCAGTCAAGCATGTTCAATGAACAGTCAGTAACCTTCTGGTAACAACTGCTTGTTGAAGAAAGATCTGTATTTGGCTTACATATGTGTAATGTAACAGCTGATTAGTGATTGTGGAAGGTTGATGTGGAAAGATGACCACTCCAAGTAAAGCAATTACAAGGATGTTTTTGGAGCAGAACAATCTGTGCAACTGATTCCACTCAGCCATAGCCAGCAACTACTTGCTAACTAGTCAGGAAATACAAATCTTCCCCCCATGGGTCACCACACAGTCTCAAGGCCTGTGCAACTTTGGACTTTTTGACTGAATATCTGATGTGTGTATGTATGAGGACAATTTGCTGGTTTTACTTATTAATTTTTATGGTTTCTTACTTTTTTAATTTTTTTTTCTAAATGTAGAGTTTCATTTTCTTTCTGCCTGCAGTTTCATAGGTTGTTCATGAAACAGAGAAATAAAGTCTCAGTATGGCTTGTAAAGTGGAATTTATTTACAAAAGTGAAGTTCCAGGTGCTCTGGTTTTCTGCCATAAACATTTGTCAGGTAGGGAAATTCTTTTGACTGCCATCATCTTTCATTGAGCAAAAGCACATTTTCTTTTTGTTTTGGTTTGTGAATTGCACTGTAGTTAATTGTTTTCCTTAACAGTTGTGCAGTTGGAGTCTGGGAGACTTGCAAATTTTCTCTAAGCTTTATTTAAAAAAAAAAAAATGCCAGAGAAGCGTTTTATTTTACCCATGATATGCCTGTCAGACAGTATTTGTTGAGAGAGGCGATGCCAACAAATGAGTCAGCTGTGTTCCACTAGTGACTCTGAGACAAGCCGTTTAGTGATTTACTGACCCTCTGGTAGATATTAAATTGACATAAAATCCCTGTGTTCTTATTTCAAAATATGGCACTGGTCAGGCAACATGAAAATCACGCAATGTTCCCGGGGAGCTGTCACTTATGGATGCACATTATTAACAAAGGTAAACATTTTATTATACCCAGAAGCAATGTGAAGATGTAAAGACAAGAAACATTTAGTTTGACAGACTGAAACTGATTAGACAATTACAATCATGGAGCCACAAAGTTCACAACATTATTACAAGCAGATTATATGAGTGAAAATGCAGATTTCCATTAACTCAAAGGACACAGGAGAGGATTTTTCCTGATTCTTCCACATACCAGGAGACTTGTGAATAGTTGCTCTGGTTTAGATAGCAGCAACTAAGGATATGTTTAGTATCAAATTAACGCATACATGGATTATTAAAGTTTTTTTCTCTCTCTCATACCTTATACAGTGTAAATCTGTCATCATAGTCACGTAGCAATGCGGGCTTCTTCAGAATAAATCTGGTGTCTGTGTGATGTTAGTGCAGTATTTCATCACGGAGCTACCCCTTTCTGCCAACAGGTTTGGCTCTGCTCGTTTTGGAGCGAATGTGCAGTTTGTCATGCAAATGCAAAGGGTTCCCTGAAAGTTCTTGTTCTTGTAGATAGATTTTAAATCTGTTATTAAGACTCCCTCTGGATCCTATATGTGGAAAAGAAAATTTCCAGGATGATTTTTTTTTGCAGCTCTGTAAAAAACTAAGTGCACCCCATGATTCAAAGAGGGTCACAGAACCACTGTTAGCAGCAACATCTTGAAGTAATCGTTTTCTTTGTGACTTTATCAGTTTCTCACATCATTGCGGAGGAATTTTGGCCCACTCTTCTTTACAATGTTGTTTCAGTTCATTGAGGTTTGTGGGCTTTCATTTATTCACAGCCCCCTTAAGGTCCCACCACAGCATTTCAATCAGGTCTTTGGGATTTTGGACTGGGCCACTGCAGCACCTTGACTCTTTTTTTTTTTTTTTCAGCCATTCTTGTGCAGATTTGCTGCCGTGCCTGTGATCGCTGAATGGTTACATGACCCAGTTTCAGCCAAGCTTTCGCTGTCAGACAAATGACCTTACAATACTTTAGTACACAGAGGAGTTCATGGTTCATAGAGGAGTTCCTCCAACATATTCAACAATTGGTATGAGGTGTTTGCACTGTTATGGTGTGGTTGGTTTTCTCCAAACATGGTGCTGTTCATTATGGTTTGTTCAGCTGTAACTTTGCAAACCTAAGGTGGCAAACAAGCCATAACTGTTTAGTCTTTTTCTAATTGTACTGTTATCAACTTTAATACTTAACATGGTAACTGAGGCCTGTGGAGTCTGAGATGTAGCTCTTGGGTTTTTTGCACTCCATGGTCTGACCCTGGGATGAACTTTCTGGGACCTCAACACACCTCAATGTTTCATTCAGACCAGCAAACTGACAGATTTTATAGAGATGCTCACACTTGCTGGTGATCAATAAACCAAGTGCATTTGATTAGCAGCACCTGACTTCTATTCACATGACTGTATGTTTCTCTGTGGCAGGCCATTTTAAGGCCATCTCTCTTTCATTTAGTTCTTGGCTTCTTAAACTTTAGTAGCATTTCCTATGAATTTATATGAAGTTGTACTAAGGATATTTTCATGAAAATGAACTAAACTGCCCTCTTAATTTCAAATATGAGCAATATGAGCACAACTGAATAGCGCCTGTTGTTTTAACCGAATGATTCATGACCTCTGTTGGTGGTGATGCTGTTGTTTCTTTAACTCTGATGATTTGCATGCTAACAACCTGTGAGGACACCCTCACAGTGTCCTCCAGGCCTGTGCTGGGTGGCCTGGAGGACAGGCTTACCAGTGCTCAGGACCACCCAGCTATCCTTAGATAAGCTATAAAGAACAAGAGAAGCAAGCACTGCAGAGGTGCTGGGCTGTCTGGGCTGTAACTTTTATTCAAGTACAGATATTGGTGTTCAAGCAGTGTATCGGCAGATAATAGATGATTCAAAAGTTGCCGTCCATTAATACTGGATTTTTGCTCCCTTCTTGGCTTGCTCCTGATTGGCTAAGAGTGATGTAAAACAGGACAGCCGCCAGCTGTCAAAAATCTCTGACCAAACTAGCATCCAGCTGGAAAGAGACAGTGATGACAAGAATGATCACACTGAAAAGCCCGCATCTGCAATTCTGGATATGATTTTGAAATTACTTAAGTTAGCGTGATGCTACTACAATGCACTTCGTAATCGTCTCGCTCGATGATCCATGCTGTGTCTCATCTGCCTCACTGGAACAGTTTTATGAAGCTTTGTTTTTGGAGTCATTATGTTTAGTGCCGCTCTGTAGTCATGTCTACATAGCTGAACGTCCAACTGAACATTTCCTTTTGAAGAAATTTGTTTTCTCAAATGATGTTGCAATCGGAATAGACTCGGCCTGCCACAGCTTGAATCACACCCATGTGGGGGTCACATAATGTTTTTTATCTCTTGTTGAAAAAAGCTGAAAACAGGATGATTTCCTAAGACATGAAGAAATGATTTCCTGATGCACTTTAAACCAAAAAATAAACCGACTAAATTATTTAGAACCCAAAAAACTCACTTTGAGAGCTCTGGATTGTGACATGTTTCTAAAACATTACTTCCAGCTAAAACTTTTGAAAATACGAAACACCTACAAAAAGGCACAAACTACATACCACCGTGTCACTCTTTTTTGGAATAAATGTTTTAAGAAGCTTCTTGGAATTATTGAAACTCCTCAGAGAAGCCCACCAGTACAAGAAACAGTTTATTTGCAGGGTAAAATGAAATGATTGAGGCAGGGTAATGTTTTATCCTAGTGATAATATTCTTGTCAGGCACTTTGTTTCATAGTCCAGTTGTCCTTTTGCCCCCCCTGTGGCATCACTGATGACCAGTATCTAAACTATCCACACTCTATAATGTACAATGTGTGGCCCAAATGTGCACAAAAATGAATGAAAGAGAAACACAGACGATGGGAGTTTATTTCTCATTTCCAGCATGAAGAAAAGTTTGCACGTTTACATAAGCTCATTGATTTAGCCAACCGTAACGGATGTCAGCTGAACAG
The DNA here is from genome assembly GCF_964374335.1 of Astatotilapia calliptera. Classification (NCBI taxonomy): domain Eukaryota; kingdom Metazoa; phylum Chordata; class Actinopteri; order Cichliformes; family Cichlidae; genus Astatotilapia; species Astatotilapia calliptera. Next base: position 19,484,318 of record NC_137435.1, read on the forward strand.
CTATAACATTGTTAAGTCATGACATTTACCGGCGTTATAATTTTTAAACTCACAGCAGAGGTACGGTTCTACTAACTCATCCAGTCTTTTTTCTGTGTAAAATATCCGCTATGTCTCTCAGGCACTTTTCACCATCCTCCACATGCACAGCCGGATTTTTCATGTCTCTGCAAACTCAGTCACGTTAAGCTCTGAAAGAAAAACAAACAACAAAAAACAGTCAAACAGTCAGAAATGTCTTCCTGCTTTGTTTCATTTGATGATGATAATGATGATGACAATGAATGGATCAATGTAACCGCTCCACACACACGTTAACTTCAAAGCATGCAGAATTTGTGTGCACGTCCACGTGTAGCTCGGACATGTGTGTATTGCGGTGTTGGTTATATGTGGAGGTGCAACGTTCAACTACGGCTTGGCAGATTTAACATATTATGAATCTCAAAATAATATTGTTTTATTGCATCAATGGGGAAATTAGATGAAAATTAACCATCATTGATTGTTGAGATCATGGTCAGATATCACAGCTTTACTCTGTATAGTCACATATTTACATAGCCATGCAGACACATTTAATCTTTGTTGAAAAATAATTAGGTGGAGTTAATATAAGAGGTGGGAAACATGAGAACAGCTTCATATCCATATTCATATCCAATACACACTCAACACAAGGCTCCAGCCTGTCTCTCTCAACCACCCAGGTTAGGAGGGAACTGAGGAGGATTAATGGCAAGAAGGCAGCGGGTCCAGATGGCATCAGCTCGAGGGTCGTCAGGTCCTGCGCGGACCAACTGTGTGGGGTGATGGAGCACCTCTTCAACCTGAGCCTGAGGTTGGGAAGAGTCCCACAGCTCTGGAAAACCTCCTGTGTTGTACCAGTGCCAAAGACTTCACGCCCCAAGGACCTCAACAGCTACAGGCCGGTGGCTCTGACATCCCACCTGATGAAGACCCTGGAGCGGTTGGTCCTGGCTCAGCTTCGGCGCCTAATAAGCTCATCACTGGACCCACTTCAGTTTGCCTACCAGCCTGGCATTGGAGCGGATGATGCCGTCATTCACCTCCTACATCGTTCCCTCGCTCACCTGGAGACCGCTGGAAGCACTGTGAGAATCATGTTCTTTGATTTCTCCAGTGCCTTCAACACCATTCTTCCCTCGGTTCTAAAGGACAAGCTGGTGAACTCTGGAGTGGACCATCACCTCACTACCTGGATCCTGGACTACCTCACCGACCGACCACAGTATGTGAGGACTCAGGGCTGTGTGTCGGACAGGGTCGTCTGCAGTACGGGGGCCCCACAGGGAACGGTTCTGGCTCCATTCCTCTTCACCATCTACACTGCAGACTTCTCCCACAATTCCACCCAGTGCTTCCTGCAGAAGTTCTCTGATGACTCTGCAATAGTCGGCCTCATCACTGATGGGGACGACAAGGAGTACAGAGGTCTGACCCAAGACTTTGTGGACTGGTGCCAGCTGAACTACCTCCAGATCAACGCCAGTAAAACCAAGGAACTGGTGGTAGACTTCCGCAGGCACAAGCATTCTCCACTGCAACCACTGAACATCCAAGGTATGGACATTGAGGCTGTGGACAGCTACAGGTACCTTGGTGTTCATCTGAACAATAGACTGGACTGGACTCATAACTCAGACGCCCTCTACAGGAAAGGGCAGAGCAGGCTGTACCTGCTGCGGAGACTCAGGTCGTTTGGAGTGGAGGGCCCACTCCTGAAGAAATTCTATGACTCTGTTGTGGCTTCTGCTATCTTTTATGGTGTGGTCTGCTGGGGCGGCAGCATCTCTGCTGGGGACAGGAAGAGACTGAACAGGGTGATCCGAAGGGCCAGCTCTGTTCTAGGATGCCCTCTGGACCCAGTGGAGGTGGTGAGTGACAGGAGAACGGTGGCTAAGCTGTCATCCCTGATGGACAACATCTCCCACCCCATGCAGCAGACTGTGACAGCACTGAGCAGCTCCTTCAGTGGGAGACTGCGGCACCCACGGTGTGGGACGGAGAGATTTCGCAGGTCTTTCCTCCCCACTGCTGTCAGACTCCATAATAAAGACTTTAACTGATCAAGCACACACATCCATACATATACAATAATACTAAGTGCAATAATCCTTTCTGTCATCGTTGTATTTTTACTCAGTTGTATATAGTATTTGTATTTGTATTCTATTTTTATCTTATTGTATATTTATTTTATTTTATTCTACTGTATATAGTATTTTATTTTATTCTATTCTGTACAGTTGTGTACTGTATTTATTCTTATTGTATTCTAATTTTTGCCTCATAACTTTTGCACTGTCCACTTCCTGCTGTGACAAAACAAATTTCCCACGTGTGGGACTAATAAAGGTTATCTTATCTTATCTTATCTTATCTTATCTTATCTTATATAGATCCAAAACTTTGTCTGGTTTAAATCTAGCCGATCTTACATTCAAGGTCATCTTTTGGGTCATTTCCACACAGCTTCCAAGCACAGCATTGCAGTGAGCATGTGCACTGCGTGCTCTGTGATTTCACCACAGACCTCATACTTGGACAGAGAGAACATATCAGCTTCTTTCAAACTCACAATGATGAAAGCAGGTGTGCAGCTACAGTCAAGCAGGTTTTCAAACAGTTTTCTTTTGAATAATTTGTAGTCAGCGAGAAGTGGAGGGCGTACATCATCGAGTTTTGCACGGTGAATTTGAGAGTCCTGCTGTACTGTTGTGAGGCCTCTGAGGGAGAACATACAGAGGAAATGATCCAAACTGAAGTGTGTGCCAGGGCTTGTGGCATCTCAGAGCACTTTGAAAACACAAAGTGCTCTGAGATGGCCACACAAACTCAATCCTCACTCACCACCTGGAAGATTTGCCAGAATTATCCTCCCTCATGCTTGGTCTGTTTTCTGAAGATGAGGATTAAGTTTAAGGGGGAATGGTTTTATAGATTGGAGGAGATCCTCCAGTGTGTTTGCATGTGGCCAAGTGCATGGGGGACATAATGAGACTTCAGTTTAGAGACCGCAAGTTTTAAATGAAAACGGTACATAGGTGCGCGAACTGATCACTTTGATGAAAGTGAGATTGACCATTAACTACAGTATAAGCACTCCAGCTAGATCACTAAGGTCTGCTGAACAACATTTTCTTGTTGTTCCCAGATCTAGGTTGAAACAGAGAGGAGACTGGGCTTTTGCAGTAGCTACTCAGAAACTGTGGAATAGACTGCCCTGCACATTAGGGCCTCTCCTAAATTAGACATTTTTTAAAACTCACTTAAAAACCCATTTTTATTCACTGGCTACATTTTTATTCTACAAGTTGTACAGCACTTTGGTCAGGTGCCGTTGTTTTTGAAATGTGCTCTATAAATAAAATTGACTTGACTTTTCTAAACATTGCATTGTGTGTACAGTGTATACTAATACTCACATTGTTAGTTAATGAACATGGCTATGCTAGCTTTTAATCACTTAGCACTGCAAAACATTTATGTGCATAAGGTGCACCACTTGTATGGCCTCACAAAATGTGATAATTTTTTAAGTATATGGAGCAGAATATAACAATTGACGTCAGCTACATCAAAAAACAAAACTAAAAAAACTGGCACATCCTAGATACAACTTAGTTCATATTTTCCTTTCGTCATTCCCTCCCAGGCGAGCACAGCTGCAGCAGAACAAGAGGCGCTACGGGAGAACTGGAGTAAGACAGAATGATTCGGGGTGGGGGGTGTTCTTGTTTCCTTAGTGCCCAAATTGTGACTAAGCTGGCAGTGCTTTCTCAATTAGATTGAATACAGAACAATAATGCCAAACCCTTCCTGACCATGTTCAGTGGACATATCACAGACATGACGCAGTCGTTTTGCCCCATTAAGCATCCATATTTTAATGCCAAGAACCACATCCAGAAATTCACAGACCAGCTTTGAGAATGTGGCACAAGCGCAACAATGTGCCAATGGGATTGTCAGGAAAGGCCTCTGCTGTTAAACTGTGCATCTGTTTCACGAGGAAATGTTCAGTCTCAAGTCTTTACTTCCACAGTGCACATAATTACAGTCTGTCAGAACTGCCATTAGGCACTGGTCGTAGTGTGTTCTTGGAAAAGAAAGCTGGCTCTGTTTTGTGAGGGGTTTTATTTTTTTTATGTTTTGAATAGGGACAAAACCAACAGGTTGGTTTCCATCAGTCAAACTCATTTATGCATTAAAATTGAAATTACAGACCAAAAAAGCTGTAATACTGTTTAAAATGAAAAGAAAAAGTCAAATAAACTCATATTTTATTTACAATAGAACATAAATGAATGTAGTCCCATTCTTGTCTGGTATAGGATTATATCTGCTCAACAGTCCCGGGTCTTCCTTGTTGTAGTTTTCATTTTATGATGTAGCAAAGGTTTTCAGTTGGTGAACGGTCTGGACTCTGGGCAAGTGGTTTGGCACCCGGACTCTTCTGAAGCCACACTGCTGGATCATGTTCACATGTAGCTTCTACTCTTAAAAAACAGAGTTTTAACTTGTATTTGTGGATGCAATGGTGAACTGTGTTCACGGACTATGAAGTGTTCTCGAGCCATGCATTGATTTCTATGACAGAATCACACTTTTTTTTTTTTTTTTTTTAAATATGAAGGTCACAAGCATACAGTATTTATTTTCAGTCTTGCAGTAGATGCTGAGATATTTATTCTTCTTTGCAATTTTACGTTGAGGAACATTATTCTGAATTTGTTCCAGAGTTTGTGTTTTTTGCAGATTGGTGAACCTCCACCCATCTTCGCTTCAGAGAAACTCTGAAGTAACTCTAAGATGTTCTGTTTATACCCAATGTTACTGACCTGCTGCCAGCTGAACTAATTCTTTGAAAAATGTTCTTACAGCAGTTTCTTTTTAGTACAGCTTACTTTTCCAGCCTTTTGTTTCTCATCTATTCACTTCTGCTTATCCTTCTCAGGGTCGCGCTGGAGCCTATCCCAGCTGTTTTAGGGCGAGAGGGTAGGGTACACAATGAACAGGTCGCCAGTCTGTCGCAGGGCTAACACATACACAAAGACAACCAATCGCACTCACATTCACTCCCCCATTCACACCTATGGGCAATTTAGTGTTTCCAATTAACCTATCCCCACTAACTACATGTCTTTGGACTGTGGGAGGAAGCCAGAGTGCCCTGGGAGAACCCCCGAAAATACGGGAGAACATGCAAACTCCACACTGAAAGACCCCTGGTGGAACTGAACTCGGGACATGGTGCTAACCACCATGCCATCATTCTGCCTTTTGTTTCCCCCATCACAATTTTTTTTTCATATTGTGTTTTTAATGTGTTGCTGTAACACGGAGTATTAGGGCCACATTAAGAAAAGAATTAGTCCCAATTTTGAGATTAAAGTCAAAATTGCAAAAATGTGAAGATTACAGCTGTCGCTTCAAGCCAAACAACTTCCATGGCTCCTATATACTATATACCTCCACAAAATGCTTTGTGTAGAGGAGTTAGTGAAAAAAAATTGATTAGATGTCTTATTCTGTCTTGTGATACAACACACATCTTCTTTACTGCACGAGGGTGTCACCATCGGCACAATTCCGGCCAATTCGTCCAAGTTTAAGTGCCTTTTCCCCTTCTTAACAGATGCAGCTTTGTGCACCATCACTTCAGTGTCCCTATATTTCTTCCCACATTGTGTTTATGTGCTAAAAGAGAAATAATTTCCTTAATTTCACTAACTCCTCTATACAAGGCATTTTGTAGAGAGTATGGCGGCTGTGGCAGTTTGTGTTGAAATGTCAAGTGTTATCTACACATTTCAGCTTTTTCCTTGAAATTTCAACTTTATTCTCAAAATGATCGTGGTTCTTCAAACATAACAAGATCAAATATAGATACATAAAATATCATTTAAATATTATTAAACTCCCAAAGCTGAACAGGGTGAATATAGCACTCAAATTATAATTTTAAAAAGAATCCAGAATTTAATCTTGTTCATTATTGGAGTTATTTGGCAGATTCGATATCATCAGTGTCGATATCATCAGCTCAACTAATCAGAGACAGAATCATATTCTGTTTACTCACTTTGGTCACATCATCGGTAAATGGTCTGTCTGCAGACTACGTGACACAGGACTAAGGAGACTCAACAGAACAAAATGTTCACATTCCTTAATGAAAGTGGGCTTTATACAGCCATTAGGAGGCTGGCTGGCTGGAATCACATAAGATGCTCTTACCCCTTACCCAACCACATCTAACAGAAGGGATCAACATTCCTCCAGTTGTGAAACATTCATCCTGATTCGGGAATGCTCCCTCACGCTCTGATGACACCCTTGCTTGTAAGACACGGGCAGCTGCGTGGCGACATATGTTGTCTTGCCAAGCCTAACCTCAGTCAACACTGTATGGAGTGAAACTAGCACAGCATAGTGACAAATGTAACTGTGAGCAGCCTGATTTTCCTGCCCACTTATTAATGTTACTGAAACTGTTTTGCCACATAAAGAAGAAACGCAGGCATAATGTTAAATATTTTACTATTTTATAAATATAAATAAGTCCATCCATCCATTACCTTGACCACTCATGCAATTTAGAGTCCAGGAGTGCTGGAGCCTTTCCCAGCTGTCAGTGGACATGTCGCCAGTCCATTAAAGGGATAATTCAGAGAGACAGACAACCATTCATTCTCAGATTTACACCTATGGCCGATTTAGAATCACCAATTAACACCCCACCTTGAAAATGTGTTAAAATCAAACCCATGAAAGTTAATGCTCTGTAAGGGTCTGGGCTACCCAAAGCTCCATACTTCCACTGAGTCCTACTTATTCATGGGCTGAAGCTCATCCAGGCTGCTTTCGAGCAGTCCAAAAAGTTACCTCCTACCTCCTTTTGCTGCCCACTTTACTTCAACCGTAATGGAAAATGTCATGAGATGAGGGAAAGGTGTTGAGAAGAATTAATAAGGAAGTAGAGAGAATAAGTGAAGCACAGTGTGTGAGAATCTGGCTGTTTTTATAACTAGTTTTGTTTAATGTGATTGTGGATGTTGGGTCTGCAGTGGTGAAACTACAATGTCCTGGAGACAGACTGCAAAACACTCCTCTTAAATGCTTTGGCACATGTGTTGTTATTGTGTTCTTTAATGCAGCTGATAGAAAAAATAACCATTTGGGAAAAGTATGAGTTAATTACCAAAACTGTCATTTTTAGTCTTCTTCTTTCAGCTGCTGTACAGGTCATCATAGTGAGCCCAGGTATTTAAACTCTTCCACCTTCACTACCTCTACTCCTCGCATCTTTTCACCTGTGTCCCTCTCATTCACATACATGTTCTGTCTTGCTTCTACTGTCTTTTCATTGCTCTTCTCTCCAGAGCATACCTCCACCCCTCCAAGCTCTCTTTCATCTGCTCCCAGTTCTCATCTGCAAAGATCATAGTCCACAGAAAAAGGAATAAACAGCCTATAATTTAACATAAAATGTTTGTCACATTGAGATTGGTTGCTCATCCTGTCCATTCACAATTTCTCTTCCTGTTGGAGATCCAGTACCATCCCTGTGTTTATGAAGTCTTTCTTGGACTGAAGGCAGATTAATGATCATCTTAATGAAACTGTTGTGGTTGCTTCTCAAAAAAGTAATGTATTGTGCATTACTTTTAATCATTAAAAAAAATTACACTAACTACTTCCTGGATAAAGTCATTCCTTTCTCTGCTTTTTACATTAATTTTTCACTACTCCATAACATGGCCTTAGATGCAGACTTCATAGATGCACTGTCGCATCATTACCAGCTGAGGGTACAGTCCCACACAGACAGAGAAATCTCAGTTTGAATTTTAACACAAAGCTGTCGGGAACGTTGAAACCCAACACAAAGAGATATGTTCCCCCCAGCAATTCTACTAATTCTCCCAGTTAAAATACAAATAGTCACTTAGTATAAATAACCATATCTTTAGTATAAATAAGAACATTTTCCAAAAAAAAAGTGTAGACATCTGATTTTTCATGTCTGTTACCTTTGGCTGGGAGCAGCAGAGTCTACAAAGCACAGAGTTCAAAACAGTCTTACAACCTCTGGGGAGAAGTTGTTATTTAGTCTGGTGGTTCTGCTCTTGATGGTCCACAGCCTGAGGGGAGGGGGTCAAACAGTGTGTGCTGGGTCAGTAGCATCTTTTCAGATAGAAGAGGCCCTTTTCCTGCATCTGCTTATGTCTGTGGTGGTGGGGGAATCTGCTGCCAACAATCCTCTGTGTAGATTTCACAACCCTCAGCAGAGGCTTCTTCTCTGCCACAGAGCAGCTGCCACACAGTGATTAATTCAGGACTGAGCTCCAACGTCCAGCATGCCTCAGCCTCCTGAGAAAGTAGAGGCGCTGATGCGCATTCTTAACCAGGAAGGAAGTGTTGTGGCTCCAGATAAGATCCTCCATGAGATGTACACCAAGGTACTTAAAGCTGGAGACCACTTACATGGCGGCTCTCCTGATAGGCAGGAGTGGAGTTTCTGCCCCTTCTGAAATCCACAGTCATCTACTTTGTTTTGTTGACTTTCATGCAGAGATTGTTATCCCTGCACTTTCTGGGGGGGGGGGGGTGTGTTTTGTTTTGTTTGTTTGTTTGTTTTTTGCTTTAGCAACATCTCGTCACTGCTGTGTCTTCTGTAAATTTCACAGCATGACAACTCTGACATTTTTCTCAGTGGTCACAGGTCAACAAGGTGGACAGGAGGGGATTCACACCACAGCCCTGAGGAAATCCTTTTGGGCAATAAAGCTGTAGGTAATGTTAGCCATCCTCAAAAGTTGAGGAGCAGCAGTTTTCTCCTCCCTCCACACAAACTAAAGTCAGCTGACTGTAGCAATAACCGCACAGGAAAAAAAAAAAAAATTGTTCTATCAGTCCATCATCCAGATATATGAAAGATCTGTAACACACAAGTATTGATTGTTTGCTTAGTAACTTTAACACAATCTCTGAATTTATTACTGGAATGTTTTACAGGATGCAATTACAGTAAAGTCTCTTTTACACGGTGTTAATATGGTGATCAAAGATCCTAAAAAGTGAATGATATGTGATAACTTCAGGTGACTACAGGCGAAATAAGTGCTGGCAACACAAAGTGGGCAGGACCCACAATTAGTTTTGGATTCATTACTCAAGAAAAGTAATATGTTTTGCACATATTCAACTCTGTATATTTTATATATTTTATTATTATTATTATTATTATTATTATTATTATTATTATTATTATTTTACTATTTAATTTGTAAAAATGTGTATACACACACACACACACACACACACACACACACACACACACACACACACACACACACGTAGGAAAATATTTAGTATACACATCCAGAAATCCATACACTATTATATATTGTACATATATTTATTAGTTTCAGGTTGGCCATTCTTGTATTTTGCTCGTTTGTGTTGTTGTGTTTGCACATCTCTGTTGCTTGTGGGGCTCGCACACAAGAATTTCACTCGCATGTGCTGTGCCAGTGTGCCTGCACATGTGATGTGACAATAAAAGTGATTTGATTTGATTTTGATTTAATGTATTTAATGTCTTACTCACTAATGTAAGTAATATACTTCATTCCTCGCCCAAAGAGGCGTCAAAGTGATCACTGCAGTAATTCTGCTTTAGTAAGATGAACAGGCAGAAATGAAGGCTACGGGACCGACTGCTCATCGCTGTTTTCGTTATCTCTTGAAGTTCAGGGTCTGCCTGCTGGGCTGCAGTAGGCATAGACTCAGCTTTAACGACACTCTGGATTTGCGTTAGCATTCTGTCTGCTAAGTTGTGTTAGCAGTATAATGCAGATGTTTCTTTCCTGGATGCAGCTTTCACTTTTGTGCAATAAAAATGAAAGCAATGTCCATGTCTTCACCCCTCAAAAGCTAGATCACTGAACCACTCCAGCATTTCCCTCCACCCACACATGAAGTGAAATCAGCTGATTGCAGCATGAGCGCACAGGAAGTAAAAACAAATGTCTGTTTGATGTTTTTTTCTTTCTATCCACCTGGTGTGCAGATAACAACACAATTAAAACTGTAATGTGGTAAAGCAATTACGGAATTTAATCCAATAATTTGCTACTTTGTAACATTTATTGCCCAACACTGCCAGCGATAAACTGAAGAGACAACTAATGAGAGTGGTGATTACCATTGATTAACCTATGAGCTGCTGTAAAATTCAATAGAGGGTCACCTAGGCAACCAGGGGCAGGAATGTCTGCAAGCAACCAGCGACTTGCTTCCAGTGTGTGCATCGCTTTTCACGTTACTTTGGAACATTGTAATGTTGAATTATAGCAAACCTTAAATTCACTTTGATCATTTTAATATAGTTTAAAAGTCTTTTTAGAGAGATTTTTTAAATATAGAGATGTGCATTTTTCATGCAAGGCAACAACTAGATAAGCAGAATTTGATACAGCAGCATAATGTCCATAGCTCACCTGTGTGTTTAACAGCCTGTCATTGCTTCAAAACAACATGGCTTCAAATGGGAAAGTCACTGTTAATTAACATTTAGATTATTCATTGTCCAGCCAACACATAATCACCAACAATTTCTCTTCTCCTTTCACAACGCATGGGGCTACTGTTGAAGAATAGCCGCTAGTACCTCTTGCCACGAGTTCCCAGAATTCTTTGCGGTTTTACCCCTGAGTGACGTCACATTTTCAATCTCTATTAGCTTTCATTTGCATTTAAAGAAGCGAACCAGCTTTAGCCATCATACAGATATTTCAGAGCCAGTTCACACAGTTAATGAACCTTCCAATAAAATGTATTCTTTAATAGTAGCCCCAGGCTCACTTTCACATGTTTGCAGCTTCTAGTCTGTATCTTGCACAATTGCATCAATATCACACTTAAAAATCTCTCCACAAACAGACATATAAACACTTTACAAAGTACTTAAAACCCATCTGTTACACTTCCCACAGTAGGCCCATGTGTGTGTCATCATTTTGCCATCACACACACATATACACACACACACACACACTAAACAATAACAGCCAGCGGTCACAGTTAGTTATTGTTTACACAGCTAATCTCTGTCACCTCATTTTGTAAGCTGTGCATGTTGTTACCACATGTTACTTACTTTAGGTTTGTTTTATCTCGTGTTTGTTACTTTGATAGTGTTTCAGCTATGACTATAATCATGTGAAAAGAAAGTTCTCACAGGAGTCGGCGCAATCCTGTGAAAAACTAAGTGCACACCTCGATCAGTAGCTTTATCTGTTATCAGTTCCTGTAGAACATCTTTAGCAGTGAAAACCTGAAGTAATTGTTTTCTGTATGATTTTTATCATTGTGTCACACTGTGCTTGAGGAATTTGGACCCACTCTTCTTACCAGCAGCGTTTTAATTCTTCGATGTTTGCAGACATGTTCGTTTATGCATGGCTCCCTATAGGTCCCAGTAAAAAGTTTCTATTGAGTCGAGGTCTGGACTGGGCCCCAGCAGCACCTTGATTAATTTATGAATTTTAAATAATTTCACCATTCTGTTGTAGATCTACTTTGTTTGGGATTGGGATAACATCTGAATCTAGAATAGTTTGGTATACAGAGGAGTTGACTCAATGACTGTAAGGCCTCCAGGGCCCTGTACTACAAAGCAAATTCAACATAGCCAGGGTATCTTTCTGTTATCTGGATTCACTTATCCTCACATAAGCAATCAGGATAATTGTTCACACGAAACGGGTTATGAACTCGTTAAGTTAACCCATGGTTTTCTCCTGCACATTCACATGAAAGGGGTGGCATTGGTAGCATCTGACCAATCGCAGTTATGAATGACGATACTGTCAGCAGAGTGGCTGATTTTACAAAAGAAGATAAAAACTATAATAGTGGGAAAAAATGAAGAGGTTACACACACAATGCAATACTGTAGAGTCTGAGAAGTAGCTCTTGGGTTATTTTCTGATTTAAGATGAATTTCTTGGGATGTCCGTTCCTGGGGCGATTGTGCCATTAAATGTGAAAACACACCTGAATGCATCACACCAGCAAACTGCCAGAACTGCCTTTACAGAGGTGCTCACACTTGCTGATGATCGCATAACGGAGTGGATTTGATGAACAGCACCCGGCTGTTAATAATCATCCTAAATCCCGTGGAAGCAGTAAGAATGTCTCGAGTCATTTTCACATGATAATTCTTTTATGTATGACAGGAAATTGTGACAGTTGTTAATACTATAAAACAGTTGATCACGTCAACGATCAACACAAAATATTAGAATCAGTAAACAAACATTTATGACTATGCTAATAATGTAAATACCAGCATTACACAGCACAAACACTACACTGACAACTCACCACGACAAACGTTTGCTACTATAAATCACCATGTCTAATTATGTCAGTTCAACTGAGGACCAAAAAATGATCTAATGTCTTTATATAGAGTAAACATCCTGCATCACTGTAATCATCTCCTCACTGTTTTAATACATACATCAAAGCAACAAAGCCCATATGCATTTTTTTCCTCATACTGTTTCAGTAAGTTTAACATGTTGCACATTGTTTCTGTCAGTGATGGATTTTGGTAATGATTTCCAGTCATTGCTTAAAATAAAACTGTCCACTGCACTGAGCCCATCTTTCTCTGCATTGTTGCATGTGGTTATATATGATTCAGCTGAAATATTATAAAAACACACATTTTACCTGTCAATGAACCAACCCCGAATTGAAAAGACAAGAAAAGTGTCTGAATTTCTCATATTTGTTATGCCTGCTCTAAACATTTTGGATATCATAGTTTTTAATACTATATTATAATTTTTCCTACATGAATATTGAAAAGCTAAACAACAAACAACAAACAGAAGTATGAATCGTGCTATTTTTGGACTGTGCAGCTAATAATAATAATCTGGTTATACACTGGTCATAAAGCTGTAGTAGTACAATGTTATTGTCCCTCACAGCACACTCATTACGTAAGATATATTGGAAAAAAAGGAGTGAAGTCAGTGAAAAAAGATAAACTTACTTTTACAAATTTACTCTGACTCATATATTAAGACACATGTTTATACAGATGGACTGTGAGTGTTCGTTTTTCTTATTTTTAATGTCTCTTTCATGGTGGGAGACTTCTTTAAAACTGAACAACTGTAAAAAAAAAAAAATATGAGAATGATCCCCAGCCATCTCACAGAGTGTCTGTGAAGGTTCTCAGTCATCCAGGTCATTGTAGTCAAAGGAGCTTGCAAAGAAAAGCATCTGGACTTCTTTAGACTTTAAAGAAGTCCAGACGTTTTTCTTTGCAAGCTCCTTTGACTATCTCACAGAGTGGTTAATGTCCCTTTTTCATACACTGCTACTAATACAAGGGGTCCTAAAATCTTATTTTCACAGGTCCAGTGTTTTTTGGGGGTTTGACAATTCATGCATTCAACAATAACAGTAATCAAGAGTTCCCATTTTTCTTTTATATAAACATGACCCAGAGATTCAGATCTAAAATATAAATGGCAAAAGGGCCAAGAGAAGAGTAGAGTCTGTGGGAAAACAGGACTCTGCAACACATGAGTATAGAAATAAGAAAAAAAGGACTGGGTCATAGCAAATATACAAAAAGGCATGCCACACGGATGGACAAAAATATGAAAGCGGTAAGGAAATACACAAATATAGCACCACAGATAGAGAGCACTGATGTCACAGCGTGGCATCTGTGCTCTCTAACTTGAAGACGGTATCCTGCTTGTGTATGTTAAATCTAACTTTACTCTTTCTTAACTGTTTATCTGTCAGTTCAATTCAACTGTAGTTATATAGCGCAGCAGTCACCTCAGGGGGCTTTACACTGTAAGGTAAAGAGCCTGCAATAATGCAGAGAAAACCCCCAACAATGAACAATCAAACCCCAAACTCCCTCTGAGCAATCATTTGGCAACAGTGGGGCGGAAAAACTCCCATTTAACATGAAGTACCTCAGCAGCACGGTGGCACAGTGGTTAGCAATGTTGCCTCACAGCAAGGTCCTGAGTTCTATTCCACCATCAGGCGAGTCTTTCTGTGTGGAGTTTGCATATTCTCCCCATGTTTGTGTGGGTTCTCTCTGGGTACTCCGACTTCCTCCCACAATCCAAAGACAGTTAGTGGGGATAGGTTAATTGGAATCGAAATTGCCCATAGGTGTGAATGTGGCTGGGATAGACTCCAGCCTCCCCACGACCCTGGGAAGGATAAGTGGCAGAGATTGGATGGATGGAACCTCTGGCAGAACCAGGCTGAGGGAGGGGCGGCTATCTGGCAGTCGGTTCACACCGAGGGCCAATTACAGTAAGTATCACCAATCAAGATAACATCAATTACTTGTAAATATGGGAAGATTCAGACAGTGATAGCATCTGAACTCAAGAAGGAAGGTCCCCAGCCAATTCAAACCCAGGAAAGTCTTGCTGTGAGGTGACGATGCTAACCACTGCACCACTGTGGTGCCTATGGACACCTTAAGAGTTTCATGTTGCAAAGCTCAAATAATATCAAACTGGTTTCTTGAACATGACACTGTACTTGTTGAATTTACGAGTTTATTAAGACAGTTCTGAGGGGGTCCAACTAAAATGAGTGTAAGTAATCACTGTCTGACAAAAAAAAATTTTCATAATGAGATACAAATAAAAATGCTAATTTAAATGTTAATTTAAACCTGATGAGACATGTCTGCCCTCTTCAAAATTTCATGTACCATAAAAGGAGGGTGTGTTTAAGTCTGTAATGCTTATTCAAAGTTGATGGCCATCATTCAGTGTGTTGATCCTGGAATCTGGTTGCAGTGATTCAGTGTGCTATTATTTCATTAAGCACCATTACATCTGAGTCATTTTTACTTGGATAGATGTCTTTTACTACCATATTTGTTATGGTAAAACATTAAAAGTGTTTGCAGTTCAGTTCAAGTTTTGGAACTTTCTTCATAAAGAAGAACAACAAAATAGAGTATTTAAAACTTATTGTGGTGTTTTAAATATAATCATTAGTTTCAGTTACTTGTTGTCTTTTGGAGGACCTCTGAATTGCACTGATATGGTATCCGTAGTATATTGTTTATTGCAGTTTTAGTGGCTTTTTTAGAGTGAGTCTTAATGTCAAAGTGCACCGTTTGCCCAGTTCTCAGGCCATGTGCTTACATGTGCTTACCACATGCTCCTTACTTGTGCAGCCAGAAATGGTCGTGAGCTGAAGCAAACAAATGACTAGTTAAGAAATTCTAAATGTTAAGCAAGCGAAAAACACAGAGATTACTTTTGTCAGGAACTGCAGTCAAGTACAGGGTCGAATAAAATTTAGCTGCCACGCTGCATTTACATTGGACTGAAAGTCGAAATTGAAACTTTAGTGCGGTGTTAAGTTGATCCAGTTTTTTTTCTGGATATGCAAGGAGGAAAGTGTTTTCTGATATATTATCCACAGGACGACCTGTTGCTGTAGCTTTGTTTTGGTTGGAGAGAGTAGATTTCACTTTCCTGTGTCATAAAGACGGCTCCTTGGTGCCTTTTTGGCTTGTAGATTCCAGCTGTCCTGTTGTGCGTTGTTGTGTATAAGCAGTAATGTATGTTTCAGGGTTTCCTGCTTTTTTGTTTGTTTTAGGGGTGTTGTTTACACTTCAGTTATACATTATCATTGATATAATCCAGTTGATTTTCTTTCACAGAATTTAGTTTAAAGGAATAACCCTATTACATTACCATTGTTATCATTGGGTGTATTTCGTTAGTTTGTCAGGAATTTCCAGCCTGCTTTGCTTAGTGTCAAGTAAGGTAAGTGGATAAGGAGATGGTGGTGTATTTGGTTGCAAAAACAAATTTCCTCAGTGACTCGAGTTCAGTAAATGGAAGATTCCTTTTGATTGTTTATAAGACCCCAAATCTTTTTGTAAAGTGTCTCCTTTCAGGGTGTGACCCGGTTTGACTTTCTGTGAGATCCTGCTGGCTTATCTAGGGAAAGGGACCGTTTGCCAGTCTTTCCTCCGAGGGTGTTTATGATAATGGTATTAATTCATGTTTGCACACTATAGTACTTAGTACTTATCGTATCTGAGCTCCCTTCTCTGGTTCCAACAGTTCCGTTATGGAGGAAAAAAGGAAGTCCTAACAATGTTAAGGAAGTGTGTTGGTATGCCTGTCGGAAATGAGCGTCAGTGCTCTTAATTGAACCGAGAGATGCGGGGTAAACTAACTGCAACTAAATTTCAGTGGGTGGGGGTTTAAGTTGGGAAAACTTGGTGAAATGCATGGGAATGGTTATATTTTTGGTCTCACTTAATTGGTTTTCCCATGCCTTAGGTACAACAACATTTTGTTAACATGTCAACTTAATGTTTATGGTATCCTAAGCATTTCTTTTGCTGGGCACCATCTGACATGGTGAAAAGTTGTTTCATCAGCATGTCATATTGCCCGTGTACTCTGCTGCCTTCACTCTCTCTCACTGTGAAGTGGCACACTGCCTGATTTCTGTCCCCAAGTCCCAAAGAAAGCCTGAGAAATTTTCTGATAAGGCAGAAATAAAACAATCTACAAATATGTAAGCGTCACTTCTCACTGTGAAGGGATATTGGCTTACAATGCCAGGACTTTCTTTTCTTTTCTTTTACATGTTAGATAGAATAGATAGGTCTTTTAGGTGATGCCCGTATCAGTATTTAATGTGAGTGATTGATGCTGTAATGTTTATTATTTCAAACCAAGCATGTAGATCAATTTGCCTTTGGCGAGGGTATACAGTGCAAGCTCCCTATATTTGTTTTGTGTATTATTCTTCCGATTTTATTTATGCTTGTTTGCTTTTTGATACTTACTGTGATTTTTTTTACTCTGTTGCTTTTTTTGGCTGTCTTTGCTCACTATGGATGGTTTCACTTTCATCAGCTTCTAGAGTTCTTTTTCTCCTGAAACTCTCGCCTGGACCTTTATCTGTTTTGTTAAGTTTTGTGACTCCTATAATGACATAAAGTTGTTTTAATTTGTTATAGTTTTTGGAGTTACTAATCATGAATTTTGTCACTGACCTTTTCTCTAGTTCCACCATGTTAAGCTTTCTTCTATGTGAATTTTCTACTACAAATCAATCACAACACCTCACTTCGAACTTAACCGTGAGCAGACATTTTGCGGGCAGCTGCTCATGCCACAAATGGGCACATTTCTTATTAACATTAGGTTGCACACAGAGGCACACCTTTTTACTTACATGTACATACTTATTGATTTCAACACCCATTCAGTCATGCAAATATCTATCAGATCAAAAATTTACTTCAAATTTCAACAAAGTTGTCATGAACCGAAAGGCTGGGAGACAGAGACTGTCCAAGTAAGGTGAAGCCAGGGTTGGAACTCCACTGAATGAAGGGAAGACAGAACCTAAATCACACAAGGAAAACCATGAAGGGTAAACGTCATTTACCACCAAGAAGAGTAGCGCAAACTGGCGAGGAGGAGCCAGTTGAGTCAGCTTAAGTAGGTCTCCCGCTGATTGCTCACAGATGAGGCTCAGGTGAAGCAATGAAGTCTCCGCCCCCAAGGGATAGCTCAGCAGCCACAGAAGGAAAACCCCTCCAGGTACTCCCACGGACCATGACAAACACTGAGTTTACACAAATTGAGAATGAATATTTCTATACTTATTACAAGAACAAGCAATAACATGTCTTTTTTTGACATTGTGCTCCAACTGGCAAATTCAAATGTAATATTTCACATGATAAATAAGAGTTCATCTGTATTAAAATAACATATATGTAATATTTTAATATAAAGACTTGTTTCGGACTTTACGTTTCCCAATTTTGCTTTAAGTTATAAAGTTATTTTGTTGGAGAGTTTTCTCCAAGCACGACATCCCAGTGTATTTCAGACCCAGCAACACGCTCAGACAAAAACTGGTTCACCCGAAAGACAAAATGCCAAAACACAGACTTAACAATGTGGTGTATGCTGTACAGTGCAGCGAGGAATGCCCAGACCTCTACATTGGAGACACCAAACAGCCACTTCACAAGCGCATGGCACAACATAGAAGAGCCACCTCCACAGGACAAGACTCAGCAGTCCATCTGCATCTTAAGGATAAAGGACACTCTTTCAAGGATGCCAATGTTCACATTTTGGAAAGAGAGGACAGATGGTTTGAAAGAGGAGTGAAAGAAGCCATCTATGTCCACTGTGAGCGACCATCTTTGAACAGAGGCGGGGGTTTACGACACCAACTCTCTGCCATCTATAATCCAGTTTTGAGATCCCTTCCCAGACGTCTTAACGCCCACTCACATCCTGGGCCATCTAACCTCAGGAATTCGCATGATAAGGTGGGGCCAGGTTTCACAATGAACACACCCAAAACTCTGGCTGATTGGGACCCACACCCAGTTTCACACCTTGGCTCAGGCGATTAGAGGATCATCAGGGGGTCCTTTTGTCCCTCTGTGGGGGGTTACTCCCACTAGGTTTATATCTGGGACTCTCCACCATTTGACCTTAGAACTGAAGAAGCTTCTCGGATGAGAGGTGAAACGTCTTCAAGTAACTTAAAGAAGTCCAGACGCTTTTCTTTGCAAGCTCCTTTGACTGCAGATTATACAGTACAAATAAAATGTTCACGTTTCTCCAACGTTGTCTTCCCAACAGTTTCACTAACATCTACACTGGATGGCCAGGAAGCGTTCACAATGTCTTCTCGGGCACTTCTCCGGCGCTGATAATTGGCGTCTGTCTTGTGTCAGTGACGTAAAAGACGGATTTAATGCGACATGACCGTTCACACAGCAGTCGCTTTCTAAAACATCAGATATGTATCGGATTCAGTACCACATACGAAAGTGACCCAGATCGGATTTGAAAATATTGGATTTGTGCCGTTCACACTGTCACACCATGATCGGATATGGGTCGCACAGGGTCAAAAAAGTTGGATTTGATGCGCTTTCGCCTGCAGTGTGAACGTAGCCCAAGACCTGACCTGACACATAAACATAGACAAACAGGCACACACAGACACAAACATGCATTCCCACCCTCATGCACACATGTACAAATACTGAACACTAGCTCAACATGGAGAGACAAACAGAAATGAAGACTGTACACACACTCACACACCCCAAACATACTCTATACCCCCAGGGCCAATCCTACCCCAGACCCAGGAGATGTTTCCCTTTATTCTGGGGTGGAGACAAGCAGCAGGGAGGCACAGCATCCCAGACCCCAACCAGATGGCTAGTTCCTTCTCCCAGCCCCCTGCCCTAGATGGCAACCAAACAACAGGGGTGTGAAGACCCCATACCTCACTCCACCACTTCCTGGGTGCTGTTCTAAAGTGCATTTAAAACATGGGAGGGGCATGGTACCCTCTGCCAGATAGCAGCTGGGGTCAGCACGGCCGCTCCCGAGAACCCTCAATGTCTACATGTATTTAAACTTGAGAGCTGGGCACCAGCACCAGAGTGAGGTTGAATAAACAGACCATCCTCTGGACGCTGCTATAAGCTATACATTTTCACTGCTATGCAGATGACACCAAACTTTATCTATCCATGAAGGCAGATAACAGACACTAATTAGTTAAAATGCAGGAATGTCTTAAAGACATAAAGACCTGGAGGACCTCATATTTTCTGCTTCTAAGTTCAGATAAAACTAATCAAATCAGATTTCTACTCTGGATGGCCTCCAGTAACACTGTGAGGAATTCTGGTGTAGTTTTGTGGATATGTCTTCAGTGCAAATACTAAACAAATATGTAGGACTCCTTTCTTCCATTTGCACAATAGCTCCAAAATAATAATCAGGCCCCTTACCTTAACTTCCTAGGATGGCGTCCACATATGTGGACATCACATTTTGGGTTGTCTAGACCAAAATACAAAATTTTGCTCTACAAGGGCCTGATATCCACTTACGAGGACATTACTGCCACTGTTCTATCGAAATTTAAAACGAATGTCCTCATATGTGGATCTAATTTTTATCTGAAACAAAACTCAAATTAAAAAAAAATCTGGTAATTCTTTGTTTTTACATTCATCAGGTCCCAATCAGCCCAAATATCAAAGAGAAATTGAAAATGCATGCCATGATAGAGTTTGGGTCTTCGGAGGTTAATGAATTTATTTTATGATTTCACCCCATTAGAGTACTTCGCTCTCAGGCTGCAGGCTTACCTGAGGTTCCTAGAGTATTTAAAAGTAGAATGAGAGGCAGAACCTTCAGCTTTCAGGCTCATCTTCTGTGAAACCAGCTCCCAGTTTGGATTCGGGAGGCAGACACCCTCACTACTTTTATGCTTAGGCTTAAAACTTTCCTTTTTTATAAAGCTTATAGTTAGGGCTGGATCAGGTGACCCTGAATCCTCCCTTAGTTACATTGCAATATGCCTAGGCTGCTGGGCGCTATCCATGATGCATTGAGTATTTCTACTTTACTCACCTTTTTTCACTCATTGTGTTTATACACCTCTCTGCATTTAATTATTAATTATTATTCGTCTCTGGCTCTCTTTCACAGCTTGCATTTGTCCTGTCTTCCTCCTCTAACCCCCAATCATTCCCAGCAGGTGGTTCTGCCTGGTTCTGCTGGAGGTTTCTTCCTCTTAAAAGGGAGTTTTTCCTTCCCACTGTCATCAAAGAGCTTGCTCGTAGGGGGTCTTATGATTGTTGTGGTTTTCACTGTTTTCTTTGTATTATTGTAGAGTCTTTACCTTACAATATAAAGCACACTCAGGCAACAGATGTTGTGAGTTGGTGCTTTATAAAAAAAACTGAAATGAAATTGAATTGAACTGAAAATATATAATATATACAATAGATAGTTTTGTGACTGACACTTGGAGCTTGGATTTGGATGGCATATGTGTCTATGAAGGGTTGTAATATTTCATTAAGGTGGTGCACAAATTATCCAAACAGCAGAACATTTCAGCTACAGGTCACATGGGCACATGAGCTAAACTGACCCAATCAGAAAAAGAGAAGTGAACTTTAAATAAGTCTAACTCCATTTTTATAAACTATTGATCGGCTGCTATTACTTTACTTTTACTGGCTGTACTGACATGTTGGTGTAGTATTTTGATTTCATAACAGTGGCAAACAGACGAAGCAGCTTGCAGAGTCATAAAAACATAATTGCTCAGGGTTATAAAATATTAAGTAATTGCTGTCATGGGTCAAAATTGAAATTCAAATAGAAAATTATAAAACAGAAAGTGAAAAACAAAACTGACATGCAAAAGAGATGCGTAGCAAACAAGAGGCCAAAAGGGCAGGTGGTTGAGCACCACCTGGAGTCTGTGCACGTGCCTGCAAACAGCTCTGCACAACCCAAAGCTTTACACATGAACCAACTACGCAACTTTTATCTCTTTAAAAAGTTAAAAAGCAAACAATTGTCTCTGTGCTGAGTCAACCTCAAAGGATGTCATGATGAATACTTGTTTATTTTTCATTCTAACCCTGAATTTTGAAAAAGGTCCACCCATTTATCTTGTTACCCTGCTAATCAGAGAAACTTAGGTTACCTCTGTAATGATGCTGGTCTGGGCTTTACTTTACACCAGACTGTATATGCCTGTGAGACCTGTGTTGTGAATTTAATTATCACTGCCAAAGATGACAAAAAATGATACACAGAGATTTGAATGCTTTATTTGAGCCCTTGCAACGCTCACTGAAGGTTTGAGTCTTGAAGATTTGATGCCAAACATGAGTCACCCTGCTTCCTGGGTTGGCTCTTACCAGAAGTCATCAGTTTTCCCTGGGTGCCTGGGCTTAGATCTGATGTTCCCTGGATCTTGCTTCGTATGCAGAGCAATGTTAATTGCAGAGAAACAACATCTGGAGCATGGTCTGGATATGTGAGTGTCAAACTCTGGAGGTAGGCCAGAGTGTGTGTGTTTGCTGGTGACAACACAGGCCATTAATGTTTGTATGGCATCAGGGCATTTCTCATCTACCAGTCTGTGAGGCTGCACTCTGCAGTGTCCCACCTCAGAGAGAGAGAGACAGAAGACATGGGCTGGAAGAATGCCTTCATCTTGCCTCAGCACTGTGGTTTACTCTTTGTACGTCTTTTGCAGACTTAAAACAAACCGAGGGTGAATGAACATCAGACAAATCTGTACAGTGTCAGCTGCAGATTAAGAATGACCCACGCCACATAGCTAAACAACTTCACTCTGATTATCTCATGATGATGACGCCAGAGCTGATCCTCTGCAGCAAGATGTAAGCACTTAGCCAGTGAACAAAGGTTTATTGTACCAATGGAAGCCCATCTGTGGACAGTTAAACAGTGAGTGCCCTCATGCTCAAAGAAATATACAAGAAAACAACGGCATCTGTATCAGCACAGTGGTTGTTTGAACCTGAGATCACTGCAGGAAGCAAAACTAGTTCACTGAGGATGCCACCAGCATAGGTAATATGTAACTGTTTAGGGATGTTGAATTGCTTGATTTTTGAATATATACATGTCGCGTGATGTCCATGGGTGTACAATGGACAGTAAGTGGGTAGGGGCCTCAGCTTCATACAATTTACATATAATGCAATTAAGCTGGAAGCCATGAACCTCAACCTGTGCTTAATTTGTAGCAGATCCTGCTTTATTTTCTGGTGTCACTTTGGCTGATGTGCAAAATAAGAACATGGAAGAACAAAATGTAAGAAATGTTCCTTTTAGAGTTGTGGGATTGTGTTTTTATTACCTGCTAAAACTCAAACAAAACCAGACATTCAGAGCAAGAAACACTTTTGGCATAATTTCATTGACAGCCACCTTACACTGTGACTTATTTACCACTCTATGGCAGTGTTTCCCAACCTTTTGGAGCCACGGCACACATTTCACATTAGAAAAAAATCACAGGGCACACCATCAAACACCAATGTCACAAAAAGCTTATTGATAATTTTTCCCCTCGCACCGGGTATAGCGAAATTGGCTCAGTCTGTTCCCAGTATACATTTTTTGCTTTCTTCTGACCACTACTCATGCTAGGGCCTTCATCTGGGTTGGAATTTTCTCCAAGACCCAGGTCAGACTGACTACTTTTACTTTTCAAATACTGTTGTCTCACTCACAAAATGAGTATTATGTAATTTCCTCTTCATCTTCATCTGTTTTACTGGCAGTTGGCAACCCATTTAATCAGAGCAGGTAGCTGTACTGCCCTCTATTGGAAGAGAATGCAATTGTTCTGCCCATTTCTCACGCAGATCGGTGGAACCAGATCTTCTTCAGTTGAGATAAAATTGGTCTCTGGAATACTTTGTTGTACAGAAATGTTCAAGGCTCAGTGACTGCAAGGTATCCAGGTCCTTTGGCTACAAGACAAGGCCAAATCATTACCCCTCCACCACCGTGCCTGACCGTTGAGATGAAGTGTTTGCGCTGGTTTTTGCATTTAGCCAAAAACATGTTCAGGTGTAACTTTCAGGTAAAGCCATTCTGCCATATTCTTTTTAGAAAAAAGAGGCTTTCTCCTGACAACCGAGAGTCTGTTTGTAGTCTGTGCGCATTTTCACACCGATAGAATATTTACTCTGATCCAAATCAGTTGATAAGATGGTAAACTTGTAGATTTTTCCTGTGATTTGGTTTCTTTTCTTACAGAAAAAAAAAACTACAGGGGAACCAAAATATGTCACAACAAACCACATGACGACATTTAGTCAGCTTACTGATCAGATGTGTCTGGGGCAGGAGCAACAGAAGTAAATAAGATAACTCTTTATTTTCATTGCACAGTCATACTTAGTACAGTAGTACAATGAAACTGGAAAACTGTCCCATGTTGGAACTAAGCACAAGTAAACACAACAAAACACAACACAGTAAACTTTAAAGTAAACAAAAAGTTGAAAAAAAGGTATGAATAATAAATTAAATGAATGTCCACTGCACATTATTGCCCCCCAAAAAAAGTCCAAGCAGGTAGCTAATCAGGTTAGCTGTTAGCATTGATTAGGGCTATTGCTCTTTTGTAAAAGATTTCCTTGAGTCGGTTTGTCCCCGATCTCAGCAACCAGAACCTCCTGCCACACCTCCACCTTCAAATACAGAAAGAAGGTGCCGCCTTCTGGCTTAGTGGGCACATGGAGAATTTACATTACATTAATGTGCTAGCACCACTGACTGTGTACAGGAAGGTTTTTAGCTCAGACTTGCAGCATACATCTGTTGGCTCTGATCAGGTTCACACCATAAACGACCTGCTCTGGAATTCATTTGGAACTGGATCCAGACCACCTCCTCCAAAGTGTCTCGCTGCTTGTGTTTTGGTGCAATTATCATGTTCGCACCTGCCAAATAAACCACTATAAGAGGGAAAATGAAAGACCAATTTAAAAGGACTAAACACCACAGATGTGAAAACACCCTTAATAAAATGCTGCTCTTGGGTTTGTTGCAGTTGCTCTGACTATTGCACAGTCTGGCCTCTGGGTGAATTTGCCGGGACGTCCACTCTTCACACTTGCTGATAATTACTTAATCAAGTGCACCACC
Source organism: Astatotilapia calliptera (assembly GCF_964374335.1). Lineage (NCBI taxonomy): Eukaryota > Metazoa > Chordata > Actinopteri > Cichliformes > Cichlidae > Astatotilapia > Astatotilapia calliptera. The sequence goes on from NC_137435.1 coordinate 19,508,950, forward strand.
TGGCTGCTGGTTACCCTTTTAATTCCTAAGGAAGCAGTTTTCTTAGTTTTGAACAGAGCTGCAAAGTCCTGTGAAAACTTTTTGTCACGTGACTCTAGTTCTAAGTTGGTGAGTTTGTTTCTCAAACTCTAAACAAAGAAAACGTGCGGCATACACCCGATAAATGGTTTAGACTGAGGTGGATCACATTCTCAACATAAACAAGTCTCTGCAGATCTGGAGTTTGTTTGGAGATAACCTCCTCCAAAGCATCTTAGTGTGGTTGTTTTGGTCTGCACCCATGTTCACAACCGAACCACACGGGCACACACAAGGCCTGAAAGCAAGACCAACATAAACAGGCTAAACACTGCATGTGTGAAAATATCCTTAGATTAATCATCTCCAACAATGAGGTTATGTAATTATTGTGGTTTGTCTTTTTTTTTTTCTTTTAATTTCCTTGTTTGCTTATTTGTAAGCAGGATTACTCCATTATGGGTGGATTTGCGTTAAAACCTTTTTCAAAATTGAACATTTTGCATCATAGCTTCATCAACAAATATCAAATTTAAAGAAGGAAAAACTAAGAAAGTATCTAAATGTTCCCACAAAATTATCACTAACTAATCATATTCCATTTGGAGTCTCAGTAAGATGTGAAGTCTCAACTGCTCGTTGCTTTATAGCATCTATTATCTGTCTGTTATCAAATTCTGAGGAAAACTGAGGGAGGAAACTGGGTCAGTAAGTTTTGAAGTGGTGAATTTATTTGAATGCCTTTGACTAAATCTTCAGTTGGAATTTAATATACTAAAGTTTATATATAAAGTTTGTGTGCCTTCTTGGAGAGCCCTCAAAAGCTGACTTTACAGACTTTATTTCCTTTCTAGCAAAGCCAAAATTCAAAATGGATTATATTCCACGGCTTTGCCAACTGTAAAAGGTCTTTCCTAATCCTTGGTTAAGACAGTTTATTACAGTGTGAAAATCCAAATGCTGCAGTATGTTGAGCAATGCAATGTGACAAAGAGGATCCAAAGTCTCACAGAGATTTACACTGACAAATCAAAGGAAAAACCACATAAAGTGTCTCAGTAGTAAGGTGTCAGGAAACCACGTGCCACAAGAACTGCTTCAGCGCATCTTCGCATCGACTCTCTTGAATGCTACTGAAGGATGAAACTCCATCCTTCCAAAAAAATTTTTCCTTCATTTGGTTTTTTTGATGATCGTGGGTGAGGTCTGTCTAAAACACTGGCCCGAAGTCTCCCAGGGGTGTTCAGTCACTTGATGATCTGGTCATTTGTCAATTTCATATTCATCAAACAATTCTGTGACCTTTGTACCCTAAAGATTGAATCCAAAAGAGATCACTCCCATCAGGGCAGAAACATATTTTATTAGAGGATACAGTCATGTGAAACTTTTCACAAGGCTCCGTGCAGGCCTGTGAAAAGCTAAGTAAGCCCATGATTCATCAGCTTGTAGAACCACCTTTAGCAGCATTATCTTGAAGTAATCATTTTCTGTATGACTATCAGTCTCTCACATCATTACAGGGGAATTTGGGCCCATTCTTCTTTACAACAGTGTTACAGTTCATTGAGGTCTGTTTCAGTCAGGTTGAGGTCTGAACTTTAACTGGGTCATTGCAACACCTCGATTCTTTTTTTTCAGCTATTCTGTTATAGATTTCCTGCTGCACTTGGGATCATTGTCCCGTCTCGTGACCCAGTTTGGGCCAAGCTTTAGCTGTCGGACACATGGCTTCACATTTCACTCTAGAATACTTTGGTATACAGAGGAGTTTACGGTTGACTCAAAGACTGCAAGGTGTCCAGGTCTTGTGGTTGCAAAACAAGGCCAAATCATCACCCCTGTACCACTGTGCTTGACAGATAGTATGAGGTGTTTGCACTGATATGCTGTGTTTGGTTTTCTCCAAATGTGTTGCTGTTTATTATGGCCAAACATCTCCCCTTTGATCTCATCTGTCCAAAGGACATTGTCCCAGGCATCTCGTGGTTTGTTCAGAGAGAGAACAAAGCCTGGCAACATGTCCAAACAAGCCATACTTGCTCAGTTTTTTTCTCATTGCACTGTCATGAAATCAAACATGCTAACTGAGGCCTGTAGAGTCTGAGATGCAGCTCTTGGGTTTGTTGCAGTTTCTCAGAGGATTGCACACTCTGGAGAAACCGACCTTTGGGTGATTTTGCTGGAACATCCATTCCTGGGAAGATTTTGACATTGTGTTAACACACACCTGCATGCTCCAGACCAGCAAACTGCCAAAACTTCTGCTTTTATAGAGATGCTCCCGCCTGCTGATGATCAGTTAATCAAGTACATTTGATTAGCAGCACCTGGTTCCTATTGAGCCTCTTAATGCCTATGGAAGCAGAGAGGGAACATGTTCTTTTTCACATGACTGTAAATGAGTTGATTCCAAACAATTTGTACTATTTGCAGTGAACCTCTAAGTTTAGAAACTGACCCAAACCAGAACAATGTCCTCGACAGCATAACAGAACTTACACCATCATGGCGTCACAGGATTTGGGGTTTTCTTGAATTTGTCTGTAAGTGTGTAATTCTTAGAACATAATCATAAGGTGTTATTGAACAGCAACCTTGTCCACTAGTTATTCTTCACTGATCAATTTTCTTAATCACTGAGGATCTCTTGAGGTCTGGACTTCTTCCAGCTGTCAGTGAACAGGCTGAACAGGCTGCCTGCCCACCAGTTATCTTAATTGAAAAGCAACATTACAGTTACACAGTTGACCTAATTACATTACATTGCGGTGAGCCGAATTAGTGAATCCATGTCAGACTAGCTCCTGGAGATTGGCTACTGCGCTGAAAAACCATAAATTCTGGACAATTTTTCCTTGTGGAAAAAGCAAAGAGAAATCGCAGCTTGTTAACCCATCAGAGAAGCTGTTACAAAGAACCATTAAGTTCATTGTCTAATTAATAGCAGTGGGCTTTGCGTGACCTCTCATCAACCCTCACCAGAGTCCATGTTCAGTCTCAGCTCTTTTGGCAAAAACACCATCCAACTCAGCCCAAAGGAAGAATACCAGACATGAGCTAAAATAGACATTTAGTCTTGTGAATAAATTGAGAAAAACGAAGCTCTCATCCAGAATACACTTGTTTCCCAAACAGAGTAGTCAGCTGGGGTTTTTGGTTTGAAACCAAACATGGAACGAATACCGCCATGCAGAATGCAGGATTAGGTCAGTGTCGTCCTGATGTTTAGATTGTAATTAATGATTTACTTTAATCACAAGAGTTGAGAGCAATTTAAAACTTTCCAGGATCTTGACTGGAATAGACTGTTTTGGACTTGTTCTGTGTCTTTGATGAGTTTACCGAGGACAACACATGTTTTCATTTACTCTTGAAGTCTGACTTGATAGAGTGTATGATAGAGTGATATCCTAAGCATATATAAGTTGCCTTTTGTTATGAGAGGTGATGTGGGGAGCACTCCTTCAGGAAGATGGGCATAAATGGAAATTATTTCTAATTAGCTGAGAAATTGAAGCTGATCCATAACAGCATGACTCAACATCATAATTCAAACCAAAATATATACCTTGCCTTCATTCTGATCGAACCTGTAACAGCTGATATTGTTTGCATGCCTTACCTAACGTCAAGAAAATCAACACGAGGGAATATGAACATTAACGGGTGGCTGTCACTACTATGAAGGATACTGTGTATCTTGGAAGGCAAGACCCATTAGCATGCATGCAACAACCCAGTCTGTCAGGTTTGTGTCTGAGAGAGTAATGGCTTTGGCCGCAGCTCTCGCCAGTAAAAAAGTACCTCTGCTTAACCTCTTCCACTTAAAATCCAAAATATATGTCCCAGAGCAGAAAAAAAGAGATGCACAATGACAGCTTTGTCAGCAGTGAGGTGTTTTGTAAGTAATGGCTCGGCGTGCGGAGCCAAGATCAATCTGCGCACAGGTGTCTGGAGAGGATGTATCACGTTAGTGATCTAACAGTGGTAATGTTGTGTCTATGAAACACTCACAGTGTGACACAGTTAATGAGTGGGGAGGTAACAAAGTTTTTTTAAACTGATTTGTTGGCGTTGTATTTTTTTAAACCATGAGTAGAAAATACAGCGAGCTGTTTATCTGCTATATTTTCCCCCAAAGTAGTTTTTGTCACCTGCGCATTCAAAGACAAATACATCACCCACGTAAAAGTAATGATTTGTAAGCAAGATTTGTTGAGCTCAGCCGTGCAGGTGTTGCTAAATATGCTTAGGCAGGACTGACTGAGAAGGATTTGGTTTGAAGAAGTGGTGAAGTGTGAAGATGGATGCTCCAAGGGTCAAGTCAGTGAGATCCTTCTATTACAAAAGTGAAAACAGGATCCTATGAAATAAATGAGATAGAACAGTTGCCTCACAGCAAGAAGGTCCTGAGTTCAAGTCCACCATCTGCCCGGGGTCTTTCTGTGTGGAGCTTGCATGTTCTCTCCGTGTTTGCCTGGGTTCTCTCCAGGTACTTCGGCTTCCTGTCACTGTCCAAAGACATGCAGTTAGTGGGGTTAGGTTAATTGGTAACTCTAAATTGCCCGTAGGTGTGAATGTGAGTGGAAATGGTTGTCTGTCTCTATGTGTTAACCCTACGACAGACTGGCGACCTGTCCAGGGTGTACCCTGCCTCTCGCCCTAAGACAGCTGAGATAGGCTTTCACAGGTGGTTTTAAACTTCTTCTTAAATGTATTAACAGTGTAAATCAACCAATGTTAGTTCTACAACACCTTGGAGCCACAACCTCAAAAGCACCATTTCTCAGCCTGGACTGAGGACACTTTGGTCAGTAGACCTCAATGTCTGGCAAGTTACATAAGGATTATAAAGCTCACTGACACAGAACATTGACTGTGAAGAGTACAGAGAGTCCATCTATCAATCCATTTTCTTCTACTTATCCAATTCAGGGTCACAGGGAGACTGGAGCCTGTCCCCACTGCCATAGGGCGAGAGGCAGGGTGCACCCTGGAGAGGCCATCAGTTGGTCATGGGGCTAAAACAGAGAATCAAATAACCACTCACACCTATGAGCAATTTAGAATCACCAGTTAACCTAACAACACTAACTGCATGTTTTTGAACTATGTGAGAAAGGTTAGTACACAGGGAGAACCCACACAAACATGGGGAAAACATGCAAATTCCTCACAGAAAAGCGCTGGTCACATGGTGGATTCAAACCCAGAACCTTTTTGCTGTGAGAGAACAGTGCTAACCACGGTGCCACCATGCTGAGTTCAGGAAGTGATCACCAAAATCTTGAACTAAGCCTTAAACTTTGTCACATGAGCTAATAAGAAGCCTTGTAGCAGCCTTCTGGACCTTTTGTAGAGTGTAGGGTGATCCTTTTCCTTTTTCACAAAAGATCGAGTTAGTGTTGGATTGGGTGACCCTGTATCCTCCCTTAGTTACACTGCAATAGGCCTAGGCTGCTGGTGGCTTCTCATGATGCACTGAACATTTCTTCTTCTCCTTTTTCTTTTTCTATGCGTTTACACACCACTTTGCAGTTAATCATTAGTTATTATTTATCTCGGGCTCTCTTCCAAAGTGTGTCTTTTCTCCTGTCTTCCCCCCATCCTCTCTAACCAACAGGTGGATCCCCTTTCCTGAGAGTTTCTTCCAGTTAAAAGGGAGTTTTTCCTTCCCACTCTCGCCATTTGCTTGCTCAAATGAAATGGCGAGAGTGGCGAGACAGTCATTGTATGTCTATATAGATCAAACCAAACTGAACTGAATTTGATCCAGGGATGGTTTGCTCAGGCAATAAAATGTTTAAAAATAGGATCGTAGAAGACAACCAACTTATTTAGGTTGAACAGCTGATCAAATGTAAACCGACCAAAGTTATCAGGGGCACAAATAAAAACTTCACTATTTAAGGAGCACAATTACATCAACCCGGAAGCCTGACATTGACTGAGGTCCTCATGAACTTTCTGAGACATCGATTAGCTCCTAAGAAACATCATCCTTGACTTCTTCACACGGTGTCATCTTTGAGTGACGATTCCTGCCTTTTGCATCGCGGGTTGCCGGGCACAGCATGTTTCAGTTTCCCCAGCTGTTTTTTGAACCAGGGATGTTTTTAATATGTGGCTCTTATATTTGGTGGAAAGATGCTGACTCTTGCTGTGTTTCTTTTCACCCTCTATCCTCAGGTTTTTGTGATTGCTTGGTTAAAAGAGTTGCAAGATCGTGGCACTGCAAGTGTTGAAAAGCAACAAGCTGAAAATTAAAGCCACAGAGCGCAGGTAATTATCTGGGTTTGTTGTTTGCTCTTCCTCAGTCTGTAACAAATAAGTATGCTCTGTATCCGTGCAAATGCTTGGCAGTCAATTCAATTCCTTCTGGATGGGGGTCTTTCTTGCTCCCTCTCCCTCTCTGTATCTGCCTGTATGTCTCTCGCTCTCTCTCTCTCCCTCTCCTTGCTGGCAGGAGCGTCTGTGCTGCTGGCAGGAGTGACCAGAATAAAAACAGCAACACCAGACATAGACGAGGAAATAAAGCAAAGTGATCCACTGAACCAGAGTGTTTGCCCTCTCATAATTACGTTGAGCTTTTCCCTTTTTTCACCCTCCCCCTGCTTCTTTTTTTTTCATCACTCTTTGAGACTTCGGGGCTAGTGGTAATTAGCCAGAAGAGAATAAAACCAGCTGATCGGGAGAGGGGTGGTGCATTTTGGAGCGAGATGGCTAACAGAAACATTCTGTTGCTCTTCTGTGGACTCTTCCTCTTAGCACTGATTCAACCCTCTCTTCAAGGAGGTAAGTGCATAACCGCAGGTGAATGGAGTCATAATTATTGCTGCATCAATCAAAGGTTTAGAACAGGTGCAAAAAAGTTTTGTTCCTAAACTTAAAATCCTCAGTCATCAAAATGTCTGCTGATGCTTATTAGCCACAAGGCAGCAAGAAGTACATATAAAGGCTTTATATAATAACTAAAATTGATATTGTTTGCATCGGATGTTAAACTTTTGCAAAATAAAAATGTTAATTTAAAAAGAGCTCTGCATTATATTGCTTAGTATGCTTGGTTTGCTAATTTATTGATGACTGCTGCTCATTTGATTTTTATTAATTCCCACAATACAATCTATATAGAAAAGAGTTCTTATTTTATGTTTCATGTTCGCAAAAAGTGTGCACGTACATGCTGTCTATGACTTCACACTTCTGTCCCATGCATTTAAATATTAAGTTTTAAATGCCACATATTTATCTTAATGATTGCACTCCCCTATTGCATCATTATTATTGTGCAATCTAAAAGTAAACCATAACAAGACGCCCCTCAAGTCTCCGAACTCGCTTCACATGCATGTGTTTTAGTGCATTTCAAACACTTGAACTGGCTCCTGTGTGCACACCTATCCATATGCGTGCTTATGTTTATATGGCTGCAGATCCAATCCAAAAAATGTAAGAGGAGGCTCCAGCTGGCTCTTCTTTCTACTCAGGAAAAAACACATACTTCTGATTCACTCCTGATGAACTCCTGCGTTGGACAGAGTGAATGTGAGAGTGACTCTAAAAGCTTTCTGCAGCTCTTGTAGCATGTGTGTACAGAACCGAGGAGCTAGTTTCAAGTGCAGTTTGTCGTTGAGACTTATCAGTTTCAGACTGAAAGGGAGAGAGTTTGCCTCCCACTATCATTCAGCTAGTGAGTTTGCTTTCTCTCCTCTGCCTGCATTGCTTTGATTGCTTCTTAGTCTGGGATTTGGCTGAGATTCTGAGTTATTCAGTCCCCAACTGGAAAACATGTCAAGCATCTGGGACTGGGTATGCTGTAGTCCATTTGTTGTTGTATTTATTTGCTTAAAAGTTACAGCTGTTTATATTCCTTATCTCCCAGTGTCCAAGTGTACTTTTAGGTGCATTATGGCTATGCTGCTAGAGTCCTAAAATAAATATTTTGTCCATGTAAAGTCTCACTTTTTCTAGCTGTCTTCATCTGATTGTAGAATTTCTTTATCCGTTCTGCCTCATGGCACATCCATCATGTCTTTTCGGTGCCAGGCGCATTTCTATGGAGATTTTGAGATACTTTCATGAAAAATATATAGCAGGTAAAGGAGCCAGCAAATATCAATATTGGCTTAGCAGCGCAACTTTGATCTCAAGATGAGTGTTGAATCTATCCATTTCAAACATTTCTGTGGTGCTCAAACTAGTTCCATCTGTGTCTGTGCACTCTAACCTGAAAAAACCTTCTGGGCACAGTCCAAGGGTAAATTATCTGTGAGTAACACGAACCTCATTAACACCCAATCCACCCATTTAACGGTTCTGCCCAGAAAATGCCTCTTGTGCCTGACAAAGTCACGCTTTGAATTATGGTGGACTGACAACCCTCTCTGAATAACTTCAGTCAACAAATGTAAATGAGAAATGGTACTGGAGGAAACATACAGTTACTATAGTTTGTTTGTTTGGATCTCCCTCATGTGATGAAAGAGGCGGACCAACTTGAAGCTTTTTAAACAATGCGTCCTATAGAACACTAGCTATGGTTTTAAGTATCTCAAGTACCTCAGTCCATATGTTGCATTCACACAGACCATAAAACAATTTAACTGGCCTGTGCCACGTTTTGAGCTTGGCTTCAAGGACAAACAAGGACAGAGTTAATGGCACAACTCTGATTGGCAGGACATGGCTCTGAGCTCTGATAAAAAGGGGGGGGGGGGGGGGAAGTAGTTTTCTTCCTTCAAAGTGTCCAAAGAATTCAGGAGTTTGGGATTTTTTTTTTTTCTTTAGTGCTACTGGAAGCCAGTTCCACTCATTTGGCATTAGTCATGATCAGCCTCGAGGAATATAATACATTAATCGGTGCCAGTCGCCTGGCTCTAGGTGAACTTAAATGCATTGCAGAGTGGACTGCCATGCAAAAGCCAAAACACCAGTGTTGACATGCAGCAGTACCTGAGAGTTACTGGTGGGTACCTAAACTCGATGCACTACTTTATTGGTAGCATGTGCTGTGAACACTTCTTTGGCTTTAATCCCTCCTCTGGTGGGGCGGGTTGCCAACCACAGTATACTGGATTAATGTGACATATAGGTGCTCCCAGCGCTCAACAGCTCTACTCTGCAATTACTGAAGCAGTCTATTTGAAGTACCGTCTGAACAAGATGCAGATTTTTTGGTGGCGGGGGGGAGATTTTTCCAACAAGGTTCTTCTTCTGTTTCTCTCTAGCTGGAGCCACACAAGCATTTTAATTTGTTGACGTTGAGCGGTTTGGTGTAATTTCCAGCAAGGTGACTTCATTCAGTACACATTTGGATAGAAGCTGTTTAGTTACAAGCACTGATTGGTTTGTTATTGTGAAAGAACTTTTATTCCATGTATACATGTCCCACTCTGGCGCATTTCCTGAGAAAGTGTTAGGGAATTGTACAATTCCATCCATGTTTTACATCAAAGAGGTTTTGCAAAGTCACTCTCTGCATCAAAGCACAAAGCACGGAGCGATTACTAACATGTTGGCTTTCCTATCGCTCTTTCTTTTTTTTCTTTTATCATAACTACTGTTAAGAAGGTTACACAAATCGGAGCAGAGGTTAGGGATGGATGAGTTGTTTTAATACGCATTATGTAATTTGAAGAATAATGCACTGCTAATATCCAGGGAACAACCTCTTAGTTCTTGCACTTCTTTTTTTTCACTACCAGTCTTGACTTTATAAACCCAGCACACAGTTTAATGGAAACCAATTCTTTCTCTGACTCACTGCTTTGCAAACCCAATGTGTTACGATTTAAATGCCTACAGATTTTGGATAGTAGTCACTTCTCACCACTGCTACAAAAACATATCAATAATTTGTTTAGCTCTTACTCTTTGTGTGTAAATGTCAGTCTGAGCATCTTCCAGTCAGATGTTTGGTCTGCAATCGAGGAGTGCCAAGTGTTCAACAAAGAGGCACATTATCTCTGATGATTCATTCCAGCCACTATGCAAGCAGCCCTCACCAGGCTGCGAGCTGGTAGGTGCAATCTTACCGGGCCAGCAATCTGAAGTGGCTCCAGTCAGGAATTTTTTCATCTTCAGCCGCCACAGCTGATGTCCAACTTCTTCTTTTAGGTTTACAACAACCTTCTTTTAGGTTTACAACAAACACCACAACAGCACTATTTTTTATTTAAAAAGACACAAAAGAGGATGAGCTGATGAGGAAAAAATGGAAATAAACTATAATTTTAATCAAATGCATCACATGAGGTTAATCAAAATCATCAAAGTCCTCTGCGGTGAAACAATGTATCCTGTGTTGTGATTGATGTTTTTTTTTTTTTTGGGGGGGGGGGGGGGGGGGTAAATGTCAGCATGTCTATAAAAGCAGAAGTTTTTTCAGTTTGCTGGTCTGAAGCATTCAGGTGTGTGTGTTAACACAATGCCATCTTCCAGCATTGTGATCAGTTCCAGCAAGTTAACACCAAGGACAGCCTGTGCAATCCTCAGAGAGACTGCAACAAACCCAAGAGCAACATCTCAGACTGTACATGCCTCAGTTAGTACATTCAATGTTAAAGTTTCAGACCTGAACAGCTTAGGTTTACAGGTCTGCAAACCATAATGCATGGCGCCACGTTTGGTAAAACCCAAACACAGCTATCAGCACAAAAATCACAGTCCTGGTGGAAAGATGATGATTTTAGCTTGTGTTGCAACTACTGAGCCTGGGCACCTTGCAGTCACTGAGTCGACCATGAACTCCTCTGTACAACAAAATATTCTAGAGTCAAATGTCAGGCCGTCTGTCCGACAGCTAAAACCCATTATTTCACTAGCTGGACCCACGTCCTGATTTTAAGTTTGACAGCATTTTAGTATGTAAAGGTGAATGCTTGGACATGAATTGAGCTGCAATTTGGGGAAAGTCTCGAAGGGGACTGGCTGCTGCTCCTGGGCCTGGCAGATCCCCATGTACTAAATAGAAGTGAAGAAGTTAAAGAATTGAAAAGGTAAGGGAGGGTGGGGCACATAAACGAGAATGAACAGCTTGTAGAACTGGGAGAACCTATATAGATGAGAACTGGAAGGAGCATGTTTGGAGGCGTGGTCCCGCTCCTGAAATTCCGATACCTAATCTCCAATTGACCATGCAACAGGACAGTGATCCCAAGCACAAAAGAATGGAAACAAAAGTGTTGCAATGAGCCAAAGTCTATGCCTAAACATGACTGAAATGCTGCGGTGGGTCCTGTGAAAACCCTCCTTTTCATTACTTTATAGGGGATTTCTTTGCAAAGCACAACACATTTTGAGAAACAAAACTTTTTCATATCTTAAACTACATTTTATAATAATAATAATAATGGATTGGATTCCTATAGCGCTTTTCAAGGCACCCAAAGCGCTTTACAATGCCACTATTCATTCACTCTCACATTCACACACTGGTGGAGGCAGCTACAGTTGTAGCTACAGCTGCCCAGTTAGTTGGTACACTTCACAGTGGTGTTATGTTCAGGTGTCCCATCAGTTAACTTGGTTTTTACCAAGTCAAAAGAAATGCAGGGGACACATTTTGGAACATTGCAAACAGTGGATAATGATTTTAGTCATTTATGGTCCTTTTAACATTTCATTTGTAACTCTGTATCAACCAGTGGAACCAACAATCACATAAATCAGATTTTGGAGGGGAGTCACAACATGAACAACTTGTTCCATTAGCTTGTAGTGATTTCACATGGTTGATGGTTATCTCCAACCACGGCCCAGTTTCCTCCGTAATGCTCACGCTTACAATCCTCACACAGGAGAGCCCACAGCAGCTGCTCCAAACCCATGTTTGGTTTCAAAGGCATGACTTTCCTAATCTTGTAATGATACCCTGTCAGCTTCCAGTAGAAAGCTACACTAGAGCCACCAGAAGGTGAACCCTGACAGGACTGAAATCTGGTCTTGTGAGTTGTTAAAATTCTGCTCACCACATGCTTATGTTTCGCTTCAATCACTGAAACAAGATGGGAAACCGTAGAAAGGGAAGTTGAAATCATTTGGGGGTGAGACTAACATAGATTTTAACTTTGAAAATTTTCATTTTCTGAACTGCTTCTCACATTTTTCCAACATGCTTTGGAAAATAGTGCAAAAATAGTGGAATGACTGACTGATTGGCCAGCTGTCATGTGTCTGATAACAGGAGATGTAAGAGTGCCAGGAACCGCAGTGTTTGCTTCACTGCAGTGCTCCTTGGGTTGCGCTACGAGAGCTTTCCATAAAGAGAGAACCAAACCTCCTCTTCTGGGACAGCGGTTTTGGATACATGATGTGAATACAGCAAACAGCTGCTAGTTTGCCAAAACATTTTGAAATTTTATCTAAAGCGATAGAAATACAGGCGCAGAATCGTGTAAATGTGATGTAAACACTGTCCAGATCTGCCAATACTTCACAAACTATGCACTGTGAACACAATGGTAATGGCTCTGTAAGCCTTTTACAAAGGGAATGCCTTCATTAACTGTTTACGAGGTCACGTGTGTGTGTGTGTGTGTGTGTGTGTGTGTGTGTGTGTGTGTGTGTGTGTGTACTCACACACGTAAGCGTGTTTTTCATGCACAAGTCAGGCAAATTGCTCAATCAACTCCAAAGACCAATTATTAAACAGCCACAGCACAGGGTCAGGGAAATGTCACATTACTCACCCAGCTTGTTGTAAATGAAGTAAGACTAAGATCTTTCAAAGAGCAATTGTAAAAACTGCCATTAACTTGGGTGGTACTATGGAAAAAACTGTCATTGGCTTTGGTTTGATTTAGTAACAAAACAAGATCTGACTTACAATTTCCTACCTTCACTACGAGCCAGTCATTATTTTTGGGCCCAGTAACCCATATCCTCATAAAAATCAAGTGTGTAAGCCAGTGTACATTTTCCACTTAGGCTATAATATGTGATAAATTCATGAATTACAATGGAAGGCTTTGCTGCCAGTTTTGATGCTCAGGCAATACATCAAATAAATTATCTTGCCAGCTGAACAGCTGATAAACATGTCACTTTTTAATTTCCAGGCTGACACTCAAAACATGACATTAGGCAAAGCTAAACATATCTGGATGTGGGCCTTTCCACTTGTTAGCTTGTGTCTAGTGAACTACGTCATTTTAATGAAACTCAAAACAAGGGAATTAGGCAAACCCAAAACACTACGTCCACATATGTGGACGCGTGTGAAAATGATTTCTATCTAAGCCTTCAGGCTTTTCACAGATTGTCCTCTTTGTTCTCCGTAAATGCAAATGCAAATTCCCTGGAAACGAAATAATCAACTCTCGTCAGAGTTTGAATGTCAAGTGTTGACAAGATTTTCACGCTTGAAGCAACCCTCATTGCTGATACACAAATTTAGAAAGTATTATTTTCCTTGCATAATGTAAAAATATAATAATGTGAGGTTGAGCTTTTCCACACAGCTGCAACTTGGCTGTGATTTATATAAGACTGGAAGCAAACATTTAAAATAAGTGGTGCGCCTTGAGCTACCGATAAGAAACTGTCTTATAAAACAGTGGCTATTTTAAAAAGTAATAAAAATCTGACTAATGACACTTCTGACACCTTTGTAAGAAACGTGTCCCTCTCTTAGGGAGTCTAGGAAATGTTGCCAATCACTAAAATAACAGAATACATGACAGGGTGAGGAACACTACATGTTGTAATGGGATACATAAATGCACCAACACAGTCTAGAACTGTGTGTTAAGCTACTCACAGGGGTCCCTGTAGCTGAAGTGAATAATGTTGAGCATTTTGCTGCAGTACAATGATCTGCTGGGGAATCTTAGGTCCTTGCATTGACCTGGCCTCCAAACTTCCAAATCCCTTTCCAATTGAGCATCTGTGAGAAACATCAGAAAAAGCTGGACCCAGAAAGGCCCCACACCACAATCTATATCCCAGTGTCAGGGAGCGCAGGATAGCCCTATGGATCCCCTGTCTCCCCTGTCTATGATGCTGACTGGGAGTTGTTTTGGCAGCAAGAGGGACCACTCCACAATTTGATTATCCAAAAACTTTTTTTATTAGCTGTTTTTCCCTTAGCTAGGAGTGATGAGTTAGCTGTAGCCTATTCATGCTGTCATAGGTCCAGAGGCTAGGTAACCTCAGATCAGGTCCTTTATTTGACACAGGCCTAACACAAAGACACACGCTCACTCTGACATCAACACCTACAGTACGGCCAATGTAGAATCAGCAATTAACCTAGTAATCATTTTGTTAGACTGGCAGAGCTGCAGAGAACTCCACTCATTCATACAAGCACTTTTTTTTTACATCTACTTGTTTTTCTAAGCTCTGGTGGATGCATCGGCGAGCAACATGAGGTTCAGTATCTTCCACAGGGATACGTTGACATGCAAACTGGAGGTCACTGCAGCCATTGTTTTTTTTCTGTGGTGAATTTTTAGATCTTTGAAGCTTTTTCCCAGTTCTCTTGTCGCTCTTTTCCCTGTTCTGGCCCCAGTGTTAGCCGAACAGCAATCAGCAGAAGCATACTCCTCCAGCGATGCACAGAGAAGCTCTTGGAGGATTGCACAGGAGTGTATGTGGGTTTGGTGAAAAATCCTCTTTTCCCCATTAGGAAAGTGACAATCCCCACTAGGGTATAAATACCTGGGACTATCCACCATTTGGTTTTAGAACTGAAGAAGCCTCTTAGCTGAGAGGTATGGAAGCCCATTTCCGCCACTAAAAAAAAAAAGTATCCATAACTAGGGATGGGTATTGATAAGATTTTCACGATTCCGATTCCATTTTTGATTCTGTTTAACGATTCGATTCTTTATTGATTCTTTTTAAAAAAGGAGAACACTAAGGTCGATTAGCTTAGAACTTTGTTTTATATCTTCTCTTTGAACAAGATAGAAATTTAGGAGTAACATGGCCTTACAAACCCAGTAGTGAGATCTTAAGAGATCCAGCCTACGGCTCTTCAATGGGGTGTCACAGGGTCCCCAGGAAAAAAATTGTAAATGTAAAATAATAAAATAAATATTCTTCTGTAGCAATAACAAAGTCTAACATAAATTATTCTGTAGCAATTACACAAGAATATCCAGAAATGTCCCTGCCTACAATTAAACACATTCACTTACCGAAAATCGGGGGCATCTGCTGTGGCAAATGGGTGCAAGGCTTTTACCACAAACTTAATCACTGCTCTGTGACATTCGTCTATCCTGGCCTGCAAGGAGACGCTACCGGTAGACTGCAGCGAGAACTGCCAGCATCTGAGCCAGACTCTGTCTGTCTCTCTCATCATGGTCACCTAAATGCACAGTAATGGCAGGTTTTGTAATAAGGCAGATCGCGCTAACATAATATGCACTGTTAGTTGATTATTTACCTGCCGCATTAACGGGAGAGGACGTGCAAACGTTACCGCTGCTGCTGGGTTGAGATTCATGAGTCCGGAGCAGAATTAAAAACACGACATACATTTAAGGTCATCGCGTGTTTTGTGAGCAAATGCTTTTGCATATTCGTAGTGTTTCCTCCCTTAAATGAAAATATCTACTTTGCAAGTATTGCAAGTTGCCCTGTTGTCATCTGTTCTCGTAAAGTATAACCAAACTTTTGAGCGTTTGAGCCGCCATGTTTCCTGCCAGGTAAATGACGCTCCGCAACGTGGTGACATTATTCGGGGCGACTGGAATCGATAAGGGAATCGTTTGCAAAAATGGCAAACAATTCCAAGGAATTGAAACAGTGGGAACCAGTTCTCAACAAGAACCGGGTTTCGATACCCATCCCGATCCATAACTCGAAATTTCAACTTATCAACTTGAAATTTTGAGAAAATTAACTTGAAATTTCGAGTAAGCTCTGCCCATCAGTAAGCTACGTGGAATGCGCACTCGAAGCCGGATCGAGAGTACGTTTGCTGATAGTAACACCATGTGATTCAGCTAATAACACAAGGATTTCGTCATTTGTGAAGCCACACTTTGTGCATTCATGACTGGCTGTAATACTTGTACTTTAGCTGTAGCATTTGTAGCTGAGGGCTTCAGCTTCCGGGTAACAAAGAAATTACGTAATTCATGTAGATTACTGAATTTCGATTTAATAACTCGAAATTTCGAATTATTAAATCAAAATTTTGAGAAAAGTAAGTCAACATTTCAAGGTACTTTTCCAAAATTTTGAGTTAGTAAGACAAACTTTCGAGTTAATAAGTCGAAATTTCGAGTTAAGTCTATTTCTCAAAATTTCGAGTTATGGATCCTTTTTTTTCTTTGTGGTGGAAACAGGCTTCCATAAAGATGTGAAACATCATCACGAAAATTAATTAACATCCAGTCACTTTCTTTCTAAACTCCATAGACTACTATGACTTGAATGACTAAGAACCTACACAGACAGACTAAACTATGCTTGAGGTCTATCTCACACAGTAGTCCCACTTGCGCTTTTGTTAATCAGAGGCAGCCAATCAGAAGAATGTTTGCTTAAAGTGCTAAAAAAAAAAACCCAGCTTATTTCAGACAGTGGATAAGCTGTGTGCACCAAAACCTCAGGATAGGAATTATTGTGTAAATGATGAAAAAAATCCTCTCGTACAGTCCAAGAATCAAATGATGGAGGTGAAAATAAGGATAATAGGCTGTGTTTTATGTTATGACTGATCAGTCTGTGTAGATTTGGATGTGAGGTTTGGATGTTTGCAATTATCCTGAGGGTTACAGACAGTACAAAAGTGACTTCTTTTCCTTCTCTGTCTTTATTTTTTGCAAAGTTAACTACTGAAGTGTAGCTCAGAGTCGCCTAGTTTACTGGCTACACCACATCAAAAACTTTCTTGACATCTCTTGACAGGTTTCATTGCTTGTCTTCAGTCCCCCTGCCTCCAAAATGTGCCGTAAGGGTGATTCATATCTGGCAGGCCCTTAGACACCATGTTAGGTGAAAGTGGCGAATTATTATGTCTTTGCCTTTGTGGTGGGTGGAGTGATTGCTCTAAATGTTGCTCCTTTATGTTTCACTCAAAAGTGATGCAGCAATAGCTATTCCTGCTGGCAGGCTTAATTATTTAATGTGGTGAACCACACTGAGGCAAGCTCCATCTTCCATTATGAAGAGAAAACTAGAATTTTGTGCTTTAATCTTAACATCGTCTTCTGTGATTAGCATGCAAAATACCACAGGAAGTCTCAGGATCTCGTCCCCAGATAATGAACTTTGTACTTTGTTGATGACTAGCTTACTGACAAACCATTGACTAAGAGTCCCACAGCTGGACCACATTCAAGTCCAAAGTGAAACTGGTGACAAGTCAAAATTGCTGCCAGGGTTCCTGTGAGTGCATGTACATCATCACCCTCTTAATATGCACAGAGCACCCTACAGAAAAAAATACAGTCTGTGCACCCTATTTAGGTTGTAACAGTCACTAACATTTAACTGATACCAAGAAAGCTTATTTCTCCCTACACAGCAGCCAATAATTTATTAATATTTTCTTTTCCCCTTCTTATTTATCCGAAGTTGTCACAACTTCTTCTGTTCCAGTGGAGATAACCTGTACCAAGAAGGTTTCTACACATAAAATTATATTTGTTATGATTACCTTTTAGCTTTTACTCTTAAAAAAAAAGGGGGAGAGGGGCTTTTGCGGGGCCACCAGTCTTCTTTTCTCAACACCATGCACGTCACAAACACCCAGAAAACTTGACTGTGCAGTCTAAATCCTGCTTGCTCTCCGAGTCAGTCTTGTCCTCCACACACATTCCAACACATTCCCATGACCTGGCTGAGTTCATGAGGAACATAAGCACATGATGATGGTGATGATTAAGAAAATCATGAAGAAATCTTCAAATTTATTGACGTAGGTCAGGGCACTTGGCAGAGGTCAGTTTGTGCCTTATTTGGATGCACGGTCTTGGTGAACCCGGTGCACTCTGTGGATGTGGTACAGTAGCACGACTGGATTCTAAGCAGGAGGAAAACTGGAGCAGACCCGCAGTCCGTCCTGCCTCACTTACAATGCCAGCACAGGAAATCCTCCTTTTGATTGCTAAATGAAGGCGCAAGATTGAGAACAATAACTGTGCGTCCACTGTGTAGTGCCTTGCACTTGAGCTCTATGCCATGGAGCCACGGGCATGGGCAAACTAATGGAGACTGACAAACATGTGCACTGCATTTCAAATTACTACAAAGCACTTTTTTGTTTCAGTCTGTAAGGCCAAACCTCAAGAAATGTGATCAGTCCAGCACTCTGATCCTTCCAGCGAGGATAAGTTAAGAGAGACCCTATCATTTGTCCTACACTGCAGACAACCACAGGGGTTATAAGACCTTTCTTGACGCATTACTTTTTGCCCAACACAACATTTTATCTCTTCATCATAAAAAATCGTGTTTATCCCTTAACTATCAGCACAGTTGCAAAGTATCCGAATGAGTGTGACACTATTGTCCATAGCTTCACTGCAAACCACTTACAGCTGCATCAGTACATTTAAATTAAAGATTTTCATACATAATTTGCTTGTAATTTAATAATCCAGCTGTGTGTTAAAAAATATCTTCTTCTTCCAGTCCAGGTGGTTCCTGCATCATCCTCTAGGACTGTGCACTTCACTAGTTCCCCCCACTGATTAGCACTGCTTTATTAGCCTCAGCTGCAAAACTGATAATAGTTGCACAAATCAAAAATATGTCACAGGTTGTTAGCGCTTTCTTCAATCTGGCGTACTCGATAAAATGCATGGGCTGGGTTTTTTGGTTTTGGTTTTGGTTTTGTTTTTTTGTGCCATGTGTGATGAACTTCGATTCATCCAGCTTGGACAGCAATACCTTGTAATGTTCCTCTTCTAATGGCCTCACCCAGTGGACGGAACCGAAAGCCCAGTTTTCAAAGTGTATTCTCTAATAAACACATGAACGCCTTTGACATGTGTTTTAAATTAAATTGCCTTCCAACACATATAAGAGCCATTAAACATAGTGGTCTTACAGCCACATTCTCTCATTTACATTGTGTTTTTGTGATATAAACCAGGTTTTCCCCTCAAAAAATATTACTTGTAATTTTGGCTTTAGCTCACCGGTCCCGTTGGATTTAGCTGTTAGTCCTCCCAGAACAACTGCAGTCATTTTTTTTAAGTCTCCATTTCTTTTTATTTCTCTTGTTGTTCCTTGCACACATGAGGCCACCATGTCTGGGATCCAGAACGACCATCTCAGGAGTTACTCACAGTTGCAGCCAAAAATCAGCCGAAAAATAAGGCTAGGGGATGCAGGTGGGGGTTGTGGGTATCCAGAGTGGTGCAGTAGGATTCAGAAAGAAAGTTTCCAACTGCAGTACCTCATCAGTAGTTATAGTTTCCCTTTCACTGTGGATTCGGCTGCAGCGGCTGTGTGCACGTTTCATTTAATTTCTGCAACCTGGGGCGGATGTGTATACCAAGGACGGATTCCATTTTTGCTTTATAATAATAATAATAATAATAATAATAATACATTTTATTTAAATAGCGCCTTTCAAAGCACCCAAGGACACTGTACAACAGATAAAAACTGGAAATATACACAATGATAAAAATAGAAGATAAAAGTTAAAACATACAGAAATTTAAGAATGGGCAATTTTAAACAGATGAGTTTTGAGGGTGGACTTAAAATGGGTCACGGATGATGGAAGTGTTTAAGAGTGTTTGTCCAATAAATGAGCTATTTGTTTAGAAATGCTATTAGAAGCAATGTGCTTTTTTTTTAAAAAAATGGCTGCATGCCCATATTTCTAGTTAGTGTCACATGTGTTTGTGATAGAAGATAACTTCTTGCTTTTTCTGATCTGTGCTCCAGGTGTGTATCTACCACCTGGTGCTGGGTTAGGACCAGGAGGCGGTGGAACAGGAACTGGATTCTTTCCAGGTAAAAGAGCATCCACCCAGTGTCTGCACAATTTAAAAACAAAAAAACATCCAGAACGCAGCCACTATAAACAAAGTCTGCTTCTCTTTAGAAAAGGTATGAGAGGTACATTGAACTACCGTGGAGCAGAAGTTTAACTAAAAGAAATAGTAGTATAAGAATCACTGCAATGTGAACATGCAATTGACTCAAAATAAAGACACTTGCAGTATTATGTGCAAAAGAATACGAGAAACATAGCACTCTGCTTGGCAGTGCTTTGTCATCAAACTTCAAAGCTGAGTTGATAGTTAAGTCTTGGCACTGATGATTCAAATGACTGAAAGTGGCTCACACAGATTTAACGTTCTTATTTATAACTGAAACCTAAGGGGTCTGTTTCTGTCAAAAGCATAAACTGGAAAGTCTGAAACTGAGTAAATATTTAACCCAAAAAGTCTTTCAAGGGTGAAAATGTGCATGTTTGTGACATGTAATCATCCTTTTCTCTTGTTGTATGTACTCAAAAATATACACTCATATGAAAAAGAAAGTTTTCACATGACTTCATGCAGTCCTGTCAAAGCACACTCTTACTGCCTCCAGAAGAATTAATAAGGTAAGGAGGAGCCAGGTGCTGCTAATCAAATGCGTATAATTAATCATGAGGAAGTGTGACCATTTCCAAAGGTTGCCTGAAGAAAGCGTCTTTTCTCTAAAATAAACATGACAGCATGGCTTAGGCTTGCAAAGCTGCATTTGAACAAACCACAAGATTTCAGGAACAATTTCCTTCGAGCCAAAGTAGAAATGCTTGGCCCTAACGCACAGCATTGTGTCTGCTGAAAACCAAACACAGCATATCAAACACATCATACCACCGTGGTGCAGGGGGGATGATTTCAGTTTATTTTGTAGCCACAGGACTTGGGCACCTTGAAGTCACAGAGTCGACCCTGAACTCCTCTGTCTCAAAGTATTCTAGAGTCAGATGTGGGGCCATCTGTCAAACAGTTAAAGCTTAGCTCAAACTGGGTCATGCAACAGGACAGTGATCCCAAAAAATTTACAGCAGAATGGTTGAAGCAGAAAAAAATTAAGGTGCTGCAATGACCCAGTCAAAATCCAGACCTCAACCTGACTGAAATGCTGTGGTGGAACCTTAATAGAGCCGCGCATAAACAAATGCCTGCAAACCTCAGTGAACTGAAGCAACCTTGTACAGGAGAGTGAGCCAAAATTCCTCTGCAACGATGTGAGGGGCTGATAAAGTCACACTGAAAATGATTACTTCAAGTTATTGCTGCTAAAGTTGGGTCTATAAGCTATCGAATCATGGGGCATACTTGATTTTTCACCAGACTGCACGGAGTCCTGTGCAAAACTTGACTGCATACAATCAATGTATAAGCACATGCATTCAGTGATTTATAACATATACCTTAATGTATGCATGTGCAGCATTGTCATTTCTGGAAAAGGAACACAGATTTTGAGCCTCACAAGCGGACTTATGTGACCGTGCTTCATCATGATATAAAAACTTATATGCAAGTATGTAGTAACCCTCAGAAGATGCCACAAGACACTCCTGGTGTCCTGAGAGAACTTATGACACAAGTCAGCTGGCATGATGATAAACTGTGATTTACCTTACTACATGTAGGCAAACCATAAATCAATAGTTGTATGACTGTTATTTTACTAGGGGCTGCTGGAGGGTTCCCTGCGGGCTATAAACCAGCTAAAGCTGCAGGTGAGTAGAAGAGATTTTTTGATTTATGACTTTTCCCCCCCAAAAAATAAAAATAACTTCTCAAGAATTGCATCTGGTTTATCATGAACCGGAGCATTCATGTCTCTGTCTGTGATGTGGACAAATTAAACAAAATTATATCATAAAAGTCTTCTTCAAATATGTATATTGGAAGAATTGTTTTTTAGCCTCATGGAGCTGTGCATGGATCAAGGCAATTTTATGATAATTCAACTTGGTTTAACTCATTGTCTTCCAGCTACTGATTAATATTTATACATTTTTAATAAGCTTCAGCATCATCTAGGCCGCTCTTTGAAGAGAGTCTTTCATTCGGCTCAGCCTAAATCAGCGATATTTTCCATGTAAGTTTCTATAAATCGAGAAAGTAGTGTCATTGCAGGCACAGGTATTCAGTCTGATGATTATCATTTCACACATCAGCAGCAGATACTCACACACACAATTTTAGCAGCAGCTTTACACACCCTGTGTAGTGCCCTGGCAGGGCTTCAGCTCCCATTTGCTGAACAAGTTTGACCTTGTGCACCTTTTTCATTTTTTTGCTATATTTTATGCTAATGCTATTTGAGGGCTATGCGCACGTTAAGTTTACAACATTAAGCATGCAACAGTGTAACATTAGTTCCATAAGAAACAGACTGCAGTCCTTGAGACAAATTTCCCTGTCAACGCTCGGATTTGGTTCGGCCGGATCAAGGGGAAACAACTGGTGAGACTTCCTTATCACGCCACCACAAGCTAAGATTAATTAAATCCAAGGGATATTGCTGAGGCAGTAAAACAATGTGTTTGAGGGCTGACCGCTTTTAATAAGCCTGTTTGCTGGAAGGCATTATGAGTTTTCTCTTATATGGTCTTTAACAATGATTACCGTGATAATTAACAGCCATCTCCAAATGGTAACGATGAAGACAAAATGACGACATGACACGAGATCGTTACAGAAACAAACACAGCAGTGCGACCGTGATCAGCCTATCATTAATGTTGTCATCACTTTTGTCATCATCTGCTGTTTCTGTCAGGAGGTTATGCAGGAGGAGGTGGAGGCCGAGGCCTATTCGTGCCAGGGGCAGGTGGCCAGGTCATTGCAGGATTGCCAGCAGGTATGAAGCAACTGCGCTTAATTGATTTAGCTGTCGACCAGCAATGCACCTGCCTTTAGGAGCCGCTGTCATTACACATAATCAGGCAAAGCATTTCGGCATCTTAAGTCATAGCTGTCCGTTTGTGTTAAAACAGTTTAACAAATTATGTCACAATCAGATAATCACACAGTCCTCGCATATTATGTTTGCTTTGACTTCAACAGGACAAGGTGGAAAAGCCCCTAAACCAGGTAAGCTGGAACATTTTTTTAGTGTTATTGTGGTTTTTATTCTATCGTTTTACTGATATTAAAACAGACTCTGATTTTTACATGGAGCTAACACTAATCTACACTTTCACAAAATATTTTGAACCCACTATTTTTGCTCTGTTTCCACATGATGCAGTATTGCAATAACAAGGAGATTTTACACCATGTTGGACGGTCTTGAAAGGAAGGAACTCTAGTCACTCTATGGTCTGCATTACCTTTACCCACCCAGTCCTTAAAGAGACAGTCTATTGATCGGGTGTCAGCAGGTTGTCCTTATCAGCCCTGGGGTTTTTTGTGGTGGTGGGGTTGGCATCTCTCTGGGGAATCCTGACTGGGTGGGATCATACATACAGATTTCTCTACCTCTGCTGCATGAAAAGGATTAAGGAGTGATGATTGGCAGAGTGCAAACAGCTATCAACGCCTGCCAAGCAGTGGTGCCAGAGCACTGATTAATGTTATTGTAAAGCTGGACCCTCACAATATCTGGAAACCTCCGTGTTGAAATTTACCACAGCCCTTCTCTCCGATACTGTACAATAAATATTTTCCTTTGCTGTATTTTAGTCTGCACCGCATTGGTGCTCTAGTAAATTTAGCCATCATTTAATTTCCCCCAAGCACCGCTGATACAATCGCAGCCTACCTCTCTGTGTTTAGAAAGATAAGGGACCAAGCAATGGTTCTATAGTCCTGATAACACATGGAGCGGGGTCCCTCTGGAGTGCCACACCCTCACCCTCCAACCAAAGAAGCTGGAAAGCACTTTTGTGAAAATGACCTAATATCCAGCATTTGGTGGAAGTTGACTTTGGCCGGGCGCAGCAGAGCATTACTGGAGAAATATTGCGCTTTTGTGTGCATTTAAGACCGCTCTCTTCCTCACCGTGTACACGGCAGGAATTAAATTGGTGAGAAAAAGGGAAGTGAGAAATGTTTTAAAAAGCTCCTTTCGTGTTTGTTTTAGATCAGTGCTCCGCTCTGAATCCATACTAATCTTTGTTGTATGGAAAATACTCACAGTGCATTACTGGGGTTTAGCTAAGACGCTTTTTTTAAATGGAAAAGAAGACTTAAAGTCTCAGGGGAGCAGTAATATGTTCCGCTTCATGGCTGTTCACAAAGCTTTGAATGTTGGTTTCCATCAGAGCTGCTTTCCTTTCCATCAGAGGAATATTGCCTGAAGCCTTACAAGCATGAAGCCTCCATTAATACACAAATGTATATCTACAGTTCACCTGTAAGTAAGACTCACACAGCGGCAGGTAGAATCCATCCCATTGGTCAGTGTCTGCAGGCTTGTGCTGCAGAGAGAACATGCAACTATCACGTGAAAATTCACTGACATGTTTTTAGTTTTTCATTAATCTTCAATATTAAGAGCAGGATTGTCTTTCTAAGGACACACAAATGCAAACACTGGTCAGCTAATCTCAGATGCATGCTCACATAACAAGAGCTGCCATTCATTCTTCTGATGAAGTCAAGCAGTGACATTGCATTCCTCAGATATGCACCTTGCCTTTGCAGTAATGGAGAACAGCAGCTGGCTATGTGAGTAGCGTGACTGCAGTGAATTGCAGCGTAACTCATGCAAGACCTTGTAAATGTTACACTAATTGTGAAGTCTGTCAGCATCCAGCTCTGACAATACAATGAAAGGTGGAAGGAGGAACTTTCTCCTTATGAACAGCTGTTGGAGCCCTTTTCTTGTGCTGCCTCAAGCGAAGGTGGAATCAATACTCATAGCGTTATTGCTGAAACTTGGCTCTCGCCGACCAGCCTCTTGTCACTTTCAGGCAACGTGAACGCAGTTAACGAGAAACATAGAGGTTACTGTTTTTGCTGTTGGTGTAATTTCTTTGTACGATTACAATGGTCTGTTTTAGCTTGAGAAAAGATGTGTCTGTGTGGGAGAGCTGCAATGTGTTTACACTCAGCCTACCAGTGGACTCTCCAAGATTAATAAACACTGAAGATCATAGACAACATGTTGTCTGTCTTCATTTTCTAACGCTGTCAGAAGCTGACAAAAGCGAGCCTCGGCCTTTGAGCAATGAAAACGTATATGAGCCATTGGGATCTGTAAGCAATTTAACAGACTATAGATCTCATACAGCAGATGGATGAAATACTGCTCGTGTATAGCTTGTCTGTCGAAAGCATCAGTGGCAGTCGGGCTTTTATTAGTTTCTAGGCTCATAATGTTATAAAATAGGTATGTGTGAGCAAATAGCAACGACTAAAGGAAAAAACTAATGGCTGGCTGGCAGCAAGTCGCAAATCTGAAGAAATTAACATCTCAGGAGAAGACAAGTAGGCATCAGGTGTCACTTCTCTGTAAGAAAGTCCAACACTAGCTTTTAGGAAAGCTGTCGCTGAACAGTCTCTGTGCTATTCAGGACAGCTGAGTACACTGAGTTTCTGAGTAAGCTCTGCCAACTGCCATCCAACCACAAAGAAAGACGGAAATTGATATTGTGAGCCTGGTAATGTAAGCCCACTGCTCGGCTTAACCTTGTGATGCAACTGCAGTGTAGTACAACTCAGCATTACAACATGAAGTCTCCAAAAAGTCTTTGCGAAGGCGCAGCGGGATTTGTTGCGGAGCCGTTTATGAATAGATAAGCGTACTGGAAAAAACTGGCAGCTGAGTGTAAAGAGTCTCGCCTTTTCTGTGGCTCTTCCACTGAAACATGATGATGAAAAGTATTGGAAAATGTAGTCAAAAATCCTCCTCGGAAAATTTGAGATACATGTAACATTTTGGTCCACACAGAAACATGTCTCTGAGTTGTTTTGGCAGTCATATGGACCTGCGTGGCAGCAGGCCAGCAGAGAGTTGTGGCTGCTGATTGCAGAAAATACATGCAGGTGGTGGGCTTGAGTGTTCGCAGCACTTTAGACTGTTTGTGAAAATCTGAAATAAATGAAGATATTCACTTTAATACCATCACTGGGGGAAAAAAAGCCCCTGTAATTCGTAAGAAAACAGTTATTTCAACACACGCACTTCTTTTTTTTTTCACCTAAAAACTCAGAATTTCTTTTTTCAGTTAATCTTTCTAGGATTTAAAAAGCAGAAGTACACCTGCTTTTCTTTTCCTGCTCATCTTCTGGTTCATATCGCGGCCATTGTTTGAAGACGCACCAAGTGAACTTGTCTTCTTCAAAAGCAGGAAAGGCAGAGAAATTGAAGCGTGCAGTGGACACGGGGAGGACAGACGAGAGACAGGCTAAAGCAAGGAGAACGGAAAGGACCGATAACTCATGCGGACATGCCGTATATATGTCATACGCGTACACCACCTCTCACTGCCGCGCAGAGAATTATATGCGCATTCATTCGCATTGCACACATACCGAGAGAGCTCTGTGAGAGAAAGGAGACTGATAGATTGAGGTGAGGATTAAAGTGTTTAGCCAAAAGAAGATGAGCTCTGAGGAGGTTTAGTCTCCTGGAGCACATGTGGCTTTCATTACCGCAGCTCAGACCTGTCCTCTGAGCTGTCAGAGACTGGAAGCATCTGCATGTGAATATGCATGACTGTGATTGTATGTAAATATGTTTATCATCTTCATATGTGCGCAATTACGAGAGCGACCGCATGTGTGCGCGCCGACACAAACACACACAAATAGCGAATATGTATTCTGACATCGGTTTGGAGGCATTCGGCATCCCTTTCAGCACATAATAGACACACTTGTTTATGCAGGAAAAATGTGAATTATGGACTTTTCTCTATTCTTACTCAACTATCTTTCCTCTTAGTCCATTTAATCTGCCCTCCACCGGCTCTCTGCGTCAAGCGTTCAAGATCTTGGAAAATAAACTGTCTGCAACGGAAACTTTCTGATATCACCCCCACACTGGACTCAGCCCACCCAATATGCACACAGCCAACACGGCTTATTTGTTCGCATTGCAAATGCCTGTTGTCTCCCAAACAATTTTTCTTGGATTACGTCACCAGTTGTTGATGTCCTCGCGAATTCATCTCAAGAATTACATTTATATTGGATTAAAGCTTGATAAGAAGCTCTTTATTAGTTTTCATTGGTGCCTAATCAGTCAGGCGTTCCACACATCACTGTTTCTAACTGTGGTATTTCCCCACATGCAATTATAAAGTACTTTCTCTCTGCTTTAGTAATATCTCCTCAGGCCCTCACTGGCCAGTTTTGTATTTTGTTTGCACGGTTATTTTCCTGGGAACGTTACTACCGATGCATCTTGTCCGTCTCCGCTTTGTTGGTTGAGCAACTGTCCCATGACGATACTTCTCACAACCTCTTCTGACGCTCCCTTTGCCAGCAGGTCGGCAACATGCAACTGTACTTGTCCATCTGGCTGCACAGCCAAAGCGTTATTTATGTAGTGATAGAGAAATTTCTTTCTGTTGTTTTAGTAAGAGCTTATGAAGACAGGGTGAAGTCTGTGAGAGCCGATGGCCTGTTTAGTAGATTTGTTTAAGAGTAAGCATTTACAGCGCTGTTGCTGTGAGTTGGGTTTGAAGAATTTAAAGGGCCATTAAGAGGAGATTATTTGTTTGGAAAGTTTACTGTATGCATTCCAGTCTTGGTGGGTATAAAGGATCATGCATCACACGGCATCATCAAAAGAGTGGCGGGTGATTGATACATACACAGCTCACGTCTATGCTCAGGTCTGATGCAGGGCCTTAAAAATGTTGTGACTCCACATGTGTCATTTTAAAAAAAGTCACTGCAAAAGTGTTCTGGTGCTGATGTCTTGTCCTCCCAGTGCAGGTTTGCTCATTCATTAAAGTGCTCCTAATTTCAAATAATGGGAGTCGCAGAAATTATCTCACCCCTGTGAAATGTCACTCTTGGATTTCTCAATCAGGCCCAGTGCCGGGCTTGAGTAACCTGGGATGATAAATGGGTTCTGAATGACTTCAGCTTTGGCCCTTGAGGCTTCGTAGGTATCCTAACGCATTAGTTCATGCAGCAATGCCTCTGCATATTTGTAACGTGCTATTTAGTAAACAGCTTTCCCACCGTCAGTGACAGTTTATCTTCCTTTGCTTGCTTTCCTTTGTAGAGTATCCCATACAGTTTGTCATAATGAAATGCCTCTCGTGGCTGAGCGGTGATAGCAGCCTTTTTCATAACGACAGAGGAACTTGGAAAATGCTTTTAAGGCTGACTCGAGGAATCCATCGTCAATGTTTTAATTTGCATGTTATGAGCCGAGCCGACCTGTTGAGCACTAGCCTCCCCTCTGTTGTCAGAAAAGCATTCAGTGGAATGGCAGTTAGATGCATATGTGGACCATCTGGGAGAGGAAACGCACTTGGCCAACTTTACATACCATGGCCACAGGCTGCATTTGTTGACTGATTTTCTTACACCATGCATAATTTGCACAATTGAACCTCCCTGCACATGGAACCCACTGATCACAAATGAGCTTTTTTTTTTTCCCCCTAAAACTTCATCCTCTCCGAGCACATGTACTCCGTGCTTTGCTGCTCGATCTAATGCCTGTGGTTTGTTTCTGCCTTGTCTGCATGTCTTTACAGTACATTCTGGGAGTGTGTGTGTGTGTGTGCCAAGCTACAAAATGAGCAATGGTATGAGCTCTGAGTTAGAGATACTCTTCAGACATATTCAGGGGCTTAGTGTTGGCAGAGCAACTGTGACATTCCTTTACAAGTGGATAAAAAGGAGAAGAGCAGAGCCTCTCCACTCACACACAAACAAGGAAGCAGGAGACATGTCAGGTCAACTTGAAAGCCTATAGCATAGCGTGTTCTGCTCTATATGACTCTAGTATAAACAATTACATCCGAGGCTCAGTGGATATTGTGTAATGCGTGGAGTCGAAAATTAACATGGTGTAAATTAAGACATGGGAATAATGGTCTTTTGGACAGATGTGCTTGAAATAATGCGTGTTTGCAGAGGTGAGAGGCTTGAAAAGACTCGTGCTGGTGGGTTCAGACTGCCGCAGACGTCAGTGGGCATGGCAGCCTGGTTTGGCACAGCGATGCTGCTTTAAATCCAAAGAAAGTGTAATGGTGACTTTTACAGTTGCCCTTAATTTGAAGCCGTTCGCAAGAGTTGCTCAGCGCCCAAGTGTGTGGGTTTGTGAGGCTCTCCAAAGATACCCAAAGTTTTTCTTGCACTGTAGGTGCCCACCGCCAAATATCCCCTTTTAATTTTTTAGTATGATGCAAAGCTCCCTTATAAAAGTGAATAATTGCCACTCGTACCAACTTACTGACACGTAACACTGATCTCAACCTGGATGGTGTGAGAGTGTGCTTGCACACGGTAACAGCAAGCACAGATGTCAGAGAACAAGACAATAACAAGACCTTTTCCCTGTTTGTCTGTAGGATTTTTGACAGTTTTGCACTTGGGGTCATTTGGCAGAGAGGCAGGATCAGGCTTTGGGACCTCTCATTGATCGTGTCAATGACTCCATGGAAAAGGAAAAGCAAAAACAATATAAGGCTTCCCGCCAAAGTCGGCAAGCTCACATCAGCCAGCGAGGGAAAGACTTTGTGTGTAGCGGTGTGACTGTGTGAATACTTAATTAGTCCAACATGTGACTCGTCCTGCCTCTCACAGCACCGCATGTCCGTGACTGACAGCACAACCAAATCTTGAGGTGACCAAGAGCAGGGGAGGTCAAAATTGAGGGAGGGGGGAAGAAGAGGAAGCAAAGGGGGAGCTTCAGTGTGTCCACATGTCTCACGCGATCTGGAATCACCATCGCACGTCACGTGACTCTTGCTTCCATTCAGCTTGTCCTGCGTCACCTTGTAAGAATGCAACTTATCCACCAACTTGGAAGCAAAACTGTGTGATAATTTGATACTGATAAAAATCTGCTGTCATGACAGTGAAGGACAAAATGATGGGCTTAACTTTCAAAGTGAAAATTTATATGGGACCACAGCTGAACAGCAGAATCTGCCTGTCAGTCACAGTAAAGCACTGAGTCCCCTGGGCTCTTGAACAGGAAGTTTATCTTCATAAAGATTTTCCATCACATTACAGAAAATTACAGCATTTGTATTATGCTGTAGCACGTCTTTGTGCTTCTTGCAGCTACTCTACTCTTCACATGTTTGTTTGATTAGCCATTTTTTGCATACCAGCACTGGCTTCCAAGTCAGATAACAGTATTAAAGATGTGTATGAGTTACAGTACAATAACCTCCCCTTGTGAATTAACCACTTGTTCTTATGAAGCTTCCCTGATTAAATATGACCTGAAACCAAGAATACAATGAGAAACAAGTCCCAAAAATTTCCTGGACATTCCAGTGCTCCAGCTCCGAAGTCTGCTCTCCTCGCGTCTGCCGTCAGTTACAGTGGATCTCTGCCATGGAATTCTTTGCTCTCTTAAATTAAACCCTTCACCAGACCCAGCTGGTTCACAAAGCAGAGAGCGAGAGAGAATGAGAGGGGAGAAAGGGGGAGGAAAATGGAGGGGATGGAAAGGAGCGAGCAAATATTTCTCTCGCTTCTCATGTTTGGCTTTCTCCATTTGCTGCTATTAACACCTCATGTCTGGTCTGCACAAGCCCTTAGACACCAACTGGAGAGGAAAGAGTGAGAGGAAAGAGACAAGGATGGTTAAACCGACAGAGGAACGGTAACAGAAAAAGACTGTGCGCCGAAAATATTGTTTTGATTAATGTCTCTTGTATTCCTCTGGTCCCGAAACAGAGAATTACCTTACCTAACCCCAACGGAGAATGAGCAAGACGTTTCAGTGCAGAGATTGAAACCAGATATTTCTGTTCACACTGGCTCACATCCATCACTTGTTCTGGACTTGTGTTTGAGAACATGACTGGTGACTGAAAGTACTAGCCACACTGTCTGGCCAGTTTTAATCCAGCGTAAGTCTTCGGTTTAAATAGCTATCTGCAGGAGGCATGGCTGCCTGTCCTTCGTCACGTTTTCATTCCATTGAAAAACAAGATTCCCTCTTCTTTGCCGGAGAAGCTTTAAACTCATGTACCCACAGTGAAATCATTTTTAAACAAGCGACGGCAAATTAATCACCCACCATTGCTAGGCAATGCTCAATTATTCATAACCGCAGCACAGCAGATTTCACCTCAACAACCTGTTTGTGCACTTGCCACTTCACAGCTCAGAGCCAGGGGTCTTTTCTCAATGGAAACTGGCTGGCAAACAGTGTTTCTGTCACATTTCTTTTTTTCAAGGTATCTAAATGGAGGAAACTTTGATGCACTGCTGCGCCGCATCACTTACCTTCCAGTTTACTTGGCCCCCAGTCCTCCCTCCTGTGTTGTATTGGGTTTCTGTGCCGTTTAGAGCACAGGCCTTCTTTGGGTTCTTTTGTCTAAGGTCCAAATGCAGTTGGGGTTTCAAGTAGTCTCTCGAGCTTTTTATTACGACTCGAGAGTCACTGAGAAAATTCAGAGCTGTATTAATGTACAGAAGTCCTTCAGCTTGACAGTAATCAGCCAAATATTTGGAGCGGCACCAAAGAAAAATGATGATTTGATATCAGGGTAACGGTGCAGGCTTTCCAAGTGTGCAGACCATGACAGCAAACAGCAATGGTGTGGACTCCCGCTAATGCGTGAGCTAAGTCGGGTCTATTTGTGTGAGCTGACGTGCTGTAATAGTAGTAGTCCAACAAAAGCCTGCTTGTTTGGACTCACAAGATGGTGTAAATATAGCTAAACAGAGGGCTTTTGTACAAAACTCAACCCTCCATCTCCCAAAGACACAATCAGTGGATGAATGCCAAACTGCCAAAAGTCCAGATTTTGTTAGCGTGTCCTCTCTCTTTGAGCTCAAACATACACAACCTCCAGGGTAGCTTTTTTAAAACTGTAAAGCATTGTATTTTCCTACGCTCCAGTGATGTCAGAATTACAGAAAACGAAGCGTTTCTTCTTTTCTTTCTTCTCTAAACTTTGCCTCTGCCCAAGGCCTGCACTCATACCCTCTCGCTCACACACACACACACACACACACACACACACACACACACACACACACACACACTCAGAAGTATTCTGTGTGTCTGGATTGTGTCTCATGATCTCAATCAGACAGTTGAGCTCAACCTGGCAGATGCTGGACAACCTTTAAAACCGCTGCCAGGTTGGGCTGTGCATGTGCGAGCACAGGTGGGCCAGATGATGGATGAATAAGCTAAAAACCTCCAGGGTCCTACCTGTCTTCACTCTTTTCAAGTCTTTGGTCCCCACTAACATGCGAAAGCCTCCTCTTGCTGTAATCTCACACCTACAAACATGCCTCAGATTGGCCAGTGAGACAGTCCAGTGCTCTTAGTGTAAAGGAACACATCAAACCAGACCTTTAACGCTTCCATTTTTATGCCAGTTCTTTAACATTTCTGGTGTGCATTGCTTACTGATAAGCTCGAGACAAATAATTCCTCGTGTCAGCCGAAGACACATTGGGAAAAGGAAAGCCCAGGATCAGAGAGATTTATATAAGAATTGATTACTTCGAGGTGTGGCTGGGGATGGTTGAGCAATCGAGGGGAATCAAGCTGAAAGCGTTGAAGGAGATGAATTATCACAAGGACGCTCAGCTTAGCCTTTGGACTCATATTGCATGCTAAGTCTAGTTGCCAAACCCTTTGCAAGGCCGATGCCCACATTTGTTTTGACTCAGTCATGAAACTTTACTCTCCATCTTCCCCTCTGTCTCTCGCTGCACATTTCCCACCCTTTGTCAGTATCATTACCTGCACCCCGCGGCTTGCTGAACCGACACCAGACCTCCCGCCCTCCACTCCGAATCTCGCCTTCTCTCCCCCCTCACTCAGCTCATTTCCCATGCTTACTCGTTCTCACCCCGAGATTATTTTTTGGCATACAAGCGTTGATGAAAATAAATTCCTTGGTCGACTAGCCCATTGGCAGCATCCAAATTTCTTCTGGTTTCGAAAACAGTCATTACTCCGACCTGTTTGTCTCTGATAAAAGAATTTGGTTAACTCACAGCTTCTTTTAATTCAACTCTGTGAAATACAGCTCTGACATTAATGTTCCTAACATGTTTTAAAACATCCATTCCCATATGTTAACG
The DNA here is from genome assembly GCF_964374335.1 of Astatotilapia calliptera. Taxonomy (NCBI): domain Eukaryota; kingdom Metazoa; phylum Chordata; class Actinopteri; order Cichliformes; family Cichlidae; genus Astatotilapia; species Astatotilapia calliptera. The sequence continues at coordinate 19,542,114 of NC_137435.1, forward strand.
CCAAGTAATAGGCATTTATCACTTTGGCAGTTGTCTGGAGATACTTAAGTTCAACATAATGCATCTAGATGTGAATAAAATTACACCATCTTGAGGGGGTTTTTTTCTTCTTCTTCTTTCTGTTTAAATTATAGCATGTTTTGTATCTTAAGAAATCTAACATATAAAGTTAAGCAGGGATTTTATAATCTATTAAATTACCTTTTTTCCCAATGATTTAAAGCCACTAAATTCAAGCAATCTAAACCTTTGTCTGACTGTACTTTCCAGTGTTGAATTTTCTAAATATGCTTTCTTAAGAGTCAGAGCTAAGGCAAAGCAGAATCTGTTTTCTGGAGCTTTTTTAATACTAATCTAGTCTCTTATGATCAATAGGCAGGTGGCGAGCATTTTTTCTTTTGCTCTTTCCCCACGTTCTTCTCACATTGTTTGTTCCTGTCTGCTCGCAGGGATGTGGCTTTATTCATGTGTCAAGTGAAGCCAAAAAGATTAGTTTGGGTATTTAGGGGCTCAAAAAGTGCAGACTGCTCCATCCAGTGTTTAGAATTAAACATAACCAGATAGGGAACCAATTTTTTTTATGGTATTTCTCTCATGCGTTTTAGCCAGTTGGGGTCAGCTTTATCCCATGTACCCAAAGTAAAGTCCTTGGCTCTAAAAACATACACACAAGTGTTTTCAATCAGATTTAATTGGGCACACATGACATTATATCTTATGCCATGACATTTATTTTTTTTACTGTATGGTGCGCTGTACTCACAGGTCTTGGAAAATGTTTGAGTGATGGCTTATTTTTCTTTAGGAGTAACTACTGCTGGGTAAACCACATCTAACTCATTATAGCCACATTGAAAGAAAACTGTGTGCTTTTCTTTAATTTGTTATCATCTACACACTTCAGTCCGTTTGTGAACTGTCACTTTTTTATCATCCAGGATATGGAAATCTAGGAGGTGGCGGCCTGGGGCCTGGAGGCTATGGAGGAGGTGAGCTGAAACTAGAACAGCTATGTGTATGTTAAACACAGGGGCAAAAACTCACTAACCTTTAACCTCTTGTGTCGCTTAGGTGGCTATGGGGGCTACTATCCGGGAGCTGGATCAAAGGCTGCTAAAAGCGGTAAAATGCAGGGCAGAAAATGTCTTGGTAGAAATGTAACATCGGCGGCTAATAAAAGAGTGACGGCATCAGCGAACAATTTTTCCTTGATTTCTCATTAAGTGCAGTGGAAAGTGGAGGTTCATCAGATATGATTATGGGATATTGGCTGTTGGAACGAGACACCGTTTATGTTTCAATTACTTGTTTTGATTACTGAAGCGATATTATGCTTCTTTTGAAATTCAGTCCTGATATCTGAGGTCTAAAAATGCCTCAGGACTTTAAGGTCTGAAGTAACTTCCAGGATTACAGTGAGACATTCCTGCAGAGGTGGAATGAGCTTGTCTGCCATGTGAAAGCTTGTTGTTAAACAGAAACATTGCCTCCCTCTTATGTTAAATCTGTTTTGGTTTGGATAATTGTAAACTGACATTACCGATGTCACTGTAATCTGTTAGGTTCTGTCCACTAAACAAAAAAACAACACGCATTCACAGATGAGGCTCCTGCATGGATCTGAAGTGCATCTGAAGTTCTGGTTGTCCTGCTCACAGGTGCAGGAGGCAAACTCATGTTTTGGCCCGTTGACAGACTACTGTACAGACCAGACTGACACTGACTGAAGCGTTTTGAACTCTGAAAGATCTGCATGCTCAAATGTTAGGAGAAAGCCAAAGTGAATGTTTCACATTAATGGTAACTCGGCATGGAAACACAGTTTGGCAAACATGCGTACATTTTTAGCATGTACTTGCAAACCTTAGACAGTGTGAACCTCAGCAGAGCCTGGCCTGACCTGAAAGTCTGTGCTGTATTCAGACACATGATTTGCCTTAAATTAGTACGGCTGATTAAAAATGAAGTCAAGAGGGCTCAATCATGGCCAAGACTTGACTATGGCACAGAGCCTACCGTTAAGTATTGATTGGCAATGGCAAGAATCAGTCTGTATTGTTTTCATGACACTGAAAATAACAGGTCCTTCCTCTGAAAGAGCACAGATAAAACAAAACATTCCCTTGCCAGAGTTTGCCTCACCAGTTCCCCCAGAACGCATACTTACAGGCAGTGCGCAATGTCTGTCCAATAAAGTGTGTGGACTTTAAGATAAAAAAAAAATTAACCAAATAAACCATTGTGTTTTATCCAGCTGCCAAGCTCCCTTGAAAGTGAAGCTGACAGCTCATTTCCTGCAGGAGGGGTTAGCCAGCGAAATGAGGCATTTGATGAAGTGAGGAAAATGCCATGCATGCTGGCTGCCGTTTCTGATTAAAGCAAAAGTCAAAAGCCATGTTGCTTTTGGTCACGGGGGTGATGATAAACTGCAAGGCCCAGATTAGCTGCTCTCATTACCGCTGACCAGCAAGCGGACCTGCCACAAGCCACAAAGCGACTCATTGCTCATCTTTAGTGGCACAGGGCCCTCTAGTGGTGTTGGGATGTACAACTGTACAGTGGTACAAAGCATCTTATTGGTGTCAAAGACTAACACTGAACTGAATGTGACTTCAAATGTATGTTTATGTCTGCATATGAACAGGGGTTGGAGGAGGAGGAGGTCCTGGAGTCACTGGAACTGGACCTGGACTGCCTGGTGGAGGCAAGGCACACACCTAATATCATTTTCCACCTTTTCTAATTTTTTTTCATTTTATTTTAGCTCTGATTTCTCGAGTAAAATTGAAAGCCAGTCTTACTTTTGTTAGGTACTCACTAGAATAGATTGTATATAATACATTTTCTAATATATAATAGTAAGAAAGAAAGGAGTCATCTGTGTGAAGGGGCAGAAATCCCAGTTTGGCCAGGATGTGTGTGTTCTGGACACTGTGTCTTTTTCACACTCCTTTCTTTAAGCAAAATAATATTATGGCTTCTTTTCTTTATTTTTTTTTCAGCACCTGTTATTCCTCAGACCGGCCTTCCTGGAGGTGGTGGCGCAGGAAAAAAAGCTGCCAAAGTGCCAGGTTTTGTAGACTCAACAATAAACTCAGAGTGAAGACAGACAGGATGCAGCCCACCAGGCAGTGCAGCCACATCAAAAATATTTACCAACAAAACATATAAATCTGCAAAAAAAACCCAGAAAAGCTTATATAGACAGTAGTGTGCAAAAGTCTTGCGTTACCACTCGTTTCTTTATATTTTGCTAATAAAATGTGAAACATGCGCAGTAATTTATTAAAACATGTCCAAACATACATGAAAATACAGGATATAGCGTAAAAACACAGAGATCTTGAAAGTCAGTTGTGGTATGTCCAGCTTTATACTTTGGCACAGCCTGAACTCTTAGTCAAAATTTCTTGTAATTTCTTGTAATTTAAAAGTAACCTTCAGAAATAGTTCTGAAGGACATTCAGAGCTCTCCTCTGGATGTTGGCTCGCTTTTGTTCCATTCTCTGTCAAGATGATTAATGTTAAATAATGTTGAGGTTTGGGCTCTGAGAAGCCAATCCATGACTGATAATACTTCATTATTTGTTTTTCTATTCACATATGCTTCTCCTGCCTTAGCAGTAATTTGGGGATCACTGTCATGAAGCCAAATGAAGCCATTCCCAGTCAGACATTTTCCAGATGGTATTGCACAGTGGATCAAAATCAGACTCTTCTGCTTTGATAATTTCATAAGGTTTAACAAGATTCCCAACCCCACTGGCTGAAAAGCAGTTCCAAACCTGTGCTCTCCTGACCTGAACCAAAAATGTCTTGTTTTGAATTATTACTCCATATAAGACCAGCCCAGTTCTTGTGTAGTTTAGCATACGTCAGTCTTTTCTCAGTAAACATCATATCTCAAAAGACGTCACCAGACATGACTTCCAGTTGCTGTTCATCTGCTGTAGATAAAGTTTTAGGTCTGCTGGTTCTTTTTTTGTCTTCTTTGTCTTTGTCTTCCACTTGTCCAGTTTCCTCACTGTTTAAGGACACACTGCACACCATGCTGACACATGCCAAGTTTTCAGTTAGTAGCTCTTTGAGAATCACTTAGTTGCTGTAAAAATACAAGTTGTGTTGTCTTTAGAAATTTGTTTTTACAAATTCAGCTAAAGAAATGGGAATGTATTGAGTGTTTCTGTGACGGGTGATAGTAACAAAGTCCCTAAAGATACATTTTAAAATTGATTGTTCGCTACACACTGCACTGATTCATTCATTGAATTAAGGACTTCTTTCTGCTTGGGCAGTTCATAGGTGATTAGGTGCTTTAAAAAACAAAAAACATTCCTCTGAAAACAGTCAGGTGCAAGACGTGAACTGAAAATGAAAGATGAAGAAGTATTCCCTGCTTTAAAAACATAACAAGAAAGTGCCTTAGAAGCAAAATATCGTATAAAGACCTGATGGGAGGCTCAAGACTTTTGCACAGTGTTGTACATAAAAGCAAAGGATTATACTGAGTCTTGTCAAATGTCGCCTTAGAAAACAGCAAATCAACATTCTTTCAAAAGAGAATTCCCCTGATAATATATTAAATGTAAAGGCATTTTTACATTGCTGAAATAAATTTCGATGAAGGTGAGCTATCAGTGTATACAGTATAATTCATTTAGTTATAGAGGTGAATTCAATTTGTATCAACCAGGCAAAGGCTCAATGTGTAAGCATTTTCCGCTTCCCATTTGGCTTATTTTTCTTTTTGTGGTTTTCGGACATCTAAATGTTCACCGTCAACACTGCTGTTGATCCCTCACATATATTTAAACATGGGTGTCTTCTCATTGGCTGTGGCAGGTGTGGGTGTACCTGGCCTTTATCAAGGTGGACTGGTGCCTGGACAAGGTTTGACTCTTTCATATATTAATCTGGGGAACTTTTACTCCTTTGTTAGTTTCACCATGCAGACTGTCAGTCATTTAAAGACAACTGCAGGAATGTCTGGTTTCTTCTGTCATCTTCAGGGTTTGGTGGACGTGGAGTTCTGCCTGGAGTGCCCACTGGGTCTCAACTCAATCCCAAATCAAGTAAGTTCAAGTTTTTACTGATGGGTGTCAGCTGATTTATTTTCAGTTTTATTTCATTGCCAGTGAATCCCAAAAATGGTAAATACCAGCTCTAAAAAGGCTTACACTACTGACAATCCTTCACAGACAATATTTGTAGAGTTCCCAGTGTAAGACATACTAAACAAATGTACATGAATAAGTAAAAGTGCTGGTGTGGGTCCAGAGAGTAATGCCGTAGCACTGTGATGCATGGTTCCAGTGTGCTTTGCTTCGTCACTGCAAAAATCTTCATGTGTCTCACTGGAATATCTCATTTTTCTTATGTAGTTGCAGGAGGAGTAGGAGGAGGACAGCAAGGTAACTTTATCAATGATTGTTTGTTATTGTACAAGTAAATATTTCTGGGGGGGGGTTATCCACTCTGTCTGCTATTATCTAACCCAGATTTAAATGTTTTTCTTCTTCACAGGTGTCCGTGGGTATGGGGGACCAATGCAGCCAGGAGTGTTCCATGGATACCCCCTCAAATCACCCAAAGTGCAAGGTGTGACATGAAATTATTCAGTGTTTGCATTAATTCTTCTACAGGCATGTGGCATAATATATAATTTTGTGGTTTAATCCCTGCTAATGTTAAATAACTTTAACATCAGCAGGATTATTATTATCATTTTGCAGACTACAGTCTTACTTATCTTATACTTAACTGTACTCTAAGATTTTTCTGTGGCAGGTTTAGCACTGTGTTATTCTAATGAGAGAAGAGTGTATTTGGGGTCTCAGACACATTGCTTTTGTTTTGTTCGTCTTTCTGAAACCGAACCTTTGTGTTCAGGAGCTCAAAAAAGTTGTTTCTGTTCATCTGGACGTAGCGTTTTCAGTTTGAGAAAGGCACTGGATGAGTGAAGAAACATTTCTCCCACTGAAAACACTACGATCAGGAGAAACAGAATCAACCTTTTGTGTTGATTGTGTTCACCTGAACGTAGCGTTTGCATATGATGATGTGTGCACATATAAAATAATTCCAGCCTCTGTTTTTCACTCTCTCTCTCTTTAGGTGCCTATGGAGCAAAAACTGCAGGTGGAAAACTTACATATGGTAAAAATAAGTTTATTCTTTGAAGTTAACATCTTTGAAGTTTGGTTTCAGTGGAAATTCACCATTTAGTGATCGGCGTTGTATCCATGCATCAGGTTATGGCGGCTTTAATGTTGCACCTGGACTGCCAGGAGTGCAAGGTGGCCCTGGGTCGAAGCCAGGATATCCTGTTGGAACTGGTATAAGTTTTCACAATTTGTTTCCCTACGAGATGTGGAGTAGAGATATAGAATTCACTTTTTTCCTTTTTTTGCAGGAGTGGGACTTGGGGTCATTTCACCTGGTCAGGGTAAAGTTGTTCAGTGTAGTAGTTTACCATACTGATTGAAGTAAATGCTTCCTGTAAAATCAGTATGTCTGCATGTAACTGGACTTTCTGCATTCTGCTCCATGTTTAGGTGGTACTGGAGGCTTTGGAGCTGGTGGTGGTGGCTTTGGTGGCACTGGTGGGCTGTATCCAGGCCAGGTGTCAGGAGGTACGATATCTAGCACTTGGCAAGAAAGAAAATTGCACACCAGCACACATGCTGAAAAAAGTCACACAGCTGTCAAATGAACTGTAAGATGATGGGAAAAGTAAAGATTTATTTGCAGGCCAATGAATGGAAAAAATTATATTCGTGGGTTAGCTCCATATGATCATCTTTAACACTTTCATGCATGAATTATGACAACCTCAATCAGGGTTTTCTCTTAAATATTTGTATTCATCTTTAGGCATGAAAAAAAGATTTTTGAACTTAATTTTTTTAAAACATGTACTTTTCAAAGAGTTTGTTACATGTCGACTTAGGTGGACAACAGACATTTTGACTTATGAATTTGACACACGAATAAATAATACACACTGTGTAAAAACTATAAAAATAAAAAATTTTTATAAAAAGATGAAAATATATATATATATATATATATATATATATATACACACACAAATACAAGAAAACAGCCTTTGAATAGCTGTCCACTATAGTGACCACTATGCATGAAAGGGTTAACTAACTAGCACAAATATTTCACACCATACCTTACACCTTGTTTTATTTTGTGCTTTTTAAAATAAATAAATAAATGTTCTTCATTTACTCAACTTTTATCATATGACTCACTATCGTTATGTTGACGACAGGGTATGGAGCTGCTAAGGCTGCCAAATATGGTGAGAATGTTTGTTTTTCCTTATCTGGGAAAAAAAATACTTTTAATCATTTTTCATACTTTTTTCATGCATTTTTTCAGTAGAGTGAGAAAAATATAACTTAACTCATATAAAATTATGTTACATTACATGGAAAATTTATTTACATGGACAAATTACACATATGCTTTTGTCAGGAGTACCAGGAGGTGTACCTGGGGGAGTACCAGGAGGTGTACCTGGGGGAGTGCCAGGAGGTGTACCTGGGGGAGTACCAGGAGGTGCACCGATTGGAAGAATTCCAGCGGTTGGTGGATATTCACCAGCAGCAAAAGCTGCTAAATATGGTACGCTTTATTATTTGTGGAACTGTTACAAAGAAAACTAACTAACTAATGACATTTTCAGTGGAATAACAGAAAAATTCTTCAAAAAAATTTCTGTCTCACCGACTTCTAAGACCATGATTTTCAATCTACAGGCAACATTTATCACCAAATTGAAGGAAAAAATGATGGCAAAATATTTGTGGGGTGGGACCTGGCTCAAGTAGAAACATGGAGACAAATAGGGACAAATGGAGGGGGGGTGGGAGAAAATAGATCAATGGAAAAATAGAAATAAGGGGACAAGCACAAATAGGAGAATACTATCCTTTTAGCAAAGCTGAAAGCTGCTAAATGTCGTATGCTTTATTAATTGAATTTTACTATTTATTTTGTGAACTTTTTAAACATTATATCAAACTGTAACCTGTAAATGTACTTTTTTTAAAAAGTGCATAATTTTTTTTTCTATTCAAATTAGGCACAGGAGGGCAACTAGGCACAGGAGGGCAACTAGGAACAGGACAACTAGGAACAGGGCAACTTGGAACAGGAGGGCAACTAGGCACAGGAGGAGGATATTATCCTGCAAGCAAAGCTGCCAAATACGGTATTATTAATAATTGTTTTAATTTTTATTGTGAATTTTCTGACATCATGCCAAATTTGTAACTTCTAAAGGCACTTATATTTTGTCTTTTTTTTTTTTCTTTTCTTTTTTTCAATTTAACCGCATGTGGGACAGGGGGACAACTTGGAACGGGACAACTTGGAACGGGACAACTTGGAACGGGACAACTTGGAACAGGGCAACTAGGAACTGGAGGAGGATATTATCCTGCAAGCAAAGCTGCTAAATACGGTATTATTAATAATTGTGTTAATTTTTATTGTTAATTTTTTAACATCATGCCAAAAAATGTAACTTCTAAAGGTATTAAAAATGTGTCTTTTTTCAATTTAACTGCATGTGGGACAGGAGGGCAACTTGGAACAGGAGGGCAACTTGGAACAGGAGGGCAACTTGGAACAGGCCAACTAGGAACAGGACAACTAGGAACAGGAGGGCAACTTGGAACAGGCCAACTTGGAACAGGCCAACTAGGAACAGGACAACTAGGAACAGGAGGGCAACTTGGAACAGGGGGAGGATATTATCCTGCAAGCAAAGCTGCCAAATACGGTATTCTTAATAATTGTGTTAATTTTTATTGTGAACACTTTTAACATCATGCCAAAGCTGTAACTTCTAAAGGTATTTTATAATGTGTTTTTTTTTTTTTAATTTAACTGCATGTGGGACAGGGGGACAACTTGGAACAGGGGGACAACTTGGAACAGGGGGACAACTTGGAACAGGAGGACAACTTGGAACAGGGGGACAACTTGGAACAGGAGGGCAACTTGGAACAGGAGGGCAACTTGGAACAGGAGGAGCATATTATGCTGCAAGCAAAGCTGCCAAATACGGTATGCTCTTAACTGTATTATTGTCTGCATGCTTTTAGCCCATCGGGTCGAAGGATTCCCATCGAGTTCTAGCAACAATGATTTTGCCGTTTCATGCACAGTTTTCTAGTGTCACACGAATCACTGGTCCTCCTAGAGTATTGGTCAACGAAACAAGTTTGAATTGACTGTTTCTGAGCCTCCTTACTTCTCACTGGATTTTAATTCTCTTTGGTTTGTGCAGTATAGCCAACCAATGATAACAAAACTGACATCTTGGTTTAACATTATCTCAAGCAGAATTTTAAAAAAAGCTACTTATGTCTTCAAAAGTAAATATTTTGTCTCTATTTAACCCCTTGGGCAACAACTCCATCAAATATTGCCAATTTAACTTCAATCTGAACAAAAAGGCAAATAAGAAAGCAAATAACAGCTATAAAATAACGAGTGACTGACAGAGATGTTACTGAACCACCTTTAAAAGTTCTCAAATACAACTCAGAAAATTCATGATTTACGATATTAAGTGAGAAAAAAATGTTAGTGACCAAGAGGCTGCGGTTGGAGGGAGTTTACCATTTAAGCCACTTTAAAAGTATTTTCCAGCTTCTGATGGCTGTTTGGAAGCCTCAGACTCCACCACAGTCTGTTCCAAGTGATACATTTGGATTTGGGATTTTTTTAACCTCTTTGAAACTGAGACTTTTTTTTCATTTTGGGAAAAGTTTCTTTAATTAATAATTAATTTTATATTTTTTAATTTAACAATGTTTATTTATCTTTAACAATACAGTTTTATTCCACAACAAAAACATGTATTAGTAAGACTCTTTTCCGCTGGGAAGTGACATGGCGGTCCTGCCATTTCCTTCGGATCTTCTCCTCTCTCCGTTCACGTTTGACCTCATCTAGCATCTGCTCCTCTTCCTAGAAAAAAGACAGAAAGAAAAACACCTCCCTCGCCCAGCCTTGATTATTAATATGATCTAACAATTTGTCGTGGAAGTTTCCATTTAATAAAGCCTGCAGAGAAACAGTGAGCGGTGCCTGAAACCTTTAATCAAAAAAGAACAGAAATCCAGGCTTGGGGAGAGAAGCCATCCTCGCTGACGGTTGGCAGAGTCTCTCCCTGAAGCCAGCAGGGCCCTGAGTTTAAATACCATCATATCATTTAAATAAATGAAAAAAAGAAAAACAATTCCAGACTAAATAATTATATTTTTCCTTAAAGGTCAAGGTGGTGGAGGGTTTATTCCAGGTGTTCGTGGAGGTGGTGGAGGAGGATTTTTACCAGGATATGGATGTAAGCATGCCACGTGGACATAATATTTTTAGATATTTCAAGGATTCAATTATATTTTTCAATCTTATTCACGTTGTCCTGATAATCTTACCTTTTGTCCTTACTTTGGTGCAGCTTTGGCAGCCAAACCTCCTAAATATGGTGAGACTTTGATATTCACAGTTTGGTACCTCATAATATTTGCCAAACGTATTCCACCTGTACAAGTCTATCAACATATTAATACATAAATCCAGTGATACAGTTTTTGTTAAAGGTTGTGCCTTTAATGCAATATTGGATTTGATTTGGTTTGTTAAAGCTGTGCTGACACATTTTATAGGAGTGCCAGGAGCAGGCCTAGGAGGAGGGGTTGTCCCAGGAAGAGGAGGGGTTTTCCCAGGGGGAACAGGACAGGTAGTCCCTGGTGGTGGATTGGGTGGTAAGTCGCTAAAGGTTTGGGGTTTTTTAAAAGAACTTCTTCTCTGTCGTTTGTGATAATTCAGCAGCAAACTTTGTTTGGTTTCTTACAGGTTTTGGAGGTGGTGCTGGAGTCAAACCACCAAAGTATGGTAAGGCTTTTGTTTTGATTACACTCTAGAATAATATGATGAAAATAACACCAATGCAATATGGAGAGAAATACTAAACTGTATTAGCAGCAGTACGTGGATCACACTCCCCTGCTGCAAAAACTTCTAAATTAGGAGGCAGAAATAAGTATAAAACTGCATAAATCCTGCACGTTGAGAAATATTTCCTCGGGCATGAATGTATTCTCACTCATTAATCTAACTTCACTTTAGATTTTAATACTTGAACTAATTGTACCACCTGCACTAATGTAGGAGTTCCTGGAGGAGCCGGAACAGGGCTAGGACCTGGAGGAGTTCCTATTGGAGGATCAGGAGTTGCAGGTGGACCGTACTCCCCCGCCGCAAAAGCTGCTAAATACGGTACAGTGAAACGACCACACAAGCATATGAGTGCTGCAAAATATTGGACACATTTCCTTGATGATTCTGAGAGAAAGAGTACAGTTTTCTGTCACTTCAAGCATTTTTCACTTAATCGTTTCTATAAATTTTTATATTGTCTTAGTTGCAAATTAATGATGCAGCTGGTTCTGGTTCTTTTGATTAGGAGTTGGAACTGGAGGTCTACCTGGAGGTACTGCATGAAAACACCAAACAGCCATTGAGTGTGATTATAGAATTCAACTAACATCAAACAATGTCATGATATGAGTATTAATGACATTGTGTTTTTACACAGGATTTCCAGTTGGAGCAAAAGCACCAAAATACGGTAAGGAGAACCTCAAAACTAATAGAAAAAGCTACATTGTTTTATAATAAAGATGCAAAGATGCAGAAGTTGGTTAAAAGATAAAAATACCAAATCACAGCCAATTACAGTCAACTGGAGTAAAGCTTCATCCACCAATGACATCAGGTATCAGGGTCCATGTCATGATGGGAAACAAGTTAGGGTTCTGGCAAATTATAGACAGAATTTGGATGAATTTAAAATGTTGTATCATTGCAGTAGTTCCAGGAGTGACTCCATACACACCTGTCAGTTTTCCAAATGGCTCTGTTGTACCTGGTCAATTAGTTCCTGGAAAACCAGGTAAAGCTTAGAGAACAGCTTCTTGTTTGTTTGTTTGTTTGTTTGTTTGCACCTTTTCATAGTTGTAAATTTTAAATGATCCATTATTGCTTCCACAGCAAAGGATGTCAGTGGAACTCCTCAGCCAGGTACGGTGAAATGTCACGGCTGATTACATACTGTATGAAAGGAGGATTGTCTGCCACAGTTAGAGTATTTCTATTATACAGCAAATGTAAAAAGTTAACAGCAAACTGAAGAGATTTGTGGATTTTCATTTTTAAGTCTCAGAAGCTTATTGAGAGCTTCAGCACACTGCTTGCACGACTTTACCAATAAAACACGCACACGGCTCGACCTGCCACGCCATTTTTTTCCTTGTTTTTAACAGTTGCTCTCTACTTTGTGGTAAACGTATTTGCCCCTTCACTCCTTTTCTGCCCACACAATTTCCCAGTTTTAATAATATTGCTACAAGCCGTTGACCACCTCCAGCTTTACAGCCTCCAAGCTGTGGCAGTGCTTTGGTCCACTTCACAGCTTCTGCCTTTTCTTGTGGCTCTCACTCTGTGCCCGTGGAATTCACACTGGATCAAACTGGTACTTGTCATCTTTTTGGCAGAGCCCACTGATATTGCCACAACTGGCAAGACCCCAGAGGTCCCAGATCCCAGTAAGACTCGGTTTGCTTGAAGTCTTTGACCATAAATTAAATTATAAGGCATTTATTTGATGTTTGCAGTTGTAGTTGAGTTTTGATCTAATATATATATTTATCTATTCAGTATTTGAGAATGTGATTTAGATTTTTTGAGATGATTTGGACCCTTTTTGCTTCTGTCTTGATAATTATGTCTATTTATTTAAATCAAATTATTACATCAAGAAATTATGCCGTATGAGAGTGTTTATAATTTATACAAAGCTAAATTAAATTTTCCAGGATTTAGAGAGTTCACTTTCTCAAATACTATTTGGAAATACTATAGAAATGTCTCATGAGCATGCATTAGCTGTAGTAAGTAGCACTCCACTTCTTTTTGGGACTGTAAAGAATGGGAACCAATTACCTTTTTTACAGTATTATATATATACTCTGCTAAAGGGAAGCAGCATTATGTACTCTGTCAAATACGTGAGAGAGCTGTCTCACATATAGTGCCTGGACACTGTGCTTCACAAAGTCCTGAAAGAAAAGTCGTTTTAAAGCAGACCTATTATGCTTGCTTCAAGCTCCAGAGTTTTATTCTTGGACTATATAGAGTAGTTTTGAATCATAGCTCAAAATTATTCTTTGTTACCTTATTTAAGCATTAGTGCACCTCAGTTTTAGCTATTCTTCCTTTAAGCCAACCTTCTTCTGATTGGCTGCCCCTCACTAAAAGAAGACTTCAGCAGCAGGTGGGTGGAGCTTCTATGCAGACAGCCAGAGCTGCGTGTCTGATATGATGTCCCTCTTTGACATCATACAGATCCAAGAGTAGGAAAACTGTCTGAAACTGAGCATTTAGAGCACAATGAAGGCTTTTGGTTTAGGCTTATTTAGTTTTATAGGGGTTAAGACTTCTACTATTCACATCACCAAAATAAATAAGTGAACACATAAAAATAAAAAGAACGGCAGCATAATAGGTCCACTTTAACCTGTCTTGCCTCTTCAACTTCCTGTTAGTGTTGCATAATTTGGGGCTGCTTTTTTTTTTCTTTCTCTAGCATTTACTCGACTTGTGCACTCCTTTACTTTTTACCTCACAGCTTCCTGTGCTTGATGCATTGCTTTCATTATAGCGTCATTACTGCAATTTGTGTACTATTAACTGCATTAGTCCTGCATTAGGGAACAGGTAGATTAATGGGTAGCGATCTTTTCTGTTTTAATTCCTCATATTCTCCACAGAGGTTTGTTTAGGAACATGACTACTTGTGCACATAGTTTGACAGTTTTTTGTGATATTTACACAGTTTAAGTTTGTAAAATCACTGCACTTAAAGTCCTTTATTATTAAATAAACAGTGAATAAATTGAAAAGCAGCTACTTTACACTTTTTATTAGATTAGTTGTTTCGTAGTTGCATGAAATCCTAGAAGATTACGTCTTGTATTTATTTCCTTGCATTCCCAAATCCAATTAATGGAAACCATTGATTTTGTTGATATTAGTTGGGCTCATCTGAAAGGACAAAAAGTAAAAGGCACTTTTCTAACTTTTTTTCTTTCTTTCCTCTCGTGGTGGATGGGTGAACACAGGTGGTAAGTTGGAAACAAACATGCAGGTTTTTGCTTCATTTGATTCTCACGTGTGTCTCTTTGTTTTAATAAATGTTATTTCTGACTCCTCTGACAGTTTCTGGTGGAATTGTTCAGCCTAGTGGTAAGTAGTTCACATTAATCCTGTAAATCCTTGTTAACAGTGAAAGTATGCTTACTGTGCTTATCTAAACATTATTATACTTTTTCTTTTTTTTACTTTACAGCTGGCACAGGTGTTGGTAAATATGTCAAAATCCTCTCATACTGAAATATATCAAAAATACTCAGAGGTTCATGATTTGGGCTTCATTCAAACATTAAACGTGACAAAACTTTTACTTGTGTGTTTCCCGTGTGACAGTTGGAACAGGAGTTGACGCTCCCACTGGTGGTAAGAACAGTTTTTCTTTTTCCTTTCTGTACGTATTCAACATGTGCCATTAAGCAACTTATTTCAATGGATCTTTTAACAAAAGCTTGTAGCATCTGTTAATCTGTAAAGTCTATGACAGAGGTGTCAAACATAAGGCCAGGGGGCCAGAATTGGCCGAATCCGGCCAACTGGACAGCTTTAGAGGAGGGCATCAATTTTGTTCTTTTAACTGTATTTTCAGTTAAAACATTGTGGTTTATACGTAAGGGACAGTTTGGACAATGAGCTACCAGAACTTTTTTGTAATCTCCTTACAGTGTCACACTGTCAGATTTATTTCATTTACTACTACAGCATTTGTTTATATTATAACAATATTTATTTCTTATCTCTGGGATTAAATATGCACTTAAACTTCTTTACACTAACAGCATGAGCTTTATGTAGCCCTTAAAGTGAAATGAGTTTGGTATACCTGCCCTATTACATTTATTATTACTGAAATTGCATTACTTGTCATTTTGACATATTTTAATGAATGTAACCGTTGCCTATGTTTCTAGTTGACACTTCACGCCAAGTTCAACCTGGTAAGTTTACGTTTTTAATCAAAATTGAGCAAAATGTACTGATTAATTTGTAATTTACAATAAGAAAGAAAAAAAAGAAAAATAAGAGTTAAGTTTCACCCTATCACGCCTCACTCACTGGCCACAAAAAGGTGTTTTAACATTCCTCAGAGATTTTCGTCCATATTTACGTGATGGCATCACACATTTGCTACAGATTTGTTGACTGTACATGGATGATGGAAATCTCTCGTTACATCACATCCCAAAAATGGTCTATTCGATTGTGTACAGACAACTCAAGAGAAAAATGACAGGAGGCCAAGCTGAAGATGTTAACTTTGGAGACAAAGTTAGAGAAGCGAGGCTGAGATGGCTTCGACAGTGAATATGCTGGACAAAGAATGTATTAAAAAAAATGGAGCTGCCCAGATAGAGGAAAAGAGGAGAGCAAAAATGATTGATATAGTGAATGAAGACATGCAGAGGGTTGGTGTGAGTGTGGAGGATGCTAGGAACAGGGTGAGATGGAGGCAGATGATCCACTGGCCACACCTAAAGGGACTGCACAGATGTCCCTAATGAAGTGGCCAGTGAGTGTAATTCTACCCATTCTTGTGACTGTAATAGTTAAAGGAACTAAACACGATATGCTAAATTAAATTAAATGTATTAAAAATGTCAGAATAGTTGAGGATTTTAAATTAACTGATCAAACTGTTGTTTTCTAACTGGTTTTAATAGGTTTTCCTTTTTTTACCTTTCTTTTTTTCATCACCCATGTTGGGCAGTTTATTATTCTATCTGTTATTTTAACTGGAGTTCAACAACAAGTCAAATATTTATTATTTTATTGATTCAGGAGTGCTGTGTTGTTTTAATCACTCAGTCTCCTGGATGTTTTCTAACTTAAAGTTCATGAAAGTATGCTGGATCCATCTGGCCACATGGTGGAGACCAATACAAACATACCCGCTGTGGGGCTTTTTCTCTTTGACTGTAAAAGTAAAAGGCGCGGCTGTTTTCAGGTCCTGGTGTTGGAACAGTTGGAAAAGCACCCAAACCATTTATACCAGGTAAAGAGGAGCTAGATATTTTAACTATCACTCATTTGTATGATAAAGCACAAGATGTCTCTGATTCTCTTGCATGTGATCTGTTTATGTTTTCCTCACTCCTTCGCCACAAAATACTAGATGTGCATTTAAGGAGTTCAACTGAATATTGTCTGAATTTAGTACATAATATTTTAGCCATCTGTAGCTCACACCAAGCCTAGATGTTTATATCTGGATTTATACAGTTTGTAAATGAATTTGTATTTAAATGTTTCTAATTATTAGAGTTGTGCATTATACATATGATCAGTATGGCACAGTTAAATAACTAAATTGTGACATATCACAGATTAATTTCAACACTACTGTCATGTTTGCTGCTGCTGCTCATTACTTACACAAACACACAGACAGCATCTTACCCTGTCATTTTAGTCTCAATCCAAATATTGATTAATTTGTTTTTATAATCACATCCACTGTCAAGCTACACATGATGCATCCTTCTTAACGTGCACTCTCTGTGCAGACAGTTAACGATTCTTCAGCCTGGATCGATGAAACCAACAAAAAGCTGCATCAGGCCAATTATACCTGCAACAGACTGAATAGTCATCAGTTTTGTGCATCTGCTCGTTTGCACTTTTAGGGCATTTTACCTATTGTGCACTTTTTTTGCAAGCTTTGATGTAATTTTTTGAATAGAATTGTAAAACTGAGAAATTTTGTTGGTAACAGGAGACTCTCCTGATAGATAATTAAAAATAAAAACAAACATTTTTTTACTAAGATTAAAACACACAATATGACAAAAAATTAAACGTTAAAATATTATAAACTCTCAAGATAAAGTATTTGTTACCTTTACATTTTTTGGATTAATGTAAAGGATCATCAATAACACTGTGATACCCGAATAGAATCTGTTATTATTTTTGTTGACTGTTGATTTTGTTTCTCACTTTTGTCTGATGCCTATCGAGTAAATCTCCGTTTTTCCCAGTATTAACATGGCAGGGATTTGAAATTGCACGTTATAACATGAAGTCTTCTGTTTGACGTTTACTCGTTTGTGCACTCAGGGTAAATGTTATGCCCAAACTGTTGATTTAACTAATTACATAGAAAATTTAATAAATGTAAATTTTCTGTGTAATTTTGTTACATAAGTACGTACACATTCAGTTTCTACAGAGTACATTTTATTTAATCACTTGAATAAATAAACCTTTGATTTTTGGGGTCTTCTATTTTTACTCCCTAGGTACTGGCTATCCTTATGGAGCACCTTATGGAGGCAAGTTTCCTGTTTAAGTTTATTATGTTTTGGCTCTCATAGATTTTGTTTAAAGAGCAGTGAGGTATATTTCTACTCTTTTTGTGCTTTAGTACCTTTAGGCACTGGACCCGGAACTGGACCCGGAACTGGGCCTGGAACTGGAACACTGCCTGGAGCAAAGCCTCTGAAACCTCCAGGTACTCGAATCCATTTTTTCCTTCAAGCAACCAAACTGTTTTAGTAACTAAAACTACTTTTTAAATATACTATAAGACTAAAGCTGGTGCAAAAAACTTGCCTATAATCTTTTCTTTATCTATGAGAGACACTCTAATGTCTTATAATTATGGTGTAATCATTTTTATGCAAAACACAAAGTGGAAAGACACTGGATGAACAAAACCATTGTATGGTACGTCATACAGAACAAAATAAACAAAAAACATTTAAAAATGTAAATTCTGAATGAATGCATGTACAATATGTTTTATTTTAACACAAAGTGAGTAGTCAAAGAGTACTGAGATGTATGAAAGTTTCGACTGTCAGAATTGAAGAACTAATAATGGAATAATTAGATAAATACACAGCGTGATAACTGCTGTCATGTTCGTGTTTTTGCAGAAGCTTGTGCACATGCAGTCTCAGCATTGTTGTGTTTTGTGTTTGTAGCTGTGGGTGGTGTTGGAGAGAGACCAGGAATCCCACTGGCTGCAGGAGGTTATCAAGGTCAGTGAGCCCTAAGAAAATTTACTTGCAGGAAGCTAAATTATTATAACGTATTAGTAATTTTTAATTGGGAAATAAGAGTGCATCCTGCTTTTTAGCAGGACTTGTTGAAATCAGGGAACATCGTATTATCATTAGACCCTTTTTGTAATTCCTTCACTGAGCGTAACGCCTTCTCAAAATGTAGGAGATGCTTTATCTATTAGATGTCACCATGATTCAGGTGGATACACTCTGCTTGGACAAGGTATATATAAAAGGAGGCGAGCCTGTCAGCATTGATGCCTAATGTTTCCCTGACTTTAAAAAACAACAACAAAATCATCCAGTCCAGTGCACAAAGTGACAGTTGGTGAAGAGATGTCATCTCATGCCACTTCCTGTGCAGGAAATTGGCCAAAATGCTGATAAGTTGCTGTGCAGGGTGCAGCGTATCAGGAATGATAAAAACCACTTTAAGGAAGGAAAACAACTGGGGCAATATTCAAAGAGTTTCTCATTCTTTATGTGGCTCTCAGTCCTAAGCAGGATGGCTATAGTAATAGATTAAAGGGTCATTGCATGTAAGCCAGTTTTCTCTGTGTGACAGGTGGAGTTGCGTATCCTGGAGCTGCAGCTAAAGCGCCGAAACCAGGTAATGTAACAGGCCCGGTACTGCTGCCGCACATCAAAGCACAATGTAAACATGGGAAATGTGCTGTGAATGTGTTTTCCTATAGCTTGTGGCCACTGTGTACTTTATGTTGAAAACACAGTTTCCCAGAAACAGTGTTTGGGAAAACGTCCACCTCACTTCCTCTTCAAATTAAGCCTCAAAAATTCAGTACTGGATCTTTTTAAAGTAGTTTTTGTTTTGTTAGCGAGTTGCTATCAAACCAAAATCACTAGATTTACTCAGATTACTTGTATCAAAAAGACACTTTGTAGACATTTACAGTACCATATTCTCTCTCTTTAGCAGAGTTTGTTTACCAGTGAGAAATGTGGCCTGAAACAAAGTGATTCAGCCATTTATTTTTTTTTAAATCCAGCTTCTGCAAAGGCAAGCTCCACCAAGGGCAGTAATCCCTGCAGTATTTCTGTTCCGTTAGGAGTCTGTAAATGGAGCAAGTCAACAACACATCATTTTGCCCTGGAGACCATATTACTGTGCAGAACATCACTGTGGGATTGTTTGAAGATAACACAACCCCCCTGGGGAGTCCTGCCCTGAAATAGCAAAATTCTGCCAGGGGAAATTTGGATGAGGACGTTAATGTGACGTTAGCTGAGCCACTGGCCACATGCCAGTTTAGGGCCTGAAGCAACAATGCTGGAGTAATACACACAGGAAAAAAAACTACAATCCATAGAAATATGAAACTTAGAAAGTTGTATTTGCTGTATATCAGAAGAAAAGAAACATTTGAATTGTTTCTTTATTGTCTTTTAATTTGAGCAGGCTACGGCAATATTGGAGGTGGTGGCGGATACCAACAAGGTGAGGACCACAGTGACATTTTTACCACTCAGTCCCTCTCCTTTTTATTCTTAAGCAGCTTAAGATGATGCATATTTCTGTTCAGAAGTCTACAGCCATATTTACACTTGCACAGCTTTTAGACCTGCCTCTTCTTCTCTTCCTCTGCCCACCCGTGATGGATCATTGCAATCACACAGCAGCAGCCGACAGTGCCGCCTGCTCTCACTTCCCCACAGATACTGCCCGGCTACAGCTAGTCATAAAAACTGTGTCCTAATCCATCTCCCAGTGAACACAGACACATCCGTCTGTGTTACTGCAGATGGTTTAATAGCTTTCATTTTTGCAGCACAGTTTTTCCATCAGGGAGGTTTGCCAAACTGAGAGATCCGTAATTATGAAAATCAGGTCAAGTTGTCATATTCAGCGTAATGCTGGGTTGTTTAATCATAACTTACTTGTAAAACATTTAGTGCAAATGGATTTACTGCCAACACAAATAGATTCTATACATGAATCCAATTCTTATCGTGTGACATATTTTCTATCTGTAGGCCTGTGAGGTCTCCATTAAAAAGGCTTTTTCAAATTTACAGGTGTAGTTCCTGGTTACAGAGGAGGATACCCCCAGCAGTACTACCAAGGTAAAACAACTACTTCCTTTATGCACATTTTGATTAAAGTATATTGATGAATTCACAGCACACATTATGTTACATACTACCTGCTACCTGTTGTTGGTGATAAACACTTCTGTGTAGTGACCTTTTAAGGGCGCAGGTTGTGCCATAAATCAGTGTTGACAAATGACAAAATAGAGCCATTTATCTTTAGAAGGTGGGATCAAAGGCAGAGAACAGTGGTAGGATGTTTTAAGAGTGTGTGGCTGTATCGGAGGTGGACTTTCACCCAAGAATAAGAACTCCAAAAAAAGAGGCTCTAATACTACTTTTCAGTAAAGCAGACTGAAGTATACTCATGAGCTACTTTATTAGATGTACCTTGCTAGTACCAAGTAGGACCAATTTTACCTTCAGAACGGCCTTAATTGCTTGTTGCAAAGATTCATCATTCATTCATCAGCTGTATTGTCGCAGCAGACAATCTTTCCAGCCTTCTGTTGTTCAAGAAAAAAGAAAAAAAGATGCAAATCTTGGTTGTAACAAGCGGTTATTTGAGTAACTGTTGCTTTCCTGTCGAATCATGTGGTGATTCTCCTCTGACATCAGCAAGGCATTTTCAGCCAGACAACAGCAACCTGCTGGATATTTTCTCTTTTTCAGCCCATTCTCAATAAACCTGAGGCTACGTTCACACTGCAGGTCTTAATGCTCAATTCCGATTTTTTGATCAAATCCGGGTTTTTTTTGTCTGCTCGTTCACACTACAAATAAAATGCGACAGCAAACGCGCTCTAGTGTGAACGCTCAAAGCGGCCCGCATGCGCAAAAGAAGACGTCAAACACAACGCGCTCTGTTTAGACCCAGACCAAACAATATTGTTTGACTGATGGCCCTTAACATAAAGACTTCGGACTTCACGTTTCCCAATTTTTGCTTTAAGTTATTTTGTTATTTACATAATAATGTAAATAACCTAATAATGATCCTTATTGCTGTTTAAGAGAGGAGCGGTGCTTCAAAGGATAGTTGCAGATTTCTGTCAGAATCTGCAGATTATGCAGTACAAATAAAATGTTAACGTTTCTCCAACGTTGTCTTCCCAACAGTTTCACTGGACGGCCAGGAAGCGTTCGCGATGTCTTATCGGGCGCTTCTCCGGCGCTGATAATTGGCGTCTGTCTTGTGTCAGTGACGTAAAAGACGGATTTAATGCGACATGACCGTTCAAACAGCAGACACTTTCTAAAACATCAGATATGTATCGGATTCAGTACCACATACGAAAGTGACCCAGATCGGATTTGAAAATATCGGATTTGTGCCGTTCACACTGTCATACCATGATCGTATATGGGTCGCATAGGGTCCAAAAAATCTGATTTGATGCGCTTTCACCTGCAGTGTGAACGTAGCCTTAGACATGGTTGTTGGGGACAATCCCAGTAGCTCAGCAGTTTCTGAAATACTCTGACCAGCCAGTCTCACAACAAAGTCACTTAAATCAAATAGTCTTCTTTCATCATTCTGATAAGCAGTTTGAAATTCAGCATGCCGTCTTGACCCTTGGCTGATTAGATATTTGCATCAACAAGCAATTGAACTGGTGTACCTAATGAAAAACTGTAATTCACAGTACATTCATAGCACTGATAACTGCATTGCTAAAATAAACCTGCCTCCACCGAGCGGAGGATTTGGCGCACAGATGATTGTTTAACTGTTTGTCCTTGTTTCTGGATCAGGGGCCGGATTAATGCTGCCTCCACTTTAGAGCTTAAAGAAAAGGAGAGGGGAGCAACAGAAGGTTTTCTTTTCTTGCAACAATATTCACATGCCGAAAATGATTCGGAAACCACATTAGGAAAAATATTACCTGATTACCTCATCGGTATTTATTCTTCCCTCTCCTTTCCTTAATGTCGGCCACTTTCGCAGCTTCAGCTTTTGCACAGTTTCCATGTCATGCTTATTATGACCTCTTACTCGTTAATCTACAGTAGAGATATCTACTGTATCCTCTTATCCAACTAAAAAAAAAACATATTAAACTTTAAATATCTGGAATGTTTTAGTTTAATTTGAATTTGATTAATTATTCATAAATATTTTTGACTATCCTAAACACTGAAGGTTTTTTTTTTTTAGACCAAAAGGATTTGTGAACTTTTCCATTTTAAGTTAAAAATAATTAAACAGGTCAACCCACATTTTACTGACATTTCTTCAGTTTAAGCAGACAAACCTTATGCACCTCTATCCACAAGATTAAATGTCGGTATTATAAATACAAAACACAGACAGGAGAAGACTACTGTCTGCATAAAATCTGGTCACTTGTCTGCACTGAAAATGTGTCTGGAACAAACAGCTCAGCTCTACGTTTAAGTGCCTCCTGTGCGATCCTCTATAATGTCAACAGTTTAATTCTAACCACATCCTGGCTGAGAGAAATGAATCCACCTGTGTGACAGACCCAAAGTGGTTTCATCCTATCATTGCTCTGCTGACACCTACTCTTGTATTTGTCTTTCCTGTTGTGTAGGATATGTGCCAGCCCCGCTGACTCCTCAACAAGGTACCAAAACTCCACGTCCTCTCATTACATTACTTCACACATGCAAAAAGAAAACTTTATTTTTTTGCACATTATAAAGGCATTGTTTCAGTGAGCGACTGTTCCCTGAAGCTCTGCTCATTTTCCAGTTTATCTCTCATTAAATCTACTTTTTGGCAGAGCACGCCAACATGCCAGATTATCGAGATGAGTTTGGAAAATGGGTGTGTGCTGGTCAGTGCAGATGGTGCAGCTCAGCCCGTATGATGAACACACCATAATCTGTATCTTCCTGAACTAAATTACTCCTGCGAGTGGGATAATTTCATAGAAAGCGCATGCTATTTTAGAGGCTATAATATCATTCGTTGGATCACTCAAAGTACCTGACATACAGCTTTCAAGGGCTTTCAAGTCTCTGAATGAAATCTGAATCAGGTTTATTGACAAAACTTTAGCCAAACCAGGATATTTTTTTTTTATAGAATGCCCTGAATAAGCATGTGTTAGTGTAACATGTTACTTATAACGTGACTGGAGGATCATTAAGAAGATTAAGATATAAGAACTGTAGACGGGAAGAAAATGTTCTTGTGCCTTGAGGTGTAGGTCCTAATGTGCTGCAACCCCCTGCCAGAGGCAAGTGACTTAAAAAGCTCCTGTGGGAGAAGTGCAGATTCCAGCCAGTTGCCTTCTTAGTAGAGCAGTGGAGTGTGGAGGGGAGACAACCCTACACATGAGAGTAACTAGGAGAAGTGGATGACAAGATGCAGGTGAAGATAATCAAAGACAATTACACAGGAGAAGTACAACTAAAGTCAAGAAGCTAGAGATGGGTATCTATCAAAATAAAACAGGAAGGAAGAATTGTAACTAAATGGGGGAACACAGACGTGAATGATCTTAACATATGGGATCAACACAGTAAGAAGAAGATAAGATAGGAAACAACTCAAACTTTAATCAAGAATAATTTCATGTTTCTATGGTGAACATAATTAAATCATGTAGCATCTGCATGAAAATCCGCAACTTAATTTGTATCATGTCATCTCAACAAGATCAATCTAGTAAGAGTGGTTCATTGCCTGGACTCACGAAATTCACAAAATCACATTAGATGTCAAACTGCAGGAAAATCGCTGGAGTTTTAAGAGGCAGATAACTACACCCACACCAGGTGTATGCTATCGCTATTTATTGTGGTTTAACATGTCAAGGAAAAAAACGTACAGAAAATTCTGCATCAAGCCTTGCAATCATAGTTTTCCTAGTTTTGTTAAGCCTGGCTTGACAGCTTGGTGGCACGATGGTTAGTGCTGTTGCCTCACAGCAAGAAGGGCCTGGGTTCAAATCCACAATCTGGCTGATTTGCAGTGTGTAATTAGAGTTAGGTTAATGGGTAATTCTAAATTATCCATGATTGTAAGTGCAAATGGTTGTTTGTCTCTATGAAATCATCAACCCTCATATTGGTTCATTAAGCAAGACTAGCAGTTATTAACAAAGTAGTCGTTCAAACAACAAGATTTCATTGTGTTTTCCTAAAGTTTTTAACTTGTGTAGAATGAATTAAAATAAATTTCACTTTATATACTTCAATAAATCACTTAAAGTCAATGTAAGTATACTACATTGATCCAACGTAATCTGATTACATTAAACCACCAAATGTCAAATGTGTTGGTTTGACATGGTCATAAATGGGTTATTGTACTTGGTTAAATCACATGGAAAAAGGTGCCATGATTAAATTGTATTCATCCAACAACAGAATTTTTTGAGTGCAGGCAGACTCATCCCCACCTTTGATTAGCCCGATCGAGGTAGCGTCATCTGCTAATTTCATAAGGTTGACTGACTGGAGGTGGAGCTGTTGGTATGCAGGAATAAAATGAGGGGAGAAAGTATGTAGCCTGTAGGGGAACTGGTGCTGGTGGTCTGAGACATGCATGCATTTTCATGTCATGCCATTACATGACCAGTGAGGGTTTTCACATCCTTCCTTGGGCTGGTGGATAGTGGAGCAGTCCCACAATGATGGGACAAAATGATCTTTGCTAAAGTACTTGTAAAATCAGTGTGCCTTTTAGCAGCCATCCTAAAAAGTATTTCACAGTCACCAGGACTCAAAAACTTTATATGTAGAAGTTTATTATAAATATCATTCATCTCATCTTGGTGGTGTTGATTAGATTAAGATAAAGTTCTTGTCCAGTATATCAGCAGCTGTCTGTCATATATCACCTACCTTATTAATATAACTTGCTGAGCCGGTCTGCAGTGCAAACTTCACTAGTAAATCCATCTACAGTTTAATTTCCAGCACCCGTGTTTGGAGGCAAGTGTCTCCTGCCTTAAACGGCATCCTTACAGGGAAACGTGAACTTATCAAATGTGAACTTTGATAAGACATGCCGAGAAAAAGACAAGTTCTTAAACATTTATGCACTAGAAGAACATTTTGTTGAAAGCAAATGAATCATATTGGGGTTTTTTTTGTTTTTTGAAAGTACCAAATTTTACACAGAGAAAGTTTTTCTTGTAGAAATAGAAACAAAAACCCACAAAAAAGCCAAGAGAACAGTTGGATATTCAAATATATGCGTGGAAAATAGAGGGACAGATCTGCCCAGTGTCCAGTCGGATAATCTTCTGGCAAACATTAAGGCCAGTACCCTCAGATTGGAAACATAATAACCAATATTGTTTTGTTGTTTTGCAGCCAAAGCAGCAAAGTACGGTGCTCTGCAGGGCTTCCTTGGTGGCGCAGGTGGAGGAGGAGGCGGAGGATTCTATAGAGGTAAAAGACCTGTGCACATTGTTGAAGAAGCATCCTGAAAAACAGAAGTTGCTGCAAAGGCTAAAATGTTGCCGGTGTTTGCTGTAGGTGGCGTTGCAGGATGCCAGGGCAAATACTGTGGGAGGAGGAAGTAGAGGATCTCTCGAGATCCAGTGACCTCAAGAAACCATGGTGCTACTGCATGATCGAGAATGTACATTTTATATGCAAAGCCCCATTAGACAACCTGTAAAGATGTTTGTTTTTACTTACTTGACTTCAGTGTCTGTTTTTACACAAACCCACCGACCCAGAATTTTGTACATGTGACGTATGTTATTGACAGTGCCTTTTAATCATTAACGTGTTCAAGTTAACCAAGTTAATTCTGTACCGCACCGGCCCACCATGTGTCGCTGCGTCCGTGCACACACGCCTGCACGTGTGTGTATTGTTTGTTTGAAACTCTGTCTGTACCATCGGCTGTCAATGTCACCCACAAGTGATTTCCCTTTCTGCTTTAATCCTAAACTAAATCAAGGTGATCCGTCTCACTGGGCAGCACAGGGCTCGTCTGCTCCTCTCTGACCTGTCACAGGGGTGGGGTTGGTCATAGCTAGGCCGAAATCTGATGATATCCATCCAATGTCAGTGCGGTTCCTGGCTCCCCATTTTCTCTGCTGCCATTTTTAGGCCTGCTGGGTATAAAGCGGTGGTAACTGGGGCTCCAGCCAACCCATCTGCTCTCACCAACTTTGCTGATTCTTGTTGCTGTGCAGTTCAGTGTTCTCAGCTTTTTTGTGTTAAATGTTGCCAAACACTTTCTGCTGAAGACAGTCAAAAAGCAGTGGGTTTAAATATCAATCAGACACTGCTTTGGTATGTACGCGACGTGTATGTGCGTGTGTGTTTCATTATGTGTCGTGTTTAAGTCTGCTTCAAATGTTTAGTCTCATTTACATTTATGTAACTGGTCATTATTCAAGATTTGCGGCACCATGATTTGACTCATAGCTTTTTTGTTATCAGGAATGTGTGAGCATTAAAAAAAACAATCCTTTGCTTTTGCATTTATTCACTGTTATTAACTGTAATACAGATTAATACTTTGTTTTAATGGGAATGCCGCTGTGTTTATGTGAGGCACAAAATCCCTGTTCTTTATTTACTTGAGCTGCTTTAAAAAAAACAAAACCAAAGGCTTTACTGACCAAAGGCTCATGAGCGCTGTTGCCAAGTGACCCCTATCTCTTCCCGTAACTGTGTACTGTATTTTGTACTAATTTGATGGCTTCAGTTCCTTCACTCGGTGCTGTGTAAGAACTGTCTTTGAGCCTCGCTGGGTCAGACCTTGTCTTATGTGGCGTGGGATACTCTTCATCTTTATTTAAAACTGTTTTTATAAGGAGGAACAGTGTGGTTTTGCACTTTTTATGTTTCCACGGCACACATGTGACTTGTTCCCGGACATCCCGGCATTTTATTTGCTTTAACAAATAACAAAATAAAATGTGTTTAAAGAACACGCGTCTTCTTATTCATTACTTCTTCCTGTCCGTCCTGAGGGCTGATCAAAATCACCCGGTGGGGAGTGTCGAATCAGTCCAACGCTGGAACAATAACCTGGGTTCAAGTCCTGCCTGTTTTAGAGCTTTTTTTTCATATGAGTTCTGTTATTGTTCCACTAGGAAAAATGAATCACTTATCAGATTTATTGTATGTGAAGGATTTCTTCTCTATAATGAAAACAAACCTCAGGTTAGGTGCGAACACTTTGCCAGAGTATGGCGACTATGAGCTGTGTTCTTATTGTGCCAGCTGGAAGTAATGAACTCATACTGCTGTTCCCTGAAGATCTCCTGGGAGAGCCACTGACCCGTGATCCACATCCTGTAAAAGTAGCTTACACTGTTGTTCCAGGAGCAGAGGCTTTACTGCAGACATAAAACAATGTCACTGTGAAACTCTAGTCGAATTCTGTTTTTCTACAGCTGGCAATTACACATTTCTGTAAATCTATTTGCTTGATTTTCCTAGTGTTAGTTAGCTTGCTTAATTTCTAACAGGAAATAATGTGTTTGTGTTACTTTAGGCAACATGTAATCGGTGTAGGCAAACCCTTTGTACATACGTGTACTAAATCAGTTACCTGGCGACCTGCCGCTGGGACAAACAGATCAAACCTCTGGCCCTGGCTTAGCTATCCCACTCCCATCTCCCCATACCAACACTCCTGACGCTGAACCAGCGACACTGATTCTTGAAGAAAAAAAATAAGTTTTTTTTAATATCAAAAAATGTGTCTAATTGCAGGAAGCCCCTTGGGAAATAAATATATTTAATAATAATAATAATAATGATAGCCCACATAAACTGAGAATTTTTGTTAAAGCGTGCATTGCTCTGTGTATATTTTGCACACTGCCGGCTGCAGGTAGCTTTAAGAAGCGTTAAGTTCATCATGTCTAAGCAATGAGGAGTTTTAAGCAAAAATATTTCAACTTGGTGTCCACTAATGCTATACTCACACATGAGAAAACAGTGTTTGGAGACTGCAGTATAAGCAAGATTACTGTGATTTGTGTGCTTTGAAGACGGAGACCGGGTATGCAACCACCCGCAGTGAGCTGCCGTCCTCGTTACCATTTTATTGCTGTCTTTAGTGCGATAAGACTGAATCAGTCTGCTATGAATCTGCTGGCAATTACATGTTAATACTACAAACCTAATTATACAAACCTGTTGCCGTCTACATTTACATAAGTCATCCAGTGGAAGTGAGTCCCTTACTGCAAAGAGACGTGTTACAGAGGTGTTGAGGTCATCCAGACTCACTCAGAGTTACAAAAAAAAAAAAGGGGGGGGGGGGGGGGGATCCATCGTCACCACCACGTGGAGCAGGTGCAGAGCCGAAAAAATGTAAACATAGAAAAGAATTAACACACACTGCAGAGCTCCAGCTTCCTTATTTATTGCATCTAGTAGTGTGTGACGTTTCGACTACGTCTGCTTTTCTTCAGATAATGACACGTAGGACGGCACCATCTTAAATCGTCTGTGATAGATCACATGACCATGACCAATGGCAATAATATCCAATCAGAACCATGTCTTATAGGTCTCACTCAGATTTATTCCAATAGGTTGATAGTCTGTCTGCATTTGAATTTGAGTTTGCCATTTTATGTCCACTCTAGTGTCACATGGTAGACCTGCACCTCAACTCGCCTCCGTATTTGTTGTGTGAAATTGGCACTAATTTCTGTGCGTTTCAGAATTGCTGTGAGACGGTGGCTGATTGGGTTCTTTTAACTGAAGCTAGTTATATTTGATTGTTCTTACACTCTGGTCCTTTGATATTTCACACTACAAACGCTGCTGTTTCACTTGTGGCCCTTTGTGCAGGTATGTTAAAAATTCCAGACTGAAGAAGGTTTGAATTAAAAATATTTTTTATGTTTGCATTCTGCTGTGGTTCTGTGCTTTGTACAATTGAAATTCAGAGATGATTCGGTGATATAATCATGCTGTACACACAGAATCCGTGTGTTACACTGAACCATAAAGGAAAATGGACGTGTTGACTGCGTTGCATTTAAGCAATGACTAAAATCAGTAATTACCATTTTGTAATTTCTGAATTGTGCGCTCAGGCTTCCGTTTCGTGCCTGCTTTACACTTCTTCGCAGAGCTAACTGATTTTATGGCTCCTAAATTAAGCCCCAGTTAATCTCATGAACAGCAAATTTCACGATTTAGACATCTAATAAAACCTCAGTTTTTATACTCCTGACTACACTGCAGCTGCTTTTAGATTTGCCTTCATGGGTTTAAAACCAGCCAACCACTTCATTTTATTTCCCTTCGTTACAGCTTCTTTTTATGTTGCACCCTTTGCTTACACTTTGTTTGCACTTCTATGAGACACTTAGCAGCTACTTCCAGCACCTCCACCTATCCCATATCTCAACCCCTTTCGCCACTATCACGCATCAATGCGTTAATATTTTACCTGCCTTTCTACAAGAGCGCACTCTGTCTACTTGTAGTTACCTTGTAGTTACTATGGTGGCGTTTCTGCGCCGTCTCCCCCCACCTACCCCTCTCCCCTCCGTCCCTCCTCCACCAGACTTTATTAAGCAGGGCGTGTTTGTGGTTGGCCAGCCCCCTGTTTCCTCCGCACTGCTCGGCAGCTTCATTGGTCAGCGCCTCTCTTGAATGAAGCGCCGCAGAAACGTGCAGGCAGCGGGCAGAAGGAAGCTGTGTGGGCCGCCGCAGGGAGCGACCGACGCGCAGCGACACGACCCCCGGGCGCGTTGCGGTGTGTGTCGGTGAACACCGTTTATCCGTCGAGCAGAGGCAGTTGGCTCTCTCCCGGAGCTCCGCGTGTGAATGAGGTTGATGCTGCTCTGTTGCACCTGGAAGGACGAACGCATGGGAGAGGAGGAAGGTAAGGACCTGCGTGCTGGTTACGCGCTTCGGCTTTTGGGGCGGGCGATGCGGAGACCACGGCGCACTCCCTGCTCCTCGAAACGCAGAAGATGCTCCAACAGAAAAAAAAGCTGCACACTGCACCGTTTCTGTGTTTACTGTACAGAAATAGGTTCGTGTGCAGGGAGCGCCAGGCTGTGCCGCAGATGAAGCCATTCTTCGAGTGGATGCGGCCAGCATGTTTGTATGCAACGTTCACCCTCAGGCCACCACCACACTCTTCATCTGCCGCCAGCCTTCTCCAATAATCCAGCATGCAGTGCTTATAAACAGGTTGTTACGTGAGAAGTAACTGTCCTTTAAGAGCTTCCTTCATGCTGTGTGAAAACACACAGATGGCAGAGTTTCCTGTTGTGCCTGCACCAAACTAAGACTCCCACAGACTCCATGATTAACTTAGGTGTGTGACCGGTGTAGATTTAATCGTTTAAAGCAGCCAGATAACCTTCTGATCTCATTATTAATGAAGCTGTTTTAATTGTATGTTTTTTTAATTCATTGTTTTCTGGATAGTGATTCAGGAAGCTATGGCTCGAACAGCTGGTAAACCACATTGTTGATCTATGTGTGTGTATTTTGGCATGTGGTGTGAGATAACTGTGCACACCGAGCTGTCAGTCAGCTTCACTGAGGTGAACAATGGGCGTCCTATGTAAGGTTTCACTTTGCATTGCAGTGTGGTTAGCTAATCTGGAAGTGTCTGCTTTAGGTCAGAGCGGGCGGGGCGTACGCACCTGTACCTGCACAGGTTTTACAGTTTGTGCCAGAATGTAGGTGTGTTTCTGTTTGCCTTGGCAGCCCTGTCTGAAGTCAACAGGAGGAAAGAGATCATGCAGAGAAATGCTCCACAATAAAAAATGCTATAAAAAAATTAAAAAAAAAAGATGGTAAAAAAGTGTTTAAAGAGAGAAGGCTGGAGGAGTGAAGAAGAAAAGCATTAGCACCAGACATCAGCACCCAAAGCTCTGCCAAAATGGCTTTCAGTTCACAGGATGGATGAATAATTGAAGCTGTTGTGCAGAGTTAAGTTTTATCAAGACTCTTCCACCAGTATCCAGATTTCATATTGTGGCACTTTTGAACTTAACCTTGGTCAAAATTGGGCCTCTTTATAGCTGCTTTGTATGTGGAGAAGTACTCTTGTTACTTCTTGTTGAAATGCCATGATGAAGAGGTGCTACGCTCGGCTGTTACTCTGAGGTGACAGTCGTGATGTTACTCTTGGGTGTACCGCAAGTTCAGGAGCTCAGCAGTGAGAGTAATGCGGGGGAACCTGAAGCAGTAGCATCTGTGCAGTTTTATTCTTTACAAATCAAAACAGCATCCCCACGGATGGAATGCTTTCAACTGGCTGCCATGTTTGTGTTTGCTGTTACTCACTGAGTCTTGCCGTGTGACTTTTTTTAGGCAAATTAACTCAGGCAACAAATGCATCTAACACAGCATAACGTTGGCCGCCGCCTCGCCCTTTGCACCAGATGAACCCTTACTGCAGGATAAATCGTCCCAACTCTGCCAAATTGCTTTTTTCCTGAAACTAATCATAATGAAGATTTTCCTAAGAGGTGGAATCTTTGATCTGCAGCTAATAAGATTCCTCTCATGGAAACGACTCTTATCAGGAAAGAAGTAGAAGAAAGCCGATGTCTGGTTTAAATTGTAAGGAAAATATAAAATGTTATTAGCAGGCATGTTATTAGCCTGCTAATAACTATGTTATTAACTATGTTATTAGCAGTTTTGATGATAACTACATTATTTTAAAAGCGTACATCTACCTGCCATCATTTTATGCATCATCTCAGTTTCTCTTTAGTTTCTTTGTGTCGTTTCCTGCTTTTACAACACGCACCCACGCCTCCACACTCATGGTGCGTTAATTTTGAATTTGAAAGTAGGAATTTCTGAGTTTCCAGTTGGGAATTTTCATCTGGAATGGCCCCCCTTAATCTGAAGTTCCGAGGCAAATACAATGCAGCATCATCATCACCCTGATTTCTACACTCGATTAGTTTTGGACTTGTTAGCCAAGCTTGCTTAATAGAATAGCTCATTTCAGCTGC
Organism: Astatotilapia calliptera; assembly: GCF_964374335.1. NCBI lineage: Eukaryota > Metazoa > Chordata > Actinopteri > Cichliformes > Cichlidae > Astatotilapia > Astatotilapia calliptera. The sequence continues at coordinate 19,574,314 of NC_137435.1, forward strand.
TCCCTTATTCACAAAGGGGTCGCCACAGCAGGGAGCTCCACATGTTTGACGTGGCAGATTCTCACACTAGATGTGACACCCAAGTGAGTCTGTCTCTCCTCTGGGACTGAACCAGGTATCTTTCGCGTGATAGAGATATGTGTAAACCATTACACTATAGAGCAGCTGTAGAGCTGCCAAAACAGTGTTTCCACCGTTTCCTCATACCCTTTCGAGCAAGGTTATGGTAGAACATCGTTAATACTTGTGCTGTGGCTCATTCTGTGGCCTTTTGTACAGGTAAATTGTGGGGGAAAAAACCCAAAACAACAAAAAAAAATGGAAAGTTTATGACTAGAAAAAAGGGATAAAACATCCAATTAGAGGTAGGTTTGGAAAAGTAAAATAAAAGCCTTTTATTACTGAGCATAACTACCTTTGGAAACCTGGATGTTTTATGCCTTTTGGTCATAATATTTCAATTTTTCTCATTGCCAAAGTTTGAATATTATCCTATAATTCTAGGCAAAAAATTGTGTTTCTTTAAATGTTATGATTTTTTTTAATAAACAAGAGTTTTTCTATTAAACAGGGCAATGCAGCAAATTAGTGGTTTTGCCCCTGCTGAGCCGTATGCTCATTAAAAATGCCCCTTCAGATGGTACATCGTTTCTGCTCTGGTGGTAACGGTGGAGGAGACGCTGTGTGGTGTGTTTGTTTGAGTTGTGTGTTTTTAGAGCTGGGTTATAAACCAGCAGTGATAATTTGCATAGCCAGATAAGCGGTGGAGAAGGCATACAGACAGAGACACAAACACACATCTCTTTGTGCGAACTGTTTATAACTTTATGTTTAATGAGCTTTAATATGGTGATATCAGCACGTCGGTCTCCTGTCATTACAGCTGGAGGAAGTTTGCCCGTGTGCGCGGGATGCAAACAGAGGATCTACGATGAGCAGTACCTCCAGGCCCTTAACAATGACTGGCATACCGTCTGCTTCAGGTACTTTCAGCACAAACAGCAAACCAGACTCAACATATAAACCCAGACTTTGAGTGCACACACGTCTTTAAGTCTCACTGAGTTTTTGGCCACTTGGGAACAACACTGAAATATCACAGTGCATCTTGCTTATTTATCCATCCTACAAGTCCATCCAGCTAGAGCAAATACAGGTCAAAAGTTCACTGGCGTTTAGCGCTGTTCATAGAGTCGACCTGAAGGGGAATTCTGCCTATCAATTAGCTGCTAAATGTTCCACTGTGTTCAACAGCCGGTTACCAAGTGTCTGCTGAATGGTATATTACTGTGATTAATATATCACTCATTATTACTGCTTTAAAGGACAGCGAAGGAGTGAGTGAAGTGAGTTAATGGTTGCACATATAAGGCATAAAAGTACCCTAGAAAATAAAATAAAAATACCAAATATTTGCTGTTTTCAGTGTTTAAAAGTCCTGTGAGTCCACAGTCCAGTGAAAACCCTTTCTTTCTTAAAATACTGGTTCCACAGGAAAATAAAGGCTAAGCAGTAGCTGGATGTTGCTAATCATATCCACTGTCTGTCTGATCATCAGTTTACAGGGCTGAAGCATTCAGTGTAGGTTAAAGAGCCCGACAGCATGGCTTAGGCTTGAAAGGTTTCATCTGAACAAACCACAAGGCTTCTGGAATAATGTCCTTTGGGCATGTTTGGCTGTAATGTACAAACACCTCATAGCAGCAAACAGGCACGGTGGTGGAGGGTGATTATTTAGGCTTGTTTTCCAAGCATAGAACGTGGGCACCTATTAGTTATTAAGCTGATGATTAACTTCTCTGTACATCAAAGTATTCTAGAGTCAAATATGAGGCCATCCATCTGACAGCTAAATACTGACGCAAACTGCGTCGTGCAACTGGTCAGTGATTCCAAACACAGCAGCAAAGTCCAGACCGAACTGAAATGTTGTGGCGGGACCTTAAGAGAGCTGTGCAAAAAAAATGCTTGCAAACTTCAATGAACGGATGTAATGTTGTAAAGAAGTGTGGGTCAAAATTCCTCCACAGAGATGTGAGAGACTGATAAAGTTATTCCTACTAAAGGTGGTTTAATGAGCTAGTTAATCATGGGGAATATTTATTTTTCACAGGACTGCAGAGAGTCCCGTGAGAAACTTTATCTTTCACATGACTGTGCGATTAAAAAATGATCAGGTTTCAGGATGTTAGATAAACCAGTTTATTCATATCACCTTGGGAAACTGTAATAAAGATATTAAATGGGAGAAATAGCTGGCAAGTTGTGTAACAAGTTTAGTTTTTTGTGGTTTCAATGTAGGCTTTGTACTGCAGCATTTCCTGGAATTGCTACTGTTACAGACTCGTTCCCAGGCATGTCTGTGCCTGCTTGTGTTTTCTTTCATTTCGAGGAGCTAAACGTTTTCGTGTTATTGCCCATAATCACATCTTGTTCCTTGTTTAATCTTTCTTCACTGTAATGCTAACACAAGTATCCTCCTCCCACCACCTTTTCTAAGAAAATCTCCTTAAATCTGATCTGTATTTTTCTCACAAGCGTTTCCTTTTTGTGGGTGAAGGTAAAGGTAAAGTTTCAGATTTTGCTGTGTTTTCTTGTACTTTTAGTTTTTGATGAATTCTGTAACAGACATAACCTAAAGTAGTCCTGGCTGCAGACCTGCGTCAGACAAGTGCTAATGTCGAAACCTTCACATGATGCAGTAATGAAACTTTACAGGTGCGTAGCTGAGATCAAAATGAAAATTTGGTGTTTAAAGATGGGTGTGATCTAATTCACAAACACTGAGCAAAGACAGACATTGGCATTGTGGCTGTTGAGACATCTTCTCTAGTTTTGACCTGTAAAATTACAATGTCATGACACCTTCACAGTAAAGAAATTGCAAAAGATGCAGATACACATAGACACAAAGTCACTAGCGGTTTAAACAAGTCCTGACTGGCTTACAGTCAAATGTGTGCTTCTGAAAAATGACATTTAACAATCTGAGAGCTGAGTCAACTCCAACCCTAAGCCATTACATTTTGTAATTTGCCTCACTTATAAGTGTCTCCTTTAACATTTTGCTCACAAAATATGCGTACTCGATTATTTTTATGAAACTATTTTACCCATCGTGTATGAGAAAAGTGGAGATGGGTAATAATTCAGGTCCGTTTCCACTTCTCTTGTCTATGGTGTGCCACAAGGTTCTGTTTTGGGACCTTTATTGTTTCTTTTATATTTGTTCCCTCTTCAGTACTTTTCGAGCACTTTTAAAAACTTTTCCTATCATTGCTGTGCAGATAACATTCAGTTGTATCTCTCTTTTAAGCCACACAATATTTTTAAGCTTCAGGCGCCATTGAAAGTTAGACGGTAGACCTTTTTCTCCAACTTAATGAAGAGACTATAGAAGTGCTTGTTTGTGCTCCTGACAGATTTAATGAAAACTAGGTCCTCTGGCTACATTTGCTACATTTTTTGTCAGGAACCTTGGGATGACCTTTGACTCTCCTTTCACTCTGGATGGTTACGTGAAATCTCTGGTTTGCTCCTGTTTTTTATCACTTAAGAAATACCCCCAAGCTGAGTTCCATTGCGACATGCTCTGACCTCATCACATCTGGATTTCATCATGGCTGCAAGACTTTTAACTATTTTTCTAAGTACTCACGTGTCGCACTGTTGTTAATTCAGTTCCATTAGCTTCAGAGTCCACTGGTTTTTGCTTTTGGAGCTCTGCGTGGACAAGCACCAGCAAACATCAGACAACTTTTACATCCATATGTCCCCAGTAGGCTTCTGAGGTCATGTGATCAAGACTTGCCATAACAGCTTTCTAATAAGCTGGTACTTTACCACATTACCTAAGCAGTTTCTGACGCGTGCTCCACAGCTGTGCGCTCAAAATACTCACAAGTCCAAACTTTGCCTTCGCCTCTTCATGCAATTCTTGTCCCAGTTGACTATCAGTTATGCAGCCTAACCTTACATTGTTAACTGTTGCATTTTTGACCTGAACGATTTAACCCCTTCCCCTTAAATCCCCTTAAATGCAGTAACCCAGCAGGTAACTGCCCCATAGTGTGCAAAAGACCAATAACAACAAAAACAGCATGTATAAATAAAACTTTATTTAATTCCTAAAAACATACAATACTTATAAAACATAAATATTGTCTTTAAGTTTGCCATATGAGTGCTGTTCTCTGTACTTTGACTTCATTACAGATAGTTACAGAAACGTTCAGACTTGACCTGTCTGAAAACCTGTTACGCAATTTTATTTACACAAACCAGAGCAACTCATAGAGGCACTCGCATACCTGAAGTTGCTCAAGACTTTTTCTCCTAATCAACCAAAAGGAGTCGTTCTTACTCCGATGAAGCATACGTTGGTTGAACTCTTGCGTCAAACCTAAAGCCACCCCCATATGAACATTTCTACAGTCCGTGGATTTGGAGAAATGAACAAGCAGGTTTTAGTTTCTGACTCAGATTCTGGTAACTTGCACTACACCATGTTGTGTGTGGGTAGAGAGACTGTGTGTGTCTCTGTGTGAAAGAAATCTATTAACATTTTTGAATTTTAATTGATTTTCATGAGCAGAACTGATCCTATCCTGGTAGACAAAACACAGAAGTTTTTAACATTTCTGCAACTGAATATCAAATGTTGGAGCTTGCATTAGAGTCCAGATCCATCCATTCATTAAATAGATTTAATATTTAATAGGTCAGTCTTCTTCTGTATAAACAAGCTTCCAGCTATCACAAAAGACTTTATGGTCTGAAAGGAAAGCAAAGAGTGTTGTTCGTCTCCTGTTACTTTTCATCCTCTCTGTTAAATATCTTTCATTAGGAGCTCTTATGTTAAGACTGCTGCATGCTGTCCTAAGTTTAAAAGAAAGTTAAAGTGCAGGCGTCACTTAACATTCAGTCAATGCAGCCGCCTTGGGTCATGTGACACGAAGCTCGGAGCAGACAAATTAAGACGTAGTCGCAGATGTTTCAGATGCACTAATGGTGATCGATTCCTTCAGCAAGGCAGAGCCAAGGAAAAATGTGTTTTTATGAAATACCAGAAATAATCAGGTAGATTTCTGGGAGGAATTTCCCTGTAGTAAACATATTAATTCTGTAGATTTCCTCCATCATTTCGCTACTCCTTTTAGTGGTCGCCACAGCGGCTCATCTGCCTCTATCTCACCCTATGCCTAAAATCCTCTGTCACACCAACCCTCTGTGTGTACTCCGTCGCTACATCCATTTAGCTTCTCTGTGGTCTTCCTCTCTTCTTCCTGCTCAGCAGCTCCATATTCAGCATCCATTGTTTAATATTTTCCTAATTAAACTAAACTGGATATAAACAGTCCAGGACTGTCACTTAGTTTCGCGAGTGGAGATTATTAACTTTAAAAGTGGGCTTATTTTTAAATGACTGTTTAGTTTTTTTGATTAACAGGACACAAACGCTGTCGCTGCTTTTCTTACTGATGATCTTATGTAACGTTTCCTTCTCTTTCTCTCCTTTCTTTCTACTCATCTCACATCCTTCATGGAGATAACCTTGTTTGTGAGAAGCAGGAGAACAAACAGCCACTCGCTGAGGAGTCCTCCTGCTGTTTAAGCACTCAAAGCTTCACAAGTCAGCCTCCGTGCCTCTGATCACTATTACTTTATCTTGTTTTTTTTTTAAATTTCATAATTAATTAAGAAAATAAAAAATAATCTGAGACTGAAAAGATGATTTCTGAGTGGGTTCTGACCAAGATAGAAAACAGCTCAGGCAGAATAGTGCATATAAACACATGCACACAATGGTTTACACATAGAAGTAAATTAAATGCATAAATAATGAAGTGTACTGACGTGAGGATTAAAAATGTCTTAACTAAAGCCAAAATAAGCACTGTAGGTCAAACAGGGTCAATGATGGTCACGTATAACAGATGTGACTACCAGATGTGACTTCCTCCAAATGTACTATAATTCATCCTCAGCAGTTTGAAAACCAGCTTTTCAAACTGTTGTATAAACAGAGGTTTTTTTTAGTGTGTTTTAGGGTTTTTTTTGTTCCACACTTTGTTATCCCCTTTCCCAACCACACTGCCTACATTACCCTGAATGCAACTCAGACACCGATGTATATTCACAGATTTGGGTGCGCTATCATGAAAAAGTACAGACATGAAAACTACAATTCATCCAGTGCCCACTTGAGGCTGGCTGCAAGTGAGTCAATTCAAACAGACTCCCGTGGTCAGTTTTTACATCAATTTGTAATGTTTGTGTATTCTGAAGACAGATAATACGGCCTGCTGTTAGGAACAGGGCACCCTGAGATCTCTGCCCCATTTTTAGAAGTGAAAGTGAGGTACTTGGTAGTTCATCCACCTTTACTGTTTATGGATGCAGCATGCTAACCAACTTTGCTGTGATTGTGTCCGTGCTGTAAGACTTTTTCCCAGTCTGTTGTAGCATACTCCTCAGACATTATACAAATGTGCTGGGCCACCGAAAGATTATATATACAGCAGCTGCTTGGCCATGGGAAACACATGCAATGAAACTCCCGGCACGCAGACCGTTGGTGAGGTGCATTGTACCCTTTACGTACTGTGTAACGTTATGCACTCTGCCACTTCATGATGGAGTTCCTAAAAGCTTACACTTTGCAGTAATACAAGTTAGAGTTGATCGCTCCATCTAGGATGGAAGGAGTTTCACAAAATGACTTGCAGAGGTGACGTCCATTTAAGCAGTGCTTAATTTAAGGAGCTCTTTAGAACAAACAGTTCTTTCACAAATTTTTGTAAAGGCAGACCCCATGGCTACATGCTTCATTTTATACACCTGTGGCCGATAGCTGCCCACACACAGGTAGAAACTGTGTTTAATATGGGGACTGGTAGACAAAGACAAAAACTTACTAATTCACCCATTCTTAGTATTTGAAATAAAGTTTGAGGGTCAATATAGCAAAAGGTCATTGGAGATATCCTGGAAAACCTAAAGTAATGGCAGGCATGGAGGTCCTGGTGGTTATGTCTTTCTTATAATGTCAGTCTGTGGATAATGCAGAGTCACCTGTCTTCGAACAGAGATGAGGAGCAGTTGAAAAGGTCACATTCTTCTAATACCACATTGTTTTTCCTTCATTTAAATTTTGATCAGTAAATTACTCAGATGATATCACCACATGTGTAGACATAAATTCTTTAAAAAGAGAATTTTAAAGGTTGAAGAATCTTCGGGGTTATACAGAAACAAATACTAATACAGAGCTGGTGCTGCTGCCTAAATCTGTTGGCCGAACGGTGTAGCTGTCATCAGTTGGATCGGCTTACATTCAAACACACTCGCAGTGCCTCCACTGGTCACAGGTGGCATAGTGCAGCTGTATCTCATCTACAGTGCAAAGAATTTGCATGGAGACCTCTTCTTGGTCATTGTTAACGGGCATCACATGTAATCAAAAAGCCACATTTCACTGATAGTAGCTTTTAATAGTTGCACTGACTCAGCTTTATTGTCTATTGATTTTGACTGGCTGTAAAGGTAGTAAATGTCCAGCTGCGTTTTCGAGTCTTGCCTGTTTTCGTCAGTTCATCCGAGCTGGTCAGTGGGTTGGCTTGAAACTCAGCTCTGAGTGGGTCATTAATGATTTCCTCCTGGCCAGATATCTGAATGGGAAATCTGAGGAGGGCATCCTGGCGAAGGGTTGAGTCCACAATGGTTTGTGGTATCTAAATGCACGGTGAGCACAGATAGGGAGTTACAAATGACTGAGAAGGGCTGCTGCAGGTTTCTGTGCATGCTTTTTCCACCCTGACTTTTAAAGTAAAAGCACTTTTACTTGTGTTATCTGCTGTCAAGAGCCTCGTGTAGCTGATTCAGACGTGAGCTCTGTGTCAGCTCCATCACACTTGTTTGAGGTGTCAGATATCAGCTTGTAGCTTTCAGCCCTTCTACTCCTCCACCATGTAGTGATGCTACACACACCAGAACTGTTGAATTAATAACAGGAGAGAAGCTGTGTGTGTGATGGAGGTCTGTAAAAAGAGAGTTTTCCCCCTCGAGAGCACAAATGGATAGAAATTAGAACAGGATCTTCAGAGAGAAACAGATTTCCATGGTAAATGAAGGTTGAACATTGGTGGGAAAGTGAGGAGTGGGACAGGGACTTTCTGGAGCTTAAATCCTAACCCAAAAAAGAAGTTTTCCTCTGAAAACAGCAGGAGCTAGGCTTCATGGGAAATCGCAGTCAGGCTCTCAGTATGAACTGTTTTTTTTTTTCCATTTACATCAAAGCTGAACTGCAAAACAACATTAATGCATCCACAATATTTATTCATCTATACTGATCTGAAACTTCCATTATGTTGATTTATTCAAACATGTTGGTTGTAATTTGTTACTCAGAGATGTGTGTTACAGGCTTTCTTTCTTAAATATGATCCACATGTTTGACTTTACGTCTGATGCCCATCCTGAAGCTAGCCTTCTCATTTATCTGGGCCTGTGGCCCCCTTGATCACCGTAAACAGACTGGCCATGACCTTTGACCTCACTTGCTGTACTTTCACGTTTTTCTGGCCTTTTTCAGCTTTATTTGATAGATACAGTGAAGAAAGGACAGGAAAGCAGGGTCAGATAAAGTCAAAGGGCTGCGGAGTCACATGTTGGGCCGGTCGCTTTCTTCCGTATGGCGTGTGGTCGCCTGATTAACGCACTGAGCTAAACCAGCACCCAATAAACAGTACTTTGATGAATAATAAAAACATTTATGGCGTTTTTAATGGCTTGTACTTAATTTCTTGCTGCCCCGGCACTGAATAACCTTCACTAACGTTTCTCATTTTATCTTGTGGTGAGTTCACTAGTCCGACTAAAACATGCTGAACGTCTCAGTGCTTCATGATTTTTAATTATTCATTTATTCATTATATCTTAAAAGGACCATAACGAGTCAGAAGGCAGCGAGAGTCCCTTTGTAAATTTCATTGATTTGAAAACCTTAAATTTAGGAATTGAACAACTCCATGGAAAAATTGTGTGGATCAGGATCACTATGAAAGGAGTGCACCTCAAACTGCTGTGGCCTCTCTGATTTAGGGGATAGGTTGGTTTCTGCTCTTCGTCTGACACGGCCATGTGTTTGTCTTGTAGTCTGATTCACCAGCTTACAGTAAAGCTAAATAATGACTTTTCTAATTTAGAATAAAAAATAAAACTGCTGTAAAATGAGTTCATTAAATCAGATAAAGCTGAACTGAAAATCAATATTTATTTTTCCCTCTGAACACTCGACTGCTGCTGCACTTTCTCTCCAGTGCGCTGCAGCCCCTTGCATGTGCACGTCTGATCACCTGCAGTGGGTTTTTTTCCCTGATGCTGATAGTGCACAAATGCTTATGTGTTTCCACACTGTGTTATCAACAAACATGGAGCTTTTTATGATGGTTTAAGGAAGGATGAGTATACTTTAAGTCTGCTGCTCTGCCTGCACTGTGGGGCTCACACATTTACGTCTCCATCTGTCCTGTACGCTTACTCACATCTGCAGGACAAACATTACAGCCCTCGACGAATTTTAAAAAGCGCTTGAGATCGTTTATTGGTGGCAGCGCTCTGCGATACTCATTGTGTCAGTGACAGAAAGCATGAAGAGGCTGCAGTGACTCAGCTGCTTTCACCTGCAGATGAACTCTGCCTGGTAACAGAAGCTCCAGAATGTGACGGAGACTCGACGTCAAGTAGTGGCAGGCTGAAAGGACAGAAAACTGCCTCAGGAAAACAAAGTCGTTTTAAATAAAGGTTTGTTAAAGATTAAACAAGGATTTGACTAACAGAAAATACTGTACATCCTTTCATATACAGGGCTTTGCAGAAATCTTGAACGGTCCCTCATTTTTTAATGTTTTTGCTTGCAAGTTAGACTTTCTTGTAATTTTTTAAAAGTGGTCTTGAGCAGTAGTTCTGCAGGCTTTCCAAAGGTCTTTCAGAGTTTTTCCATTGGAAATTGTCTGCTTTTTCACTCATGTAAGTCCTGTCCTTGTACCTGAGCATTTTTAGAGGAATTTCCTTTTTGTTAAGCAACTTAACACTGATCATTCAAGCTTATAAAAGGCACCTCACTCAAGAATTAAGCAGTGTTGTGTCCACACATAACAGACAACGTGGCAAAGAAGCTATTTTAAACTGTATCTTTAGACACGTTGATACTGACAGCCTGTGACAAAAACACAAGTTTGTTTCCATTCTTTTCTATTGAATCAGGTCATCTTGACCATGTCTCCAGACCTAAAAGCATTTAGTTGCTGCCATGTGACTGGGTGACTAAACATTTGTGTTAATGTCTTGATGCATGATCAATCATCTGGGTAAGGAAATCCCAGAAAACTGATTCTGTTCATCTAGACGTTGCGTTCTTAGTGGGAGTACAAAACCAGTTGTACCTAATAAAGTGAGTGCTGAGTGTATACTCACACAGAAATCTGATAAGGAATAAGACACAGGAAACGAGACAGGGCTGAACACAATCAATGAAGTGAAGACACAGAGGAAGCAAAAATGAAACAGGCCATCACAGAGAGCAAACTACAAAGTAAGACAAAGGATGCTAATCCTAGCCCAACCCGCTATAACAAGAAAACGTGTCCCCTGTGTCCATTATACGAGAATGCAGAATTTGCAGTAAGCTACAGTAACAGCAGTGGGAGCTATTTTATTTCACGCCAACATGAAAATAATCACAAGTGGGTGTTTGAACAGACATTATTAAGACATTTACACTTATACACATATTAGCCCCCTAGCTTAATCGTTTCCGGCCCTAGAATTTACTTAAACCGTTTTTTGCTCACTACAGACTTTGTATCTCCCCCTGCTGGTAATGCAGTTTTTGCCTAGCCTCAGTACAAAGTATGGGCAAGGAAGCACCCAGGGATAAAGGGGGGAGGAGGGCAATGACAACAATCTTAAAATACTAGACACCTGAGGCCTGTAACTATGAAGCAATATTTAATGAAGTTACCCAGGTAACTAGAATTAATCCTCGGTTTTGATCATGTTAATGTGGGTCGTTTCTCACTGTGGTATTTTGCCATGGTAACTCATGCTGCTGTAGAGCATTTCTGAAAGATCCCTGAGACTTTGGTGCATGGTGAGTAGGGAGAGTTTACATTTTTTTAGTACTATTCAAAGTTTTTGTGTTTCCCCTGAATCTTCTTATATGTAACCATTTCATTTTTGAAATTAATTTTTTGAAAGCAAAAATATGATGATCCCAAAACAGAGCAGCTATCAGTACTTATTGATCCCATATCAACTTCACACATAGTCGAAGCCTTTGTTTGATTTTTTTTCCTTACACCACCGAGGCTGCGGTTTAAAGAATAAAAACTGAAATAGTCTTTTAAAGCCTAATTTAAAGAAACACTTGATGATAATCCATCGGATTATCTCATGTGTTAATGATAGAGTTGTTGGACTGACAGTCAGCGTTTTTGCCCGCTATCTTTCCTGGCTTCAGATAAGCTAAACTGTCTTAATGTAGCCGCTTTTTGACAGCCTCATTGGACAAAGCACTTAAAGTGCACACATGTTCATTCAGTGCTTTAAATATATGGTGCTCTTTCTTTCATGTTGCTGCTTTCGGTCAACCTGTTTAACCTATTAATATTGGAATAATAGTTTCATTTTCCTGGCATCACCCCCGCTTCCATGTGAACATGCAGGGGACACCCTGGGTTAACATACAGAGCAGATAACCGATTACTGGATTGCTAATCTTAGGGTGAGTGACTCCAGATAACAGAAATATACCCCAGGTATGCTGAACTCACAGACCTCAGAAAACACAATGACAACTAACCCCCAGAAAAATCTCATTAAAATACTAATACTATAAAATATTGAGGAGATTAGAGCAGTAATCCTAATCCTAAATAACAAAAAAGAAAACTTAAACAGAAACTGAAACTTGAATAATTCTCTAAGTGTTCAAAACCACAACAAATCACACAAAAGCTCTTTTACTGGAATCAATAAAAAACTGAGAAAATGAAACCAAACAGAAAACACTTCCCAAAATAACACTGAAACTCCAAAAATCCCAAACATGCACAATAATTCTGTCAAACAAATGAAATGTGTGGAAAAATATAGCAGCAGAAAAGTAAAACTTGAAGCGCGAGTGTTGCGAACTTCTTTTGTAAGTAAATTACTTCACTAAATCTTTACCATGTAAGCTTATTAGCTGCCTCTAAAGTGCTGATGGAGCTCTAACTTATGGGGGCTTGTTTACGCTGCTGAATATATATACTTTTTTTTAAACTATTTTACTATTTTTATATTTTTTCCTCAAAATTTGGGGTTATGTCAAAATTCTGACTTACTCAGAGGGTTGAATCAAAATTATTATTAGACATAATAAAAACATATGACTTATGGATGCGGTGGGGGGGGGGGTCTGTGGCAGACACAAGCTTCATTCATCAGGGCTTCCACAATGAGGGGCTGACCAGTGAGCAAGCGGTAACTAAACTTTCAAAATAAGAGCATGGCAATTGTTTCCTTGAAAACAAATGAATAAAAAAATGCTAACCTGTTTCTGTTTCCTGCAGGAACAGTAATTTGTTAACATGATTATGTGCTGAAGGTAATTTGATGTGTGGACTAACTGTGACTGATTCTATTTCTGAACTATCTCAAACATATGTTGATTGGCTGATATCAGCTTATCACTAAAGACTCTGCTGTCTGACTGGTTTGAATGTGGTTACTGTGGAAGCTTGTCTCCACCGCTCAGCCAGCGTAAGTCAAAACTTTAGGTTATTATCTCAAATTTGGAGTTAGTTACCTCAAACATTTGGACTCCAAACTTATGGGAAAATATCTCCAAATAAAGAAATAAAATTGAAATTTTAAGTTACTAAATGAGACGATGACCTGAAATTTTGAATTGGGTGGCATTTTTTCCCTCCTTTTTCTGGGTTAGAAACTAGCTTCAACGGGTTGCTGATTTCTCTGTGAGTAAGGTTACACCTTGCTCAGGAGCTGCTTCCTCTCTTCACCTCACCCCATCCTTCATAAAACGAAGCTCTCTGGTGCTCCTGTGAAGAGGTTGGTAAATCTAATAGTTTGAGAGGCCGTGGAAGGGTTTAATAGATGATGGATAAGAGGAAAATTTCATTTGCTCCGCCACAGCCTTTAAATGTATTGACGAGTGCAGGAAATTTGCCTCATGAAGTTTCAACAGAAGAAATGAGCTGCTGCGAGGAAGGCAGGGCCACTGTGGGCAAAGCCTCTGCTGTCACAGGGTCGAGTCTCCCAGAGGACGAGAACAGGAAGTGGCTGATAAAGAAGTGTGACCCTCTCTATACACAGCTGCACTCAGAGAGGAAGCAGAGGAAGGGAGAGACACTGACGCTTGTGACAGCGAGGCCGTGAAGCTGGGCGAGCTTAGTGAGTCAAACATCAGAGCTGCTGACATGAGTCTGTCTTCGGACTGTCTAAACAACGCCTTTGCTCCCTCGGGTGACATGTCAGCAAAGAAGCAACACAGCAGGCAGCCCAGAGTGTGAGTGCACCCATCAGTCTATGTTTATAGATGATAACAATGATGTTTGAGCTGCTGAGAGCGAAACAGAACTTTAGCTTGGATGTAAGTCGTGCTCCGAGCTTATTTGAAAACTCTTGTTTAGTCCAAAGTACTAAACAAGTGTAGAACTTTTTGTGGACTTTTTGTTCTGGCTGTCTTTTTGTTGGTCTTATTTGACAGTGTTGCAGTTTTCAAAACTTTATTTAACCCTATTGACCTTGACAAACCATTATTTTCCAAGCTGATGAAGTGTTTAAAGTATAAAATATATAAAAACTGTTTAAAGGAGGATGTTTCTGTTGGACTAACTGTTCAAAAGTGTACGCGACCATCGTCAAAACTCAAAATCTTCATTTTCGCATTATAAATCATTTAAAAAATAATTAAATGATTAGACTAATTAACAGGAACAGATTAATGAAAAATGTATTTGCTTAATTCTGTCAAAAAAGTTGGACTAAGAATTGAGTTTATGGCTAAATTTGTCCTAAAAAGTAACTTGTAACTAGTGATTATTTTCACTATGGATTTATTTACTGGTAATATATTAGTGACTTATTAATATTCTCATCTTTATATATATTTTTTTCTTGGTGCAGCTCAAAACCCAATTAATTATTAGACAAAAAAAGGCAGTAAACTAACCCCAAAGAGAAAGTGTGGTGGTTGGTTAGGAGTGTCTTTCACTTTCTCTGTGCTGGCATGAAAAGCAGCACTAAGTGTATTCTGATATGCATGAACTATGTTCCTTGTATATATTCTGACCAACAGTCTTTAGGAATGCACTTGAGGGTGATGCAGTAACTGAAATTAACTCATTTCTCTTAAATGATCTCTCACTTCTCCAAAGTGCCGGCACACGTCAGTCCTCGGTGTCGTTCACACTTCCGTCTCTCTGGATGCAAAAGCCCCTGAACTTCCTGACTTCCCTCTTTTAAAAGTGCCACCATGAATCAAACGCTGCTGTCCCACATGTGACTGACACCGCGGGCTCAACGTCGTTGTTTTTTTTATGGGATAGACGTGCTTACGTCACCACCCTCGAGCAAAGTCGTGTGTTTTTTGTGAGTCACGTACTAGATGAGAATGCACTTTCTGGGCTTAGCACATTTATTTATTTTTTGGCTGTTTGTGTCTTAGAAGATAATGTAAGCATTATCCAGAACAACCAGGCACTCTGAGGGGACACTCAGTCCTCTCATTAACAACAGAGATGACGGTGGGATGAGCCCTAAAACGCTGGTCAAACTGGGAAAATAAAGTCAGTTTCGATGGTTGTATATTTAATTTTATGATTAGTTTTTCTCTGTGAAAGAATTAACTATTATACTTACTCCGATGCTCTGTTCTGTTAAGTCTGTTTTCATATTTTTTTCACCGTGTTTGCTTCTCTAACAAAGACGTTTGGTGATGCAACTTATTTTTTGTCAAGTTTTTCTTCCAATATTTACTCAAATTGTATTGACTTCCTCTTTTGAGGAAATAGAAAGTCATTACTTGTTTCCTCTTTTACGAACTTGAGACTATCACAGGAAGTTCTTAGGTGTTAATGTGGTAGTTCTGCAGGATATTGGACAACATTTAACATTTCCTGTGTTGTTTAATGGTCGCAATTGTAGCTTTTGAAAATCTAGAAAAACATCATATGAGTCTCCTTCCTCTGCCTGCACCTCGTCAAATTCATATCTGGAGTTCATGCCGGCTGATAATATTTGCAGCGGGGAGGAAAAAGTCGTCCTGTGTGACGGGTGTATTTTTATTAATCGCCTTTTTCCCAGCTCTAACCTTTGGCACTCGCTCCTGTGCTTTAATCACACTTTAAAAATTCAATTTTGTTCTGTTTGGAGGAGATGGAGTCCAGACTTAAACCCTGAATGGGATTAAAAAAGATGAAGAATATTAAAGTCCACATTTTGTCACTGTTGAAAGAGTCCTGCCAGTTTCATATCTGACCTTCATCATTTTACAGGGACAAAAAATAAGCTAAGCTAAGCTCACAAGAATAACGATGTTCTAGTTTTGCAGCATGATTGTGTTGAGAACAGCCCATTAATAGTTCAGCATGTAGATTAGTTTGAAAGCCAAAAAACTTCACATCCTACACTTCAAATATTTTAGCAGTTGTTAACAGGAGTGTAAAAAACAATAGGGCCCAAACTAAAGTTTACCTAAATGTCCGGGCAGTAGCAGCATTGTTTTGTTTTTTCCTCCTAACAAAAATCATTTTCTTTCAACTTTCAACTCTCACCCGCCTGTCCACACCCACCTGTGATGCCTTACCCACACTACCTGTTGGGGGGAAAATAAAACTGCCATGTGACGCAGTAGAGGACTCTCTGACACCAAACCAGAAACAACGACACGATTATGTGATTAATGAGTCCACAAACAAAAACACAACTGTAACAATAAAGTCACATACATCATAGACAAAGACGAGACAAACAAGTAAATCCTTTTAAATGAAGTGTGCATGTGCTGGTAACTGTATGTTTACTCTGCTTGAGTCTCATAATGTATGATTAGAAGGGGGAGCCAAGAAGGGCACACTTCAGGTTCAGTAAAGTGGAGCAGCATCAGTAACTGGGTTGATTCTGTCTCAGTTTATCAAGTTTAAAATATTCCAAGGGAAAGATACACCTTCTATAAGGAATTATGCAAAATTTCAGGTCCCTATTGTCCTAATATAGCTTTCTAAATTATACATTGAGTTGGTTTATCAGTATTATTATTATTATTATTATTAATATTAATATAGTTATATGTTCTTTAAAATTGTCTAAATCAGGTGAATTGCTTCACAGACAGTTTGAAACCAGAAAAACACATTTAACTTCAGTGTGATACTTTCCTGGTATGACACCATGTACCAAATCTAAATCTGCTTATGTTTAAGGCTGGTTAAACGAGAGAGAATGTCATCACTATGTGCTTTTGTTTATGAGAAGCTGTAAACAAAACATTAGTCGCCTACCTGCAAATTTGTGGTTTCTGCAGGCCTCCAAATCTGCAAACATTCAAATATGTTCCATGCAACAAGCCTGAGAGTCCACATTCACAGAGCCATGGTACCAGATATTTGCCCTAAAAGATTAGCAGTGGAGAACTAGCTAATGATTTTTTCTACATGTGCAAAGTCCTCCAAATTTTAAAGTGGCATCTCAGTTAAACCCATGCTAGAAAAATGCATTTTGAGAATAAAATTGATAAGAATTTTGCATAAATCCTATTAAAAGTCTTTGTGTTTTTTTTTAATAGTGGTCCATGCAGTTGTTGATAATTCAGCAAAATAGTCTGGTGTGTGACTCACCTGTCCAACCACATAACCTCATACTTTGAGCTCATAGCATTGGTTCTCATGATTAATGCTAACAGTAAGTGTCCGGATAAAGCTTTTGTAGTGAGGTACTGTTATAACCACTGAACAATTCACTGGTTTCATTTCATGTGTTAGTGTTTAAGCTTGGAGTTGGTCTGTAAAAGAAACCTGCTACTGAATGAGACCTACTAAACAGCTCTCCCAAAGCTCCCAGATACCTTTTATCATCTTCCTCGATGGAACAAGTGAGACGGCCAGCGAGCCGACTGCACTGACAATCGGTCAGTCTACATGGCTTAGCAGTCACAAAGGAAACTGCTGCCGTGCACTCCATTCACTCACAGTCTGCCAGAGCTCCTGTTTACCAGCTGAATAGACCGCCGGGCCTGGAATAAAGAGTCTCTCCCACGGGCTGAAACACTTGTTCAGCAGAGTTGAGCCTCAGGAGGATGTCATTATATTTACTGTTTAAAATGCACAGCCCGCTCTCCTTGGCTGGTTCTCAATTCCTTAAGAGTAGCAGAAAACATGAGGGGTCAGCGTGAGTGTGGATGCTGCTGAGTCTGCCAAGGTCAGGGGAGCGGGGTGAAGCCTGATTGGCTGCGCTGATTTCCGGGTACCACCCAATAGAGTGAGACTGAGGGTGAGCAGAAGGTGATGAGGTAATGCCTGGTTTTTTATGAGAGAGGGTGACATCATCGTTGTGGCATTTTGCGTTGCCGTGGAGAAGGAGGAAGGGGGAACCAGGCAGGGGGAGGGCGCGTGGGAATGGGCCTGATGAATGTGTCTGTGCTGTGTGTTAATGTGTAAAGGCTGACTGAATCAAAGAGTCCAGCTCAGACAGAAAAAAGTCCTCATAGTCAGAGTTTTAACACACATGATCCTTTTATGTCACTGACATGTTGGACATCCTCCTTTCCTTCCTGAGAAAATATCAGGAGTGGAAATTTGGCTCCAGACCAGCAATCTAATCTATTTATGTCTCCTTTGAGGGGCGTCCCCCAGACAGTCGTTTCCTCAGCTTGACTTTCCCCCCTGTGTGTGCATGTATGTGTGTGTGAGACCACCCCTCCATCTCAGTGCTCCTTTCTCTTTTGCCTGAGGTTGATTTGAGCCTATCCTCCACACACAGTAACAACAGCTGAGTGCTCACTCTGGGGTTTTTGCACAGTAGGCAAATTTGTTTCTATCACCGTCAAATATCATACACGTTTGATGTCCGTTGTCTAATTCTTCTAGATTTTTCTGGGCAGACGGGCAGACCTGTTTATTGGCTTATTGATCATAGGTACTCTCAGCATTTCATCTGTCTTTGCTGATAGAAGGAAGATGGATGTCCTGAGCTTGACTCGGATGATGGAAGATTTAATAATTGATGAAGAGATGCTTGTGTGTGCTGGTACGCGCGTGCGTGTTTGGGAGGTGCAGCAGTCCTATACACACATACTGTTTCCTTTTGAGCCCTCCCGTTTCCTGTAGCCACCTCAGCCTTCACCTCATTCAATGACCTGTGGTTATATGTACACACCCACACACAAAGACACATCACAAAATGCTGACCAGGACCGGGTGGGCGGCGGTGTTTGTGTGGGAGACTTGTTTGCTTTTACTTCACTGCGAGGCGTTCGAGTCATCAGAGAATAAAATCTAAGACATGTTTTCACGTACTAGCAAGTTAGCTCAAACTGAGGCGATAGTACTTGCATATATTTAGAATATGTAATATGGGAATTTATTGGTGTATATTTTAGTCAAGAAAAACTACAGGCAACATATCCAAAACTGTGCCGTTCCAGCTTCACAAATGCAGCCCTTTCTTTCTTATCTCACGTTGTATTCAGTGATGGTGAGCTGAGCAGACTGGTTCAGTATGTCAGGCTAGTCTATGGGCAGTTAAATGGCATTTTATAAACTTATTTAAATTAAGCCTTTAAAAAAATCTTGAGGTTACTTACTACTTTAAACTTGATGTCTACTTTGATTACATGTGGGAGAAAATAATTGTAATCTTGCTTCCTTTTGTATTTGCTACAGTGCAGATTTATATTTACGAGCACAAAGCTCTGCATGTCAGTTCAGCCTCGCCATGACAGCTGAAATAATGTGGACATTTATCCCCAATAAATTATTCATTGTCTGTCTGCGCGTCTGCTGTGTATTCCTGATTGACGCAAACCTGTAGAAGTGCAGGAAATTCTTCTCGCTGTTGAATTATCCTGTCTTTTTGAGATTTATTTCTTCCTTTAGTATGAGAAGTGTTAAAATTTTCCAGAGCCCAAGTGAATGTGTTTAAGTGTCCTGCTAAGCAGTCCAGAACCCAAAGATACTCCTTTTTTAAATTTTGCTGTGAGATGAACAATGTATTCTCACAACCTGCAAACACGAAATATTTTTTCAATAGTGCACTTTCCTTGACAAGCAACTTAAACAACAGATCAATCTAAATATTTGTGGATCAATTTCCCTGCAAATTGGCTAATTGACAAGAAAACTAATTTAAATAAACTAATTTAAATAATTTACTAACTAATCATTGCAAATCTGATAAAAAGGACTGTTCAAAAACTCCCAATATAGACACAGACTTAATTTAATCCAACGCTGGGTAGATTCACTTCACCGCACAAGACAAAAATCCAAAAATCCAATGATTGGCCTGTTTTTAGTTTAATCACTGCTAATTAAAAAAGCAACTTTAATTGGTTTATCCTTTCAAATTTCATGTAACATTGATATTTTCATTTTAATATAACGGAAAATATGATGATTAATGAAGTTTGATCAACTTAATTATTCTAATTTTACTTCAAAGCCACATAAATAAATACAATGTGGTCTGTTTACATGTTGAAATGTACTGTGTGTTATTTCAGATGAGATGTGTTCGGTCACATCTGTGTCGTCTTGTCTCATTCATTGTGTTTACATTTCCAATTGAGTCAGTCAGAAGATACATGTCTCTCCATTCATTCATTCATTCATTCATTCATTCATACCAGCTGGACAAGCTAATCACGTTAGGTATCGACCCGGGTCAGGCTGTCATTGTGACGAACAGATGAAGAGTCATTCACAAACATATTACATCATAGAGCTGTCCAATGAGATCATCTGATCCATCACTGATAGCGTTTCAGCACATTTAGCAGCATGTTAGTCCTACATGCACATTTATGGATATGTCGTGTATCAGAATGGAAACATTTTATATAAATGCACTGATTCAAGCTTCTTTTTTTATCTAGCCAATTTGGCCATTATAATGAAAAATGCAAAAGAAAGAGTCTTCTCAAATCCAATGTTGTAGTTTTGTTTTCTTGGATATTTCATAATAACCATAAAACATATTTGCAGTGTGCATCAGAAAGAACAGAATGAACTGAAATAACCTCAGAAGTTTGATTTTGAAGTTTTGCACATTTTGTCAACAACTTCATTCCTTTTTTTTCTTGTTTAACCAAACCAGCCCATTTTTCTATTAATATAGCTCAATACTGCAATCTTAAACAATGTTTCCACACAGTTATAAGAGATATTTGTCAATCCAGTGAAGATTCATGTTTGTTGAGCTTGACTAAAACCTTAAAAAACTTACAAAATACAGAATTCAAAAAACTAATTTATTCTAACATTTCAATATTAAGACTGTTCTCTGACCAGAAAGAAGTGGTCAGGGTTAACCTGTCATAGACCTGGACATACCGGTAGCTTACAGATCTTAAAAAAATGAGACTTAAGCCTGCATTCTTCATAATGGGCAGCAGGGGGCGAGTCATCTATCTGTCTGCCCATATTCACTCACTGGCCACATTAGGTACACCTTGCTAGTACTGATCTAGACTCCTTTTTTCCTTCAGAGCTTCCTTAATTATTAATGGCAACAAGGTGTTGGAAACATTCTCCTGAGATTTTTGTCTGTACTGACAAATCTGCAGCACAAATGTGCTCTATTGGATTGAGATCTGATGACTGTGGAGGTCATTTGAGTACAGTGGCCTCATTGTCATGTTCAAGAAATAAGTTTGAGATGATTTGAGCTTTAAGACATGGCGTGTTATCATGCTGGAAGCAGCCATCAGAAGATCCTTGCACTGTGATCATACAGTCTGGACATGGTAGGCTGTAGCATTTAAATGATGCCCATTTGGTACCAAGAGACCCAAAGTGTGCCAAGAATATATCCCCCACATCGTCACACTGTCACCACCATCCTGAATCATTTATACAAGTCAGGATGGATCCATGGTTTCATGCTGTTTACACCAAATGCTGACCTTACCATCTGAATGTAGCAGCAGAAACCGAGACTCATCAGACCAGGCAAAGCTTTCAATCTGTAGTGGCTGCTATTCGGCTGCTATAGTCTATGTTGTGTAAAACTTAAAGATAGAAGATTTTGTCTGAGCACAAATGCCTCAACAGACACTGAGTAACACGTGATGGCACTTGGATAGAGAGCAGATGTTTGTGGAGGAAGGTGAGGTGAGAGGCAGGGTAAAAAAAAACTGCCTCCTTTTGACCTGGAAAAGGAATGTATTCCTCTTTCAGATACTTTCAGCTAATTCCACCAGGGATCCGAGCAGGAGAGGGGGAACAGTTGCAGATTTACTCACTCCCCTCCTTTAATCTCAGCTCTTCTGTCATTGGTTGTTTCCTCCCCTCTGAGATCCAGCTGGCATTCATTGTGTCTAAAATCTGCTCTGCCCCCTCTCATTGGTCTGTGGGAGTTAGTTATGTCTGTGCAGCCTGCATGTGCATTTCTTTACCCCTGCCCCTTTTCTAGTGTTTGTCAGGTCATTGTAACTTAGATTAAGTGAACCATCAGCACTGCTTGTATTACAGTAAAATATATATTGTTTTATTTTAATTTTTCCCCTACAGTGAGGAGTTGTCAGAGCTCAGCAGGGTATGAGAAACTGTTAAGCTCTCTACTAGTTAGATTTTTGGAGCATCATAGCAGAACGGGCAGAGGCTCTAACTGAGTCTTTCACACTGATAATCCTCTTACACGTCAATGCCACCACACCCCCAAACACAATCACACAAAAACACCAAAAGAGAGCCAACAAATACACATTAACACACTATTTTTTTATTGTGGTGGGGCTTTTTTTCCCCTCCACGGGAGTCTTGGGTTGTAATTCAGCTTTGCTGCATGTCTGCTTTACCTCAGAGATAAGATTTTTGTGCTGAAGGCAGAAATTTTGCAATCTCCTCCTGGGAGGCACTAATGTATTCACTCATATCTTTAATACGCTGCTACCCCTCAGGACTACATGGAGACAAATTTCAGAAAGTAGCAGACCCACTGAGCTTTACAATGACTCCTAGAATTGCATGCGTCCCACCCAGGTATGACTTTGCCTCAGCAGGACCTCTCAGGATGTGTACGTGTGAAGTGATAGACAGTTATTGAGGGGCAGAGAGCCAAGACAGCCGAGTAGCTCCTGGCTCGGCACTGCGGACGTCTTCCGAAAGCCTTGACCCACTTCAAAGTCTCCTCCTCCCCCCTGCTCACCCAGACGCGCTGCATACTGAAGCAGCTCTGCCACAATCTGCTGAGCTGCAGTGAAGCTCTGCATGCGGACACTGGGGAGACTGAGTGTGTCTGTCTAATAAATAAATTGCATGTGTGTCAGTATGTGCTGCAAGGTCATGTGAAGGTGAAAGGCCTCGGGGAAAGTCACAGAAAGTTGCTGCTTCTGCTGAATATATTAATGAGTCTCTCAGTTTTTACTCTAGCAAACATGGACAGGTATTCAGCAAAGTGAGTAAGAATCCTTAAAGTGCAGCAAAGAGAAAAAAAGGGAGGGGATGCAGAGGCTGCACCACATTTCAGCCCTCTGCAGAAAATCCTAGGAGCTTTAATTTTTTGGGAGGGGGATAAATGATCAAAACAATTTCCTTTTTTTTATTGTGTTTTGCAAACTAGAATTCAAACCCCTAGATAGTTCATTTAAAAAAGAAATTAACAAGTCTGCATAAATAAAAAAAAGACAACCAGGAAATTGGAGACATCCTTTTCCCCAACCACCGCTCAATCCACATGTCCACCACACAAGTCCTACAGTACTTCCTGCAGCTGTTGTGTAGCTCTTTTGCATGGCATAAGGTCCAGCAACAAAGTGCTCACCCAGCCTTAGTAACCCTGTCCCAGTCAGAGTAAGTAGTCCTTGTTTCTTCCTTCTTTCGTAGTAGTTGCTCTTACTCTGACCCCTCACCTAGAATCAACTTGTATTATTCTGGCTCAGGGATAAAGTCAATTATGCTCCAGCTTCTGAATCCATAATATGTTTAGAGCAAGCAGCCCTTGTTTTAAGCTGCCCTGAGCAGAGATGAGCCCAGACGGCCAGCTGATGGGAGGCAAGCTCCACTGGGAAGGACCAGAGATGCTCACTTAGTCATGGATGCTAGACGCACTGATTTAGACAGATTACAAACAAGCACTCACAGTCTGTAAGCACGTCAGCAGTGTACTACCTCACCAATGCATTATCACATGCATGGGGGATTAGCACACATTTTGATTTATGGACACATGCAGAGCTATTGTGCCTACAACTTTCACAAAGTCATGCAGTGTGGAGAAAAAAAGCAATTGTTTTCTGATCGGCTGGAAAATCAGGAGGACTCAGCCTGTTTTTTTATGGACATTTCTTTCCCAGTTGTGTGTTCAACAAAAGTCTGACCCATAAGAGATTAACACACTATTCCCATAGAATTACTTTTCTTATCTGCCATCAGTTACCAGGAAAACACCTGGACTTATTTTGAATGTCACACTCACATGTGTATCAGTCTGTACTATCTGCATTGTAGGTGAACTTGGAAGTTGTGTGTCTCGTATCTGTCTCATTGTCTATCACCATACGAACAGCCTTTTGTCTGTTGCCGTCTCAGCTGCCTTCTGTCTGTCATCATCTGATGTCTATCAGGGTGACTGACTGGTTTTGCGATTAAACTCTGGTGATATACTAGCTCTAGAGATAAGGATGTTTTTTGGGCTCGCTATCAGACCGTCTTCTTAGTAACTGGTGTAGACTCAGGCTCAGAAACCATACCACAACACTGGCTTATTTTCAGACACTCAAACGGGAGCAGCCTGATGACAGAGTGTTTTGTTGTGTGTATGTCTGTGTGTGAGTGTGTTTGTGTGTTTTAAATTCATGTTAATAAAATAAATACATTTAAAGTTATGTAGGGTAATGAAAATTTGCATGTTGTCTGGTTGAAGCATGTATTCTTGTGAAATCTGTATATACAGTGATGGTTCCTTTCCAGGTGTACAAGCTGCATGTTGCACAGGGACTAAAACACCCTTGCACCATCAGAGACACAAGCTTTTCAACTGAGTGCTGATAACAAGCTGGATGGTCCTGCTTCTGGATCACGTTCTTTTTTGCATCATAGAACTTTAATCTGCAATTGCTGATTGTACGTGAAATGTACTCACAGACGATGACTTCTGGAAATCTTCCTGAGTCCATCCAGTGATTTCCATGCCACTTGAGTATCCCAAGATCCGTCATGTTTCCAGTATTGGTTTTTGGCCTTGCACCATGCACTGGGGATTTCTCGATTACTCTGAATCTGTTGAGGATATTATGTGCTGTAGATGATGAGATATTTGTTCTTTGCAGTTTTACATTGAGGAACATTATTTTGAAATTGCTCCACAATTTGTAGACTCAATTTTTTATTTTTTATTTATTTATGAGAAACTCTGTCTCTCAAAGGTGCTCTTTTTATATCCAATAATGTTACCAATCTGTTGCCAGGTAACCTAATTGATTGCGAAGTGTCCCTCCAGCAGTTTCTTCTTAGTCCACACCGCTTACTTTTTCACCCTTTTGTTACCCCATCACAGCTTATTTTTAACACCTTACTGCCATCAAATTCAAAATGAGCTGTTTTTTCTCTCCCTAAAATGGTAAAATGTCTCAGTTTAAAAAAAAGTTTTCTATAATCTGTTGTGAATAAAATGTTTATAAAATTTGCATTCCTTTTTGTTGACATTTTACACAGCGTCCAAACTTTGTTGATATTGGGGTTGTGAATTAATCAAAATACGATAAAGATAACATAAGATACACTTTATTTATCCTATTTATTCTAGGTTTATGCTAGCTTACTAGGCTAACTTAGCCTAGCTTACTAGGCTACGTCGGTTGACGTAGTGTTTGCTCTGTTTATCGTTCATGTTTTCTATTTGCTGTGACTCTGTTTTGTTTTTCCAGTCATAAGCTGTGGGTTAATGTATTATCATTTGCCTATTGCGTGGTGTGTGACGGGGCCACGAAGGAACTTGTTATCGCTATGAAAACTATAATTTGGAGCTCTGCAAGGCGTCATTAGGAGGGTTAAAGTATGGTTTACAGAGAGCAGTACAATATTATGTTCTGTCAGCACAATAACAAGTCAATCTGCTGTGCACCACTTAACTTTCCTGGAGGTCTGACCTGCAGGTTGACTGAACTACTCAGGGTGCTGAAAATAACAGCTGATGAATCTGTTTATAATATTGATCAGCAGTAAATGATTTTACATGTAATTGTTTAATTCATCTGTTTTGTCTGCCCATTTTAAATATGAAAGCAAGGTTAGTTTATTTTATTTCTTTTTTTTTTTTTATTAGAATATCGTAAATTGGAAAAACTTTTGGTTTGGTTTGTTGCAATTCAAATATTTCATTCTGGTTGTTGTATGTTTTTAATTTCTGTGTTGTCAAAAAGTTTAATTTACTTTTCCTCTTTTACGACTGCAAAGGGACTTGATCATCTTCATTATGTTTGGATTATTCATGTTTAAGGGAGCAGTGGTATTACTTTGTCTTTAATCTTCTGTTAAATTAATTGTTCTTGTGTCCGTTTCTGTCTCCTCTCCTGTTAGGTGTTGTGAGTGCAGCGCCTCGCTGTCCCACTGGTATTATGAAAAAGATGGCCGGCTCTTCTGCAAGAAGGACTACTGGGCCAAATTTGGGGAGCTGTGCCATGGCTGCAACGACCCGATCACCACTGGCCTCATTATGGTAAGAGGATCTGCCACTTAACTCATCACTTAGCACCCCCACGGTTCTTGGTTTGCCGATAAACCTTGAGTTCAGGCCGTGACAGACCCATACACACATCTGAGTCTGTACGTTTACAGCCTCACTGGCTGCTGTGCGCCAACAAGCGTAGATTTTAATAGGACATGTGCCAGACCTATAACTGACCCTGATGCCTTTGGCAGCTTAGAGAGATCTTCTTACAGACCTCCAGTGAAAGTCCGAGCTCTTGTTGTGACACAGGAGAGGTTTGAGTGCACAATAGATGTGGCCACAGTGCTGGAAAGCAGATAAACTTGGCTTCTGCTGATAAGTGCTGCTGCATTATAGAAAAGACAAGATACCAGCACCAAAAGAGACTTGTGTCTATTTGTTGATTAGTGATGGAATCACACACATTCAAAGCCTGGAGAGACTGATTAATATTGTATGTTGGTGTAATAAAATATGTTGTCTTTATATATCTGAGGGCCCAGTTTCCCTGCCAGTGCAATGCCAGCAGTAGCAGAAATGCAAATGGATGGCGGGTTTTTTTCTGATGTTGTTTTGTGCCTGTTTGCAAATCTCCTGGCGTGTTAACTCGTCGTTGCTGAGGTGGTTGGAGAGATGCAGCCAAGATGATATTTGGATGGTTCACACTGTAATTTCAGCTGCAAAAAACAGTCTTCCTATGCTGCTAAGATCACCTCTTAGCACAAACATTAGGCCATTTCCAGGAGATTCCCTTACAAAGCAAGTTCAACACACCAAGGCTATGTTTTCTGTATCTGAATCTATATTTCTTACTTGACTATTATTCCTGGCTACAATCAACATCCCAACTAGCAGAGATATTCCAGGAGTGATTATGTGATTTTCCATAGAATGATCGTCACCCTGAGGTGGTTTTGTATATGTTGTTCTCTTATCTCTTATCTTGCTCCTGAGCAGAATAGGCCTGCAACAAGTTCCCATGGCAGTGTAGCCCTGTGAGAAGTGAACCGGCTTTGTGATACCAAATACTCACCATTAACACTGATGTTACCTGGATAAGCCCAAATATAGCTACTTATCTGATCTTTTGTTCTTGTTATTTTAGAAAAGTGAAAGAGCAGTTGCTGCATGCCTGACCTTAAATGTCTTATTGAAGTAACAAACTTGTAAATTTACATAGAAATGTGGTCAGTGTGTACAGTTTGTTCATGAAGCAAAGCTCATTCATTATTAAAGTAAACAGCTGTTTTGGTTTTTGGTATGTCGTGTTCACGATACCCATTAGAGCAAACGTTATTGTTGCAGGTGTTGCAACCAACAACTTTTACTTCGAAAGTGAACATTTGTGCCATACTGTTCACACCTGTTAGCAGTGAAGAGTCTGTGTCTTCCATGCAAGCTATGAGCGACCAGGTTTGCTGCAGCTGTCTAGAGGTGCAACATTTTACCATAGTAAAATGTGGTAGTCGCAGTAAGATTTGTTTAGTGGCTCTTTGAAGTAATAGTGTGCAGTTATTGCCACCCACACGCTGGTGGTCCTTTGATGGGGGGAAGCTGAGTTCATTCTTTGCATATCGAGTATCTGGTTTTCCACATTTTCCTCCTGGTCAGAAGCAGAAGCTAGCAGAATGCAATGTTTGGGTCCATGTGTGTATTTTATCATTCCTCTGCCTCCAGACAGCTTGCCCTTTGCTGTGCAATCTCAGTAATGATACAGAGGAGACTGTAAAGTGAATTAGGTGGAGTGATTGCTACCTCTTTCTCCTTCTCTTTCTTGTTTATTGCTTCTCTTACAGTGCAGAGTCACTGATTGACTGTCTCTGCAGCTGCACTTTAGCAAATTTAAGATTGGTGAGCCAGTCCAATTGTATCACTGTGCACACATGCAGACCAAGGTCAGCTCCCTACATCTGTGCCACACCCCATAAAGAAGGAGAAGCCTACTCCCATCCTGCACAGTCACTCTGACGCCTATGCAGATTAGTAGGAAAGCACAATCCTATTTTTAAAAATCACTGAGGCCACTGCACCTTAAAAAGCTGCTGTCACAGTCGGTGAAACCATTTTGAGCTCCATCATGCAGTGATGAGTCAGAGTCTGCAGACAAACATGGAAGAGCTGTTTTTGTGTTTCACAGGATTTCATCTCTCCTGCTACAGTAATGTCCACAAGCAACGCCTAGATTTGTTTTTTCTTTGTGTGTTTACTATGTGCAGTTTATTGACATACAACAATAACACAGCATCATCAGTGCTTCATTCATGATGCATCCATAAAAATGCTTGTCCGTAAATCAAATCACAAAGCTATGGATTGTATGAAATGCCCTCATGCTCTTGCTTTTAAATGTTTGGGGTGTATCAGATCATTTCAGTAATTTTCCCAAACTAACAGTGCAACAAGAGTGCCAGCTTTGTGCAGCAACTTAGTGTGTGGACATAAGAAGGTAGGCAAAAGCTCACTTTCGCACTTTCCAGAGACAGTTATTGCTTGAGTAAACAATATGAATGCCTTTGAGACAAAGGTGCAAAAGTCTGAAAGTTTTTCCATTCACAGATTAGAGAAGCTTGGAGGAGTTAATAAGCTATTTGCATCAAGCTGGTATATCAGAACGCTTGTGTCCTGTACATTTTAGTTCGTTTTCACATCTCAACTATCTAATACAAGCAAATTTTGACACTTTTTTTTTTAAAATTCACGATTACACTGACAGTGTCAAAGTAGAAAATGAATTAGAACTAGGGGTGCACTAATTGACCAGGCAGGGATTGGAATTGACTGGTCATCCTCACACATGTCCAGTTGCGAGCTGGTCTGTTTCATGCATGTGGAACAAATGCACAACAGTGTAGATAGGCAAATAGTCATGTGCACAGTCACACACAACATGATAGAATTAAAGTAAACTGTAGGGGAAACACCATGAAAGCAATTGTGACAACAAATCACATCAGACTCTTTATTCACCTTCACCCAGCTGAACAGGGACATTTAAGGAGGCTAACAAATTCTTAACATGCCTGTAATATAATTCTAAGTACCTGACATTTGTTTTGTTAAATATGTTGTATGAGCTTCTGTTTGGTAAAGAAAAAGATCTCTTTGAATTTGGGGGTTCAGCAACTCATTTTCAGTTAATTATTTACACCTGCTTCCAGAGTAAAGCACTATATTTTTAGCTGTCTATAGAAGATCCTGTCACTCACTGCAGCTTGGGGGGATTATAAAGAAATTGTGAAGTTTAATAATGTCTTTTATAATGAAAATTCAATTTTGCATTGAAGAAAGTTGACTTTTACTTGCACATGCTGTCATTTTTAGAGAGGAAGTCAGAATCTAAAAAAAAATGGTATCTGTAGGTCACACTTGGAGAAAATCCAAAAATGGGATAGCCCAAAAAATTGAAGTTGATCCTTCTCTAATCAAAACAGGACAAAAACACAAAGTCTGTGCAGTTAAGTGATTAAATTATTTCTTCAGTGTAATAAAACATCGATTCCAGATGTTACACGGTTACTCTTCAGAAAGACTGAGTTTGACTGGTTCTTTTTTCCTTTAGGCACTTTAGGACTTTCTTGTAGTGGCTCCACAGTGCAGTAGTTTACACCTTTGCAGATCCTTGGTTTGATCCTGGGAGAAGACAAATCCCTTGAGGAATGTGTAAGAAAGTGCATCCTGCCAAATCAAATATGCGGAACTCCTTCCTATATTGATCCCTTGTAAATAAGGGGAGCAGCTTTTCTTTTAGGACTTTCTTGTACATGTCAGGGTAATATTTTTTATGGTTGAAAATCCCAGAAGAAGAGTCTCTCGGTGGAGACAAGTGGAGATTATTTTGGCTACTACAGTTTCCAGGATCAAGAATGAAATATTAAGCTTGAAATGCTTTGGTGGTTTCAGTCTCCCTTTGAATTTCCTGATTGCTCCACGTGTCTCTGTTATTGTTTTGGACCGTAACCACTGCTACCCTGTGGATGGGGCTATTAAACCAAATAAATCTAACAGTATGTCTTAGGCTGTTATATTTTATTGAAGGGGCCGTTGGTGTGTAAACAAGTGTGTGTCTACAACCTCTGCTGCTCTCAGCACCTTAAGCTGGAAGTTGACAGAAGTTAATTCAGGTAGAGAATAACTCTTAGTTATTTACTACCTACCTGTACTTGCACTGATTTATGCAATGAACAGATGGAATTGAATTCCCTCTCCTCTCATCACTCTTTCCCTCCATTACTCCTCCTCCTGACAAATGAATCTGCAGTAATCCCAGCTGTGCCCCCATTCAGTTTAGAGTCAGTCAGCCTTTCTGCAAACAAATCAGGGCCAAGATCCATCCAATGGAAACTGTGCCAGACATCGACCCGAGCCTGGTAATTATCCAAAGGTTGAGAGTGGATTGTTTTGACTGTTTCTCACTCTTACTTTGTTATCTTTGCCACAGCGCTTTGCTGTCAGTCGGCCCTGCATGCCAGCAGGAACTTTTGTTGTTGTTGACTGTGATGGCTGTGGTGCAGTCTGAGCTCTGATTCTGGACAAAGTGCAAATACAAAGTGCTGTAAATAGAAAAAATGAATAACACTTTTGGAATACTGAGTTTTTTTCTAAGTTGGGTTTACTTTACACAAGTCTAAATTACATTCTTGTTTATTGCATGGCTTAAAAAAGCAGCAGTTCACAGATTTCTGTTAGACTCTACCTTAACTCTTTGAACTTGTCACAGTTCATTTTTGGATTCAGTCCTCTTTGGTCCCTGACCATCTCCACTATGCTTAGGGATGTAGAAGCTCCATTCATATTGTTGCTATGATAGTTGTTTAGGGCTCTGATAGTATGTTTGGGCTAGTTGTCATGCTACAGAGGGAATTTCAAACACCTCCCTGATGGTAGTGCATGATAGATATGAGTCAAAAATGAGTAAAACTGCTTCACATTGCTGCATATTTGAGACATACATTAGTTTTGAAGAAGTAGGAGAGCAGAAGTAGAAGGAACAAAGTAGAAGAGGAAAAGAGCAGAACAGTTCAAGATTGAGAAATGTGGAAATGTTTTAAGAGACTCTAAGTTGGGTTGTGTAGCACTAAATACAGGTACACTGTAAATATGCTGTATAAAGTCTGCAATACTTGGCAAGCGGCCGCCTGCATAGTAAATCTGATGTGATTTTCAGCTCAGGTTGCATATATAGTTGTATATGGTTTGTCTAACTGAGCCAAAATGAAGTTAAAATGGAAAATCAAAAGAAAAAAGGGAAGACAAAAACATCTACAAAGTAAGTCAAATATATGAATGTGTCTGACATTAGCGCTGCTGCCTGTACTGCCACTTCTGCTCCTACAGAATCATACAGTTACTAAGGCAAAGCTCTTTCCACAAAAGACAAACCAAATCAGAGGACTAGTTAATAAACATGTTGTATAAAAGTGTAAAGTTGATGGGGAAATAAAATGCGCTGAGGAGTCTCACAGGAAGCACTGCACTTGGTTGTTCATGAGAAAGTAAACTTTTTATATTAATTGAAATTATTACTAAACAAAACGATTGTATGGCCTGAGTTTATATGCAGCGTGTCCATCAGGTCCCAAACCCTTTCCAAGTTTGCTGTTTGTTAGTTTTCATTGCGTTGTGTTACTGACAGCTTTGGAGAGATGACGGTTATTCTGGCCTGACAGGCCTTAAACAATAAATCTCAGGGACTTTTCCCTTGCTGTGTCTTAGAATACAAGATGTACTGAAACAGTTGGAGGTAAAATCCGAGGCGTTTCCCTGAAATCACAAGTGTTTGTGAGTCTTTGGAATTTTCTTTTTTTTTCTTTGGCATCATGTGTTCCTTTATGAGAATTTCAAAACCCTGTTACAACATGTGCTGTACTTCTGTTGTGTTCTTGACACGTTACTGTTGTTTTCAGTTTCACTCAGTCAGATGTATCTGAAAGTTTGTGCGGTGTTAATTATTACATAAATTAGCTTATTATATTAAAATAAGTTAAATGATGAAATATAGGCATTTGTGTACATAGTTTTTCATTTGAACTGTTCAGCAGATTTAGGTTGAGTGAGGGTATACAAATGTTGCTTTTCATTTTTAGTTAATATTAAGTAATACTTGTGTCTGGGTTGGCTGTAAAACCAGTGGAAAGTCCCAGATCTACACTGAACTTTACCAACTCCCACTGGTCTGATGTGTCTTGTGTGTACATGGGAGTCTGCCAGTTGTTTCTGTAACTGCCTGATGATTCTTTTGCCACTAAGTGAGGACAGATACATCGAATGTGTTGCCAAAACATATGTCTAAGATGCTGCAGTTCAGATTGTGGTACTGCTTTTTCGAGAGCAGCCGTTGATCTCATCAGTAACTAACTGGTTTAAAGCTCTCTTTCAGCATGTTGTAATCTCTTTAATTTGCATCGTATTTTGAAGTCTGAATATGAACTCCCTCTCAGAGGCCAGGTTCTCACACTGTGCCCTGTTTGATGGCAGGAAATAGATTATGTTACGATCACTTCCCTGTTTTAAATATTTTAATCAGACATAGTAATCTGCAAATGGCCTTCAGTAAAATGTGTTAAGACACTTGTTTATCATTTCCTCTTCCCGGTGTGGAAACACTGATGAGAACAGCCACCTCTGTGGGCTGAATTCCCCCCCGTAGGGTAGCTGTGGGCTGTTGGGTTTCACTTCTGAGTTCTGTGCCTGCAGCTTGGACTGAACTTAACTTTTGCTTTCTGCAAAGAGGCCAGTTTAGTGTCACACACTATACAGGTTACTGATGCAGTTTTTCACTCCTGTTGCTAATTCTTTCTAATTGAATACCTCACGGATTGTATTTAGTTCTTTGTTTTACAGCAGTTTGCATGTAGATTTATCTAAAGTTGATTAAAGTCCCGAACCTTGCTTTGCTTACAGCTGGAAATATATTACAGAATATTTCAGACTTCCCAGCGTTCATCTGGTAATTGGGTTAATATCTCTGCATCGCTTCCACAGAGTGTAATAATTTAAGGAAGTTTGTTTTATTACTCATGAAATCAGCTTCTTAAAGAATATAACACAATCCTAATTAAAAGGATATTTACTTCATAACATACTTGTTGTATCCTATTCTAGTGACATTTCTGAGAAAATACTCAGTTCATAATTTTCTAGTGACATCATAGCATTATAAAAATAACCACCTGGTGAACAGAGGGTGAATTTCCTCCAGTGCATGACAGTAACTTTATCAGATGGGAAATTAAATACTTAATGACTGCTCACTGAGCTTGCTGAGTATGAGTAGAGTACGCTCCTGCATGCAGACAAATTAAGCACAGTAGCAATCCCTCCCTTTTTCTCAATTTGTAAGCAGTGACAGTTAAGCTGAAGTTTTCATTGGATTTCTATAGTGAAATTTGATCATAATGTTAAACCTGGTCACAACTGCGCAAGTAACCATGAAGCTAACATTTGATGAATCAGCATTACTTATATATAATTATATATATAAGTTAATATATATAATTAACTAAGTAGTATTCTGCATACTAAGACAGTCAAGAATGTTTTTGTTTGTTTATTTTTGTTTGTTTTTCTCTGCCTTGGATCATGAATAACAGAAATATTTGCCTATTCAGATAGACACTATAGTGTATTATAATGCTTCTTTTGGAGGATCAGGTTTCTTAGTGACTCTGGTCCACGTTTCCGTGACAGTGCCACGCAGATTTGTTGGCTGAACATTCATAATGCAAATCACCTGTTCTGCGACATCACAAAGATGCTGTATTAATTTGAGATTTGAAAATAAGACCTCACTTTCCAGTTCTAAGTTGACAGGAGTGGCACAAAGTGTGGTTTTTCTTTCAGCGAGTTCTGAAATACAAAACTAGCCCATGTGGAATCAACAACCACGGCACATTCAAAGTCACTTAAATCACCTTTCTTCCTGATCATGAAGCTCACTTTGAACTTCAGAGGTCATCTTGACCGTGTACATGCCTAAATGCATGCTGTATGCATCCTGGCATGTGACTGGCTAATTAGACATTTAACAACAGCTTAAATAGGTATATATAAAAAATGTCCAGTGAGTGTAACTAACCATACTTTTGTACACTTTACATCCTGGCTACAGTGTCACAAGTGAGATTGTTAAGTGGGTATAAAGGTTAAAATTAAAGAATCCCAGGAGCTCTGTCTCTGACTTAGCATTAACATATATCTGTGAGAACTGTGTATGCCTTGTTATATAATTTGTTTGCATTTCTGTGTGAAAACCTTTACTGATTATTTTCCTAGAGCTTCAGTCTCTCCTACCAACAAAAACCCTGCTTGGTTAATGCTGACTTGGCCTAGGACCTTTTGCAAGAGACATTCTTTATATTGAATCTTGACTCCCATGTACTGTGTATTGCTATTAGATTAGCAAAGTTTGGAATCATTATAAAAGCTTTTTGTCACTAGACCTTCCAATAATCACATTATTAAGATAATATGAATCCATATCATATGCTTGCCTGGCAGCTGTCTCTCACTGCAGTCTGTCTCCACCACTTTAGCGTGAATGGGTCTGAATGTCTATTAATATCTGCACAGTGCACACTCAGATGGTCCTCCAGCACCGGTCTAAAGTGAGGGCAGAGACTTGGACTTCTTGGCATGCACGACATGTTTGTGCCGAACTGTTCTGTACAAGCTAAGACGGGAAAAGCGCAATAGGACACACCTATTTGACAGTATATGTAACAAAGAGCTGTCTCTGAACTTTTTTTCAACTTTATGTGGTGAAATCCTGCCTGTTGTAATCTGACATTAGCATAGGACAAGACTTAAAAAGTATTTACTATTTAGTTATGCATTTCCATCGATCTGCAGGATGTTGAATGAAGCTTTAGTTGGTCAGAAAAAACACTTAAAATAAAATATTAATTATTATATTAAACAGTTTTTAAAGGTTTAACTTCTAAAATGTTTGCTGCTATTACGTTATTATTTTTAGGCTGTATTATTTTTACTTGGGTTTTACTAGTTTTGTTGATTTGGTTGAATAGTAAGCTTGTGGCTTGCTTTCACTGTGGTTTGCTTTACTATTAATATTTGAGATTTGAAAAGAATCAGTAATTGCAATTTTAGTTTTTTTGTTTAAAGGAAGAAAATAACAAGCCCAGTGTATTCACTTTACCTAGTTCAGCACAACACTAAATTAAACATGCAACACAAACAAATTAGTCCAACCTAAAAAAACAACTTTCCATAGCATAACATTCAATAAGTCAGGCCTGTGACTGTTGCCGCTTTCAAAATGTGATTACAGGAATAGGGGGAGAGGGAAGGAATTCTCTGAAGACACCGTGGGGGGTTGGGCGGAGGGGGTGCGAAGCAGCCGGCAAGCTGACAGCGTGTACAAGAGTGGGCTGGGCCAAACAGGAAACGATGATGTCATAGCAAAAGTGAGCGAGAGAGAAGGGGAAGGCAGAGTGGTTGGGGGGGAGAGGAGGAGTGGCACTGATTCAGAGATGAGCTCAGCTGCATAGGCGTGGGCTGCTCGCTCTCTCCTCCCCCTCTCAGTGCTCTCTTGCTGCCTGCTTTGGCTGCTGCCAGTGTTTTGTTATGACAGCGGGGGAAATCGCCTGCCTCAGTAGAATGAACTAGAACAGCGAAGAGGAGAGACGCCGGCTCCCGTTGACATGGTGGGAGATTTATTTTTCTGGAGCTTCTGCTGTCTCAGGCTGTGGAAAAGGGATAAGAAGGTGAGCCTATTCGCTGCTGCTGATGCTGATGCTGACACTCTGGGTGTCTTCTGATTGATTTATAGTATTCATGAGCCGGCGGGGAGGCAGCGAAGCAGGTCTCTAAGCTGGTTCAGATAGTTTGCCGGTTGCTTCTGCACAGTCTTGTTCCAGCATGCCTCTTTAATGTTAAAGCCAGAGCATGAAATATGGTGTGTTTTGTGTGTCCCTTTAAACTGGGTCAGTGTATTGCTTTTTCTAATTACAGATATGCGTCTTTTTTTCTGCTCCAGTGTCATGAAAATGTGATGAGCCATGGCACACATGCTATTTTTAGGATGCGTTCTTCCTCACATAAAAGTGCTAGCACATTCAAAAAGATTATTTTTAAAAATCACTGTCAGGACATTTTCATTTATTTATTTATTTTTAATGAAAGTGGATTTGAGACTTGCAGAAAGAGAGGGAGGGGGGCCGACAGGCTGAATAGCAGCTTTCCAAAGCGGAGGCCAGGGTATGCTGTGGCACTGTACGGTTTGTGACGGAAGGGGGTTTCCATTCAGACAGCATCAGTGTGACCCACTGTCTTCCCTGTCAGCCTTTCAGTCTAATTATGTTTGCTTAAATGATGTGTACTGTAGCTTCATCTTCTTTTTACTTGATTTCTGTTTAGCCAGCTTTGATTGCAGTTTTGTGCAGCATCTTGATCATACTCTGTGTTAAAGCTTTAGGAAATCCCTTTGACAGATTTTAGTATTTGACCCAGTTGTAGCTCAATCTCAGTGCAGCAAATCAGGTATCAGATACACATGCTCTTCTGACTATTCCCCCACATGATGTCATTTTTTTTAAACACAGCTATTAAAATTTTGTTTTGCTTTCAGTGAACTCAGTCACATATGGACTGCGTATTTCTGTTTTGCTCATGTAGGATGCCTCAGAGGAAAGTTCATTACATCAAGGACGGGTTTAAGCAAAGCCAGATCTCCTATAATCCTGTGAGTCCATTCAGAGTCACCCTTTGTGTTGTTGATATGAGGTCATTCTTTCACGTTTTGCAAGAGTGTTGTTAAGTCAGAGGATCCAACCGGTGCTTCTAGCTGCAGGGGTTCTGTTTCAGAATGGGTGCACCTTTATTCATGTTTGGTGTGTATGCCTAGGAAATTTGTACAAATAGTCAATGGTTTGGATATGCAGACCTGCAAGCATCTGGTGACGTTATCCTTTGACTGTGTTCCTGTGGTGTCCCAGAGGCATCAGATTTCCACTAATGTATTCCTTAAATAGATAAGTTAAAAAACAATATATTCAAATATATTCAAGTTTTTTCTCATTAAACATCTCACATTTACTTTGCTGTTAATATAGTTTCATAAAAATCATTATGTCTTCACTTAAGACGTGAGATCAGTGTGTCAACTTCCCAGTGCTTTGGCCCTGCTGTTTTCTAGAAAGTTCTTCACGTCTGCGATCAGACATGTGGCATCTGTTTGTGGTCCTTTGTATTCATTGCTGTATAAGGCTTTGTATAAGGGTTTCATTAGTAAAGATAATCAGTGAGGAAAATGTGAAATGATGTGATGGAAATGGAAAAATGTCACGAAGAAGATATGAAAGATCTTGAAGCAAAACCGGAGCAAAACAAGAACTAAATGATTTGGGTTGGAACATGACGTATGAAATAGAAATGAGAGACTGTTAACTGTAAAAACGTGTCTTTGAAATTTTATATAAGGAACTGCCGCCACTGGTCTGCCTTAGTTTTTTCAGCCCATGTGTTTGTAACATAATCTACATGCTAATTATAACTGTATTTACTCAGGCCTCAGTGTTGTTGTTTTATCTGTCACTGAGAGTATTACACTGTTGTAAATTCCTAAAAAACAACCTCCAAGGGTCACTTCACATTCCACAGCCACTCTAAGGTTGCACTTATAAATCATTAAAAAACAAACAAAGTTTGAAGGCTACATTAACCTAAAAGTGTCTGTGGGTGACGGTCACACGTTGGTGGTAATGAGGTAACACTCGAAACTACTTAGAATTTTTTCTTCCCCATCACCTCATCAGTACTTCTTCACCAGAAAAACCCCGCAGACTGCAACCACTTAATAATGTGGTGATGATGTATGCTAAACTGTTTAAGGAGTGAGCTCTTTAAACTTGAGGGATCCTCAGTGTTTGGAGAAAATTCAGATAATAGAATTTAAAAAATAAAACAAAAACTTAAGTACTGATGTGTCAGACAGTAGATACTTTTATCTACATATAGTGTGATATAGTAAAAACAAGATGATGAGGTCATTGTGAAGAAACTTTCCAGCAATGACTTTCACAATTTAACATGAAGACTCTCCTTGATTCTGTTTCACACGCTGATGATGAAATTCTGCTACTAAATTAAAGGCTTCTCTCCAAACATGACTTTTGTTAGATTCACTTGTATGAGCTCTTCTAACATTTAGCCTGTGTGTTGTAAGATTTACCCAGCTTGGTTAAAACTTGTTTAAAACTTGTTTCAAGTGCCCAGTTCCCCAGACATGGATTAGCCAGAACACAAAAACTTTTTTTTTCTTTCTTTTTTTTTTTTTTTTACCTGGGATTAGGGCTGCCACGATTAGTCGACTAGTCACGATTACGTCGACTATCAAAATCGTCGACGACTGATTTAATAGTCGACGCGTCATTTGAAGCTTTGTAAGATCCCAAAAGCAGGAATAAGTAGCAGGATTTAAGAGTGTAATAACGGACTGAAACAGAAGATGGCAGCACTGCATGTACAAGGATGCCAGCTGCCGTTAAACCCCGAAGAAGAAGAAACTGTGTCCCAGAATTCATAGCGCGGCCCACCGCAGTTGTCAACAATGGCGGCAGCTAGTTAGTTTTAATATTACTCTTATTATTCTTTCTGGGTCACAAAATAAACGTTTAACATATTTTCAGGCGAGAATGTAGCTGTGTAAACCTCAAATATCTGCTCAGTTTATCAAGACACCACATATTTACAAAAGCGCTCCGACGTTTTCGGAGGCGTCTGTTACCCACTAGCTCAATAGCTAGCCGGGGGCCATGAGAGCACCGGACTCCCGGCAGATCGTTTTCAAACCCACCGCCCTACTCAGGTTAAACATATACAAGTCACTTAGATAACTTAAAAATGTTATTGTTTGGCTTTTTTCAGTATTTTATTTGTTCCTGAGTAAATCGGCTGAGTTTATTAAACTCCACCGAAACAATCTGCACATTTAATTAGAATTCAATTAACTATCATCTTGTCTTTATTTTTAGTTAGCACAGACCTTAAACACTTAAAGCTGTAAGCTAATGATAGTTATATAAGAGCAGATGCTGCTGGTGCAATAAGCTGTACTTTTACGTTCAATGGATGATGATCTGATTAGTCGACTAATCGCAAAAATAATCGGTGACTAGTCGACTATCAAAATAATCGTTTGTGGCAGCCCTACCTGGGATTAGGCTTAATCCACATCTTTGAAAGAAGCTAAAAAATAGTTTTGATGTAGAGATGAGTCATTCAATTCAATTCAAGTCATTTCAATTAAATTCTGTGTTACTTATATGCCACTTAATCACAACAACAGCGGCCTCAAGGTGCTTTATAATATCTACAGTAATAGAGAGAAAACGTCAACAATCGAACAACCCCTATGAGCAAACACCTGGTGACGGTGTAAAGGAAAAACTCTGTTTTAACAGGAAGAAAACCAGGTTAAGGGAAAGAGAAGCCATCTGCCGTGATCGGACACGGCAAGGCAGACTGTAGAAGAGAACCAGCGTTTAATAACTCTTATGATTAGACTTAGTAACAAATAATGTACCAACTATTTGGCAAGTGTAGCTGTTGTGTAGCTAACTTCTATCAGTTTGCTGAATATTAAACTAATTGAGAAGATTAAATAAACTAATTTCAAGTTACAGTGCACTAGGCTGTTAATGACACCAAACAAACCAACTTCCTTCATGAATGTTATATATAGAATTACATATATACATGTAGAAGAAATTAGCATTAAAACTGCACTTTTAGTAAACTCCACACTCTTTAAAAACATCATTAGTATAAACATTTGAGCACAGAAGCTGCAAAGACCTCAACTGTTCTTTAGCTTCATTTCTCTCTGTCATCCCATGAACATGGCGCACGTGGCAGCAGAGTAACGGCAGCTTGACCCGGTTACTCCTGGACCCCGTGGACCCACTTCCTCTCCCCCCCAGGCAGACATGTGTTCTCTGTTTGGTTTGTGTTCACTCGAAGAGAACACGAGGCTAGCGCACACCATCGCACACACTCTTGAGCATGACTATGAGCTAATGCAGACTCGACACACGCCCACAGACCTTATGTCAGGATAGGATGTGGAACCAGTGGTGTATTAATGCATTTGGTGTTTCTCAAACCTTTTTTTCTTTTTCTTTTTTCCATTGAGTGATTTCGTATTTCATCTTTTGTCCTTTATTTTTAATCACTCAATCCACACTTTAGAGGGAGACCACGTCCTAAGTGTGAGGGGAGCAGCTGTCGCCTGTCACATGCGGGTTTAAAGAGGGTGTGTGTGTCTGTTGTGTCTGCATAGCAAGCAAATGGCCGCCACAGAGTCAGGGCGTGCAGAGCCACACGTCCGTTTCATCTCCGTCCAGCTGTCCTCTCTTCCTGTCTTCTTAATTTATTTGCAGGGCTGCACCTAAGAGAAATCTACACCTTAGAGAAAATGTGGCGCTAAAAATAATCGGGCAGCTTTTGTGTTTAACTTTACAATGATCTCCCATTCTCACAGCACTTGCTGCTTTAGGTTGTGTTTACATGTCCTTTCGAAGTCACGGTGTAATTTTTATGGCTCCTCTTTTTGTGACTGCTTAGTTGACGAATAAAGATGTTAAGCTGGTCGATTAACCTCGCAGCTGCCTCGTTCCCTGTGTCCATTACAGAGCCTATTTTCTATTTTCTCCTCTTTTGTTCTTAGGATACAAGTCGACTCTTATTCTCCTGTTAGTGGCAGACTCTAACTTTTGTTGTTTTTAACTTCAAAAGCCGAAACTGAAATATTTAACATACAAATAAGTCAGGATGGGGGCATATTTTATTGCTGTGTAGCTGGAAGGAGCTGAATTACTTTAAAAAGCCATAAATTAATTGCGGGGTCTCCCTTGCTGCAGCTCAAGGCCTCGACATGTGTTTACTTGTTTGTGTGTCTTCACTGCTGTTTTCCCAGGAGGGAGGAGTAGTCGACATATGGCTGTAGACGGAGGTTTTCATTGATTCTTTGATCTTCACTTTTCCCCTCTCTGTTTTTAGGTTTACTACCATTTAAAAGTAGTTCTGCTTAGAGGCTGATTCAGGTTTGCAGCCATGAGTCCTTTTTATAATGACCTGAATCATATGCAGTATTGCAGGGGCACAGTCAACGTTAATATTTCATCAGGTATTCTGGTGATTATTTCTCCACTAGTTTATCAGAAAGTTAAATAACGGAACAGCTGAATGAGTAAATTCTGTTTGCATGTGATTGATTATTCTTTGTCCAGCTCTCCT
The DNA here is from genome assembly GCF_964374335.1 of Astatotilapia calliptera. Lineage (NCBI taxonomy): Eukaryota > Metazoa > Chordata > Actinopteri > Cichliformes > Cichlidae > Astatotilapia > Astatotilapia calliptera. The sequence goes on from NC_137435.1 coordinate 19,615,495, forward strand.
CCACGCGGTGCCCCTTCTTAGTCCTCCTGTATCTCATTAGCATTGTAAATCAGTGCAGTTGAGGAGTGCTGTCAAGGGGTCCACTCCCTCCAAAAATTTCTGCCACTAAAAGCAAAAAATGGACTAACAAGCACAGCCTCTGGGGAGCAAATGGCTCTCATGGGCTTGACCTTAGGTACTTAATTTCATGTCTCATGTTTAATCATTAAGCCTTTGAGTGGGTGGATCGTTTGCACGGACAGGCGCCACATTACCTGAAGGAGTCGATAATAATACATCGAAGGCTACTTAATCGATTATTTTAGTCGATGAGTGTCGCAACAAGCAAGGACAGGGAGCGGCATTAAAAGTGGGGGTGTTGATGCTTGATTTTTCTGGTCATGTTAGTGGTCTCTGGTCTGAGGAACACCCAGAGCTTCACCCTCAGAGCTGCCAGTATGAATTATCGGCTGGTCTGTTTTCTTTATTGGCCATAACTCAATTCTCTCTCTTGTTTGCAAAACTGCCCCGAGCTCTGGAGGGCATCTGGCAGCAGCAAACTCGATGTTTGTGCATGAGACTAATGATTACCCTCAATCACCAGATCTCGCCCTTCTTTCCAGAGGCAGCCTCGTGTTGCTTGTTGCTCAAAAACCCTGAAATATTGCTACATTTTTCGTCTTTAGATAGGAGAAAAATCTATTTAACATCGGACTCCACCACTCTGTTTACATGTTCATTTATGTGTTTGCATGTATGTGTGTTTTTTAACAGGTCGCAGGGGAACAGAAATATCACCCAGAATGCTTCACATGTCTGAACTGCCGATCGTTCATCGGTGATGGAGACACATACGCTCTGGTGGAGAGATCTAAATTGTACTGGTGAGCATCCGTCACTGTAAAGTTTAAACAAAAAAGCTGAGGCGCTTGCTTTATGTGTCACATCCATCATAGCCTGTGAAACTAGTACTCATGATCTTTCTCCAGTTTCATCCTCTGCCATAAGCTAATCCGCTCAGAATCTGTAGGAAAGCTCGAAAGTGTGCCATAAGCTGCTGTTGATTGACAAAATCTCAAATTTATTTCGCTTATTTCTGGCTTCAAAGGGCTTTTTGTTAACATTATGACAAACTGGTGACAACTGGCAGAAGACATGCTCATATCTGAGTGTGGTTTAAGCATGAAACAAGTCATAAAACCATTAAACTGGGAGAAGAATGCTTTTATTATCATATAAACAGTAGCTGCAGTTTGAACATCATATTGTTAGTTGCCAGCTTCCAATAGCTCCAGGGTTGCTTTAATGTTCTTGTCACAAGTTTCAGACTGTATCTATCAAAGAATATCACGAGAGAGGCGGCTAATTGTATTCTGCAGCAACATAATGACATCGCAGTGTCCATAAAGACTTAGATTCAACAAGAACAGTGAGTCTGGGGTTACATGAGAGACAGAAGACACTGAGACAGCCTAAATCTACAGAACTATGGCACCTCCCCCACAATACCTTTGAATTACTCACCTTGAGAGCTGGTGTTTTCTCAGATCATTACATTCAATGAGAGAGTCGCATGTTGCTGACTGACATGACACAGAAAGGATATCAGCAACAGCTTTACAGTTGGGGGGGGGGGGGGGGGGCATCACCTCATAGGTTATTAGTCACTTCATAACATTCTGACTTATCAAAGGTCAACCTGACTCAAAACAATGAGTGTACAGTGTTGTCTTAGCTGAGCCGAAGCAACATGTGACACTGTGAAAATTATTGTAATGAGAAGTTGATTTTTCATACAAACCTCACGAGGATTCCTATTATCTGTTTTATTACTGCTGTTCTCATTTTTAGAAAAATAAATAAAATAAAAATAAATTCTATTTTTAATCTCTACTTCTCTTCCTCTCTGGCTCCAGTGGTCACTGCTACTACCAGACCATCGTGACCCCGGTGTCGCTACCGGACTCGCCATGCTCACGGATCCCTCACACGGTCACACTGGTGTCCATCCCGGCCTCCGCTGATGGCAACAATGGACGCAAAGGGCGCGGTTTCTCCGTGGCAATTGACCAGCCGCTAAGCCCGACCAACGGCTACAGTCCCGAACATGGACACACCGTCAGAGTCTCCCAGTGAGCCACGTTTGTGTTTTGTGGATAAAATGAATATCGTGTTTCAGTTTGTGGAATGTAGAGCAAGTGGAAAATGAAGAGGAAAGGCGGAATGAGTTAAGAGATGCAGCATTAGGGAAGGTTAATGGTGGAGGACAAAGGATAAAGGAGGGGGATTTATAAATGGAGGCCAGAGTGATAGATGAGATTCATTTAAAATGTATAATAGAGTGGAAGGATAGTCACTGTTATTCAAATGAGCTCAGACTTATCTGCTCTCTGGACAATACTAAAAGAAAAATGTCCCCTGTGTGTACAAAGGTGTTTAAGGAGATTTCTTTTTGTTTCCAGGGTGGATGCCGACTGCATCAGCCCAGATGTGAAAAATTCCATTCACGTTGGAGACCGGATCTTAGAAATTAATGGGACGCCCATTCACAACGTTCCTCTGGATGAGGTATTCATCACTATTTTTATGTGTTTGCTGCTAAAAGATGATGCTTTAGTTTCACTCAGGCGGTTCTCTGTGTTCCTATTGTTTTGGAGGAAAATGATGATATCCATCTTCAGCTTTTGAGGATTTCCAGTGGCAAGATAAGACTTAATAATATAACCAGCTGTTTAAATAAATAAATGTTTCAGTAAATTCATAAGGGAAGTTACTGAAGCATGAGTGCTTCATCTAACCCTGAACTTATAAGCAAATCCAACCAGAGCACTTCAATGAGCCGATATATCCTTTTAAGTTTTGAAATGCATTAGTGCCGTTCACTTTTTGATCTGACCATCCTGTCTGATCTGTCTCTTCTTCTCCAGATTGACCTGCTGATCCAGGAAACGAGCCGGCTGCTGCAGCTCACCATCGAACACGACCCTCACAGCCAGTCGGGACAGGAGGGAGGCTCCTCGGAGGCTGAGGACCAGGTGGACGGTCCGTTGTCCACCCCACTGTCAGAAGGGCCCAGCCCCATCCTACCCATCACCCAGCCCCCCAATCCAGACATCAGCAACCTGAAATCCCGCATCATCACGTAAGACATCAATGCAGCAGCTAATATACTTTTATCACAGTTTGCTACAAAGAGTTAAATGTATGTTCTCATCTTCCCATTAATAAAGTGTGAACACCTTCCTTCATGAAAAGGTTGATTTCTTTGTTTTCCTCTCTTTTAGGCGAAGTTACAGCACTGATAAGTCGCCTGGATCCAGCAATGCCGCGTCACCAATCTCCCAGAGGAAGGACATCAATCGGTCTGAGTCACTTCGGGTCGTCTCAAACCGGACTCACCGTATCTTCCGCCCATCTGACCTCATCCACGGAGAAGTGCTGGGGAAGGGATGCTTTGGACAAGCCATAAAGGTAGATTTGAGTTGGCAGAGACTCCTTAGACTCATTAGTTGCATGCTACATTGTAAATGTAGCATGCAACGAGTCATACTGAAAAAAATCCAGAAGGGGGAAGCATTGAGATGAAAGAAGTGTATAGTGGAAGGCGGATGGAATGACTGGGGATTTATCACATCAGGGAATTTTTCTTTTTTAAGTTTTGTCTCTTAACATTGCTTCAGTCAGTGTTGCTTAACTTGATTTGTGCATTGTGTCTTGTTAAAGGTGACACACAGAGAGACGGGTGAGGTGATGGTGATGAAAGAGCTGATCCGCTTTGATGACGAGACTCAAAAAACATTCCTCAAAGAGGTGAGTGGAGACAGACAATCTCAGAGACTTCAGACTGTGAATGAAACATAACACAGAGCAGCTTGTGCACCAAAGTTATTGTTGTTTTTTCTTCTATAAGCCAAAGCTAAAGATTGTAGTTAAAGTGAGACATTCCTGAATGTAGGAAAGGGGTAAATGAAAAAGGCAGATGTCTCACACCTGAAGAGAAAATGAAATTAAAAAGGCATAAACTCCCCTTTGAAATAATATCAGTTCACTATGCTCACATAGTCCTGTCTCCCAAAAATGATGGCTGGGCAGATTTTATTTTACCGCCCACATTAAACTTTATCTCTCTGCCGACCTCCCTAAAGAGAGCCGATAGCAGAGGATGACTCAGGTTGAGATTTCTGTGAGGCTTTTTGGGGTTTGAAGATCTGAATCACTCCTCGTGTTCCTGTTTGGCGCTAGATTAGCCTCATTCATCCAGTTAACTGCCTCCTAAATGGGATGTTTGAAGCTCAGAAAAATGGTTCCACTTTAGTTGTGGATTATGAGTGGGTATTTAGCTTTATTATTGGGTTGAAACAGTGAGGAGTCTTGTAATTAGAAAAGTGAGTAAAGAGATTCGCTGTAAAATGAGCCCCAGTCACAGCTAAGCAATGATTATTACTCGTGCTGGCTGCTTGTTTGTAGGTGGCCCAAGTCTTAAATTACTGAGTCTCGTGTAATCCTCATCGGTGAAGATTAGAAAAGAAGGAGGCAAACATTTCAGATGTCATGTGTAACAGTGGCGTGCTGCCTCCTCCATGTGACTTTAGTTTTACCAGTAGTGTAGTCACATTTGTAAAGTAGCAGAAGTAATTGCAAAAATATTAACACTGACTGTCATAATTTGTTCAGGTGATAGTTTTGTACTGTGAATATTTAAGATCCCTTACAGCTGCTGTGGACTTTTCCCAGAGATGTGTGAAAATAAATAATTATTTGTGTCTTTAAGGTGAAAGTCATGCGATGCCTGGATCACCCCAATGTGCTCAAGTTCATCGGAGTCCTCTACAAAGACAAGAGACTCAACTTCATCGCAGAGTACATCAAAGGAGGCACTTTGCGGGAAATCATCAAGAAAATGGTAAACAAATGGGGGGGTGTTTGTTTCCTATATGGAATTCCAATGCACAGACTAGCATGGTTATTATTAATAAGGATAATAATAAAAATAAAGAAGAAGGGATTCATCACTTTATACCAGTATGTTACATTAAGTTGTGTGTTTTGGTTTTTCCTATAGGACTCAAACTATCCCTGGAACCAGCGGGTCAGTTTTGCTAAGGACATCGCTGCTGGGATGGTGAGTGTATATACTGTTAATACACTCTGGAAAACAAACCAAGGTTTTTCTGCATGGAGAAAGTGGTTTAGATCATTATTATTGTTTTGCCACTGCATACACAAAAACACAGAACACGACACTGCCAGACTCTAAAACATACAGAGGGAAGTGAAGATGGTGCGGTTGTATTGTCAATAACAAAACATAACCAAGATCATAACCTTATAAATAAAAATCAAATCCTGTTGAGCCAAGAGAAAAGTAGAGATCAGTGGTTGTGAGAGATAACCACCGCTTCCTGTTAGATGCACTCTGAATATCTGCTGTACACATACTTTTTGCTTTAGTCTTGCTGTTGTCTCCCTCTAGTGGTCATGTTTGTGAGCTACAACACTTGTGAGGTACTTTTCTTACTATAAAGGTTAAATCGGAGCATAAATTCCTGCAGGATAAGAACACAGGTTCTCTGGATTCCCCCCCAGATAGCTGTACAGTGATGCATATCAAGCATGACTGTGTTATTGTATATTCAGCAAGAGCTTTTTGAAATAAACCCAGACAGTATTGTTCGACTTGGCAGTGTTCTACTTACAGATTATCAAAAGACTGTTTATTTATTTTTATTCTTCCTGCCTTTCCTTCCTCTCCTATCTGTCTGTCATTCAGGCATATCTGCACTCCATGAACATTATTCACCGGGACCTGAACTCTCACAACTGTCTAGTCCGAGAGGTAAGAACTTGTCTTCCTGTACACTTTTGTGTTTGTGCCGACATACCTCTGCACATACAGCATGTTTTCTTTAAGGATTTAGGACGGCGCACCTGCCATTCGCTCATACAAAAACAAAAAAGGCCTTTGTTCGCAGTTGCTATGGGAGACTAAGACGACTTAAAAAACACTCCACACAAGAAGCTTAAAGCAGAAACATTCAGCTTGCCGGACCTAAACAAGGGGAGTGCTGAACACGTGTCACATGACAACAAAATGTTTGCCTGACAGCCTGGAGATTAATTTTAAGCTCACTAGCGAAGCTTAAAGCTGATTCACCACAGATATATCCCTGAACACTATGTCTGTCTTTTTTTCAGAAGTGATGATGTTGATAGTGAAAAGAGTGAATCCAGAACTAGTAACTAGCAGGTTGACGCTTTTTTCAGACAGTGTTTCCCTCAAGCTGTAAAGCGAATGAACTAAATATGCCCATTTCCTTTATGAAAAGTGAACAAGTCATTAAACCTGTCAGCCTGTGGTCTCACACACAAGCTGTCCCCTGCTCCCAGCAAGTGATTTCATTGCATCTGACATCATTTTATACTGTGAATGTCGTTAATGTGAATACTTTGTGTAGTAAAAATCACATTTAGTGACTTTTGGTGAGTATGCTTGTTGCATAAAAATAAAATGTTTTGGCATATTTCACTTTAAAGAACAACACAGTGGTGGTGGCAGACTTCGGGCTGGCTCGACTCATGGTGGACGACAAGAACGGGGAAAAGCTGACGCAGGGAAAGCTGTCTGGCATCAAGAGGCCCGACCGCCGGAAGAGATACACGGTGGTGGGAAACCCCTACTGGATGGCTCCAGAGATGATCCATGGTATGAACTACAGGAAGTGATCCATGTCCTTGCTTACCTGTGCTAATCACAAATATTTTATTGAGTATGAGATCACCAAAAATATTTTGTCTTTTTTCATCGCAGGGAAGAGCTACGATGAGAGAGTAGACATCTTTTCCTTTGGTATCATGCTCTGCGAGGTAAGCTATCCATCAGCTGCTCTGGATATTTTGAATTCCTGAAGTTATATTTTTTTCATGAATAAACCCGGAGATCTCAAATGTCTTCAGGGCCTCCAGATGATAAAACCAGTCTAAGGTGTTATTCTGTAATTAGAGGAAAAAGTTAACACTGTCAAACCTTGAATTTAGCCTCATATGAAACACACCATTACATTTTATGAGGGGAACAGTCTTCCTTCTCCCAAACTCCACATTTCTTAGAGGGGGAAAACTGCTTTCCGACTGAGCATCCAGCGCCACAGTGATGAAGGCTTGCAGCCTGGCCACACACCATCCACATAATTTGGGCCCAACAGTGTAGGAGCTCCAGTATGAGTTCTCCAGATGAACGTTATTATCCAGAGAACATTACAGGGATTAGAGGGCAGGAAAGCAAAGAAGTCTTCATGTGGCTGCTGACGGGCACACAAATGATAGTTGTGGTCTGCTGGCACCATGAGCTTCTGTTTGGGGGGTTTGCTGGTTTTCAGCTGGAGGGCTGACCAAGACTGGGGGAGACTTCTGACACTTTGATCTTTAACTCTTTTTGCTCTTTCTTGCTCTTTCCAGGTCATTGGCAGGGTGAATGCTGACCCCGACTACCTCCCCAGAGCGACGGACTTTGGACTGAACATCTCGGGTTTCCTGGAGCACTACTGTCCCACCAACTGTCCCCGCGCCTTCTTCCCCATGGCTGCTGTGTGCTGTGACCTCGATGCAGACAAACGGTCAGACACCGGATTCATTTTGACATGTAACCTAAAGGGACAGTTCACCAAGAGTTGGATTATCACAGGAGCCAGCTTTTTATTTAAAGAGGTTTTTCTGATACTAACCAACCAAAAAAAACTATTTTCTCGATCCTTTGAAACTGGCCTAAACTTCCAATTCTAACAACTTTGGTTAATTCAGCACATTAAAAGGATTAAACAAGCATAAATCCTTCACTGTGTTGTATGACTAACTCAAGTAAATGCCCGTCAGGTACCTGGATTTTTCAATTCTGAGCAAAAAAATCAAGTTTTATTGTGTTTTGAGGTGAACTGTCCCTTTAATTTATAACAAAAGAACTTGATAAATACAAATAAATTGGAGAGGTTTACAAACTGTGGTGTCCGTCTGCTTTCTTAATACACAGGCCTGCTTTCTCGAAACTGGAGGAGTGGCTGGAGAACCTAAAGATGCACTTGGACATCGGTCTGCCCCTGATGTCCGAAGTGGATCAGCTGCACAAGGCCTTCTGGGAGCACCACAGCATAACACGTCCTGAGAACGGCCTGCACACCCACCCCGAGCAGCCAGAGTAGACCCGAGCAAAACAGGGACAAGTGGGACGTTATCAGTAACCCCCACAGGGGTGGCGACCACCTTGCCTGGATTGGCGCAGCGGGCGGAGGAGTCATGTAAATACCCCTCCGTGTTTGCGGGAGCAGACTGGCTCAGGCTCAGTAAATAGACTCAGGGGGAAAAATGTCAAACTGAGAAAGCCACCTGCGCACACATATTGACTTTCAAAGTAAAATCAAGAGACATTAATTAGAATTGCTTGATTCTGCTGCACCTGAAGCTACAATGGAGCACATCATATGCAATCAGACCCGACTTTCAAATCACAAATCAGCTCTCGAATCATGTAGATTTAACTTTAGAGGTCATACCAGGTCAAGAATACTTGCTGTACTATTGTAGTGTGTATGTTCATGTGGAAATATAATCCCCCCGCCCCCACCCCTAAAAACAATGCATACAGCAGACCTTCACTTTAGGCATCTACAGAATATATTGTGCAGTAGGCGTTTGCAGGTTTGGTTTTGCTTTCTGTTTGGACGTCAAAGACGAGGGAGTGTGAGTGTGTGTGTATGTCTGTGTGTGTCGTTTAGAGGTTTAGATCGACTCATGAAGCAAACCCTTTCAAGCTTTAAATAGTTCACAGAAGAGCGCATGACTGTAAATAATGCTGTCAGGGCAAATCCTGGTTCTTCGTGTCCCTCTGACCTCATTTGGTCACAAACCACTAATCTACTTGTGTTGCTGCCCCTCTCCCCTATTTCTTGTGTAGCACTGACTTTCACATGGAGGTACACGCACCCCTTTTTGGCCTAGATTTGGTACGTTGTCTCTCAGTTTTAAGAGCCGTTGGCATATCTCATCCGCACCGACATTTAAAGACTTAGCAGTGTACATAACCTATGACAATGTAAATGTTTTAAATATAGTAAATGTACAGACATATTTTATATACGTACGCGACATTGCCATATTTTTATTGGCCGACCAGAAATGGAGAGTAGAGGTTTGACTGCAGTTAAAAAGGCACAGCCGAAAGGTTTTTTTCTTCCCCCCCTCTTCTCTTTCTACATTTCCACCACTGTGGCAGGTTTGGGGCTTTTACTGTTCGACGTATGTGCAATCTTAATCCCTAAAACGTTATTTTAAACCCCGTAAATGTTACATTTTCGTCTTTTCTCTCTATCCGAAAAAGCAGCAGTCAACCTGCGAGCTTTTGTGTCGCCACAGATGTCCGCTGGAATAAACGTTAAAATAATACTGGATCAATCTAATCGCATCAAATGGCTTTAAACTAGCTGAAACTCTAAGACTACTACAATTATATGTGGTTTTGAGAGCAATCAAGCAGTTCTTAAGGGTTCCCTCTTCTCTCGTGTACTGTACAGTAGTTAAGGTACTGCCTCATTACGTCAGCTGTCTGTCTCACACCTCTGTCTCTTGTTTACATGTAAACGCTGGCTGTAAATATCACTGTATTCCTTCCATTGTCTGTGTGCATCCTCAGAAATAATCTCCTTTGCACCTTCTAACATGAGACATTTATATCTGTTTGTTTGTTTGTTTGTTTTTTTAATCCTGCTGATGTTTTCACAAGCTGCATGATATTCTTGCTAGGTCTGCTCAGCTTCTGAACAGAGTTATTTTTGTCTTTATTTGAGATTTTAAAAAAAAAAATTATAAAAGAAAGACAAAAAGTGTAAACAGAGTAAGCCGGGGTTTTAAAAAAAGGAAAAAACAAAACACAGCATCCCTCTCTCTCTTTTTGTTTTTAATAGCTATATACCCACTGAAATCTTTTTGTACACATTTGAGTACTTTGATTTGCACTATATAACCAAGTGGCTATTTAAAGCCACGTTTGTTAATTTTTCTCTCTTGGGCTACTTGTGATAAGGAAATAATGTCAGTTCAGGTTGAAATATGAATGCAAGACACTGATAGAGCCTTTTAACTATAAAAAATGGGATCCGGGAAATTCATCCTCTCGATAGCAAACTGTACCATGTTTGGAGCGTGCTTCTGATTTATTATGAAGATGCATTTACACGGTTAAACTTTAAATACTGTCTTTTGGTAGCAGATTCGTCAACCCCTCCTCTCATATATCTGAGGTAATATTGCTAATAGTTTCGTTTCAGCACCACTTTTTCTACCTAAATAAAGCTAAAGTTTCCAAGCTTTTGCTACCGTGAGGATGAGATGTCCCGGCTCTGCCTGCTGCCTACAGACCAGTCCTTTGCGAATGATGTTCTGTGTTGTTTCTGACTGCTTGTTCCATGTATGACGCCCACAGAGGATGCAACCACTGCTGGTCTTTCTGACAATAGAACACTTCCTCACCTTTTCATTGTACTCTTTTTGGCTCAGGGCCGTAATATTCTGGAGCTTTTTCTTGATTCAGTTAATCCAGCAGCTTTGCAGAAAACCGCTCCTCAGCACCGACACTAAGAAAACATGTAAACTATGTCAGTATGTACGCTCGTAACACAAATACGCTTCTGTAAAGTGAGCTCCTCCCAGTTTATGTGTTCGTCCGTGGGCAAATTTTCTTTCTCCATCCCTGTCTGAGCCATGTTGAGCATGTTAGGCGTGTCTGTGAGGAAGTGTTGATGATCGCCGAGAATGTCGCCGCAGCACTTCTTTGCAAAGGATCGTTACCTCTGAACAATGCTGTGCCTTTGTTGTAAGCTAGCCTTGCCAACGATTTGAAAACATGAACTGATTTCCCTTTTTTTAATGTATCATAAGTGCAAGCCTGATTCAAGTGGGTTGATTATCGTTGCTGAAACCACGTTGTATGAGATTTCATCTTGTTCTGTAACGTATTTATATTTTCCAGATCTCCATTGTTAGTTTTGATATTTTGATATTTCTTTTTTGTCTTATTTAATTTTTTTCTTTCTTTCTTTCTTTTTTTTTTTACACAAGCTGTGAAAACAATTCTGCACTTTAATCCTGAACGTTTAGACTCTGAGGAGGCAACTTTTTTTTTTCCATTTTGTCACAGCTACAAATAAAACTGTTGCTCCTTAAAATAAACCAGGTGTCTGTTCTTCTTACACAATACTATGCAACAGTCTGGAGGCAGCCTTTGTTTCTTTATATGGTGCGAGGAAAATGGGAAATGTTTGCAGCAGTTTAATGAAATATGCAGACATGCATAGAAATACTGTATATAAGGCAACAACAGAGATCCAAGCTTGAAAGTCAATATTTGTCTTGACCACTTTTATTCTCCAACACGGCATGAACAAGCAGCTTTCTTGTCATTTGTTTAAGCAGTCTTCAGGAATAGTTCTGGTTCCTCTGAAGTGATGTATATAAAAAATGATGTGTCACTTAAGGCTTTTGTGCAGTATTATATCTATATTCACTCTGCGATTAACCTCCTTCCACTACTGAAGCACCAGTGAGCTCTAAATATGGTTGTTCCGATGACATGCGCTTATCTCGGAGAGCAGTATCAGCACTAGCTGCAGAGAAACTGTGTGGGCAACATTAAAGTGATAAAAATAGTGCTTGTTTCAACTTGGGATGATGAGGGGAATGAGTATTTTAAAAAAGTGTTTACAAAGCAACCACCAGATGTCACCATGTGTCTCTTATTATATCCACTCATCATTTAGATTCATTTACAGTTAGCAGTATACACCTGTCACTACTACTGTTAAAAACAATAAACAAGCACAGCACGAGTGGAAGACATGTTTACAGCTTTTTCTTAAATTAAAGCGCACAGTTTAAAGATAATTGTATTAAATCAGAAACAGTCCAGCTAAAAGCAAATCTACTCTTGTAGTACTGCTGAAGTCTTATTATTTAAGCATGAATTTCAGTGTTGAGTTGTGGAGGTGCAGTTTTCAGATTCTAAAATGAGAGTATGTAAGTAAGAAATTAGTGAGAAATGCAGTTATCACAGCTTCAACGAGGTGTCACCCTCAAGTGTGTTGCTTTGTCACATCAACACTTTTCACAGATCTTCAGCTGACTCCAATCTGAGACGATACAAACTGCAGATCTTCATGTCTGAGAACCATGAAAGAGTTGAAGTTGTATCCTGCTTTATTCCCTTACTTGGAGTCACGGTTTTCATTTTTAATTATAAAGAGAAGATTCACAGTCAGATTCTTAAGTGGTCTAACGGGCTGATTAGTGTACATCAAACAGTTGCAAGGGTTGGATGTGCAGAACAAAGTTTAAAAACAGCTTTACTCCAGCAGCCATCACTCAGATGAACAAATTGTAGCCTTTTTACTTTGTGGGTTACTGAATGCTCAAAATGATTTAGTTCTTTTTTCAATCTTTTTGTACTATGCTTATGTTGTCTGCTGTGTGTTGAAACTGTGCATGTGAGGATTGATGACTCAGGATTACAGAACAAATCTACCTATGGATACAAATAAAGTAACCTGAACCTGTTTATACATCAAAATCAATTAATTATAGATTGGCACTAACTAATAAATACACATGTAAAAGCTCAAATTTTAGGCTGGTTAGACGAATGTTTCAGCCTAAGCTGGCAAAGCATCTTATGGGTGGAAACAGCATCTAGCTACTGAAAATAATAATATTTAAAATAAGTAAATTTCCCCCCAAAATTTAAGTGCAATATTTTGGTGAACATCTTGAATCAAAGCCGGATGTCTACACTTCAATCACATCATGTCAAATATTTTGCGAAACTGAACCGCGTCACCGTCATATGTTTACAATACTTTTGTTCGATTGTAGAATTTTGATAGACGGAAATGACCCCCAACTAATCACCGCCTCCTCCCTCAAAAAGAAATACTAAATAAAGTAAAAACTAAATAAAAAAACGGAGTTTAGCTTTGTCGTTATTTGTGACGCTCCAACGTTCACACACACCTGTGTTTACCTGTCCTCCTCCGATGCTAACAGCTTCCCCGGAGTGCTGCAGTTTATTCCTCTGAGACGCACGTGACCGTTCTTCCCGACGCGCATCCACGTGCGATTGTTTTCATTCCGACGATGCTGCGGCAACCGCGGCTGCTCTCTGACGTCACCGAGCTGGCAGTCAGGAGGCGGCTCGACAGTTTGAACCGCGAACGGAGAGAGAGTGTGTGTGAGAGAGAGAGAGCGAGCGAGAGAGAGTGTGTGTGTATGTATGTGTAGACACGGGTTTGTCCGGTTACGGCACGCAGGCGAGTGTTTTACAGTCACGGTTCAGATTCGGAGAGAAAATTAAGGAAAATACCGACGAAGAAGAGGAGGGGGGGAAAGAGAAGAAGAAGGTCGCGGCCTTTGGCGCTCAGTGAAACTTTAAGATGGAAAATTCATCCAGCAACAGCCGGTTTCGGTCCGCAATGTTCAACCACGGTGAGTCCTCACATCCGACACTGAATGCGGAGATGCTCGTCTACTTTCTGAATAGGACCTACCTAAGAAAAAATAAATAAATAATCACATGTCCTTCCTTTTAAACTGTATTATTGTTATAATTTAATCAGTTAAACACACAAATCGTCACAATCTTCATCATCTCAGGTCTGTTTGGCTACAGCTCCGGGTTGTAAGCCGGTGATATAAGTGCAGGTTTTATTTTTATGGGTCTACTCAGACAGACAGGACAGGATTGAGGGTACACTTCGTCCCGCTGAATGAAAAATCCTTGGAAAGCCTGGCAGCAGCCTGAGCTCCACACGGGACGACAGCACTATAATTCTGCAGCTAAAGACTCACCACACCGAACTATTTCTGGACTACGCAGATCTGCAGTCAGCTCCATAAATATTTGGACAGCGACACTGTGTTTTTTTTTTTGCTTTTTTGTTGTTTTTTGTTGTTTTGTTTTTTTAATCTCTGTAATCTGCTGTGTTTAGCATCAAAGGATTGAAATGAGCCTTTACGAGGTGATTAAAATGGAGACATTTGGCTTTAATTCAAGAGGTTTAACAAAACTCTGGAAGGGGGGCTATAGACATCAAGTGCAGAGTTTCCTCCCCATCCAGCTGCCTTCACTTGGCTGGTAATTAGTGTAGCTATGTGCCCTGAAAGGGTTAATGCAGATAAGGACCACAGCTTCATTGTGTCATTATAAAACCAGTGTGGTGAAGTACAGAGGCAAAATGACTGTACTGGGGAGATGGATGGAGAGCTTGGAGTGTATATTACACCATCACCATAAAACAAAAAGTTCTGGTTCAGTTTGTTGCCTCAGATCGCTTTTCACTGACACCTTTATGTTTTTCTTTCTCCTTTGGATGTTGTGGATTCGACAGCCCAAAACCAAACATTGGGCTCCACTGTTGGGTTTTTCTAAGCCAAGATATTTGTAAAGTTTGTCTTTTTCAGTGGTATTTTAGAAATTTGTGGACACATTGTGTTCTCTTGACATCAAATAGATTTGGTTCCCTGTTGTAAACAGTTTGAATCTCACCTGTATCTTATCGTGTCGGTGTGGGTACAGAGAGTAGTTTATTGGGCACAGTGATCTTGTGATGTGAAGTACCGGAGGCTGCAGTTGAGCTGAAACATTCCCCTCATTGAAACAGCTGCCCTGTGGTGTACTGTATGCACAGAAGGGTTGTGTAATGGATACAAACATGGCGAAAAGAAAGTGGGAGGTGATGAGTGCTCTTGTGCTGAGCGTTCATATGATATTCTTTTCGTGTGTTGCTCATGTCATATGTTGCACCCAGATGATTAGAAATATGCAGTGAACCTTTTACTTTGTCAGGTCTGTGCTCAGTGTCTCTGCTCTAAGTAGTAGTAAGGTTATACTACTATGCCGATTTAAGCAATAAAACAGCCCTTTAATACACAATAAGACCCAAATCCCTGTTGCAGGAAATGAGACTGTCCAGAGACAGATCTTCTGCATCCCTGATAAATAATTTTTGTGGAGTCTTTAGATTTCACAGCATAGTTCTAAGTTCAAATGTTAGAGCAAGCAGCAGGACATGGAAACACTTTCTTAGGTGTCATTTTTTTTCAGAACTGCTGGCATGTAATAAAATAGAACAATTAGTTTATTGTAAACATATGTAACTGGGTTTAATTAACAAATATACCAGATGTACTGTATGCGCTAAATACACTTTTTCACTCTGTTTGAAAGAAGGATAAATATTTTGGGAAGAAGTCAGAGTGATGTGGGTCTAAAATTATCCAAAGTGAACCCAGAGCTGTTTCTATTTGATTTGTATCCATAATAAAATGCCCAAGCTTTAATAGAGCTCAGTCTGTTAAATGCCAAAGATATATTACTCCTAAACCAAATGTTACACAATAGATAAGACAGGATGCATACTAGAAGACAAATAAGGTTTGAGGGCAATTTTAAACTCTTTTAAACATTTGGATCCCTCAGAGTTAATCATGCAGTGTTTGGTTTGTTATACATCGTAGAGGTATTGGGCCAAACCCCTTAATCTTTGAATTCCAGTGTTTCGTTTAGTCCCATTGTTGCTGGTGTATAAAATCCAGCACTTAGCTTCTTCCCTCCTAAATATTCCACAGTTAGCTGTAAGTGGTATTATTGCAAGGTGGAAGCATTTAGGAAGCACTGCATCTCCACCTGGCCTCAGCAACTGCAGAGCTTCCAGCCTCCTTTGGCATTAACATCAGCATGAAAACTGTGTGCTGGGAGCTTCTTAGCATGGGTTCCATGGCTGACAGTGGGTGTTTGGGACAGGTGGCACAGTGTTCCTCAGGGAAAGCCTTGTCCTCCTGCTTTGGCTGTGCTGACAGCCTCGCTGGTGGAGGATCTCAGCATGTAGGTCAAGAGAGAGAAAATTAGGAAGTGAACCAAGTAGCTTTTACACTACTGTAGTTCTGTGAGTCCATAATTAGATGTTTTCATTCCAAAATTTGCAGATATTTTTGGAGAGCTGTGAGTGTGAATGTTAAAGTTATCCGTTTGTTGTTAACCGTGCCATCATGTCACAGTAATTTGGTGCTTCTGGAATCAACACATGCTGCTCAGTTTGGTTTTAAAGAGCAGCAGCAGTAATATGCAGCTCATACATTATATATTGTCCATATGCAGGACTGACTAAACCACCTCCTGTTGCTGCTCTTATTGAAGTGGTTGTAAATGGTGGCAGAGGCTATAATGATCTTTCAGCTCCGTGACCTGTGTCTCAGTTTGCTCTGCACGCTCACAGGCAGAGATGGTCCTGAGTTTAAAGCAGTGAATCAATATTTGTTATCGTGCCAGGAAGCCTTCCAGGATGGGCAGCTTGGAGTAAAGAAATTTGTTTTGCCTCTTAAGACTTGAAGGAATCGGTAAATGGCAAACCTCATGAATAATTTGGATCGTCGCCTGCTCATGACTAATTACTGGAGTGGCCAAATGTTTCAAAAGTGCTAGACTTTGAGATTGGTGCCAGTTTGATGCTATTTTTATCTGAACCTTTCACCAGTACAAGACTTCTGTGTGGAAGTTGGTTTTCAAATGTTATTGTCCTTGCTTTCTGTCAAACTAAACTCCTGGCTAGCCCACTCCAACTCTGTAAACCCACCAGGAGCCTCTGCCCCAAATTATTTACATAACACAAATGTGCCGACACTGATGACTAAATTCCATCCTTTAAGCATGCGGGCTTGTAGCATCCTCACTTGAGCTTTACCACAAGCCACATGATAATGTTGTTGCTTTTCAAACACCCACCCATCCATCCATCCATTTATCTAAGTTCAAAGTTGGAGAGGTAGGGTACAACCTGCACAGGCTTAAACAGCCAACAGGATCAAAATTTTATTCATTATCCCTTGTGTGTATTTCAGTAAAAGTTGACCCATGTCACTGAAACCTTTTTAAATATCTTGGCACCAGAAAGAAAGAGACAAAGATGTGTTTTTGTTGTTGTGGTTAAATTGTGGGAATATGATTGAATCTAAAAATGTGTCAATTATTTTCGATCTTCAAAAGAATGCTTTACAAATATATATTGGTGTTCCATGTATTTTTGCTTACTTGTTTGTTATTTTATTTATTTATTTTTTGTCGTTGAGAGTGTTGTTTAAAATTGTTTGAATTACTTGATTGAATATTGAGACTGTTTTGGAGCATTTTGTGTTTTCTGGTAACACTTCTTGGATAATCAGCATTTTCTTTGCATTTAAATATTCTCCTAAGTTTCAGGGTTGCTCATGATTTGTCTGTATGACTAAACATTTTGGTATTTATGTGTTTCTTCTCCTCCCCTATGTGTCCGACCTGTGTTGGATGTCATCTTCCTCCGACCAGATGATGAGGTAAGAAATCCTTTTTTGCTTAAATCCTACAACCACAGACAAAGTAGGGCGCTGATGAGGCTAGGCTTGACCTTGATTATCTCACCAAAATGAGGATGAGTTTGTGGATGTCAGGGCATTTTATCCCTGCTAGTCGGAGTTGTTGTTCAGTTTCAGATCAGAAGTCACTTTTCTTTTCACAAATTGCTCTCCCTCATCTTGTGTTTGTTTTTGGTTTTGTTTTTTTTGCTGTGAATACTTTGAGTGTGAAATGGTCTGGGCTTTTCACCTGGCTTCATGTGAATGGGTGTGTTCACAGAGCCCAGATTTTCTTGTTCCACATGTTCTGCAGAGTGACAGCTGAGAATCTACTACATGTTCCAGCTTTCTTTTTTTTCTTTTGTCTGTTGGATGATGAAAGGGCGACTGTAGACACTCAAATATGTAAAGTGAAACTTGGAGTCAGCAGCTCTCCTGAACCTGTGCTGCAGTTTGAGTGACTGCAGTCAAGTGTGATCAGCTTTCCAGCAACCAGATGACTGTCACCTTAGTGTCAAAACCCACCAATGCTTTTGCTTTACTCCTTTGATGTCACTGTCCAAAACCCCACAGCTGTGTTTGGCCCCACTGACTGGGGATGAAAGAGGAGGAGGACGACGGGGTGTTTGTTTTCCAGCCCGAGCAGTTCACAGACGAGTGGAGAGGGGTTGGATTTGCGTGGGTGTGACAAACCCCGGTTTCTTTCTCAGCTGCATTCCTGGCCTGTGTGACAGAGCTGCAGGGTGTGTTGACAGAGGGAACAACACCTAGGGAGGAAACTTCTAGCATCTGTCCAAGGCCGAGAAGTGGCGGCTGCTGCTGCTGTAGCTCCTGGCTGGATGACAGCATTCGCTCGTTACTCTCCTGACGGTTTGGCACATCTTTCGTTGGGTATGTGATTAAATAAGCAGATGGTCCGAGTCTGCATAATCTTAATTCTCGCTCTTCAAACCACACCCATTGTTGCTATTCTCATTAAACACAGTCTACTGTATCTACACATCTGAAAGCCATCATTAGGTCCAGATTGACATAAATAAAGCACCCTTCCCCTGCACCCACACCCAGTGGCTGTAAAACCACGCAGGACTGTGGGGTGTGGTGGTTCAAGAGGGTGGCTGTGGCTTCCTTTTGTTACCCTAAAAATGCCACATGCACACACGCACACAGACACAGAGACGTCAGATGGGCAGTACCAGCTGTGGAAAGCATGTAGAAAAGGACGGTTGCTTCTCTTGAGAGAACTTCTCCACACACACATCAGCATGGTGCATTCCTCTGTGGCTTTTACTCAACTAGCCATTAGCTTTCTGAGGCTTCAGCTGCTGCTTGCCACTGCAGCCAACATGCAGGCGCTCTATAGTTGGAGTTTATTAGCCCATTAGCTCGCTAGCGACTGCAGCGGATGCCGGTTTCCCTCTCTCCTCTGATTCTCCTTTGGCTGCGTCTGTTTTTCTCATCTGCTGTTGCTGCAACTGTGCACGCTCTCTTTGGGTTAACTTAGAAACTGGAAATGCAGAATGTCTAGTTTATGCTGCACCACGCCTGTTTGTCAATTAACAGCCATTTCTTTGTTAAAGACACACTTGCACTACTTGTTGTCATTGTGAAGTAAAAATAGCAAGCAATTAAGCTCAGGGAATGTTGAATGATTACATTCTGTTTGTCTTGTTTTTCCAGTGGGGTGTTAAATAAGTACAAATGAAAATTGAATCAAGCCTTACCATTACTTAAATGTCTTAAAAACTTCTCTCTCTTTAGCAAGCAAAACTTTAACATAGATAGTTCCATAGCTGTCTTCTTACTATAATGATCATAGCATATTTATGTATATATGTCTGTATGTAACCCATTTCCACCTTAATGGGTTGATCAATCTGAATGAGACTTCGCACGGACTTCGTCACACATACAGCGGTTATTAACAGCTTTATGTTTTTGAAAAGGATTTCTTATGAATCCCTTTTTTTCTTTTTTTCTTTTTTTTTTTTAAATTTCCTAATATATTATGTCCATTTCATCATCCAATCATCATTGGCGCTGTGATGGAAATTTGCTTGAGTCGCCACAAATTAGAGAGTGAAGAGTTTGAAAATTGCACCAAGGGCCTGGTGCTGTGTGAATATTGTAAAACGACATCAGTAGGCGTTAAGAAAGTCCAATTGAAAACAAGCAAGTAAATCAAATAAATGAATGGTAACTGTTTTGTGACAGTGGGAAGGAAGAACTCCCTTTTAACAGGAAGAAACCTCCAATAGAATCTTGCTCGGGGAGTGTCAGCCGGTGTGTCCGGTTGTGCTGAGAAAATGTTGCTTTTCTGACTTAAACACGCTAAAACCGCAGATTATGTTACAGGTTTGATATTTAGCATGTGTATGACACATATAAAGTATCTTTATTTCCCCACTGTCCTCTCTGATCTAGTAATTATCAGAACTGTTAACTTATTTCAGCTGTGGTTTCTTGAGTTTCCACAAGATGCATCCATAGAGAATTAACTGTGAGGCCTGCATGTACTATTCCCCTTAAAGTCATTATTCTTCCCTGTGCAAAACTTAAATGATTATAATTAAGGCAAAAACGAATAAAGTGTATAAAACCACAAATTTATAATGAGGACCAAACAACAGATGAGTAGTTTTTCAGTCTTCATTGCTGCTTTACTCACTCAGTATTTGAGAAAGGGAAACGGGAGATAAAAAATTTTGCACACCTGGTTTACTTTACATGATGTGTGTTATCGTATGAATCTCAGCTAACATACAGTGTCAAATATGAACATTATATTCTCTCCTCAGTTACATTTTCTCAATGAATCCCTTGGCAGTAGCACATCTCTCTTCTGTAAGCTGTTTTATTGAGACTATGATGTACGACTCATCAGTGAAAGCTGACCCATCGTTCTGTGTATCTGTGCAAAGTGTGTGGGCTTCATTCTCTGAGCGTGTAGTGAGATTCCCTGTGTAATGCAGACACTGTTTTTGCCCGTGGGTGTGGCTTTGACAGGCAGCCTGCTGGGCTTTTTTCAGCTTCATTCGATGGCAAACAGTCGTGTTAGGGAGCAGGCACGCAACACTTCACTGAACACAAGGCTGCGGTAACGCGGCAGTAAAAGGGTGGTGAAAGAGAAGAGATAATGGAGGGATTTTTTTGTCAGCATTAGACGCCATCTTTTGTTTAATATTGATGTTGAAGTTTTTCCACTGAAAGACAGGCTACAAATATGCTTTTCTGCCATTATGAAAGTGAAATATAAGAATATAATATAAGGGGGATACACAGGCATTTAAATTTGACTATGAACTTATACAAAATGCTGCAGGATATTTAAAAAATGCTTTATTGATTATAAAATAGAATATATCGGATTCATGTCGGTATCGGCAGATATCCAAATTTATGATATCGGTATCGGACATAAAAAAGTGGTATCGTGTGATCTATACTGTACAGCTTTTTTTTTTTTAAATTTTATTATTAAAAAGAAAAAACACTAAAACTCTTCTGTTACACTTGTATGCAAAAAAATACTCTGCACCCCAATCTTTTAATTTAAACTTTTAGCAGAACTTTAAATCTAAGTATTTAAAGTAAGATTCCAAAAGTAATTTAAAATGCCATTTTTTGCAGATTTCAAAAACTCTGGTTCTGGAAAAAGTGCAATATCAGCACAAAATAATGTTTATATTCAACAACGAAAAAACAACAACAAATGGACCCATTTGTACTTAAAGCTATTTATGTTGATAAATAGACATCCAGAGTGGAAAGAAGTGCAAATAAATGCAAACACGGCTTCATGACACTCATCTTTTATCATGATTGAAGTCAGTGTAAGCTGTTTTGTATCACATTTAACCTGAGACTGAATTTTGTGTCAATTCTATACGAAACTTAACACAGGTATGAAAAAAAAAAAAAACGTGTTTTTTATAGTTTGTTTGTTTTTTCGAACCACGGAACTATTTAGCCTGCAACACAGTCAGTTTTGTTTAGGCTTTTTTAAAGTAAAACTTGAGTCTATCCATTGCACGGTCAATGACAATGCACAGACATCCGTGTCCCATATATCGGTTGTTAAGCTAAACGTAGGAATGCTTTACAAACATTCAGAGATGAACTTACACACTTGCTTTACTTAACTGGAATAGCTTGCTTGGAGATGAAAAGCCGATTTGGCAGCACGTAGCGAGGTTCCAGATGCTTTCAGTGTGAAGTAACTCAAGACCGCCGACAGGTCTCGGACGCAACAGCCGCTCTTTCATGTGACTCATACTGCTCCAACGTGCTAAGGTCATTTCCTGGGCTACGCCATGTCGCAAGTTTTGTGAGTTGCTTTTGTGATATTTAATAGATCAAATTTAAAAAAAAAAAATAATTTTTATTTCTCCCTGATATCCGATCCAGTAATTTAAGTAAGGATCGGACCAATACTGTATATCGGTCCATCCCTAGAACAGTATAAAATAATGCAGTCCAGTAGGCCTTATCCTTTTTCTCTGGACTTATTTATCTTTATTCGTGCAGTAAAGTTAGAAAATAAAAAGTGAAGGACTGACACAGTAAATAGTGTGGAGCAGTGACTCTGCAGCTGCTGAGAGCTTTTTAACCCTTTTGGTATGGACCACAAGCCTTTGGCCATCAGGTTTCCAGGAAAATGTTCATTTAGCTGCTTCAGCTTAGGTCTTGTCAAAGTTTGCTGGGACACTGGAATAAGATAGAACTACTGTTAATGTTGATGTTTATCCAACAGCTGTACTCTACCTCCAGCAACAGCCTGAAATTTAGCACTAAGATGATTCTTCATGCTGATATGACTTCCTGTCTAAGTTACTTCATGATTTTAGGCTTATCTATTGCCTCTTTATGTATGCATTCCTTTGCTAATCTTTCTGGAGTAGCTGCTTGAAGACTAATGTTGGAAATGCCTTTGTGAATCACCCTGTTCATTCCTACTTTGAAATCCCAACTTCCTGCGCTCACTGCTTCCTTCCTATCCCTGCTGGGCTTGCTCACCCAGCCCTCAAGCTAACCGGCTTCATATCTGCAGATGTCCCACGTCAGCCTGAGCTTGCTTTCCAACCTCCACTCTGAGCACTCTGCAGAAGTTTTGGTCAGAGGGCGACCTTAAACATTCCTCTAAAGCCTCACTGAAGTGGCCCCTGCCAATCCTCCCACTTGCTATAAATAATCTCAGCCCAGTTCCCATGGCCCCCACTAAGGTCCCAGCACTCAGCTAACAATGCGTGATATGCTTAAACCAATGAGATTACCAGCTTTTCTGACTGAGATTATCTTTCAGGGAGAACCTGAGGCAGGCGATGAGACAGTGGCAGGTGTTGCCAGTATGGTCAGGCCACTGTGGTTTAAGGGGAATAAAAAGACCATTTCATATAAACATATTCTGTGCCGTGCTCCAGCTGTTTCTTGTTTAGGAGACTTGGAATTGTTCGTTTAAGAACCATCTTCAGAAAATATGCCACATTTTTTTCCACTATGCTCAGACTGGTTTGTAATCAAACTGAAATTTACATCTGCAGAGTGGCTCTCATTTTTTGGCATACCCAGATTCCATGTTCTCATTGCACAGTTATAGTATTTAAAGCATCCAGTCCTAACCTCTAACCCCTGTGGGACAGCTCTCATATTCTTCTAGCTTTTCACCCTGTGGTTTGGAGTGCAGTCATCTCCAATTCATCTGGAGTCAGCCCAGTGAAAATACATTTTGCTTATGTTTCAGCATGTGTGCATATAGTTCATACTGTCATTAAAATACAAAACAGTATTCATCTGGAGTGAATAAATACCATAGAAGGAAAAGTCACCCACACATACTGTAGCTCATGCAAAACATTCAAACAAATGTTAGCATTTTTGGGTCTTCAAGCATTGTTTCGTGATTTATTTCATTTGTTCATAGAGGGGGGAAAAGCATATTTCCTTTGCAGCTACTGTGGAGCTAAATAAAGGAAGGGCTCTGTACACAACAGAGCTTTTGTCTATTTACCAACAATTATCCCCCCCAGCAGCATCCCCAAGACCTGGGCCTGATTTCAGTGTGGTTGCTCTGCACTGTAGCTTCTTCTCTTCCCTGTGGTAGTTGCATTACAAAGGAACCTGCAGAGGAATTTCATGCAGCACAAGCAGCATATCAACCAGCGTGATGTTTGTAAGGATGGGCAGCTGTCTGGGCTGAGAGTCAAAATGCCTTGATCTAATCTCTGTACATCTGGGAGTAAAGTCAGGGAGTTTACTCTAAGTGGATGCGCGACTAAAGCAGATAACAATTAAGGCTATCTTTTAAATGTCATTATCAGACCTCACAGTGGGAGGGGAAACGTCTGATGTGATGAGAAATATGCAGAAAAGGCTCTGGAGTGACCACTGCCAACATGTGGGAATTTTTATTTATTTATTTTGCTGTGGAGCGATTGCAGGATGGAGGCTCAGTAGGTAAATTTTTCCCCCCTTCTAGAGAAGGTTTCAATCCCAGGCAGGGTCCCTCTGGTATCCATGTTTTCATGCCATCAAGAAGACATCAGATTAATGCTGCCTGTGTCTTTCCAGGACACACAAAACCACTTCACTCCAAGGTTAAATAAAGGTTAAAAAATAAATAAATTATCCCTTACAGGTTATGTCTTGAACACTTAAGAGCATTATTTCTTCATTTGTCAACAATGGCATTGGCACCCCGGTGAATGCTGACAACGGTCTTTGCTTTTTCGCTGTTTAGGATTACATTTTATACGTCTGACATTTGTTAGACATTGAAATCTGCTTATTGTTGCATGAGAATATGCGACTGTGCACTAATGCATAGAAATAAGACCAGCATGGGCCTCAGCTGCAGCACCCTTTGCTCGCCTTAAGCAAACACTTCCAGATGCTCCCACCATGCTGCTGGACAGCGAGAGGAAATTCCAGGCAAGCCAAAAGGAAGAGCAGGAGAGATGGTAGAGATGTTGAGGGCAGGGGATTCAGTAAAGGATGGCCCCTTATGTCCCTGGTGTGTGTGTGTGTGTGTGTGTGTGTGTGTGTGTGTGTGTGTGTGTGTGTGTGTGTGTGTGTGTGTGTGTGTGTGTGTGTGTGTGTGTATATATATATAAAGTGTATCTTGATCTGATTTGTAGGAAAATAAGTATTGTGTAGTAAAAGTATGAAAAAGGAATAGATATCAGATGAATTTCATGTAACGTGGGAAAATGTGCTGGTTAGAACAACAGGTAAATTATAAGAAATGACTACAAAGGGGATGATGTGAGTCATGAGGAAAACACACCAAGTTTGCTAGACGCCTGTACAGTGGGGCAAAAAAGTATTTAGTCAGCCACCGATTGTGCAAGTTCCCCCACCTAAAATGATGACAGATGTCAGTAATTTGCACCAGAGGTACACTTCAACTGTGAGAGACAGAATGTGGAAAAAAAAATCCATGAATCCACATGGTAGGATTTGTAAAGAATTTATTCGTAAATCAGGGTGGAAAATAAGTATTTGGTCAATAACAAAAATACAACTCAATACTTTGTAACATAACCTTTGTTGGCAATAACAGAGGTCAAACGTTTACTATAGGTCTTTACCAGGTTTGCACACACAGTAGCTGGTATTTTGGCCCATTCCTCCATGCAGATCTTCTCGAGAGCAGTGATGTTTTGGGGCTGTCGCCGAGCAACACGGACTTTCAACTCCCGCCACAGATTTTCTATGGGGTTGAGGTCTGGAGACTGGCTAGGCCACTCCAGGACTTTCAAATGCTTCTTACGGAGCCACTCCTTTGTTGCCCGGGCGGTGTGTTTTGGATCATTGTCATGTTGGAAGACCCAGCCTCGTTTCATCTTCAAAGTTCTCACTGATGGAAGGAGGTTTTGGCTCAAAATCTCACGATACATGGCCCCATTCATTCTGTCCTTAACACGGATCAGTCGTCCTGTCCCCTTGGCAGAAAAACAGCCCCATAGCATGATGTTCCCACCCCCATGCTTCACAGTAGGTATGGTGTTCTTGGGATGCAACTCAGTATTCTTCTTCCTCCAAACACGACGAGTTGAGTTTATACCAAAAAGTTCTACTTTGGTTCATCTGACCACATGACATTCTCCCAATCCTCTGCTGTATCATCCATGTGCTCTCTGGCAAACTTCAGACGGGCCTGGACATGCACTGGCTTCAGCAGCGGAACACGTCTGGCACTGCGGGATTTGATTCCCTGCCGTTGTAGTGTGTTACTGATGGTGACCTTTGTTACTTTGGTCCCAGCTCTCTGCAGGTCATTCACCAGGTCCCCCCGTGTGGTTCTGGGATCTTTGCTCACCGTTCTCATGATCATTTTAACCCCACGGGATGAGATCTTGCGTGGAGCCCCAGATCGAGGGAGATTATCAGTGGTCTTGTATGTCTTCCATTTTCTGATGATTGCTCCCACAGTTGATTTTTTCACACCAAGCTGCTTGCCTATTGTAGATTCACTCTTCCCAGTCTGGTGCAGGTCTACAATACTTTTCCTGGTGTCCTACGAAAGCTCTTTGGTCTTGGCCATGGCGGAGTTTGGAGTCTGACTGTTTGAGGCTGTGGACAGGTGTCTTTTATACAGATGATGAGTTCAAACAGGTGCCATTCATACAGGTAACGAGTGGGGGACAGAAAAGCTTCTTACAGAAGACGTTACAGGTCTGTGAGAGCCAGAGATTTTCCTTGTTTGAGGTGACCAAATACTTATTTTCCACCCTAATTTACGAATAAATTCTTTACAAATCCTACCATGTGAATTCATGGATTTTTTTTTCACATTCTGTCTCTCACAGTTGAAGTGTACCTCTGGTGCAAATTACTGACCGCTGTCATCATTTTAAGTGGGGGAACTTGCACAATCGGTGGCTGACTAAATACTTTTTTGCCCCACTGTAAATGATAAGGAAAGTTACAGAAGGCTCATAGGGTTGCAGTCATGGATGGGATGTTATCAGATGTTAGTTTGCAGGAGGAGCTGCTGCTCATGAATCCAGACGATAAAGAAACCAGGTGGATTTACTGTATTTCTTTGCCTCGCACCATCAGCATCAGACACACAGACAAAACAGATACTTAGGCAGATGCAGGTATCAGATTTAAGCACATAATGTTTCAGCATGTTGAAACATGATGATAGACAGATAAGCGTGGAGAGGATGGAAGTTTAAAACATCGCCACAATGCAGTTTGGTGGATATAAGTGTAACTGGAATTTAGGACGTGGTTTAGTGGAAGAGAGAAGGCCTTTAGATGCCAGGCTCAAAAACTTTAAAATATTTTCTGTACTACAGGGTGGGCCATTTATATGGATACACCGCAATAACATGGGAATGGTTGGTGATATTAAAGTCCTGTTTGTGTCACATTAGTATATGTGAGGGGGCAAACTCCTCAAGATGGGTGGTGACCATGGTGGCCATTTAGAAGTCGGCCATCTTGGATACAATGTTTGTTTTTTCAATAGGAAGAGGGCCATGTGACACATCAAGGCAAGTTTATTTGTAAAGCACAATTCAAAAACAAGGTGATTCAAACTTATTGGTAATGTCACAAGAAAAACAATGGTGTGCTTGGTTTCAACGTAACTTTATTCTTGGATTATTATATTATTTTATTATATATAATATGGCCCAGCCCTAACTGAAACTATAACCACGGCACTGGCACCCTACTGTTCAGTAAAGTCTTAGAGTAGTTTATGAGAACAGTGTCTGGAGTTCAACAGGTCAAACCTGATTCACATTTTATGCTCTCCTATCAGATTAAGTATGTTTTATTCACTGGTGTTTGAGCCGAGAGCATCATGATGAGGATCTGTGGGGGGTGGACCTGTGATTTGATCCGTTTCATCCACGTTATTACATGTGATAAAATCTTTTTCATCTTTCTTGGAATGACTGTGTACGTTAACATCCTTTTTTTCTTATGACTTTTTAAAAACACTGTTGCTGTTGCTACCCCTGCAGTTTGTTTGACGCCCCTGAGGCTCAGGATGCGTCTTTTTATATTTGGGTTGCTCTTTGTGGCCTGATGTGATTCGATTCTTAGTGTTTTTGTCTGACTAACACTTTGCAACATTGTTTTTGAAAGGTGCTAAACAAAAACATATCATTGTAACTAGGGCTGCTCGATTATGGCAAAAATGATAATCACGATTATTTTCACTGAAATTGAGATCACGATTATTTGACGATATTTATTTAACCCTTTAAGACCTACCATAGAACCAAGTCCGCCAGAGCTTATATTATTTTTTTTGTACATGCTGTAGTGCCATTTGTGGGAGCATTTCAAGTTGCTATACATCAATACAACTGTTATAGCCCATATTTTAATAATATGTATGCATTAAGTCCATAGTAACTACATTAATTGCAAACAAGTGCAATAAACTACAAAAAAATTGAAAATCGTTTTTGTTTTGTTTACATATATTTCTACTTGGAGAAATTTAAGAGGTTTATCCCTCAAAACTTTAAATACAAAAAAGTTGCAAAAAATAGTTTACAACAACAGGAAATTTATTTTGAGTGTCTTCATAGTTTTATTTTGGAGATACAGCAATTTTTATATACTGCAGGAAAAACAAAAAAAACAATCCTATGATGCAAATTTGCAAAGAAAACAGCACGTGCATCAAAATAAACGATTTCCAGCTGTGCAATTCGAGTTCTAAGCATCCCAGCAACTATTCAGAAAAGTATAGAGTCAAACATGACTTATAAAAACACTAGTATAAGTATAGTATAGTTTTTTACTTAAGGCCTACAAGTAAAAAACTACATTTTCCGCAAAAATGACATCACTTCTGACGTCTTTTTCAAAGTGGGAAGTGTTAGGAACAGCTGATGGATCGGCAAAGCGTGTTTCTGGAATATTATGTTTTTGTTCCTGCAAGCGCTTTTTATGCAATTTTTGCAAAGCTTTATGTGGAAGGAAACCGTGACCGAGGACAAGCTGATGGCATAAGATGTAAGTACAACTCCTCCGGTTTCATATGCAAAACAAATTATTGCGCTAGCTTAGCGGTTCAGGTTCTACAGGGATTTAAAAATAGTTACGCAAAACGGAGTGTGCTGCTCTGACCGGCTTTAAAGGGTTAACAATAACAATGTATTGAATAATGACTTTAAAAAATAATATAAAATAGTGTGCAAATACTGATAACAGTGCAAATGTTTGCAATATAAGAAATAAATGAAAAATGTAAACATCTATGTTTAGTCAACTTTGCAGTGTTGCTCTGTGGTGCAGCTACTACATTGTAGCAAAGTTTACACACTGTCTACTTGATCCACGTCTAACTCCGCCAACCCATAATGTTTCCACACCACTGAAGTTTTTTTTTTTTTACCTCTTTTCAACCAACGGCAGTCACTCTCCTCTCCAAATAACTTCTGCTTAGCTTTCCGAGCTTCCCTCGGGTCCTCTTAATTGTTGTGACGCGTGTTCGAAATGGAGAGCGGTGCGCTTGACTTACCACACGGAGCAGCGCGAGAGTAAAGCATGAGGGAGGGTCTAATAATCGGCTCAGTCATTTTTAATGATCGTTGAAAGCCCAGATCGTAATCGTGATTAAAATTCGATTAATTGAGCAGCCCTAATTGTAACTGTAATTTGGAGTTGGTTGTATTTTATGTGTTCTGTGTAGTGTATTTGGGGGTCAGTTGAGAGCAGTAGTGATGTGAGCTCAGGGATTTTGGGGCTGAAGTGTCTGCTTCTGTGTGAACTGGGTAAACGCCACAACATGTGCGTCTCATTGAGGGATCAAAGTGTTGACACGTGGCCCTCTCTTGAGCCTGCGCCCCTCTTTTTTTCCCCCATTTTACCCCTTTTCTATCCTCCCTTCATTTCAGAGTTTCTGCTCTCGATCTCCAGCATCCAAAATAGCCCCTCTCACTTAAAGGACTCACTCCCTTGGGCTTTAGACTTTCTCTATTTAACCTTTACATAAACATACTTGCATAACTGCGGCATGTTGACCTCCCTGCTATTCAAGAACTCCAACCACACCAGGATCTCTCTCCATGTGTCTCCACCATCGGGGCCAAGAAGGTTTCTGAACCTGGGATTTTAGAAATGAGCATCTTTTGGTCATCAGTCATGATGACTGTAGTTCTGACACTAAATTATCATTCAGGTTTATATAGGCGTAGTAGGGTCTAACTATACTTTAACAAAAGCATGTGTAATAAATGTTATATCTTAATTTAAGAGGCCTCGCATTGATTTACAGACGCTGCCTGAGTTTTAACTGTAACAAATAAAATACAGTGTTTAAAAAAACCCTCTGAAAGGCAGTGTGGCCCAGCAGGAAACCAGACACCCATTTACTAATCCTCTCTGTGAGGTAGTTTTAATTACAAGTGTCTATCTTATTTTGTGTGTGTGTCTGCGTGCGCCTCTATGATCTTCAAAAGTTAACAGCACCCTCAGGACATCCATTATGGATTGCTTTATGGAGCGGCCCTTAGTATTTAAACCCTATGAGCAGCTAATGACTTCCTTATTTTCACTGTTAAAAAAACCCTCTTTCAGTCTCCTTTTTTAGGCTCCTGGTAACTGAAAATAAAAAAGAAAAACATCCGGTGCTTTAGACAGATTAACAGGTTGCCCAAGGCAGCTCGTAACAGGGTGTAGTACAAGTTTATTCAGCTCCTTTTTTCAGTAACTGTAGCACTTGTTTCATTGTTTTTTTTTGTGTTTTTTTTTTTTTTATGAAACATTTTGACAAATATACTGTAGACGTACACTTTACAGCAGTAAAGACCACACGTTTGTTTCTATAATATGCCTGTTTTAAAAATGAGGATCGTGCTCAGTGTATGGATACTTTTTAAATATCACTAATAGTCAAACTGGAGGGAGAGTAAAGGCTGGATAACCAAAAGGCTTTTTTAAAAATCTCAGAATAGCTGTTATATATCTCTGTCCTTTTTACAGCTAAATTAATACAATCAGTTTCCTCTTACAAGCTTTGCCCAGTTTTTATTCATTTCAGTCAGTGAGTTAAAATGAGCTCAGCAGAGGAAAACAAAGAAGCTGCTCTATCATGGCTGTAATCTCCAGCTTATATTTCTGTTTGTGGCCAAACTGAGAACTTTGAAATACAAACCTAAAGTGGGTTTTAATATACAACGTGTAATTGTCAGTGCTGTTAGAAAGTACTCGATCCACTATTCACAATCCTATTCATTTATTTAAGTGAATTATCTCCCTTCCTATAACTCAGTCTGTGGTCCTTTGTTGACCACATGAAAATTAAAAATGGTCCTACCATCCTTCAGTGGAAAACCTCTGTGTCATTTTGTTGAGCTGCTTTTGAGCAATAGCACTGTGTGTTAGCAGTGCCCTCCTGTGTGTCAGTCAGGCATGATGATATCATTATAGCAGATCTCAGTGTATATTTATACACACTTTTTAAAAAGACCAGAAAATAATTTGATCCGGAGGTACCAGAGGAAATGACAGAAACCAGACAGGCCTGTTACTGGCAGTGAGGCTGGAGGAAAATGGGATATAACACAGAAGCTTATAGCTATCTTTCCTGCTATTTTATTTTAGTTTTTATTTATTTATTTTTTGTCTTTTTTACAGCATGAGACATTCGTTCTCCTGTATTCAGCTATCTCACAGGGCAGTAAATAGATGCCCTCAGTGTCCTTGCACTTCCAGTCCACCTGTTAACGAGCCTCCCCCTTTTTGACGCTGTTTGTGATATTTACGTTTGTGAGAAGTGCTGCGTATTTCAGTAGCACTCTGTGTTTAACTTGTGAATGTGTGTGAGATCGAATTACAAAACACACTGAAAACTATGTGAACTTTTAAACCGCAGAGGGGGCAGAAAGCAAGCATTTATAATGAGTCACGGTTGAGCAAGGTTTTTACAGTTGACTAAAATTGTGTGCTAAAAATGTTTCAGTTCGTTCAATTCAGTTTTATTTCTATAGCGCTAAATCACCACAACAGTCACCTCAAGGTGCAGCCCCAATAATCAGACGACCACCTATAAGCAAGTACTTTGGCAACAGTGGGAAGGAAAAACTCCCTTTTAACAGGAAGAAACCTCCGGCAGAACCAGGGCCCGTTAGCTGAAATAAAAATTCAGACCGAATGAGAACTGACACGAGATTCTTTACTCATAACTAACTTTATATATAACAAAAATATACAGGAAGTGGCTTTATTTTTAGTATTTAGTCTATTCATGTATCCACATTAACCTCCTATCTAGTTCATGGTCACCTGCTGTAATAGGGTGAAAGGCAGGGTACGCTTTGGACAGGGCTACTAACTGTTAAATGTAGCATCAGCCGAACCTGCCTGATGAGGGTTTAATGCATTTATTTATTGAGTCTTTATTGTTAATATGACTGTGAGTCAGCTGCTGTCACAAAGTGCAAAACACTTATGGGTTCTTTGTTAGCTGTGCACACAGGTGCTTGCAAAGAGCCAGTGCTGTGTTAGCAGTATAATGCAGTTGTTTCAGTCTTTGATGCATTTTGCAAAGTTATTATATGTTTCTGGGTAATGAATGCACCACGAGTGTGTATTTCAGGCATTGTCAACATTAAGTAGCACTGTAAGAGTTGGTTTGCGGTGTCTCAGAGCCCTTACTGTCTGACCATGTTGGAAGTCGAGTGTTGCAAATCTCTCCAGGGAGGTGTTCATAGGGTTGCACTGGACCACATTTAAAGTGCAGATGTGTAGCGAGCGGAAAAAACGAGTCATGGCGTAAAGTAGGTGTGAAAGTCTGATTGTCAGTTGCAGAGCCCCCCAGCCCTCACTCTCTCCCTCCCATAAACCCCTGCTGGATATTTTCTTGGGTTGCAACATGCCATTATGACAGAGCATACATCCCTCTTAAGTAGTGTGATTTTCTTCTCGGTTGGTTTCTAAAACAATAAGGAAGAACTTTGGAGGCGGACAGTAAGATGTAATTCTGAGTCCATGTTTATGTAAAATGACAGTTGTGGCCTTTCCCTCTCAGCCACTTTGGTTATGACATTGTTTTTACTGGGAAGACTACAGCACAAGTTGTCCAGGGAAAAATAAAGATGTCTCGGGATTTCGTAACATCCCAAGGCAATGTGGACCAATCCCTTGTGCTTTTAAAAGAAAAGCAAAAAAACCCAAACTGAACTCAAGAATTCCTTGGTGATACAAAAGAAGTTTAAACAGTAAATTTCTGTCATCATAAACCACAGTTCATAGCATGATGGAAGTTTGGCTTGTCAAAGGCTGTGAATCATTTGTGGAGTTTAAGCAAGTTTTTTTTTTTTTTTTTTTTTTTTTTTTTGAGTGATTTACCAGCTTGCTCCTGTTGGCTCTCGAGCTGCAGCACACCAATGATCTCTGAATAACGTTCTGTTTTTCAGACTCTGGGGAGACTGAAGCCCAGTTTCCTCACCCTAATTGAGCTCTTTGGTTATGGCATAGCAGTGTCTCTCTCTTTCTCTTTTGCATCACTGCCCAGATTGACTGGGAGTCATGCCAAAGGGGGTGCCCCCTTCTCTGCAGTGTTATCATCTGACGCTAATGTTGAAGCTTTGTGCAGTGACGTGACTACCCTGTTTAGAAAGATATTCATGGTAGTCACAGATGTTGTTTTCTCATAAATGTGCAGGATATGCTGAAGTTTAAGATCCTGTGCTGTATTGTACTTTGACTCACTTGAATGAGTGGAGAATGTGGGGCGAGAGGCCTGTTTTCCTTTCTAATCAACTGCCTGGTCCATCTAGAGCCAGACTAAAGGAGGGCCTATCGAGCAAGCTCAGGCTGCTGACTTAGGAGTCTTGTGCTTGCTGGTGTCTGGGCTATTAATAGAGCTAGCCTGAGAATTCAGTCTAAGGTCAGCAACAGATTCCTGCTCCCAACTAATCCAAGGGAACAAGAGGGAAAAGTCCCTCCTTGAAATTATTCATTTTTCACTTCCACTCATACAGGATGGCCTCACTGTGGGGTAGAGGGAAGCCACACTTCTGCAGATTTCCCCGCCCAAAGTGCCAACTGTTGTCCTGCTGTCTCGATTTGCTGAGTGCTTTAAGCTTTTCAAGTGATTCAGAGTGGAACGTGCTGCAGGATGCAACCTGAAAATCTCAGCTTCTTTTCTGTCTTTGTAATTCATGATGCTACTTTTGTCAGTGCACTGCAGATCAGTTTTAAATCAGAACAACTTTAATAATTGTTTGGAAAACGACCAGAGTGAGGCACAGACACCACCTAGGGTGTTTGACCATCAGCTAAGCATTCAGGAGTGAAGACCAAGCAGCAACCTCTTGGAAAAATAAAGCCAACATAGAAGTTTAAAAAGAGAAACTACAGTTCTTGAAGTGGCAACTTGAGATTGACCAAAGACAGTCTTATAAGCATCCACTTGGATGCTGGTGTTGTGGGGGTGGCGGCCATAATGTTCACAAATCCCATAGCTATGCACAGCCCACCACCTGTATAGTGTAAAGTTCAAATGATCGACAGGGCCGATGCTGTGAGACCATGATGAATTTACACTAGTTATTAGAAGGCACAAGAGGTCAGCTTGTACCTTTCTGCGCATGCTCTCCCCTCCTTGGGTTCCCTTTAGCTACTCCACAGTCAAGTAACATGTATGTATGATAGGCTACAGATTTCACTAATTCCATTCAAATAATATTATATAATATCATATATCATCATATAATATGCTACATTCATGAGTTTATTTTGTTTTGTTATGTTGTTGTTGTTGTTTGTTTTAAATATACAGTCTGCACTGGTAGCGATGCATTATCATTAGCCTGGCATTATCACAAACTGGCTTCCAATGAATCAATTCATGCCACCAGTGTATTTAAATCCTCTTTGTGGTCAGCCAGTTGTGCCTTACATGCGTCTATTTCAGCCTTTACTGGTGCGATGGCCTGCTGTATTTCTGTCTTTAGGGAGGAAACCTCCGGCTGGATCACTCCCTTTACAACTTTGCTGATATCTTCCAGCATGTTTCCATGAGTGTTAGCCTCGTCAGAGTCATTAGCCTGCACTTTACTCCCTTTCAGAGGCATTATATGGACAAATATGACTCACGGGTGCCTAAAGTTCTTATGCTTTGCAGTCGTTTCAACGTGGGATAAATTGAGGACAGAGCTGAAGACTTCATCAGTATATCATACATTTTTAGGACTTTGTGTTAAGTACGTCTACCCCCAATATAGTCTGTATAAGGATGCTCAGTAGCGGCCATGAGTCTGGTCAGATGTGTTTGAGACTGTCTTCAGTGTTTGTAGTTGTGGAAACACTTGCATACATGTGATGTCTCATTACATGTTCGTAGGTAAGCTAACGATTTTCATTAAATGTGATGGAAATGTGCTTTTGTTTTTTAGTACATTTTCATTATCATTAAATAAATAAAATAATGAGAGTAAGTTGGAGTTTTTTTGTTGTTGGTTTTTTTTTTACTATTTACATTTCCTTTAACAATTTATATAAAAACAGGCAACCATAGTTACCCGAACTGTGGCATTGCGTTTCAATTGTTTCTTGTCTAAATACTCAGTTTGCTCCATTTTACAGATGTGGTTGACTGGATTATTGCTATTACTAGAGCACAGCTGCTGACTAGATGATGGCAGCTTTGTCAGCAATCTGTCCGCTCGTACAGACGGATAAACAGACACACAAGGCTCTGCTAACACGAGCACACAATCACACACATCTGGAGCTTCCAGCTTAACTCAGAGCCGCTGTCCCTTAAACAAATATAAACAGAGGACCACTTATTCCTCCCCCACATATGGCTGTATCTAACCATGATGCCCCTACCAGATTAATGCCCACACTGACACACTAACACCCAGTGATGTACACATTACAATTGACCCGAAATCAGTATGATCATTATTAACTATCTTTGATTTGGCAGCTTTTTGTAATAACAGAAATCTTTTTGGTTTATGAGGTTTTTTTTGGGTTTTTTTTGTTTGTTTTTTAGATGACTATAGTGAGTGTGCGTGCATTTTTTTTCTTCATTATGGACATATTAAACTTTTCCTGGCTGAGTTGAATGAACTGCAGGAATGTGAATGACTGTATTTCTTATGCAAGCTGATCATTTTTGTCCTTTTGGGGTCATGCCTGTGAACGATGGAGTGAACAGAGCCAAAGGGGGAATAAAATAACAACAACCCCTGTGGACAATTTTGAGATGTTTTTTTCATTATGAACCTCTGCATTGCTCAAAGCTTTTTTTCTCCCCCTCCTCTCTTCCCATCTTCATGTTACTGTTATTAATTTCTTCTAACTTGCCCTTCACCCACATCCTTCGCTCCACATCACTGTCACGTTGTCCCACAGTCGCTCAGTCACCATTGAGCCAGTCATCATCCATTAAGACCCAGGGCTGTTAGGCAGTCAGTGAGTTCAACTGGGACTCACGGAGCTGAGCGTTTCAGACTGCAGCTCCCAGAATGCATTCTCACAGCCACAGATGAGTCAGGGTAAGTGGGGAAAATCAGCTCTGTACTAGTATTTAGCATTGTGCCTGTGCCAGTTGAGAAATTATTCATCCAGGTCAGAATTCACTTTATCTCAAAACTTTGCCACTGCCGTGCCAGGCTCATGTATTTAGTTTTGACTGCTACAAATAAAAGCATTTGGTGATTAAAAGGAAAATTTTCCTTCCCCAACTAAATTAATCAGATGTTAATGAAATTTTTTTTATAGTGCTTCTTTTTCTTCCTGCTTCTTTTTCTTCCTGCTTCTTCTTCTACCTCATTCTTTTTCTACCTCATTCTTCTCCTACCTCATTTCTCTTCTCCTACCTCATTTCTCTTCTCCTACCTCATTTCTCTTCTCCTACCTCATTTCTCTTCTCCTACCTCATTTCTCTTCTCCTACCTCATTTCTCTTCTCCTACCTCATTCTTCTTCTTCTTCCTCATTCTTCTTCTTCTACCTCATTCTTCTTCTCCTTCTACCCCATTTTTCTTCTTCCCCATTCTTCTTATTTTTATTGATGAAATCCTAAATACATGTGTATGAAAAGGGACCAGATTTTTTTTTTTTTTCCACAGCTGTGTTAGTGCCACTCTCACTATGTGCACTCACATGTTTTCTTTCTTTTAGTACACTCGATTCTGGCTTTGCTCAACTGTACAAAGGAACTTTCTGATGGTGTGAAAATCATAAAAACATAAACACAAGGAGGCCTTAGAAAATTCTTTTCTGCTTTTTACTGTTTTT
This sequence comes from Astatotilapia calliptera, assembly GCF_964374335.1. Lineage (NCBI taxonomy): Eukaryota > Metazoa > Chordata > Actinopteri > Cichliformes > Cichlidae > Astatotilapia > Astatotilapia calliptera. The sequence goes on from NC_137435.1 coordinate 19,652,124, forward strand.
CCACAGAAACATGGCTGTGACAGTTACTGAGTTATGATTGGCAGGCAAGAAGCTCGTAATATATGTCAAACTCCTGTTTGACGTTTATGGCTCAAGTGTTTTCACACCTACAGCAATCCTAATATAAAACTCTTGTCTTACCCCATCTGTTCAAATCAAAGTGTTCATGCCAAAGGTTTCAAATACCGAGGTTATCCTATGTATAAGCAATCCCTGTTAATCTAAAATTCAGGCTCCAGACTGCTCTAAACACTTTGTGTTAGACAATCCCTGATAATTGATCCCTGACTCCTCCAGTAATCCCAAGTATCCTTGGGCGAGGTACTGATGCATTAATCAGAGTGTGAGTTTGTGAATGTTTCAAAGCACTTAGGTATAGATAAAAGCTCTGAGTGTGTGCATGAGTGGCGGAATGATACTTGTAGTAAGAAAGCTCTTTAGGTGCTCAACTAGCAGAAATATGCTCTGTAAGAACCAGTCAGTTTATCAGTGACCATAATCTTAATGTGGTCATCTGAAACACACAGCTCCAGCTGTGACCACAGCAGACTCACCTGGTGTTAAAATCTTTACTCAGCTTGTTTCAGAGAGTAGATGTGCCCTTTAGTTTTTAAATGCTGCAGTTTAATTCAAAAGTCGTCACACCAACATATCATTATCACAATGATATTATTCATTTAAATCCGTTGGACGCGGGTTCTTCGTTAAACTTCACACTGATACCCGGCAGGGTGTTGCTGAGTTTGTGCCATTTCCTTTTGACACCTCATTTATTTTAGGTGTGAGCACTTGTGACATACACCATGTGCCACACAACCTTCAGTGTGCAAGAGTGGTGCAGCACTCTCCAGAAAGCCTAAGCAGTGCTCTTCTGCAGTTGGTGTGCTGTTTTAGTGCTTCATAGATAATTGAACAGTAAAGCTCTGGGAAATATTCATCGAATATTTAAGCAATGCTGAGTTTGTAGAAATGAAAATATGGCCAAGACAGAAGGGTAACATTGACACAGCAACATCAGTCTGTTTAACTCATCCTATGAGCCCTAATGAACTACTGTGCTCATTAGAACTGTAACAATTCTAAAACCAAGACAAAAATCACAACACACAAGTGCCCACAATATGGTGTTGTTGTTCAACCATTAAATCGTTAGCTCATTCAGGAACAAGTAAAATGTATAGTAATCCTTTTTTTTTTTTTTCTTTTTTTTTTTCCCCGCTAAAGAAAAACCAGATTATGGGCCAAGCGATGATTTTGTGTAAGTGAAGGAGCAGGCTACACCCTAAATAAGTCTCATCATGCCATTTTGAATGGGCCCGAACACACTGCCCTGAGCACCAGGTGCCAATAATAAACAAATTGGAGGCAAACGCTCTGAATCCTCTGCACCTCAGTACATAAAGTGGACTTGTTATGCTAATCTCCAACTCCATATTTACTTTGTTTGAGTCTGCTAAAGTAGCTTTGCATGATCCACAGTTCAAAATAATTCTTCTTTGTTATACTGGGCCTTGCTGCAGCCCATCAGTTCATAATTTGTCTGAAACAAGTCATTTAGTTCCTCCTCTGTTAAGCTAACTTTCTTCTCATTGGCTGCCCTCCACAAACAGAAGGACTGAATATTAACAGAAGTGCCATATTAGCAAAATCCCCTCTCTATGACATCATCCAGAGCCAAGAGAATAAAAAAATCTGTTTGAAACCTGGTGTTTGAAGCAATCTGAAGCCTCAACCTTGACTCGCAGGGATTATTTGAATGTACATTGATGTTGTTGTTGTTTTTTTAACTTTAGCCATGTTTAATATGGGGATCAAATATTAGACAGGAGAAATATGATAAGTGGTTTGTTATTTGTTGTGTTTATTATTAATAATTGTATTAGTTGTTTAATAATGATCACCTAACACAGTAAGAACATCCTTTATATGTAATCATATTTTACATCTTGGTCACAAAAAGAAAAGCAGACACTGCAGGCTACTGAAACATGTTAAAATCTAGTTGGTTATGTCTGCATGCCACATGCAACCTCTCCATCCTGCACCTGAAATGGAACATGTGGGTTAAATGAATGTCCAACACACTTACATCAAAAGCTCTTAATGTTTAATGCTTTGCAGACTGGTGTTTTTTAACCCAGCTCCCACTGTGCTTTCTTTCTGCCGGACACTCACACTCACAGCAGATCTGTCCTGCTGCTGCTCGTTTTGCATTGTCACCGACAGCCAAGCCCGTGGTACGGCAAGCGTCTGTGTGCACCCTCACGTTAATAATGTCTGGCTCTAAGACTGTGTAGCTCTGCAGAAACTGGAAGCAAAAAAGGTTTGTACGTGCAGGTTCTGGAGCCACTCGTGGCTGATCGCTGTTCTCTGCTGGGTCCGTTTTACGTGTGTGCGCGCACGACTTGGCCATCTGCAGAATGGTAAGTGTAGCGTGTCATCCGTCATCTGCATTGTGATGAGAAGTGAAATAAGCTCCGTTAGACAGCACATCCCCTCTGTCTCAGAGCTCCTGGTAATCTGTTGTTGACATTGACAGTGTCCTCTGAACCCAGTCAGGAGCTTTTACTGTGAGAACTGTGCTTTTAGTAATGTGCATGTCTTCAGATTGATGTGTTCACTGTAGTGTTGATACTGAGGTCACGTGGACGTACAGTAGTGGCTCTTTTTATCTGTGTGCTCCTGGCTGCCAGCCGTGCTGCTGGCAAGACCGACATCTGTAAACAAGAGGTTAAAAAAGTACGTGCCAGTGGAGTGTGAGTTTCCTGTGAAGGTTTGAATGCTCGTTAGTCAGCACAACGTATGTTTGAGCTCCATCTCTGGCGTCACAGATGAGTCAGTTGGCAAGTTGACCCGTTTGTGTTGAGGTTTGCGTGTTTTTTGTGGTTCTTGGTGTGTTTGGGCATCAAGATTAGAGAAGCGGATTACATCCGTGAGAATGAGAACAGATGGAAAGAGAAGGAGGAAGGGGACAATTATGTGTAGTTCATGTTGGAGCCCAGGCAAGTCAGGCACCACCCGAGCCACCGATGCCATCTGGTGAGGATACAAGTTGTGGATTGACACACATGTGAGTTCATAGTGCAAATTAGCAGAATCATCTTAACTTACTGTTATTCTGACCTTGTCTAAACATAAATCTGTTTTTACAGACACACTGCTTATTAGACTCTTTAGATTATTAGAAATCAGTTCCATCTGATTGGCTGTTTTAAAGGCTCAGACATAACCACTGTGATTTCCAGCATGACTCTGCAGTTTTATAACAGCTTTTAGCTTGAATGAGGAGGTCATTTTTATCTTAAAACTTAAAGATCAATCAGAAGACAGAGTTGAGCTATTTTATATGCTGGCAGCTTCTTAATCCTATCATGCCTCATGTGGAGTGTCTGGAGTATCAGTCACAGGTTCAGCTTGTCAATCAGTCCTGTTATAGGAGCATAACGATCTTTGCTGTATAAGATAAACAGCTCAGTCAGCAGGGAGAAGACCTCAGGAAGCTCAGAACATCTGGGAAGAAAATCAAGGTAACTTTGCACTATTGAGCACCTATTTGAGCTGCTCTATTTTGAGATAAAAACTATTACGTTATAGTATATTTATCTCCTGAGTAAGTCCAAAAAGGTCTACAAACCAAAGGATATTTCCAGGATAGGATTTCTAAAGTAGCGCTTTCTTTGATTCTCTCACATACCCAGACTGCGTCTGCTTGATAACACTTTTAAAAGTTTTCTCACTTCAACAAAGCACTGTGGTTCTGTATAGTGTTGGTGTGAATGTATGAGTACTGTACTACTGCAAAGCTGAATTTGTGACATTGGCACTGTAGTTTGAAAGTTTTTTGCAATATTGTTATTTGCTGACCAACAAACTTTTACTCGTCACCTCACCATAAATTCCCCAATAGCAGACCTTAGACCATAGTATATAACCGCATGTATACATGTGTGCAGGCATGCATGTTTCAGCATTCATAATTTCATCAATTCTGACAAGATTCCCAACACCAGTGACTGAAATGCAGCTCGAAACCATAACAGAGCCTCCACCTGACCTCCTCTGTACCTATTGAAAACAATTTAAGCAAAAACATTTGGACTCGTGACTCCATCAGACTTGTTGTCACTGATTTTTAAGGCCGCCTTCTTCTGGAATTTGGCAAACCTTAGCTTTTTCTGTCTGTTTCAATTCCTTATGAATGAGTTCTTGATCGCCATATTTCCACCAAGTTCATTTCTGATGAGGCCTTGCTGAACAGCTGATGGATCATTTTTCTGTTCATCTGTTCTAGACAGCTGTCTAGTTTCCTCTCTTTTTTCTCTTTTTTTTTTAACATTGCACATCTGCTGAGACATGCTAAGGTTTTGGCTAATAGCTCTTTGGGAATCACCTTGTTGGTGCAAAAATACTATTTTATGCCAGGCAAACTGCTATCGTTCGAGATTTTGATAACGTGTTCCCATTTATTTCATATGTGATTGTGTGACAGGCTGCTAGTAACAAAGTGTCTAAAGTTACAAATTTCAAATTTGATCTTTGCATGTGGGAACAACAACATTTCCTTTGATCCTCTGAAAAGGGTCAGGCACAAGGACCGGACTGAAAACTAGTGGAAGCACAGTCAGCGTTCAAAGTAAAATGTTAAGAATTTCGGAAAGTCTGCAGAACTATTGCTCAAGACCATTTGACCTGTGGCCTGAGACTTTTCCACAGTAATGTATCTTCATAAAGGTCAGTTACAGCAAATGATCGTTTCAAATCAATTCCACTTTACTTTCTTGGGACTCGAAAATAAAATTTGCTCCTACCTCAGTGTTTACTATCCACCAGTGGCTGCTGGTTTGAGTTATACGTTTTGACTTTCAACAAAACTTTGGGAAAACAAGCTCAAATTCTACAAACTATAAGCATAATTTAACTTAGCAGTAAAAGAGCAGGCTGTTAAAGTGAACCACAGATTATTTCCTGGGAAAGCATTTTGCCTGTAGTGCACAGTTACACTTCAGTCTCTTAACTGTTTTATTCATACTGCACATGATGTAATGAATAATCAACCTCCAGCGCTGCCTGCTCCAGGGTTTTTACTAAAATAGTAATGAATCTGGGAATAGTTAAGCTACTTGGTGTTTCCATTTGATTTCCACCTTTGGGAAGGTTGGGAACCCAGTCCAGACACTGATGCAATTTCTCTTATTGAATCTGTCCTAGACACAATGCCAACAGTGTTTCAGCAGATCTGTGGCTCCGACTCCAGACTCCAGTAGCGTTGTGATAAGACCCAGCAGGAGCCAAAAATCACACAAGGTGGTTTTTGTGTTCGTGTAATGTGGGAGCTAGACGGGCTGGAATTCAGTGTAGCACAAGCGAGGCCGCACAACAAACCCACCAGCTTCCTTTCTCCAGGGCACACAGAGTTCACCACCCGGCAGATGTTGGCCCTTTTTTGTTTGTTTTTGTTTATTTCACAGGTGTTTTTCTCCACACCAGTTAAAATAAACAACATGCTGGACTCAAGTCATGCAGTTTGCATTGCGACTTCTCCTTTCCATGCCCTCATTTGAAATAATACTAAGAATAAACAGTGCAGCTCATTAAAATGTACAGTTTTCTGCCAAAGGTAGTTAAAAAAAAAAGTATAATTACTCAGTTGAGGGGAAAGCAGACCCTTTTGTTGTTCTTTGAAGTGTAGCTTTAGCCTTTTTGTATGTAGCTAATTTTGATAAGCTGTAAATCTGCTTGATATTTGTACCGATTCTTTCTCCGTTTAACCAGATTACATTATACTGTAGCATCTACACTGATGGTAATGATGCAGTTCAGTCTCTTCAAGCTGTTAGAAAAGATTACAAACAGACCTGGTCAAATACCCTGCAATTGAGACTACATTTTATATGACTGTAATTGCTCTTATTTAATGCTGTTTTCCTCCCTCTGGTTCTTTGTGCAGTTGTTTTGTAGCTCTCTCCTGGGAAATAAGCGAAATGGGAGAAAAGAATAAAACTGAGATATTGAGACATCTTGATCCTGAGACAGATTTTGCACCAGCTGGAAATCGCACTCTCTGCAGGCCGAGCTGCTGTGAGCGAGCAGAGATGCCGGCTGAGTCCATCCCGAAGTGGTGTAACCCTTCAGATGAATGCTGCGATTTAGATTGAATGTAACAATGGAATTCCTGTAATGTCACCCAAGAGAAATCTCCACCTCCCTCCCCCCTTCATGAGCCTTTGTTGCACCTTGCCTCTTTTAAGGAAGGGTGAAAAAAACAAAGTGAGAAAAATGCTTTAGCTCTTTTTCCAACAGGAATGTCTCTGTGTCAGATAAAGATCCTTAACTGAATGGAGGAGGAAGTGTAGGAAGTCTAAGTTCAGCAAATCTAGCGTTTCCTTGTTGATGCCTGTTGTGGAACAATATTTAGGTTCCTGCATAGATGCTGGATATCTGCTTCAAAGGGTGTCAGAGTGTATTTCGTGTTACTGTGCTACCTTCTAGGGCTTTTTATCCAGTTTCTTTTAGGGAAGCTCAGGCGAACTTCTATATCAAGTTACAAGTTTTGTGCTGCATGTTTCCTGTCTGCGTCTAAAAACACAGGTTTCCATTCTTTCCTTGCTTTGCATGCACGAAGTACTCTGCTGCAGCCAAAGGCAGGACTGTTTGTCTCAAGTTCGGGGCTCGTTTGTGCAGTATATGTTTACAAAGTCTTGCCCAAATGCCATTAAATGAAGCTGCTACACAGTCTTTAAATCCAGTGATTTGTGTTTCTTGGCAACAGTATTTCATTATTCTCATCATTTTCATCTGTCCACTCAAGTGTGCACTGATTTGTGTCCATGGCGATGAAATGTATATATTTTCTTGTTTTAATAGACAAAACGTTTGCAGGTCAGTGGTGTCATGGATCATGTCACCGCTTATGAAAAAGACCACAGTTGGTCATACCTGGATTATTTCTCTCATTTTTATTGCGCTATTTTAAAATATGCCATGAATTATCATGAGCGTGAATGGTTGTCTGTCTCTGTGAGTTAGTCCTGCAACAGATTGCAACCTGTCCAGGGAGTGTATGACAGCTACAGTGGGGCAAAAAAGTATTTAGTCAGCCACCGATTGTGCAAGTTCCCCCACTTAAAATGATGACAGAGGTCAGTAATTTGCACCTGAGGTACACTTCAACTGTGAGAGACAGAATGTGAAAAAAAATCCATGAATTCACATGGTAGGATTTGTAAAGAATTTATTCGTAAATTAGGGTGGAAAATAAGTATTTGGTCACCTCAAACAAGGAAAATCTCTGGCTCTCACAGACCTGTAACGTCTTCTGTAAGAAGCTTTTCTGTCCCCCACTCGTTACCTGTATGAATGGCACCTGTTTGAACTCATCATCTGTATAAAAGACACCTGTCCACAGCCTCAAACAGACTCCAAACTCCGCCATGGCCAAGACCAAAGAGCTTTCGAAGGACACCAGGAAAAGTATTGTAGACCTGCACCAGACTGGGAAGAGTGAATCTACAATAGGCAAGCAGCTTGGTGTGAAAAAATCAACTGTGGGAGCAATCATCAGAAAATGGAAGACATACAAGACCACTGATAATCTCCCTCGATCTGGGGCTCCACGCAAGATCTCATCCCGTGGGGTCAAAATGATCATGAGAACGGTGAGCAAAGATCCCAGAACCACACGGGGGGACCTGGTGAATGACCTGCAGAGAGCTGGGACCAAAGTAACAAAGGTCACCATCAGTAACACACTACAACGGCAGGGAATCAAATCCCGCAGTGCCAGACGTGTTCCGCTGCTGAAGCCAGTGCATGTCCAGGCCCGTCTGAAGTTTGCCAGAGAGCACATGGATGATACAGCAGAGGATTGGGAGAATGTCATGTGGTCAGATGAAACCAAAGTAGAACTTTTTGGTATAAACTCAACTCGTCGTGTTTGGAGGAAGAAGAATACTGAGTTGCATCCCAAGAACACCATACCTACTGTGAAGCATGGGGGTGGAAACATCATGCTATGGGGCTGTTTTTCTGCCAAGGGGACAGGGTGACTGATCCGTGTTAAGGACAGAATGAATGGGGCCATGTATCGTGAGATTTTGAGCCAAAACCTCCTTCCATCAGTGAGAACTTTGAAGATGAAACGAGGCTGGGTCTTCCAACATGACAATTATCCAAAACACACCGCCCGGGCAACAAAGGAGTGGCTCCGTAAGAAGCATTTGAAAGTCCTGGAGTGGCCTAGCCAGTCTCCAGACCTCAACCCCATAGAAAATCTGTGGCGGGAGTTGAAAGTCCGTGTTGCTCGGCGACAGCCCCAAAACATCACTGCTCTCGAGAAGATCTGCATGGAGGAATGGGCCAAAATACCAGCTACTGTGTGTGCAAACCTGGTAAAGACCTATAGTAAACGTTTGACCTCTGTTATTGCCAACAAAGGTTATGTTACAAAGTATTGAGTTGTATTTTTGTTATTGACCAAATACTTTTTTTCCCACCCTGATTTACGAATAAATTCTTTACAAATCCTACCATGTGGATTCATGGATTTTTTTTCTCACATTCTGTCTCTCACAGTTGAAGTGTACCTCTGGTGCAAATTACTGACCTCTGTCATCATTTTAGGTGGGGGAACTTGCACAATCGGTGGCTGACTAAATACTTTTTTGCCCCACTGTAGGTCCCCGCTAACAAACAACAGTCTGCGTTCATGAGCACGAGCATGCAGATTGCTTTTTTGGGACTTTCTGACATTTGGCCATGAGATGACCTGCTGAAAGACTGCTAATGTTGATATTACAGGCCTGTTTTTAAGTTTTTTGTTTTTAATTCCATTATATTTTCTATTAAAACCAAAAAAACCTCTTTCCATGCCTCACAGCTGGCTTTATTTGGTTAATCTACTTTATTTAAATGCCTCTGGTACTTTGAATAGACCTTTTTAACCTCAGCGCCTTACCTGCTTTCGAAAGTCACCCTTTCTGCCGTGGAAAAGCCCCATGACCCATGCACATACTACACTTACAGTACCATCCGTGACACCCATTAACTCCTATCAAGCCGTTTCCAGTCATGAGCAGCAGGTGGCACTGCCCTCCCTCCACCGTCCCACAGTGCGTCCTCTGTGTGAGAGAAATTCAGCACATACATGCAACACAAAGTCATAGAGATGATAATTTGTTGAGCAGACTGATGAATTGGCTCTGTCTTTGACATTTTGAGATAATAAAATATGGTGTAGCTTACTGGACCAAATAGTTTTATCAAGAAACTCATTCCAGCCCTGCTGGCCCCAAGCCAACCCTGCAGTGTAAACATGTACGGGGAGACATTTTAATTATGAGAGGCAGTGTGATCCTCACAGCACTGTAGACTCTACTGTTTGACTCGAGCGTGGGTGTGTGTGTGTGTGTAGTCCATCATACAGGTATGTGCATGTGTTTGCACTATATCTAAAGCTGACGGTCCCTTGGGCACAGTCAGCCCTTTCAGACAGTCCACGATAATCACCCTCATGATGTGATGCAGCCAGAGAGGATTAAAGCAAGGCAGCAGTTGTCTCCCCAGACACTATCTTTCCTTACAGGAAGTAATATCTCCTGTCTATAAGCCTGTGTTTCTCATCCAGGCCAGTCCTGAACATGTGTCACATTTAATAGATGTTTAAGTGAGATTTGCCTACTGTGTGGTTTCTTAGACTGGCACGTCTGTTGACCTGATTCTATTTGCATTGCTTCTGCTTATGGTAGTTATTACGGCTGTATAAGTTGGCACACTTGCATCAAAAGCTATTAAGATTGGGATCGTGTTACATTTAGCTCTTCCTCCCAATGAACTCTCAGCTGAATTCTGCTCCTGTTTTTGTTCTCCCCTAAAAAGCTGAAGATTAGATCTCAGCCCAGACGCAAGCTGAGCTTTTATATTTTTCTTTTTCTTTTTTTTTTGTTTCCGGTTATGTTTCGTTACTGTAACATGCTGGTAGATCACAGAATCACCATCATATTGTGGGGTTTTTTTTAAACTGGTTTTTAGCTTTATGATTTAAATTTAAAAAACAAACAAACCACAGAACACTTGAGTTCATTCACCCTTGTTCAGAACCCAACATGGTAATCACAAAATCCTTTAAGAATGAGTGAATATTGTAAGACTGTGCAAAACACAGGGAACCTCTGAGATTAATGGAAAAGCTTTGAGCTGTGGTCCACTTAAGTAAGAGTGTGTGTGTGGGGGGGCGGGGGGGGGCAGACGAAGTGTGTATTAGATAAAAAAAGATTATTTGTAGCATGTAGGCCACACACTACCTCTCCTCCCCCTCATAGACACACTTTCTCTCTCTTTCTCCTCGTGCCGCTCTGGTCCTGGTACTGCCAGCTGGGAGGTCTGGACTGGATGTAAAGGCCATTGTAAGAGTTTAACTGCACAGTGCTGTTATCTTCTGATGCTTCATCCCAGGTTCTTGCAAAACCAGATTCTCCCAGTGATAGTTTGAATTATTCACAGAATTATTTCTCACATGTGTTTTCTGTTGGCGGCAGATATTTCGTGTGTGTGTGTTTGTGTTATGTGTTAATCGCACGCGTGTTGTGGGTTTAGGAATGAGGGCATGAGTTGCTTGTTGCATGGCTTGCAGGGCCAGCGTCTTTGGTCTCCCTGCAGAACAAGTGTTTCTTCTGAAGGCAGAACAGAGGTGCGCGCACACACAAGCTCAATTGCTGCTGCTTATCTGCATAACAGCTGCAGATTGGTCAGAAAGGGGAGAGCTGGGTGGAGCTCTGGAAAAAGCTCCAGATGCAGAGAAGGCATAGATTGAAGGTTTACCTGTTTGATAAAGATGTTGGACATGTGCAGGAGGAACTTTGTATGCCACTTGATTGCAGGGAAAGTTGATGCACTTATGTAACGCGAATGGGGGCCCAGAAGCTAAGTGACATCTCTTCACTGGTTTCTGTGCAATTTAAGCTGAGAGCCTCAAGGAATACCACTGGTACTGAAGATATAATATGGCAGCAAATTCAGAAGCAAACAGTGATGGAGGGGTATGTGTTTGCTGCTTTTCTTCTTGCTGACCCAGCATTTAGCGGCTGCTTGTGACTCACTCTTGGTGTTTTGTTTTTTCTTTTGAGTTTCCTACATGTGGTTGCAGGTTCTCTCTGTACATGTGTTTGATTTTGGCCGCATTCAGATTATCCTCATGAAACCTTGTGGGAGCTGGACCGTTCACATGAATGCATGTGACCAGGCTTGTTCTTTTTCTCAGCTAATGGTGGTTTTATGCTAAGCTGCTGGAGTATCTGTTTGGTTTTCGCTTTTCCTTTGTGCACATCTCTAAGAAGTTAAAACGCTAACCCTGATTGACACATGCATTGATCAGATGTGATGGCTTAATGCACTGAGCGCGTTTGTAAGCGAGTCTCAGATGGAGGAAGACGTCGTTTCCTGGTGCTTTACTGTGACAGAAATACATTTGAGGAAGAGGAAACACCTGATTAGGGTTCTGCTATCTTTTTGTATTCTTTTGACTTGGAGTAGGAAATGATAAAAACATAATTTTTTGTGTGTAGCAGTGAATATTTGTGGTCGTGTGAATATTTGTATGGGCTCTATAGCTGTGGGAGAGTGTGGTGAGTTGGACTATTTCTGTCTCTCTCTCTCTCTCTGAACTGAGCCAGCTTCACACAGAGCGCCGCTATAACTATCCAAACAACCACAGTATTCACACGGCACACACATGGCTCCCTTCACCACCTGCTACTGGCCTCATCACAAGGGGAAACCTTACTGGGATTCAGCCTCTCTATTCCACAACATTAAGATTGTAAAGAGGAATACACACAGTGTTGTTAATGCTGTGAAAGCATATATAATCATGCTTTATTAGTATAAATGCAGCTTTTATATTCATGACATCTCATTTTTCTTGGAGTCTTGGATATCTCCTTCAACCGGCACCTTAAACAAATGTCTAACTGCCTCCTTTTATCTGCACAATACTGCTAAAACTATAAACATCCTGTCTCCTGAGTGATGCTGAAAAGCTAGTCCACAAGTTTGTTACTTCTAGGCGGTAGTATTTTACCTAATGAACAGCTAAAAGCTCCCTGAAAAGCCTTCAACTCATCCAAAATAGAAGTAATAGTTTTCTCGTACTGGCTGATTTTCACTGAATATAAATCCTTCATCTCACAGGGATGGTCCTGAAGGATCAGGCTCTGTGAGATCTTTTGGGTATCACAAACTATCATATTGTCCCAGTAGAGCACTTCACTCTCACACTGCAGGCTTATTTGTTGTTCCTAGAGTTTCTAAAAGTAGACTGGGAGACACAGCCTTCAACTGTCGCTCTCCCAGTTTGGCTTTTGGAGACAGATACTCTCTCTATTTTTAATGTTAGACTTTAAATTTTCCTTTTTGATACCTAGGTAACTGAGGTGTCCGTGACAAAGCAATGTGCGACTAGTGGATTGCTTCTTGTAATAACAACTATTAAGGCCTAGGCAGTGGATGGAACTTCCCATGATGGCAGTGAGCACTTCTTCTCCACTCTAACATGTGAAATGTTGTGGTACTTATGTTCAACTTTTCTGCTGCAGCTGAACTCCAAGAACTCTTTACTATAGTCAGGGGTGCACGTAAGTGGTCCGCAGGTGCGCATTCGCTGTCAAAATAAAAGACGCGCACCAGATAAGAAGTTGCAACGCGCGTTTGCGTACATAAGATTTTCTGGAGGAGGACAGACATTTGTTTAGAACTCTTAAAGATGCCAAAGAAGCAAGCTCCTTTAAGCAATTACTTTGGTGTTCCTCCACCTCCAAACAAATGTCAGAAGGAGTCCGAACTGCAAAAGAAGCACGTATTCTCGGAAAAGTGGTTGCAGGATGTGAGCTGGCTTCAAACAAATGATGAACGCACAGAGATGTGGTGCGGAATATGCCGTGAAAATCCCACTCTAGCGGACAAAAACAGTGCCTTTTTATATGTACGCAAACGCGCGTTGCAACTTCTTATCTGGTGCGCGTCTTTTATTTTTGACAGCAAATGCGCACCCGTGGACCACTTATGTGCACCCCTGACTATAAGCCTCATTTGCCGAATCAAACAACCATTCATGCATGTGCTGTATCTAACATTCGAACTCTCACTACTCAAGGATACTCTCACATGGGAGAGTAGCTGGGGAGGCAATCCACTGATTCCGATTGGTAGGAGACCCACTCCACTCTCTTGTTTTACTGCTGTTTGTCATTAATTTTTTCTACTCTCTCACATAGTTTCTGTTTGTCTGTAATAGCTCTCTATGCTTTCCTTTGCTGTCTACTCTTTTTCTCCACCCCAACTCATCAGAATAGATGGCTACCCCTCACAGAATCTGGTTCTCTCAGAGGTTTTTGTTTTCCTGATAAGAGAGTTCTTCCTCCCCACTGTTGTCAAGTGGTTGCTCAAAGTGGATTGTCTTACTGTTGGGTTTTTTCTCTCATCTGACAGCATAAAGCACCTTGAGGTGACTTTTGTTGTGAGTGGAAACACTAAAATCTAGGAGGAGCATAATATCAATACAGTGTGTATGAAATAATAATAATCATGCTCCGTCTGCCGGCATACAGTAGAGAGAGAATTCGTGCCAACCGTGGCACCTTATGTCAAGCAAAAATGATTTAGCATGAAGTGAATAATAGTGCAGTAATTATTGTAGCTGGATTATATACGACTCTGTCAACTGCATTTCCTACCGAGCTGAAATGTGCTTTCATCACGGACTGTGAATAACAACACGCTGCCCGGCTTCTTTATGACTTTTGGCAGCTTCTGATTGCATTTCCCATGTCGTACATTTGAAGAGGGCTTTTCCCCTGAGAGCAGCATTTAATGCAACATATCACCGTCCATCAGCGCTGTGCCAGCCAAACCCACCATCTTGATCCAAAAGTAACAAAGCAGCACAGTCAGCCGCACAACTTGTTTGTGTTTGGCTAGGTTTCATGTCCTCCAATTGTTTCTCAGGGACTGCACCGCTTAGCATAAAGATTTTACTCCCATCGTAATAAATGCCACACATACTTGAGAGGTTGTTTTTTCCAACAGTGGTCTTCTTGATAAAGGACTGGAAAGAACTTCAAAGGCTAGTATTATTCATCTCAGTAGCTGTGCAGAAACCTACCACTTGCCTCTTAGACTGCTTATTAAATATCATTAAGATTATTTAATCCATCTTTGTGGACTGTATATGCAACAAAGACCTAAAATTGTTACTTTAACCCCACTTCTTACTAATTTCACATGGCAAACAAAACGCTTCAGGCGAACATCATAAGTGCATTTTTATCAGTGTTGCAGGAAATGACAAAGACGCAGCTGTTGACAAAGTAAAATATGTCCGTTCCAGAGGCAAAATGTTTGTGTCCACATACCAGTGATTAATTTTCCCTCCCTCCTTTGTTTTGCTATGTAGAAAATGTAGATGAATGTTTTTGAGTAATATGAGGAAGTCTTTAAAGCATTTTTGAATAATGTGAGGAAGTCTCAAAAGCCATATGGACTGTTGTGTTATGAAGGCCTGTTTGGCACTACTTCTTGGGCATTGGTGTTCCTGATTTCCAGCTGGGGCTTTGTGCTTCCGATCCTCACGGTACCACTTTGGATCAGAACCAGCTACACCATGGTTTCACCCAGTTGGCAGTTTATCTGTTCTGTTTTATCTCTCGTCAAACTCTGCGTGGATTCTCTAGCGATTGGTTGCTTATTTTCTCGATGAACTCACCCTGAGCCAGTTATGGAAATTATAATTGGTTCAGGTCTCAGTGGAGACTCATTCCAGTGGGAGACTGTGTGGGACCAAAATGGAAAAATGTGACATAGATGTCAAAGCCCATCAGGTTTCATTCTAGTTAAAGAAGATTGTTTTCACGTCATCAGTTAATATTGGAGAAATCGGGATTAGGGGACACTTCTGTAAATCTTACACAAGATTGGGGGCTTTTTTTTTCTTTTTCTTTTTTAAACTTTTGTTGGGGTCTCTTTCTAAACTTTAAATCTAGAGCTGTGTAAGTTGTATGGCTTTTCTGTGTTTGTATTGCTCATGAGAGCAGCACTAATCTTTCTATCCGTAGTCAATCATGTGTTTCATTAGCATATTGATTTATCTGCATGACTCACAATAGCCTGACTTTCATTTTTTATTGGCTCGGGACTGGAAATTGCCTTTCTTTTGGCTTGGAGAAGCCAACTTTAAGAAATATATGATGGTAAATCTTGTTAAAAGGAGCTTTTGCTGATCTCAGAACATTTGCTCATATTTGAATTGTTCAGCCTGTTCACAGTAACCATTAAAGTGCAGGTTTACAGGCTTTGCTTTCCACCCAAACTGAATTGGAAAGATGGCGCTGAGCAAGTTGTGCTGAAGTGCATTTTAGTGGGAATGCATTTAAGCCCAAGATTAATGTGTCAGGAGATACTTGAATGGTTTTTTAAAGTTAGTGGAAATGTTTGCATGTGGAAAATGGAACTCCAGTAAAATCAGCCTAAATGTCTCGCCTATGTTGAACTCTGCCTTAATAATTCCCCAATATCCCTTTTCCTACTTTATGCATACTAGGAACACAGAATAGTTGTAATTGTTCTTGACTTATAGTCTGCTGTTTTTTCTTCCAGCTGAATAAAAGAGAAAATTAATGTTTCCTTAGGTATATTAAAAAATGAAAAAAACAAAACCCAAACACAATTTCCTGTGGCATTCCTTTCTTAAGACCTTTTCGGCTCTAAATTCTTAAATATCAGGGCCGAGAACACAGCGGAGGAATGGCCTGATGGCTGCTTTGGTGTGAGAGAAAGAATTTGAACCTGTTTGAACCTCATCAGTTTGCTGTACAAAGCTGCTTTAGTGCTTAGAGGAAGACAAATCCCCT
Organism: Astatotilapia calliptera; assembly: GCF_964374335.1. Taxonomy (NCBI): domain Eukaryota; kingdom Metazoa; phylum Chordata; class Actinopteri; order Cichliformes; family Cichlidae; genus Astatotilapia; species Astatotilapia calliptera. Next base: position 19,668,020 of record NC_137435.1, read on the forward strand.
ACCTGCATTCAGTAATGCCTGCTATCTCGGCTGCTTTTAAAGAAGGGGTAAACTGAGAGTATGTTTGGCTTAGAGAAGAAATCTGTAACCAAGCTCTGAAGTTGGGGTCAACTTCAGGAATGCTGCAAAAGTAGAAAGGAATGAAGACACAGACACACTACACAAAAAGGTAACATGTAAGTTTCTGAAATATGTGCATACAACAGAAAAGGAATAGGAAATGTGTACAGTAACTGTGTGATTCCCAGACACGATGATGTCTCCCGTAAAGACGATGCAAACTGCAGAGTTTGAAACGGGGAGCTGAATAAATTTGCTTATAAATGAGGAGTTCTCCTAAATGCTTAATGTGGTACGTGAAGACAAGTGCCTTGGCAGATAAATAGTTTATAATTAATTCATTTGTTAGCTTAATTAGTGAATTCATCAGCATTGCCGGCAGTTATGTTTATAATGAGGCAGTAAGCAGCTCGGCTTCACCTCGTGTGATCTGGTGGAAACATTTGGTGGTTACCTTTGTGATACTCTTTATTCCAAGCTGTTCTTTAAGTCAGTCATTTTCTGCATTCTGAAATTTTTAAGGGAGAGAAAGAAGAGCATTTGAGGCCCTGATGTCTCTTTTGAATATGTGCAGAGTATATGTGTGTCTGTGGATGTTGTATAGTTCTACAGTCCTAACTCTAAGTAGACAACTCAAATGGTCAGCGATAGCCAAGCTGACAGTCAGGTGGTGATGGTCCTCTGCAGAGCCTTTTCTCTAGACAGAGACTTGTAAGTCATTATTATTAAAGTCATTATTCTTTTTCATTTTAGTTTTAGTCTAAATACACCACTAGGACCGATTTTAACACCAGCTGTACAATATACACATTTGGGGTAGTATATCAGCATTGCACATTAGTATATGACTTTATCCTGTTTTTAAATCACCAAATGTAGAGATTGGTTTTGGTATCAATAGCTGTCAGGCTCTAATTATCATCACAGTGATTGTTCCTGATGATGTAACCTAAATATCTGACTTTGGTCACCTCCTTTAGTACTCGAGCTCCCAAACAGAATGAGAGGAAATTTGGCCTCAGATCCTCTCTGGCTGAACCGATCATTATTAGAATTGAATTTGATGTCACACTGCAAACCCTGAGCAGTTCCTGTAAGTCTTTTGTGAGGATACTTCTGCTCTTGACATATTTTATTGTCACAGGAACTGTCATTGTAGGCTTATGGAGTACAGACATTAGCTGTGAGTGGCAAAGGTTAAGAATGGGCCCTGCAAAATATGCACAGTATTTGTCTTCATGTTATAACATCAGTCCACACACCGTACAACACAGTGACAAAGTAGCATCATGTTTTCTGCTCTAATGCTGCTATCAGTGTTTCCTTATCTTTTTGCTTTGTTATCAGGTTCAACTCATCAGATTAGGCTGTTTGCTGGTGTCAATATGAATTGTCAGGCAAAACGGTGAAACAGCAGAAGACGTCAAACTCACAGTTTGCGTATAATTGTGCACGACATGGAGCTGTGCAGCCCCAAAGTTAAGTAGATTTGATGGATGTAGTCTATGTCTGGGTTGGTGATGCCTGTCAGCGCTGACGTGCACCTCATCAATGCCACTGATCAGCTCCCCGGGGTGCCGACCAGCTCAATGGAGCTGAAGGGCACTGTGTCCTCTAGTGTGGAGTTGTATAAATGCTGGAGCCGCTGCTCTTTGCTTTCCGAGTCCTGCTGGACTTTGTACGAGGAGCAGTTTTTAAGAAGTAAAAAGAAGAGGGTTTTAGACACAGGTGAGGCATCGAAAGAAAGGAGGTGAGAACGGGTGAACGTGCTTTTATCCACTTTACTGAGAATATGTTTGATAATTAGTTTGTTCTTTGATTTTTATTCCTGTAGTCCCTTGAGTTGTTTTAGTGTGATATTCCAGATGATACATCTAAAAGTCGCTTTGAAGCTTTTTTCATATTTAAGCAAAAAAAAAAGTAGTGGGAGTCTGTTTGATGCACTTCTGTGGATTTGTAATCCAAAGCAAAATGTCGGTGATTGACACTTTATTTTATGTAGGACACAGAACCCACCATGCTGGACATTGATCTTAGGGCTTTGGTTGTGCATCAGGAAAGCAGGTCACCGATTTCCCAATCGGTGAAACTATCACTGTTTCCTCTGCCCTTAAGCTCTAAATCCCAATCATATTAGAGCTGTAGGTCACAGGTGGAGCACCTAACCATGTGGAAACACCAAAAAGATTACATGCTAAGCTTTTTTTAATCAAAATTAAACTGGAAAGAAATTGGCACAGACTTTACTTGCTGTCAAACTTGTAGTTAGCTTTTGCAATAGTAACTGTAGCTGGGAGCATGAATAGGAAAATGGCACCAGAACAAGAGGAGTGAACATAACCTGATCTGTATCAAATCTTTATTTTGAAACGCATAACGAGAGTTAATACATTTTTTTTTTTTAAAATGAATGAACATGATATCAAAGAAAGATATCATGTTGAAAATATTGAGCAATTCCTGTTTGGGGAAAAAAAAATAATAAGGAAGCAAATGCTTATTAATTCCTGTCCCTGTTGAGCTCATCCTATATATGTTTTGATTTTGCAATCAAATGTATACAGACGCATATTAATTTATAGCATATATCTAATGTTCAGTCCCTTGTTATATTATTACATGCATCATACCATTTCTGCTGTAAATGGTATGTTCTTTTATTCATTAGCTTTTTTAATTTTTTTGTCGTCTTCTTCCTCGTCTTTATCCATCTTACCTGTACTCCTCATGTCCTCCTTGTGGTTCATGCGTGGATCTGCGAGGCTCTTTGTTGGCCCTTCTCCATCCTCTTCTTCAACCTCCCTGTTGTTCTATTCCCCGATAAACCTCACCACACGCGTGCGCCCTTCGGATTCAAGATCACAGAGTGCGCTTTAGCCCCAGTTGCAATGGAGGACAGTGACCACGAGCATTCCTCTTCATCAGATGAACAAGACTCCTGTCCAGCTTCCCCTAATCAGAGCAGACACCATGATCATGATCACCATGAACAGGTACCGGTGACCCCCCCCCCCCAAATATATATATATTTTTCTGTTACTGCCCATCTTCAGCTGATTTCTGCCGTCAAAGTCTGTAGTTTTTATGCGCTTAAGCTAAGGATTAGACATGAATTTATCTCTTTAGGGTCTAAATTTAAATTTAAAACTGTGTCACAGTGTGTGCTCACAGCTGAATTTGAGTGGCCGTGTTGCTTGCTGAATTCCACTCCATTATTTATCTATCAGGGAGACTTTAGTAACTGTAACTAGAGTCCATAGCTGCGTGTCCTCTTACAGAAAATTTACACTTTTAAAGATTGCATTAATAATGAAGAGTAAAATACCTGATGTCTAAAACAGTCCTTGTCTTTAATGTTACCGATCACTCTTAAAGGAGAGTAAATGTAAACACAGTATTGGAGTTCATTCATTGTTAGTTTCATAAAACAACTTGGCTGCAGTGTTCAGCTCTAACATGACTTCTCCTCATTTATAATAGAAGGTGATCCACCAGCTGTAAAGTCCCTAACATGTATCCTGTTTCCAATGAATAGTTAAAGGCTCATCCACATTAATGTACAAATCTCATGTGTTACCCACTGGCCTTCAGCTAGGTATACTAACAGTTTTGAGTTGTCAGATATGAAAGATCTCTTTGTTGCTGTGTCTTAAATCCCTCACCATAAAACTTTAAGTTGATTTTCTAAAACTTTCTACCCTCTGGATCTCCATACCTCCCCCTCTACATTGGTGCTCTAACGTTCCTCTTTTCCCTCCACCGTATTTCTTTTTTTCCTGTTCGCCTCGTCATCCCTCCCGCCCCCCCACGACCTTCGCTTCTCTCCAGCCCTCAAGCCATTCAGATGACTCAGAAGTGGAAAACATTATGCAGGACCCTCAACATCATGGTGGGCACGGTCTCCGCCATCACAAGCATCACCACCATCATGACCCCGAGGCTCATGATGCGGACAGGCAGGCCGAGGGCAATGACCGCCCCCACACCCCGTCATATTTGCGGCCCCCCGTGGCCGGCAGGGCCCAGTCAGATTCGGGTTCAGACTCCGGTTTGCCACAAAGCCGAAGCGTGGAGTTTGACTTGCCGTCCCCCGTCAGTCCCTCCAGGCCAAAGAGCCCCTGGGTTCGATTTGACCCATACGACAGTAGCGAGGTAATACAAGGCGTCAGGAAGCCCCAAAGAGGGGTCAGCACAGCCCGTGTGCTGTAACATGCTGATACATTTCATACCTTGTTTTACTGTTGTTTGGGTTTGTTTGTTTTTTTGGGTTTTGTGCTGTTGCCGTTATTGCTGTCGAAATACTGCAAATGGGACAACAATGCCAAAATATTTCAAAAAGCCGATATCAGGTTTGAAAAAAGAAACCATGGTGTACACAGCCTCTGTTTCCTTATTCCATTTTTATCTTTTTGTGCATTTGTAGGACCAGGACAAGGAGTACGTGGGTTTCGCAACGCTGCCAAACCAGGTGCACCGCAAGTCTGTCAAGAAAGGATTTGACTTCACGCTCATGGTAGCAGGTAAATCCTCGTTTTAGCATTAGCTGCTATTTGAGCTTAAGACCGTGTTTGTTTTAAAAAGACTGTCTTTTCTTCTTTGTTGTTCTTTGTTTGAAGGTGAATCTGGCCTGGGAAAGTCCACCCTGGTCAACAGTCTGTTTCTCACAGATCTGTACAAAGATAGGAAGCTGCTCAATGCAGAAGGTGCGTGTGATTATTTGTTTTAAAATTTGCTGTACTACATTATGTAATGGCTGAGGGCTGTTTACTTCTTTTTTTCTATCCTAGAGAGAATCACACAAACGGTAGAAATCACCAAACACACGGTGGATATAGAGGAGAAAGGTGTCAAATTGAAACTCACCATTGTGGATACCCCTGGGTTTGGGGACGCTGTGAACAACACTGAATGGTACAGACATGTTTAACGCATCAGATAACCCTGAGTGAATCTGAGTTACACGGTCAGCTGTTACACTTTGCCTCAGAGACTGAACGCCCCTGTGTGTTTCTGCTTTAGCTGGAAGTCAGTGGCTGACTACATTGACCAGCAGTTCGAGCAGTACTTCAGGGATGAGAGTGGCCTCAATCGCAAGAACATCCAGGACAACCGCGTACACTGCTGCCTCTATTTCATCTCACCCTTCGGTCACGGGTATGACAAAGCTACAGCTAACTCAGCCTGCTCGTCCTCTCTTTATTATTAGTTCTAAAAATATGGAAGATTAAGTTGTTTCTGCTGCAGCACATTATCACGTGCAATGTTCAGAAGTGATAATGGGACCATTAACTACACTTTTCCTCGTGATCTCTGATCACATGTTTATCGCAGCCATCGTCCTGAGCGCACACGTGATATCTTCCACACGTATCTAGTGGATCGGTGTTTACTCACAGTGTGAGTAAACACACAGCCTCTTAAATTGTTGATGCCCAGCATCTTTCCCAGAGATAAAGCACCTCTCAGCTGCCCTTGGATAACTTTACATCTGCTGCAGTGATTTTACACTAATCAATTGTTTGTGCTGCTGTGGTACCTCTCAGCACATTTGTGCGCATCCAGATCTGTGTTCATCAAGGAGCCAGAATACCATAAAATTCAAGTAATGCTGCAGAGCATTTTCAGCGTGACAGCCATGGAGAAACGGCTCCCTCTGTTGGTGAGCAAGTGTCTGCTGCCACCGATTGGTCGGCCAGTGTGCCATGCAGCCAGAGACATCATCTTATGCTTCAAGTTTTTTTCGGGGGGAGGGGGTTGTACATTTTTGCTGTCATTTGATAGTGCAGCATTAGATGGGGGGGAGGGGGAGAGAGAGAGAGAGGAGGGGAAGGACTCCAACCCAGACTGATGCATTTCAGCTGTATGGCATGTGGTCACATGCTAAATCTCTGAGATAAACTAGCACCTTTAATTTTGAACTACAGATAAGACTTGATGCAGGAAAGCTTAGAGTGGAGAAATCTAGATGTGGATCGGCAGGTAAGTCTGTTGTTGCCTGATCCTGATTGCCAGCAATTCATGAGCATTTATGAAACGCTTTCAAATCTAAATGGAGTTTATTGGCACAAAATGATCTAACAGTTAATGATTATCAACCCCAGTTTAAACTTGTCTAACAGTAAATCATCAGTGGTGGCCCTTTTTGAAGTTTTCTGTGGCCTGTGAAGGCAACATGGAAAAAGCGCATGGCTTGTATATTTCATTCAGCCACAGTTTATGTTAAACCATGATAGGGAAGCCCAGAATGTGACTCGGGAAGTATTTTTCTTCAATTAGTCATCATTAGCAAACTAAACCTTCCTGACAATGATTGATAACTTTTTGCCCAGGAATGTAACTCCAACCTCACTAATGGTTAGCGATAAACGTGCGCAAACCATCATTCTCTGAAGAAACTACACTCTACAAACACCGACCCGGCCATAAAAACTCAGAGAACCCCTAAAATAAAGTTTGTGTTCCTCATGTGCTGAAAGCTGTAGTCCTTATTGCAGTGGCCTGCTTTCAGGTGACTCACCTTTTTTGAAAATGCCCACTCTCTTGTCTACTCTACACTATCCTAATAAATAATAAGTGTCTCATTATCCTTTCTTGGTATGTTTTGCCTCATCTCTTCCAGCCTCCGACCTCTGGATGTGGAATTTATGAAGGCTCTCCATGAGAAGGTCAACATTGTCCCAGTCTTGGCCAAAGCAGACACACTCACCCCTGGTGAAGTGAAGAAAAAGAAAATTAAGGCAAGGCGACTGCATGTTTCATCCCACGAATCAATCTGTGTATACGCCGCAGAGTGTTTTACTTGTATCCTCACAGAGGACGTTATTCACACTTTGACATCAGACATGTTTTTCCACTGTTTTTCTTTGCAGATCAGAGAGGAGATTGAGCAGTACGGTATAAAGATATACCAGTTCCCCGACTGCGACTCTGATGAAGATGAAGATTTCAAGCAACAAGACCATGAGCTGAAGGTGATCAGTGATCTCCTTTCTTTCTTTTCTTCATCCAAGTATTTGTGTTTAGTACACTAAACTCAGCTGAAAGCAGAATGCTGAGAGTCAAATCATTGTCATTCAAAACAAATTGTGCTGCAAACAAATTTAATATTAATAAGAATTGACATTAAAATGAATGAACAGACTATATAGTCAGACCTGGTGGATTTAAGTGTTGATGAATCAGCCTCCTCTACACTTCCCGTATTGTAAGGTGGTACTAAGCACACAGTCGGTGGAAATAAAAGCAAAAGTTATCACTACTAGCAAAACCCCTGCTCAACACACAGGTCTTTACTTTGGTCAATAAACAATAACTATCAAGAAAATCAGAATTACTTCTTAATTATGATGCATTTCATATATTTTAATTTTAGTAAGTATAGGATATATTTTCTGTGTCATACAGGCTGGTTTTGCCAGGCCTGCAGCGCTTGTTTGACCATGTGACACGTCTTTAATAATTTTATTACTACGTGTAATTTAATTTATCATATCAACACAGCGTTTCATTCTAACGCTATGATAAAGATCTAAATACTGGTTTATTTACTGGAACAGCAATAATTGCAATAATGTAACAAATTTGTTAGATGTCACATTTTGAACAATGTAAGTATGTGACATGAGGAAAATCTTAAAAACATATAATATATTTATTGATATCATATTTATCTATGCCCTATACTGCCCTATACACTCACAGTGCTCTAGGCAAAGTTAATGCGAAGCTTTATCTTAAGTTCATGGTCCAGTCGACTACATATGCTACGGTCATGTCAGTATGATTACAATCAAATCAATAACTTTGAGGTTTATGGAATTCTACCTCTTGTTGGATTACGTAAAGATCAGGTTTAAAAAGGGGGGAAAAAAGGTCTTGCACAAGAAAGGACGAAGACATTTAAGAGGAAAGGGATATAACTGGTCTGTTGTTGTTTTTTTAATACAGATGTGTTCACACCCTGCCCAGCCAGATGTGATCTTTATGACCATAACATGCTTTTAATATTACGATCTTTATCTTGACCCCTTTAGGAAAGCATCCCCTTTGCAGTAATAGGCAGCAACACCGTGGTGGAGGCCAAAGGGAAGAGGGTGCGAGGCCGTCTGTACCCCTGGGGTATTGTAGAAGGTAACCTTGACCTCACATGTTCCCCTAAACAAAGACCTCAAAATCATACATACTAAAATGCTTTCTGTATAGATGTACCATTAAAAAAGTTGACAGTGAACGTGTATAAGTATTGAGTGTGTAGTTGATCCTCACTCTGTGGTCTGCAGTGGAAAACCCAGCACACTGCGATTTCGTGAAGCTGAGGAACATGCTCGTTCGCACGCACATGCAAGATCTCAAGGACGTGACCCGAGAGACTCACTACGAGAACTACAGAGCTCAGTGCATCCAGAGCATGACCCGCATGGTCGTCAAGGAGCGCAACCGCAAGTATGCTCACGCTGAAGGACGGGAGAAATAAGTTTTAGTGAGATGAAAGAAATATGGCACAAGAAAAATCAAGATGAATTATAACAGTGTTAGAATATTGTTGTTTTGAGAAGGAGAATGTGATTAAAAAAATGTGTGACCTTCATATATTCTTGAGGTATTTGATGGGTTTGCTCTGACGTGTCTGGTGTAGTGTCTTAACAATGTTTGTCGGCAGCTGATTAGACATCACAGGCTTATTTACATTGGTCTGTGTTCTCACTTTGTAGTAAACTCTGTGAACTTTCCCAAAACGTGTGTCTCTCTGCAGTAAGCTAACCCGGGAGAGCGGCACAGACTTCCCCATCCCAGTGGTGCCCGGAGTGGCCGAGACCGAGACGGAAAAGCTCATCAGAGAGAAAGATGAGGAGGTACGGCACGCCGACCACGAACTGGAGTCGCATCACGACCACGAGCATGACTCTGCCCACAATTTTGATCACCACGAGCACTCAGACCGTCAGCCCAGCCCAGAGAGGCACTCAGATCACAAAGGCGATGAAGCTCTCTGAGTATCTTTAGCTCACAGATGATGTGTTTACCCAAAAACATTTTTTTTAAGTCCAGTCAGATCACGTTTTGTGAAACTCACAAGAAAACAGTCTCATAAACAGGAACTGGTTTAATTATAGAGTAAACCTGTAGCCTTTTGGAGCTTTAAACTGTGACTAGGAAAAGAGATTGCCCCTTACACTCTCTGGAAGCACCAGGATGTTTATAACCACGCCATCATCCAGAGTTTCAGGATGAACCTTCTCAGGATTAAAGAAAGAAAAGCTGAATGTAACATGTGTTCCTGCACCTGAGCTCATAACATCTGTGCATGGCAGGTCAGAGAAGGTGGGAAGGATAATGATGGGAAAGTGTTAAGACTGACAGAAAAAACCTTGTTAGTGGGTATTTAAAGGGCTACATGCTGTGCAATACTGTGATGTTTAGTGGAAGTAAAGTAGCATAAAAAAAGTAGGGAAATTTGTGTTTGGTTGATTGCTTCTTTGTTGTAACAATGCTTCCAGGTAGTAAACCTTGTATCCTTATATCTTATGCATTTGTCAGTCATGCAGCAGAGTTGAGCCCATGAAAAACTTCACTGCCAATGCCAAACAGCTATGATATTGACTCTTGTTTGGTGTAATTTAATGGATTAGATTATTTAAGTCTGAAGAAACAAAACATACTTTAATTGTTTAATACAACCCCAATGACCTGGCACCCTCCTCCTCATGCTAGTCTCCAGTTTGGTCACATCCTGTTCTTCAATCAGTATTTGTCCCAAATCAGCCAATGTTATGTTGGTCATTATGGCCCAAGCTGATCCCGCAAACATGCCACTTACAGGTTTTTGGGATCAGGGGTAAGGTCAGGACGGAAGGTGGGCCATTTCATCCTCTCCACTCCCAAAATCTGGAGGTAGTCTCTGATAAAGTCTTCTCTGTGGGGGTGGGGGGATTGTCATCTTAGAGAATAGTGTCTGCACCAGTGTCTGCACATGTTGCAGACACTGGTGCAAAGGAGCCTGATGGTGAAGGCCAGTCATGGTGTCAGAAGCTCAAAACAAGAGTCAATAGCAGAATTAATCATCTCTGTGGCAGAGAATGTTTTTAATGCACATAACCCACATGCTTAAATCCGCTGCTCAACCCACAGATGTATTTTCATTACAAATGTGACACCATTTAACAGGAAATAAACAGGCATTCCCTCAGTGTAAGATTTATTACCAAGCAGCATCGTTGCAACACAGAAATAATCAACCAAACCCAAATTTCCTTACTTTTTTTTGCAAAGTTAAGTTATAAATATTACTGTTGTGAAAAGAAACCTTCCTTATAGATTCCTTTTTATTTTGGGTTTGTAGATGCTAGACTGTTGCCTTGTTAATGACTGTTTTGAGTCTCAGGAATAGACGGTTGTATATGGTTTTAATGTTGTTCTGCAATCATAATGAGTTAAATAAGCTATGTCAATACCAGCCCCCTTCCCTCTGCAACACCAGACCGTGCAAAATCTATTTATTTCATTAAATAAAGAGTCTTATTTTTTCCCCTCATTTGTTTATTTTACATTTTCTGTCTGATCAACATGAAGCAACGCAGTAACACCAAATTAGCTCAATATACATCTTTGCCCACGGGTGTTATAGCCAACCCACACACAGCAGCAGCTGGACAAACATCTCCAGGTGAACAGGAGCTGTATAACACCTGTGTTACCTGCTTATTTCAAACAAATCTGATAGGGGGGGGGACTCACTCAACATGATTAGGTGATTGAGTAGCTGACTGATACTAGTGATTTTAATATCCTAAAGTGCTGCTTCTGTGATAACAGATACTCTGTAGTCCAGAGTGAAGCAGCAGATGGAGGGAGCCTTGTTTCCCTGCTGCCATTCAGCACATGTCACGTGGTTTGGGGAGAACAAGCCCATCTCCCGGGCGTTTATTGATTTGTTGCCTGTGCAGCCGTGCGTAAATGAATAGCTTCCATGAAATCCCCCTTACACTTCACACCGCTATGAAAGTGGATGCGTCGCATTCAAACGTATCACACTAACACCCGTCTCCTCTCTCTGCTCTCTTCTTCCAGCTGCGGCGGATGCAGGAGATGCTGCAGAGGATCCAGGATCATATGATCACTCAGAAGGACGGCTATTGAGAAACAAGAACCCAGTCACACTGTGTACATGTGTTGCTCTCACTGGGATTTAATAAAAAAAAAGAAAAACTCCCCACTCCACCCCAAACAAACCTTTATTCCACTCTTGGATATTGACATCCCAAGCCACCTCTCAGCCTCATCAGCAGCATGTTATACGTGGATCAAGGACCCGGCAAGGAGGTGGTAAGACGTTTGCAGCTTAGCGACTCCCTTTATCCTCTCCAGAATCTCTGACATTTACGGCAGCACTGCTGAGAAACACCCAACTCTCCCCGTCTGCTGTTTAAAACGGCTCTCGTGATGTTCGCTTGAATGAATGAAAGGTTGGGGGTTAATTCACATATCAGAGCTTTTTCTTTAGCCACATGATCACAGGGTTGTTTTTACAAGTTTACATCAAAGCTTACACTTTTCTGGGTGTTTTCTGGTTTATTTTTTAAAAATCTTTACAGGTCAACAGACACACACACACACACACACACACACACACACACACACACACACATATACATATATATATATATATATATACTGTAATAATATAATTTTCTATAATACACCTTTTTTTTCCTACTGTTTTTGTTTTTTACATGCTGTATTTAATGTTACACTGCTCGACTATGTGGATGACGGAGGTTCCTGTTGGTTAATTTGGTTTAAGGGTTTTTTTGGTTTTTGTTCATTTGGTTTGTTCAGTGTCTGCATGTTCACAATTATAGTTGTCACATCTGATGCCTGACGTCACAGGGTTGACCAGTGTTAGCTCACAAGCAAACTCACTGATTGTCATTGTCAACATTCGAGATGCGATGCATCTTTAAATCTGGTAGAGAAGTCTTTAAAAACCGCGTGGAGAATTCCCAAAAGTAGCAAAGTCCCAAAAGGTTGTTGAAAAATACAAGACCCTAGATTTGCATGAGATGAGCATCAAAGGGCAGGGTTGCATTAAAGGTCATGCAGTGATTTTTATTTTTGCATGAGTTTTGTGAAGATTACTCAGATTTTAATAGGTTTGTTATAATTATCTTCTCACTTAAAGGGAGCTCCTATGTTGGATGAGTACTAACCTTTACGTTTATCTTACAGCCAATGATAAATTTAATAATCCCAATATTTTTTCTTTGGATTGGTCTTCAAAAGTGAGAATTGTTTTTAATTTTGCAATAACTTAGCAACACCATTACAGCCCATGAGTAATGATCAAAAACAATGAGTGAACATGAGTCTCTTGACATTTTTTTTTTTTTAATGTTGCAGAGCTTCTTTTTTTAAAAAAAAAATTAGATTAGATGACTCTACTCTGACTTGTTTGACCTTTGTTTAAAAAATATATATGAAAAATACATTCCTCGAGTTTCTATCGCAGAGTCAGGTGACACTTTTTGTTTTTGAATTCATGTTAAATTTGCCTTCGTTATTTTGCATTTTTTGATTATATTTATGTAATAAATTTATAAATGAAAGAGGTTGGAGAGGGCAATGTGTACAAATTCTAATATTGTAATAAAATATGACTATAATTTCAAGTTGAATAAGACAATGGGTTTTTTATGGCTGCAAATGGAAGTGGGATTAAATGGTTTTGTGTGTCATCTAAGATGGGTGGATTGATAGTGATTTTCTGATGTAAGTTTCGGAAGTGTGTATATACATGTTATAGTACAGGGTGGGCCATTTATATGGATACACTGTAATAACATGGGAATGGTTGGTGATATTAAAGTCCTGTTTGTGGCACATTAGTATATGTGAGGGGGCAAACTCCTCAAGATGGGTGGTGACCATGGTGGCCATTTAGAAGTCGGCCATCTTGGATAAAACTTTAGTTTTTCCAATAGGAAGAGGGCCATGTGACACATCAAACTTATTGGTAATGTCACAAGAAAAACAATGGTGTGCTTGGTTTCAACATAACTTTATTCTTTCATGAGTTATTTACAAGTTTCTCTTTGTTCACAGCCATTGACATGTCGAAGAGGTTAACACGTGAGGAGTGGATCAAAATTGTGTTGATATCTGGTGAACGCAGTAACCGGGTCATTGCAGCAGATTTCAATGCAAGACACCCTACAAGACCACCCATCTCCCATGCTACAGTCAGCAAACTGCTTCCTAGGTTTCGTGAAACTGGTTCAGTGTTGGATTTGCCTAAATGTGGACGCAAGAAAACTGTCACTAATGAAGAAACATCAGTCGCTGTCCTAGCTTCATTCAGCAAGAGCCCACAGCGTAGCACTCGCCGCATGTCACTGGAGAGTGGCATTAGTCGAACATCCCTTTGGCGGATGTTAGCTACTCACAAATGGCACACTTACAAACTCCAGCTACTGCAGCATCTCAACGAGGATGACCCAGATCAGCGCACAGAATTTGCAGAATGGGCAAAACAAAAATTGGAACAGGACCCTCAGTTCACACAGAAGATTTTGTTCAGTGATGAGGCAAACTTTTATGTGAACGGTGAAGTTAAATAAAACCACCGCTACTGGTCTGACACTAACCCACATTGGATGGATCCCTCCAAGACTGTTGGAACAACAAAAGTGATGGTTTGGTGTGGTATATGGGGTACAACGATAGTGGGTCCATTCTCCATCAATGGAAACCTCAAGGCCACTGGATATTTGAAATTGCTACATGATGATGTGTTTCCCTCTTTATGCACTGAAGCTGGCACGTTCCCTGAGTTTTTCCAGCAAGATGGTGCACCACCACATTATGGGTGCAGGTCCGAGCATTCCTAGATGAACAGTTTCCTGGAAAGTGGATTGGTCGTCGTGGGCCAGTTGAACGGCCCCCAAGGTCTCCCGATTTGACCCCCTTAGACTTTTTTCTTTGGGGTCATCTGAAGGCAATTGTCTATGGTGTGAAGATACGAGATGTGCAGCACCTGAAACTACGGATACTGGATGCCTGTGCTGGCATTTCTCCTGCGGTGTTGCTATCAGTGTGTGAAGAGTGGGAGAAGAGGGTTGCATTGACAATCCAACACAATGGGCAGCACATTGAACACATTTTATAAGTGGTCAGAAACTTGTAAATAACTCGTGAAAGAATAAAGTTACGTTGAAACCAAGCACACCATTGTTTTTCTTGTGACATTACCAATAAGTTTGATGTGTCACATGGCCCTCTTCCTATTGAAAAAAACAATATGGCCGACTTCTAAATGGCCACCATGGTCACCACCCATCTTGAGGAGTTTGCCCCTCACATATACTAATGTGCCACAAACAGGACTTTAATATCACCAACCATTCCCATGTTATTACAGTGTATCCATATAAATGGCCCACCCTGTATTACCAGTCACTTTACCTCGGTAAATTGTTTTTGATTTTTTTGTTTAATAATGATATCTCAATTAAATTTGTTGCTAGTGTGAAAGATGGAATCACTGGCCACTTCATTAGGTACACCTTTCTAGTACCGTGGACCTACTTTTGTCTTCAGAGCTGTCTTATTGCTTCATGGATCCAAGAAGATGTTAGAAGTGTTCCTCAGCAATTTTGGTCCACGTTGATATGATGGCATCACACAGTTGCTGCAAATTTGTGTGAAGCTGACAAATCAAAAAAGGCACGCTACTGGATTGAGATCTGGTAACTGTGGAGGTCGTCTGAGAACCGTGAACTTGGTGTCATGTTCATGTTTTGAGATGATTTTAACTTTGTGACGTGGTGTGTTATCCTTCTGGAAGTAGCCATTAGAAGATTGTTCTACTGTGGTCATACAAGGATCGACATAGCCAGCAACAATATTCAGGTATGCTTTAAACGATGCTCAGTTGGTACTGTGGGGCCCAGAGTGGACCAAGAAAATTACTCTCACCATTACACCAGCATAAGGCATCAATACAAGGCAGGAAGATTTTATGCCATTTATGACACTTCCGTCTGGCTGTTGCAGTGGAGATCAAGACTCGGGTCAGGTGACATTTTTCCAATCTTTTATCATCTAATTTTGGTGAGTGTGCAAATTATTATATAGCTGGCAAGAGTGGCCTTCTGCTGTTGTAAGCCATCTGCTTCCATGGTCAGCGTGTTGGGTATTTGGAGTTGCTCTTCTGCATACCCTAGTTGTTACAACCAAGGTATGCAGTTACTGTTGCAGTGTGGCCTTTCTTTTCTAACCTCTAGCATTAACAACACACACAGAAGATCTTTTCTTTCTGTAAACTGTAGACATGGGTGTGTGGGGAAGATCCCAGTACATCAGCTTTTTCTGAAATACTCAGAGCAGCCTGTCTGGCACCAACAACTGTGTGAAGTGTCAAGCAAGTGTAATTTTTAATAGTTGCATTGTCTGTCTTTGACAAGCTCTTTCATTGTTAAGGTTTTTGTGTCAACCTCCACTTGTAGAAACGTTAATTTGAAGGTATCAGAAAATAGTTTTGAAACATTAAAATTATTTTACTTTTAAGCTGACTAAACAGATATACAGATAACTTTAATCATAGGTATAACTTGTATGTCTAGTTGCTATGATGACTAACCTGGCTTTTGCGGGAATTGTGACATAACATCCTGACTAGACTAGCCTTTGTTATCTAGTTATCCTGGAATGATGAAACTCCTACAGGAGGCTTGTATAAAAGGACTACTCAGATGCCCAAACCACCTCATCTGACTCCGCTCCTCTTGAATGCTTATGTTCAGCTTTTATTTTAGAGGTTTTGAAAAGGTGTTAAAAATGTAGCTAGCGTGTGCTACTAAGTGGCATCACATTATACAGAGGTAACTTGATCTCTTTGTCCACGTTATATCTGCAGTTTATCTACTGTTTTCAGTATTAGCCTAACCTGATATTTCTGGAGTAAAAGTACCAGAGCAATTTCTCTAATCTGATCGTCTTTGGTGTTTCAAACCACTGCATGAACAAAACAACACTTAAAGAAGTGTTAATGCTAAATAACTAATAATAATTAGAAAAAAATTCTGCGTTCAAATATCAGTATAACTTTCCACTTTATTTCTCTGAGTCAATGTGGCTCAGCAGGCAAAGTCGCTCCAACTGGAAAGTCAGCGGCTCAGTTCTTAGCTCATCCAGTCTGACATGTCAACAAGTCCTGATGACCTCAGTGTATCCATCACTGGATAAGGATAAGGCAGTGTTTAATGTTTGACTGCGCTCTGAATATAAAACCATCTTTGTTTCTCTACACTTTGTTTAAAGAAGCCACTTCAGACCTTTGTAAACATAATACAATTTATTAAGTATCTTTTTTATAAATTTCAACTTTTACATATTTTCCCAAGCTTTTACCTTAATACAGATAGATCTAAATGAAGCCCAACATTTACAGGCTATATACAATGTAAACTTTCTCCATAGGGAAAACACAGGTATATTTTTGCTTCTTCAAGCATCTGTATCTGGAAACGTTTATGCATTTTGTTTCTCTGCAAAACTATTTCAAAATGCCATTTATCCCAGATGTTTGTGTGAAATCTAAGAGATGGCAAGGAAACAACATATTGCATCAGAGCAAAATACAAAAACATGGAAGGGGTGAATAATTTAAACAAGTGGCCAAATGTGATTGAATGTAGTGATCGCCCCTTCACATACAGCACTGTACATGGTCCCAGAAAATAAGCTATTTGATAAAATTAACAAACGAGGGGTGATGACACAAGCGACAGTAAATCTTAAAATACAAAATCAGGTTTGTAATGTTACACTTTACATAGACTTTAATAAAGTAACTGCATTTCTAAAAAGGGCTCGACTCCTGTTTCGACACTCCAAATGTTTTCACAGATCAGTACATTCAGATTAAATTCAGAGAGCACAGTGCGTTAAACTGCAGGTTGGCTGTTCATTGAGACTACTTTTTAAATGTTCACAGTGCCAGCTTTGGAAAGAGAGTGCCTCGAATAAACACATTAAAGTCATCTGTTGTTGTTGCTTTGTACAGATACTTGTCCCCAGTTTTATGGATGACAGAATCTTAAATGTGTCAGAAATCCTTCACACGCCTATAGTAACGTAATGAAGTTCATAAGCTCATCGGAGAGCACTGCTATAGGTCCTTGCTTTCATAGTGATCACTACATTAGTACAGTCATGGCATGCATTAATGGCATGCAAACACACACCCTACTACCATATGCACTACAAGACAGCATAGACACACTTCACTATATTTTATGGACCTTTCTGTATTCAGATTCACATCCTTTACCTCATGGTATTTAAGTCTCACAGCGCATATAAACTCGCCTCTGCTGGGGTTGGGGGTCATATAGATGTAGATACAAATCCTACTCTGCAAAATGAAAAATATTTAAAATACATTAGCAGCTGTGACACAAACTGTTTTATCCTAAAACACTAACTTGTATTTGTGCTCAGTGTACAATCACCAGTATGTTTGAAGGACAGATACTAGAAATAAGTAACAATTTGATTGTCCTTTAAACACTAAAAACTAAATCCAGCCATCCACCCAATCTTCTGCTTATCTGGACACAGGTAGCACTTTAAGCAGAGCTATCCAGACCTCACTCCTCTAGTGTGGGAGACAACAAGGCTTTCCCATGCAAGCTGAGAGATATCATGTCCTGGATTTGCCATCGGGTGTCTTCTTGGTTGTGCATGCCTGAAACTGTTCACCTTAGAGGCATCCTACTCAGATGCCCAAACCACCTCATCTGACTCAGCTCCTCTTGAATGATGAGTTCCTCATCTTGTCTAGGCTAAGCAAGACAGCCTAGAAAGAAGCCCATTTACGCCACCTGTATCAGTGATCTCATATTTCTTTCAGTTGCTAACCACAGTTTGTGGGTAGAACAGTGGATCAACCAGTAAATGAATAGCTTTGCCTTAGCGCTCAGCTGTCTCTTTGCCACAGCAGACCACTGATTGGTGCGGTGCCTGGACCAGTCAGTCTGTCACTTGTGAACAAGACCCTGAGATACTTAAACTCATTCACTTGAGGCAGAAATGAGAAATCCACCCTTTTCTGATTGAGCACTTGAGCCTTAAAATTCAAGGTGCTGATTGTCATCTTGGCTGCAATCTGTCAACAGAACATTACTCGCTAAAGGCAGAGACAAGCTCCTAAGACACCCTGGCTAGGCCTAGAACTGACAAAGCTGTATATATTTTTTTTCAGCCACTCTGATGTGGTGATATCATTTTTCTTCACTGGAAGAATTGTGTCATTGTTGCAGAGGTGGTAGTTTGACTATGAACACAAACAGCCACCAGGGGGAGCTGTTGCTGTGTGCACCATCACCGAGGACTGCAGCTCCTGCTCAGGCGGCTAAATGCAGTCCATGATTTGGCTCCAACCTTACAGCATGTGCTGCTGCTGAGGAGGAGGGGCTCCTGTGAACCACATTCTCCCTGCGCTGGGGTTGGCGGGCCAGCACTCTGCTCCTACACTGTCTGGACTCTATAATAGCAGATCGACATTTTCCCATGTGAGGCCGTTTCTTTCTAGCTTCTGTGAAATACGCACTGCCTCACTTTAAAACAACAAAGGAAGGCAGGTGAAGGTCAAAAACTGCACATCAGCCCACTGTGTACAACACAAACACGACATTATGACCGTCAGTCACATGCAGCCTTTTATATCTTAGAAGATGTGGTAGTCTGGTCTAGAAGGAGTTTTAGGATTGTTCCCAGCTTTGTGTCCACTTTAATGCTTTTAAGTGAGAATTAAACAGAGCAGAAGGGTCTCCAGCAGCTCTCCTGCACACACGGTTGGCTTGTCAATGGCCTGGTATGAAGCCCGTGGTTCACAGCAGGGAGGTGGCCCATTGAGTGCTCCCACAACACTAACCAACACACAAGAAGGTGGAAGGTTAAGAACAGGGACTTGTTTTTGGTCACTTTGTTAACATGGGGGAATAACATCCCTCCATCACGTTACCCCTGTTATGGGGATCACAGTCTGGAGCTCAGTGGTCCTGTTGGCAGTGTTCAGGCCAGCTTCAGAGTGCTGATGGGAAAGGAGGGCATGGTTACCATGGTCACAGGGTTGAGCACCGTCTGACCCACTAGCTGCGGGTGGTGAGCCATCATTTGGGTGCTCACTGCTGTCTGCTTACCAACAATGGTGGCAGCTGGCTGTGCAGGCGCACTGCCGTTCACATGAGCATGGTTTATTGTTTGAGTGATGTGACCGACCACGGCCGGCTGTGTGACAGCCACCGGCTGAGAGTAGAGAGTGGGTAAATGCTGGCTCAGGTGAGCCACTGGGTGCACGGTTATGTGGCTGATGGGCTGGTGGCCGGGGGCTAACTGCACAGAGCTGGTGGTGGTGGAGGGACCCAGCTGGGCGATGTTTTTGGAGCTCTGACTTGGGATCACTTGGATGACCGAAGGGTGGGACACTGGTGCATGAGCAATAACTGTGGGGTGCAGACTGGGTGTGGTCACCATCTGTGTCTGGGTGGGATTTGACAGCTGACAAGGTGTGCTGGATGTAGTGGCAGTGAGCGTTGGTGGAGCTGCAGGTTTAGACAGTGGCTGTGGAGGGGTCACTAGTAGCGACTGAGGCTGGTGCTGAGGGGCTTTGCGCTGGTTGTGTGGGGTGGTGAAGGAGGTAGTGGTGGTGGGCATCACAGTTAGGACTTGAGTAGGTGTTGCAGTTGTGCGCAGCTCAGGTTTCATGATTTGAGGCACGGTGGGTAAGGCAGTGGGTGCTCTTGGCGCAGGCTCTTCGTCCAGATCGTCATCCATGATGTCTTCACCTTCTGCAACACCAACAAATTATGGAATTCATTAATTACATATATAATTACATGATTTAATCTGAAACAGTGTTTGGTTGTGTATTAGGGAGATTTACAGACATGCAGTTGAGAGTGAACATAATCCCACCAATCCCTCCAGTCTGCCTACCCGAGGCTGTGGAGGTTGAAGCTTGGTCCTCCTCCGGCTGCACTGTCTGTCGGAGGATGCGGTCGATCTCGATCACATCCATCCACTGGCTAAGATCATTCTTCAGCTCTGCTAGTCGCTGTTGGGTAGCGATCTTTTCTCTGGCCAGACGCTCCATGTCGTGCTCATACTCCTTCTCTTTGCGCTTTAATGTCTGCAAGGAGGAAAAGAAAACAATGGTAAAACTCAGAACTGGTTTATGAATTACACAGGAAAAAGTCCGCAGGGTAAACGTTAAGGTCATATTTACTGTGTAATAAATTCATCCAATAGAAGAGAACCACAGGAATTTTCTTTGTGAAGCTGTCAAAGAGGTTTTTACTCAAGTCCAAGGTCATGCTTGAAGCAATACTGTAAAGATTCACATTGATTTTATATTAGTCTTAATAGTATTTAACAGATTTCACCACTTCAACCTCTAAAATTAGCGAGGAGTTAAAATGACCCGTTTCTGATTTTGTCAAAGATGTTGATATGAAATTAGATATCACTCGTGTGCACAGAGGGTGGAGGAGAGAAAATCTGCAGCACTACTTATTTGAGGAAAACGTCAAAGTGCACCAGTGGAATGAACTTTGACTCTACTGGGTCTATTTGAACTCGTACTTCTCTAATAAAGTGGAGAAATGGTTTATTTAATAGCCAATTTTCCAAATTCAAAATAATAAGAAGAAGAGATTAATGAAAGAAAACTGTTATACATTATAACTGATTACTTCTATCAGAAAAAAATATAAATTTGTTACAATGAAAGCCACATTTCCAGCAACAACATTTAAAACATAGTTTAAAGCAATTCATCAAAGGTTCCAACTAGCAATGAAGCATATTACTCAGAAACGGGCAGTCCTGCATTATGTTCTTATACTTTTGGTATTTAGCATTTGTGTCTGCGTTTATAAATACACATTTATAAAATGTGAATACATGAATTTTACTATTGACAGTGACTGGTTTTATGTTTTTTATGTTTAGCGTGCAACATCAGGAGGAAAAATGAAATTATGGCAACCGGTACATGATCAGCAGACTTGTTTTTAAGTATTCCCGTTTTAAAGTACTTCAGAAGTCTTTAATTATATATAATTTATTGCATGTCACATGCAGCCTGGTCAAAGTATTCAGCACGCTCTCTGTGGGAGAGGCTCAGGGAAATGACACAGTCTGAAACCCTTTACCAGCAACCTGATGACTTGCTATCATAAAGGGTGGACTTCCTGTTAGTGTTCATCCTACCGTGTACAGTGTGGCGATACAGTAAATGTGCAAGTAATCATGTGTATGATTTAAGTCGTGTGTAGGTGGCTTCTGGCCTACTTCGGTTTAAGTGCATTCCTGCATGTGCATTATGAGCGTGTGCGCCTACAGCACAATGCACATGTACATAAATAGCAAAAGGGGACAAAAGGCGGGCCTTGTGTGATTCAGCACCTGTCTCAAATCCTGATCCAGGATTAGACATGCATGGGCCAAGTGGTCTGTGCTTTGGCTGCTTCTCAGTAACTTAAACACAAATAGAAGCTCAGAAGAAGTCCCGTTCATATTTCAGTTTAGCTCAAATCCACATAAACAAGCTGTTTCTTATCTTTAAGTTAAACTGCTTTTATTGTGACCAGAGCAGGTTTTTTTACAGTTGGAAAATCTGTGTCCTTGCTCCCAAATAGACCTAAAGTTATCTAGGATCAGGGTTAGTAGCCTAGTTCTGTTTTAAAATAATTGTTACATGGAACAACTCTTAATGTGAATCACAACTACACCTCTTATTTTAATGAAAACTCCAAGAATTCAGGTATTGCACCATCTCATTCACAAGGACAGGGATCCCAACTTTGTATTTTAATATTATTGATTAATGGAGATATAGTTTGGACATGCAGATTTTAAATAGCAGGACAGACATGTACACTACTGTTCACTGAGTAAGGTGCTCCTTAGCATGCACTGTTAAACATCTGGACACAGATGTGCAACTTGTAACCAGCCATAAAGAGCACCGCCTCACTGTACGGATTAAAAACATCCTTCGTCTCTACACAAGATGTGCTAAAATGCCCCCCATCTCTGGTTGTCAGGGAAACTCCTGAAAAAATGTCAACATTTTATCTGAAATCCTAAAAGATGGCACACACCTTCATGTGCGAGAGGTGCGATTTAGGTTTCTAACAGCCTCTTAGTGTGTAAACATTTCTGTCAAAACCTACTCTGGTGAGGAAAATTTAACGTGATGTCCAAAAAGGTCTGGCCGCCTTCTTTTTTACCCTCATGTAGCTGACAGCCTTACGCGAGTAGCGCTACAAGCTTACAGCTTTAAGTGATGACTCATAAAGAGAGAATGAGAGAGTGGAGAAATGCTCCACAGACACAGAGACCCACTGAACTGCTGAGAGCCAACGCCACATTCGCCTTTTTAGACACAGCTAGCCTGAGATTAACCGCATACACCTGATAAACAAGCCAGCAGCAGATGGGCCCCACGTGACTTCATCACCATGTTAAACATGTCACCAGATTGGTAGGACACAATGTGCCAGGTATGCTTGGATTCTTTGCACATGACTGCATTCAGACCTCCTCCTTTTTCCAGGGAAGAGTTCTTACCACAGAACTGTGTGTGCGTGCATGTGTGTGCGTGCGCATGGGAGGTAAACACTGCTGAAGCATTATTGTCACAAGCAATGCGAGGGCCGAGCACATGGCCCCGCAGAAAAAGGGAGAGGGAGGGCCACAGATAACAGGGGATTGAAAGAGAGCAATACAAGCTGTACTCACTGACTCACTTTTGCAGCAGCCGTGAACAGACAGCACAAGGCTGGGTTGTCTTAAAGGGCCAGGAGCACAGGAGGCCACGTTGCAGACATGCTGCTCCACTGATCGGGTTCCTGCACACAGGTCTTATGACACTGTGGTAACCATAAACCCTTGTCTTAGTCTGCCTTCAAGCTGGAGCAGAGGGTTTCACGTGGTGCCCGACTTTAACAATAAAAAGTCTGTCTGTGGAAATAAAATGCCTACTTTTGCACACCAATCCTTTGTGTGTAAGCTTGTGTTGGTCATAGCTGGCCTATTTACCTCATTGCGGTTAAGAGCCGAGTCGTCAGAAAGCTGAAGGGGGCCAGCTTTTTTTAATGTTAAGGATGAACAAAAATGAAAATATCAAAAGAACTAGTACAGTTATCTTGTCAGGCAACCTTTCAAAGGAAATATGCCATGAAGTCCACAGTGACTATGCTAAAAATATCAAAAGATAAATAAATTTTTAGCTTATCTTCATCTAGCAGAGAGTACAGCACTTTTCATGCTGGCATTTGCGGACAAGCAGTGGAGGAACAAGTTCAGTCAGCTTTCATGAGGAAGTGAAGCGCGTGTGGAGTAAGCTGAGCCTTATGTTTACTGCTCCATGCTCCCTCCCTGCTGCGGGCGGCTAAGCCTGGTGGTACAGCAAGTCCTGCATGTTGCAGTGCTGGGTGGGGGCCCAGCACAGGGGGGGTGACGTCACGCGGCTCAGGCTAGCCATGTGCTTGCTGCTCATGTGGCCTTAAAAGCTCAGAGAGGCAGGCTGGAGGGAAGGAGGGGGAGTGGAGAGGAGGAGCGCTAATGCATCAGGGCTTATTTTACAGCCTCGGCTTTCGCGACACCACTACGGGCTCAGAGGAAAGCCTGCTACATGTTGTCTCTAAAGTAAAGCAAAAAACCCTCTTACAGCTCTATTAGCGCGACTGCTATAATTAAAAAGGAAAACAATTGGTTCACATGTAAGATTTTCTGGTCACAGATGTTGAGTCATCTTCATTTGAAATGTAATAAGGAAGTGGAAGTTGACCTATGTAGCTGTTAGCCAAGTTTGCGCCTTTCACTGGAAAACCACTAAAACTGTTCCAGTTACCACTTATTTTCATAGAAACTTTGCTCATTTACAAACTTACAATAAGATGTAAAAATAAAAGCGGCAGAGTGCTGAGCTGAAAGCCTCTTATTCAGACCTCTAAGCTCAGTGTTTTTCTGTGCAGGCTGCTTCATTGCTGCCAGCCCAGAGGAGGACAAGGACAGGGACGGGGAGGGAGGAGTGTGCAGAGTTTCGGGAATGAGGTGCATGCAGGCCGGACATGCGTCTGTACCTCCCATGTCAAGATGCCAGTGCTCGCACGTGTTCTGCCTTTTTTTTTTTTTTTTTTTTTTAAGGCATCCTATCACCCAGCACTCACATCTTTTACTCCACCCCTCCAAAACAAAACACCACCAGCCTGGCCAATGAAAAAGACCCTCGTGACAAAGAGGCACGACACACTGTTGTGGCCTGTAACACTATTCCAGTACTGGGTTAACTGCTTCGTACTACTCTTTATTATACTCTTCACTTCCACATATAAGCATCATCAATTATGTAAGTTTCCCTTGCTCTGTTTGTGTCAAGCATGTCCAGCTCAGCTGCTGATTGGAGGAAAAGACGCACAAGCCTGTCGAACACAACACGCACAGCATGTTGCTTAATCACAGAGAGGGGCACAGGGAGGGAGACTGGGTGACGAGCTGTGCACCCACGCTGTCCTAGTTTCCCTCAGCATCCACGCGCACAGAGGAATAACCAGCCTGCTGCATCTCACAGTCAAGCAGCAGCATGCCGTCCTCCTCGGTGTACACATCAGTAAACCTGCACCACGGTCGGTTAATGAACAACTGCAGGCTCATAAACAACAACGCATGACAACCAAATGTCTAAAACCGTGTAAGTGTTTTATTATTATGCAAATTAAACAGCAAACCGCTAACCACATTTGGGCACACTCAAACACACAGATCATGCAACTGTAATTGTAAAACGCAAATCTATAAAAGCAACGCAACAGAGATATTGTTTTATCGCCTCCTGGATTAGTGTATTGGAAAAATGACCTACAATAAAAACGGACACACTCAGCAGCACAGTCAGTCTGAAAGTTACACTAGACCAGTGGCAGACCTTTGCGCCAGCTGTTTACAACCAGCATACTCTAACCGGGAGAGCTTGACTCATAGAAATGGCGAGTCACTCGTTGAAACACTCGCACACTTAAGAAAAAAAGGTATAAATGAGGAAGTCTTAGAGACTCAGGGAGTATCTAAATACATCACTGTGTTTAAACTTGCTGCTGTCTGATGTTTTTCTCTGCAACTAAGGATCTTAAACGCAGTAAGATTGTAAATGTATCCAGTAAGACTGGGGGTCAATAACACCACAGTGTAACAGCTTTGTTAGCAGTGAGGAAAGAGCGAGCAATCATCAGTGACGTGTTACAGCCTCCCTATACGAGTTGCATTCATGGGGAATAAAGTACAAGGCATCGCCTTTGTGGATGTTTTGTGCATTCCAGTGAAACATTGCTAAACAAAAACAGGTGATAGGAGGTTCAGGCCACTTGTTACTGGTGGCGCTTCGATTGTTGCTTTTTAAATCTGTAATTTCTGTAATTGTGATTTAATTTTTTTGGTTTGTGGTTGTATTTATCTAGCTGTTAAAACAATATAATAAGAGAGTTTATTTAATAAGTGCTTTTCACAGACAGGTGGTCACAACCCACTGTACAGAAAAGGGTAAAATAAATATTAACATTGAGTAACAAAACAGCCAATAAAAATCTAACTAATGAAATTCAAGAAGATTTTAAAATCTACCAACACCAATCGGATACTAATGATTACCAATACCAGATACGCCAACGTGGAATTTGAAGGTAATAAAACTTTGAACTTTGGAGACATCACAAGCTCACCTGAATGTATCTCAGTGCACTTCTTAAGACACTCAGGTTGGAGGTTTTCTTCTCATCAATGTTCGGGATGTTCTTTTTCAGCGTCTCGAAGCACTCCTTCAGGTGTGCTCGTCTGACAGACCCAAGACAAATAGAAGGTACTTTAGACAGCGCTAATGGTAAAGCTCACTTTAATAAAACAACATCTCTATTTGGGAGTCCTCTGATTAAAATATGAAGCACATTTCAAAATTGAAGCTCTACCAATAAGTAAAGTTTTCAGGAAAAAAAAAAGAATCTATTGGCAAATGCTTTTGGGGAAAGGGGTGACCCTACCTGTTTTTCTCAAGTTTGTTATGCACCTCTCTTGTACCAGCCCTGCAAGAGCACAGTAAAATTGTGATGTTTAAAAGGGCAACAAAATTGAAATAATAAAAAAATTAACCCCCCCAAAAATGAATCAAAGAACCTGTTTCTTAGTTTTGGGAGCAGGCAGATCAATGACAGTACCGGTAAGTGAGTGAATTTATCATCTCATCCAAATTATCGTAATAGCAACCGTGCAAAGTGGAATCTAATCTAATCTTATAATTATCTGAGTGGACCACAGAAGATTACTGATGACACCGTTTCAGTACGTCTGTAATCTGGACTCCTAGTTATTATTTTTTCTGCATTTTAAGGACTGATTTAAATTGATCCTCAGTAAAACAATACTGAGTTAAAAGGTCAGACTTACCCTCCAGGCCTCTTCTTGCTGTCTAGGTGGCGACTGTCATCAGGAGGACTTCCCCGGCTGACGGGGCCATTGTGCAGAGGGGCCTGCTGAAGCAAGGGGCCTGAATGGGGCAGTAAGGCTTGCTGCTGTATGGGCGAGACGATGGTACCCGGATAGCGCTGAACCAGCTGCTGGTGTAGTTTAGTGTTGTTGGTTTGGGTGACGAGCTGCGGCTGAAGGTGGTGGTTTTGTATCAGCTGCTTGTGGTTGGCAGTCACCATGGTTTGGGTGTCAGGTTTGGGCTGTGGAGACCAGAGTAGAGCTGCTGCACTTTGCTCCAGAGGGGGATGAGAGTCTGTTTTTGGGGAGGCCAGTGGAGGAGCAGCAGGAGGGGAGAGCGTGGTAACAGGTAGAGTAGGTGAGCCTGTAAGGTTGGGGGTGACCACAGGTATCGGGATGACTGTAATGGGGACAGAGGGAGGGGACAGAGCTGATGGTATGGGTGAGGGACGGGACTCCATGTGGAGCTCCTCTGCTTTAGAAACATTGTTGATGTGGATTGTGGAGTTCACATTAGGGTGGCTCTGCTCTTTCAGGTGCTGCAGACGCAGCTTCTCCTTTTCATCCTCTGTGGGAAAAACACAGCCGTTAATACAACCAATCCCATCTATACACACATACACAAAAATGCAGCAACAACCCTTTGAGCTTTCTAAATCTGTTAGCACTAACAGTACTGATAGATTTTGGGAGTATGTGAAAGGAAATAAGCCAGGGTCATTTCTAGAAAGGTCTGGTAGAAGGCCTTGTTTGGCATGTTATGCTGTACCAGCTCAGTGACATTAGTCCTGCTCATCTTAATTATAGTAAATCAGCGAAACAAGAAGTGTTTGACACTCAAAGCTGCAGGTATATTTGCACATGACACCAACAGATGTTTTTTTTAACTAAACCTAAAACTTGTGTAAAACCATGACAGTAGCAAGTTTCATTTCATCTGTGCCACAACAGAAAGAGCACAAACATATTCCATAACGGTGACGCCTGTTACACGTAAAGTGATGAAGTATTATTGTTAATATTATTAATATTATTGAAACATCCAGTTGTAAGTCAAAGTGGCTCTACAGGAGAATCTTTGTTGTTATGTAATTACAACAAGCAGAAATGAAAGTCTGAGCTTTCAGGTTTCAGGCTCTTCTCTCTTGCTGTTCCTACTTTGTGTTTTATCTGTACATGCATTTTCACATCCACAAAAATGTTGCCTAGCTTTGAGCATGTCTTCACAAAAGAAGTTTTTTGCTTTAATGGAGGTACATTTCGCTGTAATGTAATCCTGGTCACAGTCCACTGACTGAGTTGTGCTGGGGAAGTGAGTGCAAGTACACTCTAGATCTCTACTAACAAAGCCCGAGGGTCTCTTTATTACCAAGACGCATGTCCAGGTTAGGTTTATCTGTAAAGGCATGTTTATAACAGTTAATACACTGCAGATCTCATTGAGCCAGCTTTAAAATGATTGCACGTTTTGATTACTATTAAATAAACTGTGATTACAGCCATGTGAAAGATTCGTACAGATAAATCTAACTGAAAAGTGATCAGCTTCAGTATTTTTGTAAAACACGAGTCAGTCTAAATGCGTCTTACGGGGCTGTCCAGTCATCTAAAGCACACCCCCTCCACACTGTATAGATGCTGTGGAAAGGGACTCTAGTTGCTATGGCAGCTCATGTTCACAGTTAGAAAATGTCAGATACAAGTAGCTGTCATCAACATCGTTATAAATGCGATCAGGACGCTGCAGCAGTACACACTCATCCGTTCACTGCAGAGCTGAAGCTACAGCGGCACCACAGACTTCACCCCAAACCACTGAAAACAAGTTCACATAAATGATGACGACAGTGAGCGACAACAACACAGCTGTCTCCCAGAAATTAGGTGCTAAGTCACTCTAAAAAATAAAATAACAAATGTTTATTAGATACACAACATCCAAAAAAGTCACTGAAACCTTCCCACTAAAGACAAAAAAAAAAACAACCCCAGTAAGTTCTTAAGTTTCAAAATGTGAAATGTTGTCTTTGTACCTTTTAAATACACAAAAGGGGGGTTTCAATGATTTACAAGTTTACAGTCTGTTTTTATTATACATTTACATACAATAGCTACATTGTATGTAAAATTCTACATAGCTACGCACAATAAGATTGTATGAAGCGACAAAAAAAAAAATCCGGGTTTAGATAATGTAGTTTGTTGCATCATAATGTAAGCTCGCCTTCAAATAGAGTGTACAAAATACTAGGAATAGTCTCACCTGTTAACATCAAAGACTATTTGAAGCTGAATGAACACATCTCTAAAACACCAACATTGATAAAAGCAGGAATTAATGGATCTAACCGCCTGGCACCAGAGCATGACGTATGAGGTCAGCTTGTTTAATCAGTTAGGATTAAGAGCAGGTTTCTCTAATATTTCTCAAAATCACAACCTTTTATCGGTCAGTCTTTAAATTAACTTCAAATTTTGTTTGTTTAAAATAAATAAATAAATAAATAAATAATGTGACAGATACTACTTGTTATGCATGTATAATCAGTTTAAAATATACATGCTCACATTTTGAGGGTTCAAAGTTCAGAACATTATAGCCCTGCTTTAAAACAGATCTTTCACAGATCTGGTAGTCTATTTAGATCTAAGAAAAAGCAGCACATTCTGTTATGATTTTACATTTTAAAACACTAATGTCACTTTATCAATGACTGTGACTGTAAAAAAATAAAATAAAATAATGTGATGGAGGAAGGAGATATTCTATCCAGCTCTAAAAAGCTCTAGAGAAATTTTAACAGTGTTACTTTAAGCATTTCAGTGTATTTTTTCCAGTGTATGAACATGTCCTGTTACACTGAAAAGTCTTTTCTTCAGCGGTAAAAACATACGAAAGAACAAGATGTTCCAGTTGCAGTGGACAGCTTTCATAAGCTGTTGCATGCACAGTTATGAGTTCTGACAATTTAATGTTGTTTTGTTGACATAAACACATAGAGGGGTCTTTTCTGAAAGGAAACCCATGAAACACTTACAAAAAACAAGCAGGTTTTCTATATGCATTATATAACTGCAGCAGTACATAGAGGAACACTGGCCTAGTTTCCTGCACACAGTGACCTGCTCTACAGTAGCAGAGAGGGAGGAGGAGGAGGAGAAGGCGCCTGCTTAGAATGCACCAGGCAGGAGCAGCTGAGACAGGAAAAAAAACAGGATCTCTCACTCCGAGCCTGCGTGGACTCTCTCCGTAATGATGAATTTAACTATTCATGAACATATCAATGTAAATATGCCAGAATTAGCCAAAAGGCTACTTTTCATTCACGAATATGTAAAGAGCTACAGAATATGTAAAAATCAGCATTCAACCAAAGGGCTGATCTGTTGGCGGCCAAGCTTAAACGGCGCAGGAAGTGTAATGCACTTTTTCAGCAGGTCTGATGTTAGCGTTAGGGCTGTCTGAGGTAGCTCAACCTGCACCTTCCCCAAACTGTAACTACACCTCACAGCTATGCAAACGTAAACAACTCTGATAGGTTTGTTTCCTTTTAATATGCAGTGCAAACACAATATGTTGACAGCTATAGCGATCCATGCAAGATACATTGATTTATTGGAGTGTAACTGCATGTAAAGAGTTGCAGACATGTGACATTAACTCGTCTGCCATTTGGATGTGTGACAATCATGGTGACAGTCAAGTAAATAAGGCCACAGACACATAAGGCTAGAGACCAGTGTGACCATCTGTCAACCACTGGTCCAGAGGAAAATTATTTTTTAAAAGAGCCCCAGTCACAAAGGGTCATGAACTGGTCAGTGATTCCAAGTGATTTCGTGCACCTGAAGCAATTTCTACTAGGTTTTCACCACCTTTGGAACTGAGCCTCCTTTAGCCACTGCCAACCTGTCAGGGAATATATGGCTTGCCTTAGCAACCAGTGGTTATATCACATCCAATACGATGGACAGTTACACGTGATTTAGACTACTGCAGGAAATTTACGTCGTAACAACGTAACATTGTTCGACCCTACATCCCAACCTCCCACGCCACTCGACTTTTTGCAGGCTGCGTTGACCCTATATGTCGTCACATTTCTCAGGAAGTGCACGTCAGGTTACGGCGTAGGGTTTAGAGGAGTTTCTGGTTACGTAGTAAGTTATGCAGTAGATTTCTCACTGACGCATAATCCAGTCATTAAGCGATGTGCAGCATGACATCACAAGAAACCTGAATAGTAATCTCACATGAAGAGTTTGTTGACTCCAGAGCTGAATGAAGTTGTAAATATAAAAACGTAACGCTTGTTAATTCTCTCCGGATGTAGTTTACACGGATGGAATACCGGAGTGAGCCATCTGCTTTATTAACGATCTTTGGGAGGGGTTGCCCGGCACGCACGTGGTGGAAGGGGCGTAACCATCTATGCTTTTTAAACTACAGGGGCGTGGTTTGTTGTTCACGTCATCGACTGACACTCAAAGCCCTCCACGAGAGTCTGGAGAGCCAGGGGAGTTTGTGATTTTGCTTTTTTATGTATTAAGAATCGACAGTAACACCGAAACACACAGGTACGCAGAGTCACTACAACACCTGATATCCGGAAGGCGCGCGGAGGGACTGAGGGGGCGCAGACTGCTGGGGTGGGAGGGAAGAGGAGGGGGAACCTGAATGCCAGAGTCACTTGATCCCCAGCGGACGATGTCAGGTCATTATGTAAAACGAGCCTGGCACTCCGCGCGCCACCGCCCTTCATCGGACCGTGTTTTGTTTTTATTTTTAATGTTCCGCAGCAGCGCGTGCAGATACTCAGAAATACAGGAAGGCGCGCGGTGACGCGGCCGAGCAGCACGTTAAGTGTCTATGCAGCAGGTTTCGATGCAGTAACCCCTGACACTGCAGCAGAAGCCCGTCTCTGTCTGCCTGTCTGAGACCTGACCTCAATCTTGACATGAAGAGAGCAGATCCACAGCAGCCACTCTAAAACCGGAATGAAAGTAAAACTAGGAAGACTGAAACGGTCTTTAAATGCATACGTGACAAACGGAATCAGTTCAGACACTGTGCTGGTAAATGAGCCACAGGCAGGGTTTCCTCTTACCTCGGAGACTAAACCTTTCACTGAATGGGTGGACTGGTTCCCACTCCTGACTGTCAGAGTGTGAAAAACGAGCGAGCTTTTATTTATTTTATCTTTTTTCCCCCAATAAAAGACAAACTTACCACGTGCTTTCTGTTGTTGCTGGGCTTGAAATTCCAAAAACTTGGCCGCTTCCAGAAGCGTTTCGATGCTCATTTCTGTCCGCTTGAAAATACTTTTTTTCGGAGAAAAGGCTGTAAAGCAGACGCGCCTGTGCGTATAGCCTGCCACAGGGAGAGGTTCCCGGTCTGAAGCTGAGGGTGGGGTAGGGGGGAGGAAGGAGAAAAAAAGAGGGTAATCCGATACCCCCCTCAGTAGAAACTCTACCACTTACGTAGAAGAGTTACAAACAAGATGGCGCTCAAAGTAGTACGAACAAATAAGGTTTGTGAATCACGCAGCGTTTGTAACCGCCCACAGACAAACGCCCTCCCTCACCGCGTGCATACGAGGGAAGCGACGGGAAAACACGGAGCGGGGTTCGGGTGATTTCGGTCTCGTGGAGCTCTCTTCACGAGTCACGTCCGCCACACGCAGAAAATGTATCAAAAATGTTGCCGCTTATAACGGCGGCTTGTTCTGTTAAGTGTCTCACGTGCCGCCCTCTCGCGGCTTGATGTTTGACTAACCGATGACTACAAGTTGTCACCGCGTAGTTGTTCTGTGTGAACGAAAGGTCGACAGTTTGCTTGACTGCGGTAAATTTACATCTTATTGGCGCTGTGTCCACCAGCCAATCAGCGCGGAGAACAGTCGGCGTGCTTTGTTTGGCACGTCAGGGTCACATGCTGGGAGTTTACGAGCGTGCATCAGGCGTACGGGCACGTTAAAAGTAAAAACCAAGCAAAAAACCAAGCAGTCACGGGGTAGACTGAGCCCTGCATCTAATAACTGCAAGTGCTAGTTCCAACAGTTGCATCATAACACCTCTGTGTACATAAATAATATAATCCTGTCTGTCTGTATAATGTCTTCATTTTACTTTTACATTTCTGTTCATGTGTAAGTGTTTCTATACTATGATTGGTTCCTACATCTAAAGATTACTTCCACTCTTTAACCCCTGTGAAACATAAGGCTCAGGGGTCACAATCAGACTGCCAACAACTCAAGTTTGGCCCACTGGTCATGAAGGAGGGCATACATTTTGGACTTTTTACTGCATTTACATGTTTCACAGCTTCCCCATGGTGATTCATACTACACTAAAGTAATTAAGTAGTAGATAAATAATCAAGTGGCAGAAAACCTCCCGCTTTTTTCACTATAGAAATATATGTTGTTTTGTTGTTTTTTATAGTGGGTTCACTGGACATTTTTGTGATGTTACCAGAATTTTACACATTTGTTTACACATAAAATTTAAGCCCAAAGACTCTTGTTGCAAGGTTTCTTCATCATGCGGGAAAAACTGAGAAATACTGTTGAAACTTCACTTGGTTTTTTAAATTAGGATATCTCAAGGATTAAACTAGTTGACACTGAAGGGCAGTTTCACTGGTCCGTCCCACTAAAGATATGGCTATAAAAAGAGCTTGTCATCCCTGCACTAATCAGTGTTATTACTGAAGCCATATCTGTAGTTGTTAAACAATAAAACCATAGCGAAGCAGCACATTTTGGCTTAATGTAAGGCCACAGCTCAGTTTCACTTTCATCATTGACTGCTATTATGTCAGAATAAGGATTAATGACAATAGGGGAGACCGGGGATAGTTGTAACGTGGGTCAGTTGTAACACTTCCAATTTCTCCAATCAGGGCTAAGTTTCAAATGATGTGACTCATCCTGTGCATGCCCAATTCAGTTCTGCTATCACATGTGAAAAATCAGCACATTTTGTCAAACACAGACAATTTAACATGAAAAAAAGTAATTTGTATGCCAAAAAGTAAGTTTTTCTACTTTATTTCAATTTCTAATAGCATTATCTGCTTTGCAGTTAAACTCATCAAACCTAAATTATGTTATTTGTATGTCTATGGGGATATATTCTGTGTAAGTCTTTAGTGCTAATGTTTTAGCCGTTGGCTGTAATGTTAGCTAGTTCATGGCTATAGGAGTCTGGGTCAGTTGTAACAGCAACAGTCTGGGTTAGTTGTAACAATAATGCAGATGTTACAACTTACCACACTATTACTTTAACTTATATTAAACAAGTTTGTGAACGACATCAGCAGAGAGAGGTTCACTGGTCGCTTTTGTATATGCGGTTAATGCCATTGGCAACACAATTCCTCCACTGTTTGTGTTCCCACACATACATTATGCAGACCACTGTGTCAGAGATGGACCAGTAGGAAGTACTGGTAGTGGAAATAAGTCAGGATGGGTGCAAGAAACAGATTTCCTCATCTTTCTGAAGCACTTTGCAAACCACACCAAGGTAAGCCATGATAAAAAGTAATGGAATTGCGTTGCTGGTGAACAACTACATTTTTTCAGCTTCATTGTTATGTTCAAAATTGGTGCAAGAGTTGTAGGTTATAATGCCCACTGAGCCAATGAGGCCAAACTCAAGGAAGACCAACCAAAATTAATGAAATATTCAGTTGCAGAAAATTCCAGAATTTGTCATTTTTGGGGGGTTGGAATATGTTCAAAAGCTAGATTTCTGCATTCTGTCACACACACACACACACACACACACACACACACACACACACAGAGCTACATAAATGGCTCTAAGTGCATTCATGTGTTGAATAAACAAAGATTACATGTTAATATTTTGTTAGTACCCTTATTTCATTGTGTTACATTTCACCCCGGGATATGTTACAACTAACCCAGACTATGGGGTTAATTGTAACATTTCACTCTTTGTGTTTGAGACCATACCATGCAATGGGTAATTGTGCTGCAGAGAAAATAGCTGCACTATTTAATAGCCGAGACATGTAAATACTTTGCATTACATTTTGAATCCACTACCTTAAAAGAGCTCCAATTTACAGACAGAAATGTCAAAAATGTTACAACTATCCCCGGTCTCCCCTACACTTCCCTCTAACTCTATGGTGATTTTGTCCACCCAAATGTGCTTTTTTATAGTAAAGAGGGAAAGAAAAAGCAATAAATTAAACTATTTTAGTGGCTGGAGGCAGCAAATTAAATGCTGGACTTATAAATAACTTCGAAATGATTAGCTAGTCACTTCAGGTCTTTTTGATTTATTAGGGTAATAACTCCAGTCACACCACCAATATCCAGACTGATTTCTAAGCCTTCAAGGTTTGCAGAAAAAGGAAACGTCATCTTTATGACAGCAACATAAATAACAGTGAGAGAGTTACTGGAAGTTTTTTAAGCATATTAAAAATCTTTAAAGATGTTGTATCAGCGGACCAAAAACAAAAGAACAAAAATGCCAGCTTCTAATGTTGTTGCCCTTTATTCAGCAGATATCACATGACTCATGCGTCGCCGGAGTCAAAGTCCGGCCGTGACCGCAGGACACGTCGTACGAGCAGGAACCGCGTTTCTGCTTATGACAACAGAAAATGTGCACATACGTACACGTGGCCCTGCATATTTTGGGAATGTTTTCCTGTTATTCACTCGATGCTGTTGAGGAAGTCAGCCGGGTACAGCAGAGTAATAATACCAAAGGCTCTCCAGGAAAGACCGAGGGGCTCCAGGAACTTCCTGAATTACACGGTCTGTGGGTCTATTTAAAACAGTTGTGCCAGAATGGAGCGACAGTGAGTCTAAAATACAATCTCTAACAAAGGAACAATTAAAGATCAACGAGTACAACGGATCATAACACACAGGACAAGCTGACGCTGCCCTCTTGTGGATATTTACAGGTACTACATAATTAAAGACAATTCAGTAAAAATGGGAAAGAGAAAAAAATCTGTATAAAAATGTAAATTTATTCCAAATATTTTTGCAATTTATAACACACAATATGCAGTGTTGGGTGATTCCATGAGTATATCAGCTATTGGCAAGGCCAAATGAATCATTGGTTGGAGTGTTCGGAGTAATTTCCCTGAAGATTCCAGCTCAATACAATTAACTTGTAAAGCTCAATTGGTGACTAGCGCTACAAGGTGGTGTCTCCTTACTTTTGTTGCGATAGAGATTCTTGTTATGTATGATGGTTTGTTTGTTGTACGGTTGACATGAAGTATAGTATATTAATAAGTATTTTAATTAAAACAGGTGATTTGGATTTTTTTTTTTTTTTTTACAAGCTTGTGTTTTTTCAGCGGGGGGAAAGGAGACTTTTGCCTCTAGAATACAAAATCTTAAAAGTGAATTAAAAGAAACAGCCAATACAGAATTGCCTTTCAGAAGCTATACAAAATAAACTTCCCAACACACAGCCTAACATTAATCATGTCTAAAAAATAAAGCTTTTAATTTTTGAGAAGAAAAGATCTCGACTTGCTGATCAGGACTTTGCGACAGTCTTTAAAAGTGTGTTCTTCAGGTAAGTGCACAGCTGGTTCATCAGGTCTCTGTTCAGACCCTCCACCCAGTGCATCTCGATCACTACGTCACTCTGCTCCTGGATCACGTTCAGCAGACACTTAAACAAGAAGTGTTTGACAGTGCTGGGGCTCACGGGTTGTTTCGAGGGCGGCTCGCTCGCTGCAGCAGGTGTTTCCTTCAGGTCTGCTTCCTGCCCCGTTCCTGTGCAGGTAGAGGACTCCATGTCCACATCCTCGCCTGTTACTTTTTCTGGGGCCTCTTTTTGTTCCCCAGTCATGCTCTCTGTGACTTCTTTACCCGGCTTGTCTGCAGGCGTGCTTTTGCTCTCAGCGTTCTCGTTCTGGCTGCTGCTGTTTTCTGCGGTGGTCAGTTGGTTTTGGGAGGTCAGGCATGTTTCTGGAGCACCTGCGGTCACGGTGGTTTGTGAAGTGGTTCCGGCACAGTGTGGCGCCCTGGGGAGCTCTCGCAGCTGACGTGTCTGTTCACGTCTCTTCTGACGCCCGTGGATCCAGGTGTTCTCCACAGCTGTCAGAAAGAGGCTCTGCTCCTCCTTTTTGCAAGGCACACGTTTGTGCAGCACCTGCAGAGCCGCACACGTGAGACAGTTGGCCAGTGCAGTCAAAACTTCAGTGAAATCTATTATACATAAAACAATGTTCAGTAGTGAAGCTCACCCGCAGCTCACTGAGCGTCTTCTCGACCAGAACGGTGAGGCTGTCCACAGGGCTGCGGCACGTGCAGCCTAAAGCCGAGGCCTTGGCTTGGAGCTCCTTCAGTCCCGCCTCCGGCATTGTGAACGACAGCGGCTTCCGGGCCTTCTCCAGTTTACACTTCTTACTGGGAGGGGACTGAGATCATACAAAGCCAGTCAGACACCGTTAGACAGCAAGCTGTACTGGATATTACTGAGGACAGGGGAACCAGATTTGAGGATACTCAAATCCACACAGTAATA
Source organism: Astatotilapia calliptera (assembly GCF_964374335.1). Lineage (NCBI taxonomy): Eukaryota > Metazoa > Chordata > Actinopteri > Cichliformes > Cichlidae > Astatotilapia > Astatotilapia calliptera. The sequence continues at coordinate 19,705,166 of NC_137435.1, forward strand.
AGTAGGGATGGGTACCGGTATCCGGTGCCATTATGGCATCGGTTCTGACATAAACGGTAGTAACCAGACCGAAAAGCACCACACATTTCGGTGCTTTTTTTTTTTTTCCTGAGATGTCATACACTTTGGATTCTAGCCAATCATTTTACCTTTCCAAGGACAGTAGGCGGGCCCACTACGTACGTTCTTTTAGAGCAGAGCTACAGATTAAAAACGCCCAAGGCAAAGCGGTCAAAAGTCTGGCTGTACTTCACAGCAAAAGATGCAAACTCAGCAGCCTGCAACAAGTGCTTTAAGCTGATACTGTGCAAATGAGGTAACACCTCGAATCTGATGAAACGCCTGGCAATGCATAGCGTTTTTTATTTAAAAGCTGAGAAATGCACCGTATTTGATAGCTTGCTGCGAGACCTCACACCGAGCACATCTACTGCGGGTGTGGTGCCTGTTATCGGACGCGGAGTTAGCAACATCCCCCAAGAACCCGAAGAGTAGAGTCCTGGCCCCTAGCCCTGCCAGTGTAGCAGAAATGATGACGGATGATGATGCAGCAGCAGCCGTTCTTCTCTGCGTGAGTAGCTTAATGTTGTTCGTGTGTAATTTACGTTGAGTAGGCTAACCACGTTATTAAATTAATGCATGTAAGGTGAACTAGCAAACACCGTTGTAGTTACATGCAGCTGTATTCTTGTTTGATGGCAGATACTCCCTTCACCCTGGCCAGAAAGCCTAAAACGACCGAAGAAAAAGTGGACAAAATTCATAGGGAAGTGACAAAATTTATAGTCAAAGATCTCCATCCATTTTCAACGGTGGAGTCACCATAAAAAAAAAAGACTGCTAAAAATAAAAACATAAGAGGTTTTTGGACAAAGTTTGTGTTCTCCATTCTTTAAGCACCGGCACCGTTTCAAAAGTATCGGATGAAACCTAAACGATACCCATCCCTAGTAATAAGAGACAATGAACTGTATGAGTTCAGAGCACAGCTGCCAGCAGGGGGCAGTGTTTACACAGTGTGAGCTGTTTCAAATCCTTTTGGCAAACTCAGACATCTGTAAAGTCTTCAATCAAGAACGCACTAATAGTAACGCACTTCTTTCTGCAACTACAGGAAAATGTCATTTCATGAATATGCAGACAATAACTGTGTTATAACAGCACTGAGGGGGACATGCAAGGAAATATCATGCAACAGTCTACATCAGGTGTGGAGGAACTCCAGGCCTCGAGGGCCAGTGTCCTCTAGGTTTTAGATGTGTCCTTTATCCAACACAATTGATTTAAATGGCTAAATGACTTCCTCAACATGTTTTGAAGTTCTCCAGAGGCCTGGTAATGAACTAAACATTTGATTCAGGGTGTTGACCCAGGGTGATATCTGAAACCTGCAGGACACCGGCCCTTGAGGTCTGGAGTCACCCACCCCTGGTCTGCATATTGTAGACCAAACTGGATGTCAAAGTTAAGTAGCTCCGTATCACAGTGCGACTTGTAGTCGGCATTAAATTTTAAAAGGATCAACATCTGTGCTGCATTCAGACAGTTGACCTTTAAGGAGGAGGAAAACTGACATTTTACTGGATTGAGTCTTTTTCCTTTGGCCTTCAGAGTAGCTGCACTGTCCTGCTACCAACACTAAAATCTGCTGAACACTTCCTCACATTTTGTACTCTCTCGTCCTTACTCTTTAACCTCTCAGATACAGTTTTTGCTCATTTTAGGCCTAAAACGATCTTGCGGAGAGGGTTGGAGCATTCCCCAGCAGTCGCCCATTAAAAATACTACATAAAATGAATGGCATGAGTAAAATGATGCAGTTATATCTCTGCATCAAAAACAAATCTAAAGAGAAAAAAAATAAATGCAGAGTGCCACAAGAGGGCGCTCAAATCATGCAAGCTGCACCTGAGCCTGCAATAAATCAAACGGAAATTTTTAATTCCCTTTAATGTCAGGCTATAATGGCGATGTAGATCATCACCCAACTGTGTCGGAGTACTGAGGCTCTGCAGCAGTCATACTGCAGCCGACCTGTGATCGCTACACTCACTGCAGGCTGGCTTAAAGCGGGGAGACAGCGGGGGTCTGCGGCAGTAGTGAGGCAGCAGACAGCATGGCCGACTGACCTACAAACAGCTGAGGGAAGGAGCAGAGGGTGACCTTCACTCTGCTGCACTCGCCTGCTGTCAAGTTTCAGCTACTCTCAGAGTCACTGAAGATTTTTATTGTTGCCTGTGAGTGATGTTTCATCATTTACAGTTCCTCAGTGATAATCGCCGAATTTGCTGCACATTCAAGAAGAAGAGCAGAGTTGGTGCTCACTCCCTGTCTCAATCATCTATTGATTTTTAGTTAAAATGACGGTGCTTTTAGATGCATATTTAGAGGAGATGGACACGTGTAATTAATGGGTTGACAATGAGCGCTGCCTTGTCTGGCTGCTGCTTTTATTTCTTATTGTTTGCCTCAGACGTCTCTCCCTCTTTTCTGCACGCTCTGCAGCTCATTGTGCAAGGAAATCAATAAAATCCATCAAGCCAAACCTGTCTGTTCATAACCGAGCATCCTTGACACAGAATCTCGCACACACACGTGCACACACAAACAGACTTACAAATGAAAGAACACAAAACCCACATTTAGAGTTTACATACACACCTCTCAACTGAATCCCATCCTCCTCTGACTCCTCTGCTCTTTCACTCCATTATTAATCCCACTTACCCACTACAACCTCACTGCATGCCCTCTCTCTCTCTCACACACACACGATTTTTAAAATTAGAGTTAAAACCAACAAGAGCTGTTCTCTCCACATATAATGATGTTCAATCATCAATCTTCACCTCCTGAGTCCATGAACACACACACACACACACACACACACACACACACACACACACACACACACACACACACACACACACACACACACACACACACACACACACCATAGAGAAACAAACTGCTGCCAGTCTCACCTGCAGGCAAACTGTAAATCATACTCTGATCACCCCCCCCCCCTCCTCCCAACCCCCCGATTTCCGTCAGGTCCCCAAACCCCAGCTTGGATTCTGGACTTTCCTGATCCCTCCTCCTCCTGCTGCTACAGGCTTGTATGAGCAACAGTGGGCCTCAGGGCTTAGATAAAGCCTGGCAGTCGTCTCTGTCTACAGGTCCTTTTATTCTGTCGGCCTGTGCTGGATGTGCTTCCTCCTCTTTTGTCTGCATTCAAAAGGTCTTTCTATCTAATGTAGTTTCCTTTCAATTCACTACAACCCCTGCATTTTGTCCTCTCTCTGTAATAAGATTGAATCTAAAAATAACAACAGCTCGTATTATTTCATATGTTGAAAACGGTGTGGATTTGTGTGTACTGGTTGGAAAAAACAAACGAGGGAAGGGTTGTCTATGCGGTCTTTGGTTGTATCGGACTACAGGAGGAAGACAAAACTCAGTGAAAAGCTAAAAAGACTGGGATCAAGCTGACGCTCCAATCAAACAGCCACGGCTAGTTTCCAGAGTCAAAAGGATAAATTAGAAAATAACTAAACTGTTTAAAGGGGACTCATTACACTTGATTCCAACTCCATAGTACTCTAATCTAGTAGAGTAGCTTTGCATTATTCACAGATGAAAATAATCCTTTATACTGAGCCTCGGTTCAGCCTTTCAGTTCCATCCTTGGTCTGTTTCTAGTTTTCTCCTGACTGGCTGAACCTCACAAATAGTAGGTCTGAAAAGGGAAGTGGAGCTGCTTTGCTAAAAAGTCAGTGCTATGTTTCTGAGTTGACCATATTAATGATATCTGCAGTCAGTGGCATCACACAGAGAGAGTGTCACTGATGGTGGGGGAGACGGGTGTAGCCATGAAGCTGCAAGGAGTAGAGATAGTAAAAGTAGATGAGTTTGAATACCTGGGATCAACTATTCAGAGCAACAGAGGTGAAGAAGAGTGGGGAGGGTGGAGACAAGTGTCGGAGGTAATTTGTGACAGGAGTAAAAGGGAAGGGTTACAGGATGGCAGTGAGACCTGCTGAGATGTGTGCACAAAAAGACAGGAGGCTGAGCTGAAGACTGACCAGAATGGACAGGAATAGTAATGAATACATCAGAGGAATAGTGGATATACTGGACAAAGGATGATGAAAATGGAGGAGGTAAAGACGAAGACCTCAGAGAAGATTCATGGATGTCGGGATTAAGGACATGCACAGGGTTGGTGTGACAGGAGGATGTTAGACAGAGGGTGAGATGGAAGATGATCACAGTGCAGAAGAGGAAGAAGCTCTCACTGACATCATACAGATCCAAGTGTTTAAAAAACATAAACACGTCTCCTATCTTGTTTTTTAGACTGAAGCTATTTCCAAATGAGGGAACCAAATGAAAATGACATGCAAAAACAACAAATAAATAAAATTGACCAAAAATCTATTTCTTCCTGGATTAGAATCCTTAGGAATCCTGAGGTTTCCACTACTTCAATAACTGTACTGCAAACATTTCTGGTTACACCAGACATGAATTAAGTCACCACGGGTAATAATGAGGTTAAGTAGGTCACAGATCATATATGTCACATATGTTTTAGTCTACCGTTTGACCGTGAACTTCTGCTACGTAACCCCACATGTGCTCGAGGGGCTCTGCCTGTTGATGATTTGGAGCAGTGTGAACGTGGAGGATGGTATCTGGAGAAAAATTAGGCCAATCATTCTGCTCAACTGCTTTTTTGCTGAAAAACAGAAACAGTCCACCAAACAGCCCTCTGCTTCACCTGCATTTATGTGTTTGATTGACTTCATCAGCACTGCAGCATCATTTCCAGATCTCTCTCTGCAATGCTTTCATGTCTGTTTAACTCCAAATCTCACCCTCTAATCCAGACACGCCTGCGGTACAGTGTGCGCGCACAATTCTGCCCTGGCGACTGTTGCCTGGCTACAGCATGTTAGAAATCACATAAACATCTCCCCAGAGGACGGAGTAAGTGCACATAATGGAACGAGGCTGCAGGGAAAGAGGATCCAGTCTGGAGAGGGACAGAGGTGGTGCATTATTGAGGAGAGGGTTTGGAAACATCCAGCAGCAGAGCAAAATGTGCTCCTCAGAGCTGAGCAGGTAACCTGCTTTTATATGTAATCCTGATCCTGGTAATCCTCTGTTACTGACATTTAACAACAACAACAACAATAAATCTGTACAAACTCACCGGAACAACCACGTCGTCATAGAAACTCCAAGCCAGTGCCCACCGCATGGTCCGCCCCTGGCAAAACTCAGTGTGGGTCACTTTAGGCACCTGAGCAAAAACAGAGAGGAGTCTGGAGTTAACAAGTGCACAGCATGAAAACACTGCAGTACTCTGGCGACCAGGCTGTACCTGAGATCATCAAAACGATAAATTCATAAAGAAAATACACCACAGAAACTGATCAAATGTAAAATATTTGTTGGAAAGAGAAAAAGTCCAAGTCACGCAAAATACATCTCTACAAACAAAATTTATGATAGTTAATTTAAACTAAAAATTGAAACTAGATGTGAAAAAAGAAACATTTTAAAATAAAAATGTTTGTGTACCATCGCTGAATTACACTGAATCGCAGGGAGGAGTAAAATGATTTTAAATGGAATAAAGAGTGCAGGTGTGAAAACACTCTTAGGTGAAAATCTGATGATCATTTATGGCTAAATACAGAAAAATCCAAATATTTTCCTGCAACAGAGGCTTGTCATTTTATATCTACACGTATCCGTCTCACTATCAGTATTCAGTTATTTTATCCAAATAAAATCCTTCCCATAGCACCGATTCAATATTTTGTTTAAAACAAAACCCATCATTATAAAAACATTTGGAGTTTCTGTGCTGATTGGCAGCTGTGACTGATTGGTGTGTGCGGTATCTGCGATCAAAACTAACAATTTAGGAATTTAGTCTTTCTAGAAAGCAGTGACTGAATCTGACAGTGTGATGTTTTGCCAGTGTGACCTTTGGCTTCACGTCTCTGACAGTATGTGAGAACATAAGGAGGATGTGGGAATCCACTGTGTTGCTGTCGGGGTTTTCTCAGAAAATAAGAGGAAGTCACTTATCTTATATGTCAGAGGTCAGACAGCTCTGAGGGTGAGATGAGTTTTTATGAGTCACATTTGCTAAATTAAAAACACAACGAAAACTGAGGACACGCTGGAGAATGACTCAAGTAATTGGTGATGAAAGCATTAGCATATTAACAAGCGCAGGTTTCTTTTTACACATGCTTCAGAATGAAGCCTTCTTCCTGGATGTTAGCCAACGCTGCACTCACTCTGATGAGCAGCGACACCCTGGAGGAGGGTTGAGGGGTGGCAGGTGCGGGGCGGGGGCCGGGCGGTCTGTGAGATTGGCGCGGTACTGCAGGCCCGCAGCAGTCAGGAGTCATGTGCTGGGCTATTAGTCAGGCTAATGACGCTAATGCATGTTAGCTACTGAGAGGCGTGTGATTCAGTCATGCACAGCAAACAGAAATCAGCTCATTCATGGCTCGTTTGTGAGCGTGCTCAGCTGGTGCTGGTGATTGCCTCCTTTAAACATCAATACATAGGAGAAAGGTAGCTTGGGCGACGGGGGTGTGGCAAAGATTGTTTTAACAAGCCCTGCAAGAAGCATCGTGTCTCTGCATGAACAAACTGAGATCAAAGCTGTGCCTGCTTTGTAACTCTCACTGATTACCGTGTTTGCGCATGTATTCGTAAATTTCTCTTTGTTCTGGGTCTCGCTGGCTACTCACCCCTTGCTTCCTCAGCTCCTCTTTCAAAGGTGCCAGGCTGCACTTCTTTCCCAACATGCAGCTGTACCACCTGCAGAAAGGAGAATCCATATTAACCAAACTGTGTCTGTTGGAGGTGTTAGTGGCCAACAGCCGGGCGTGAACCCTCGAGCACAGATCAAATGAGGAGAGGGGGAGTGCTCAGGGGAGCGACACAAAGTAAAATACGAGAGGCAGAAAAACATCCTGCAGCAGAGGAAAAACTGCTTTGAAGTCATCCCGTGGTGGACGCCTGATCAATAATCACTGCTGTGTGATAAAGACGTGAGGTTGGACTTGATCAATGAGCAGCAACATCCAGCTGGGGCAGGCGGAGGAAAGAAACACATCGGGGAGTCAGCCTGGAAGGACGGCTGGTCAATTTGACAGAGGTAGTCAAAACATGTGTGTGTGATGTTTTTATTAGGGTTAGGGTCATCATCAGGGTTTCATTTTATCGCCTCAGCTCTTAAAAACTGGAGCAGACTATTGTTCCAAACCAGCAAACTGCCAAAACTTCAGCTTTTATAGAGGCGCTCAGATTTGTGGATGATTACTTTACCAACTGCAGTTGATAATCTGTACCTGGCTGCTACTTAACCTCTTAATTCCTATGGAAGCAGTAAGGAGGTGCCAAGTTATTCACAGGACTGTAAAAACTTCCTACATTTCAACCTGATGCACACCTCACTAGAAATTCAACTTGACGTAGTAATCGACGCAACCCATACAGGTTTTATTACTGGCAATGCTGTCACCCAGTTACGTAGGCTAAATCGTGGGCTCTACAGATTTGTATAAATCAGACATAAGAAATGTTGGAGAAGTCAATCATTTTCTATCTGTAACAGAGCTCGAAAAATTCACCCACTCCTTCATGGACTGCTGCAATGTTCACTGCTTGGTAGGGCTGCACGATTTTGCATAAAATGAGAATCACGATTTTTTTGGCTTAGAATTGAGATCACGATTCTCTCACGATTTTCTTTTCCAGTATAAATATTTATTGCACTTATTAACTGCACATCAACTTCGTAACAGTTGAGACTGAACATAAAAACAATAAATAAACATAAAAACAACAAATGTCTCACGTTTTGTTGTTGCCGCAAAATGTTGTACTGCTTGAAATTCCGTCTCCACCGTTGCTCGACGCTGCGTGTATAGAGCAGGTAGTGCAACAATAGAAAAATAGTTGCGGGACGGCACTGTGTAGCGTTTGTCTAGGGTGTTGATCATTTTCCTAAATCCCTCGTTTGCACAGTGTTGATGGGAGCCATATCTTTGTCAGGTGATAAGTGATAGCCTCCGTAATTTCTTTGTGCCTGCGGGAGTTCGACGTGTATAGGGAAGCGCTGTATAAGGTTCCCGTTATTGATGTTTGGGTGGTTGACCCGGGACGGATTTTCTCCTGTCACTTTCTTGTCATCCCTGACGTGCTCTCCGCTGTTTTTTCCCTGCTAATTTTAGCATCACACGGCACAGCTTCTGTATCACGTGGTATAAGGCTCCGCCCTTGTCATTTGTTGAGCAGGAAGAGTGAGCGCTTGTTTTCATGCAGAGTACGTCCCGGATCAAAATGCGGTACAATCGTCGTCTTTTTTTTTTCTTTTTTTTTTAAATCGTTGTCATTTGGAAATGAAATCGCACATGAGTATGAATCGAGATCGCGATTTTCTAACGATTAATCGTGCAGCCCTACTGCTTGGGTCCCAGCCAAAAGTCCATCTCCTTAAAAAAAAAGCCAGCTCATTAAAAAAAAGTCCCAGGATTTGAATAAAAAGGCCAGTACACTGGCTACCTGTCAGATGTAACATTCAATTCATTTGAAAGTTTTATTAATGACTTTTACAGCCTTACATGGCTCCTATCTACATTACAAACACTAGGACAAACCCTCCCTACAAGCGTTTTTTGCCATGCCTGTGGTGCTATTTTGTTTCCCTCCTGTATTTATTACATGCATTCATCTTATTTGAGAAACCTGTTCAATTTGAAAGCAAAACCTAAAACTGCGAACCTTGGGTTTGACATTTACTTGGAATAGCGTAATGTGGTAGTCACACACAAAAAAATAGAAATTCTGGACACCGTTAAGTTGCGTACGTAGGTTTTGTGACTGGCTCCCCCATTAAGGAGGAGTTCATACAGACATACATAAATACTCTATGATCATTATAGTGAGATACTAGCAATTTGTGAACCATTCAACCATCTCAACATCTTTTAGTCTTACTTTCCTTATTATTATAATAATTATTATTTCATTATAATATAGAAAGCTTTTAATAGACATGTACATAGATGCAGTTTCCTAAAGCTCTGACTTCAACTGTGTCAAACCTGCCTCCTGACTGTAGTTGGCTAAAAAGCTCCTGTAACACCCAAATAAAATTTAATCTGACACATTATTTAACTTGTGACTGACAATCAGTAAGGACACTGACATGTAATCATGTTAAAGAGGCATGAGGACAGCCAGGGCTGAAGGGGTATTGAGGAGCAGCCCGTCAGCCTCAGGTGACACGATGAAATATTTAACAGCTCTAATATTCACAGATGTTCGCCAATTTTGAGCACAGTGGGGAGCAACGCCCAGGAGAGATCCCCGAATGCACCACCAGCAGCCTCTTCGAGAAGAGCGCAGCTGCATCAGCCTCCACTTTCAGTCTTTTCTCTTCTGAAGCACTCACACGTGATTACAGTCTTATTACCAGAGACGGTAATTTTCATATCAATGGCGTGATGAATTAGGAGCATTACCTCAAATCTAACCGCACTTTTGGATATTTGGCTGAAAGTTAAACTCGCCTTATCTGACAGTAATTACCCTCTGGTGAAAAGAAAGGAAAGAGGAGCAGAGCGGGGCAATGGGGGCGTCTCGAAGGACCAATCGGAAAAGGCTGGCAGTGTTTCCATGGACACCTGGAGGCTCTCGTGTCCCAGCGTGGTTTTGGGAGTGACAGTCGGCTCCGGTTGGTTTGGCCGGAGCCTCAAACCTGCGAAATGAAACCCGGCTCGCTCTGACTTTTAGTGTAACACTGCCACACAAGAGCAACTAGGTGTTAACTTCAGTCCCACTCAAGAGTGCTCATCTTTCCACTCTGCAAACACACACACACACACAGTGCTCCCTGTAGCAGGTGTGACACGTCTAATCAGTTTTAATAGCACCACTCTGCAGCTCCCTCTGCCCGGGTCTCGCTCGGCTGCCTCGGTGACAGCCCCGTAACGAGGGAGGGTAAAGCGAGGGCCGCCTGAGACACCCCCACCCATCTATCCGACCCCTCCACCCTCACCCTCCCAAACACAGCTGTTCCCTGTGGGCTCCCGGATACAGCACAGAGTCAACGTGTGCCAAAATCATTAAAGCAACTGTGGGTGACAGCTCCATCAATGTGCAGCAGCCCATCTGCCCATTTCACCTCTCCGAGTCTCCCCTTCACTGCAGCCATTTAAAGCTCTCCAAGCCTCTCCAGAGCAACTACAAGTGCAGCACTCATCTACATCCACCCGCCAATTTAAATATGTGGCTGTGTTGTAATGACGTTTGTGTTTTTACACACACAAATACGTGTGCAACCTTTAAAAAGAAAAGAAAAGAAGAAAACAGTCCTCTTTCCTCACCTAAGGCGCTTCTTGAGCTGCAGGCTGTCATGAATGATCCTCTTGACAAACTCCAGTTCTCCGCCCTCTGCCATGATCTCCGTCACCCCGCCCGTGTTCACTGAACTGGGAGGAGGTCGGCGTGAGTTTCTGGAGTTTACCCCCTGGAGAGGGCAGCAAGACAGACAGAGATTACAATAAAATCCTATTAGAGCCCTGTTACTAAAACGTAAACACACTGTGTTTGGTGCTGGAGCCTCTCCGGTCAGTATACGAGTGCATTTACTGTCAATGAGTCAGAAACTTCAAGGTCAAAGCAGACAACGCTCCAGAATTTAAACTACTTTTAAACGTGAACTTTTACCTTTGCTTCCAGCTGGTTGGCGAAAAATGGAGGGTTGCACATGCAGAAGTCGTACACCATTTCTGTCTCTTCTTTCAAGGCATCCATCAGTAAAGTCTTCTGAGGAACTTTGACGACTGAGGAAGGTAAAATAAATAAATAAACACTAATGTGAGACAAGTGTGTAAAAGCTGAATAAAATGTATGACTGTCAATACAAAATGGGACCCGAGTCACTGTGTGCTGCACTCCTGTCAGCCACAGATTTGCTGAGCAGAGACAAGTTTAGTCTCAGCTCAGGCTAAATACGACACTCTTCCAGCGAGACGTCCCTGTTTTGTCCGGCTAAGTGTCACAAAAAGACATCCTATTTACTACAACAGGAAACAAAGCATTTTCGAGGCAGGATATCGAGATTTTGGCAGGACTTGCTGAAATATTTACAGCAACAATCAGTGATCAAATTGCACAAAGCAGCCACAGCATTAAAAATAGGACTGGTGAAAATATCTGTTTCCTGCTGGAACACTTTGGGGTGCACGGTCTGCAACCTAAACATTGCTGCAAACCACGTATACCTTTCATGGCAGTGGCCTCTCCGAGCAGGACATCAGCACACTGCAAAAATTGCTCAGGAACAGCACAAGCAATACAACAAACCTGCTCTCCAAACTCCAGAGGACCCGGTGGAACATCTGTGGGATCTGCCAGAACAAGCCTGCACCATGCAACCTACAGCTTCTTAATTTTTGGCTGGTCAGAGCCGCTATAGCGGCATCATCTACAATCATAAACAATGACCACTAGACGCACAGGAAGCCCCCGAAAAACTACCCACTGGCCCTGCAAACCTCATCATCTAACAAACCAATCTGTCTCCAGGCTGTATCAGACCCACAGGTAGAAGGTGAAATCCAAGATGTTCCGAATTACACATCATTCAAGTCAGACTGGACCTTTGATGATATCTGATGTTTAAACCTTTTCATCACTATCACATGAATTATGACCAGAAAAGTGGGATCAACCTTCATCCAACTGAACATTTGTGCAAAATGGTTTTGTTTTTATTTCCAAAGTCACGCTGACCTGACGTGACCAGTAGCTTGTGGTGGCTAATGGTAGCTGACTTCTTCCTGCTGTCATATTAATCCACTTCTTAGTAATCACAGTATCCTGGAATTCATCCTCAGTGCTGCAGCTCACACATAAAACATCATCTCTGAGACAGTGTATGAGAGTTCCAGCGTAGTAGTATAATATCTAAAGATGAAGTCACCTTCACATTGAGTAGATCAAACGCACCTTTGACCAGGTCGGACAGGTTGTTCTGCTCCACGTTTTTGGTAGCATAGTCAAAGCAGATGTCGTCCACCTCTGTGGCGAGGAAGTACCAGCCGTTCATTGTGGCTCCCAGTAAGGGGTAGATACAGGACGCCCCAGTGCCTGATGAAAAACACACACACACACACACACACACACACGTACGTTACTGGCAGCCTGACAGTGATGTATGTGTTCACAATGATGACTGATCATAGCTGTCACTGAACAATATGAAAATGTGCCGCAGTGTTTTTGTTGTCTTGAAGGAAGGAGGTCCCAAAGTGTGACATGATGCGTTTCTAAAGAATTATCTTAGACTTGGTGGACATAATGGTCAATAAATGTCAAATCCAGCAGCTATTATTAAATTATTCCCATCTAACAAGAACCAAAGCCACATAATTCAGTTGAGATGGCCTCGGTTAGAAGTGGAAACACCCAGTGGTGATCCATCAGCAGCAGACAGCTTCAGTGGGCTCACATAAAGGTTCGGGGTCACCAATCAGTGACCTGAGGAACTACAGAGGAGAAGCACACCTGCAGGAAAACACATTTAAAGTCAGACCTTGTTTTCTCTGAGCGACAGAATGAAAAACAAGTAATGACGTGTGACTGGGGATCAGGCTGGCGAGTGCTGGGAAAACTGGGAATGACTGGGCTCATTTGCTGGAAGTGCCAACTGACATTTCAGGTGCTGTGCCGAGCGGCGAGCCACATCAAGAAAAAAAATCAGAGCAGCGGCATTAACATTTAAATCCCCCCCGTCTGTGGTTATTAATGTTTAAAGATGTGCTGCTGGGGTTTGCTGCAGCATTTAAAGGAGAAGCACGTTCATTTTACACAGATGTACAGGTACTGGTGAGAACTGAAACACATATGCATTAGAGTGAAGTCTGACACACTGGGTCAGTGCAGATGACCTTATATTTTGAGTCTGACAGTGAGTGATGGAAGTGCAAATGACCATGTTTGAACTAAGTTAAGTAAGTGACTAAGTAAGCCTGATTTCTCGTCTTATAAACCAATCAAAGCAGCTTAACTAGACTATCACATCACACGTGCGCTGAAGGTGACTGAAACTGGTGGCCGTACCGATGTCAATGCCCCTGCGCGGCTGCTTCTGGCCGTCAATGAGGTCCTCCACCCAGTGGATGTAGTTGAGGCGCAGGGGGACGGTGGGTATGAGTCGCTCCAGAGGGATCTCGATGGCCAAACCAAAGTCCTCCTTTAACAGGGTGCAGGTCAGCGCTCGCACCGCCTCCGGCTCTTTGAAATTCACTCTGAAGAAAATCAGAAATGCGACTAAATGAGTAAAAGGTTTCAAACTCAGAGCAGCTGTGGGAATCGGACTTTATCTGACATACGTCATCTGTTGCTAGGTGGTGAAATATGCATCCCTCTACATCGAGAACTCACAAAACGAGCAAGAGACAGACGTTTTAGACACCAGTTAAGTCATGAGTGTGAATAACTGCGAGTCCTGCTGATCACAGTGAGGGTGAAGTCTGATGCGTGGAAGTGTGGCTTTGAACGCGGGTGTGCAGTTCATCAGAAAACTCCTTATTTCAACAAAAATTTTAAAAAGTTCCAACTAGGTCTGAGGGATATATCGTAGTAAGGTTTAAAGGCTTCTTTCTACAGTAGCAGGCGCTGAAAAAAAACTCTTCTTTCTCTCCACCTGAGCTCACGGTTTACAGAGTCGTGGATTAAAGAAAACATCAAAGTAAAACATTTGCATTGAGGATTTTTTTCCTTTTATAGTTGAGTTATTTGATGAATGGTTTTCGTCCTAACGTTACATCCTATCTGCAAAAGCTGTTTCTATTCACCTTCTGTTTGCTAGAAGTACCCAACTAGAAAAAAGCCAAAATGACTTGTTTCAATCAGAGAGGGAATGAGAAGAGCCGTACTGATGCTCCGTATCAGATGAAAGATTATTCTAAACTGTGAATCATGCATGGCTGGTGGAAATTAGCTTAACAGGTCCACCTTTCTGCTCTTCACCTTCATTTAATCCTGAATAAAAGTGGTTAACTGCTCCTCACCGCCCTCTCCTCAGCATTTGGTGAGTACAGCACTTCCAGTGAGTACCAGTGGGAATGGTGACCGAAAATAAAGCCAAGCTTGAAAGAAACTACAATTTTCCTTTAAGGATAATTTCAATTTAGCTTCTTGCTGATCCTCTCATTTCACCGCGTGGCCCATCTGACAGCAATTTACCAAACTGCTCTTAATACAGCACTTCATTAACCTTCAGCTGCTCCGGCCTCCTGCAGCTCCCTGCACTGAACCGCATTACTTCACGTTATACACACGCTCGCGCACGAGAAACAAAAGGGAGATAAGCAGCCCATCAACTCACAATCCCCTGCTGATGACAATGAGTTTCACATTTTCAACACAACTCAGACCTCCCACTTTTTATTCCCAGTTCTCGGTCCCAGTCGTTCGGCTCGCCCGTCTTCTCCTTCTCGCCGTGTTTAATGATTTCAGCTGTCACACAAGCAGGCAGACAAAACGAGTGGGCGAGATAGGTGTAATTAAAGCTTTGCAGAGTTCTTTCGCACCTCGGCAGATGCAATTAGACGCATCCTCGCGATGCGAGCGTCTGGCACCTCGCAGTGTCGGTGTGAGCATATTCCAGCAGAAGAAATGCACCGAGTGATGGTGGAAACGGCTCTGCGGCTTCAAAAGCAGGCAGCCGCTGATTGTGTTTTCATTGTCGCCGTTTTCAGGATTCAATTACACATAAACGGCTGAAATGTTTTGCATTTCAGTTTTGACGTCCTCACATTAAATAAAGAGTCCATCCCAGCCTGGGCTTTTCAGAGGTCAGAGGTCAGGGGGATGACCAGAAAACCTCCGCGTTTAAGTGTGGGTGAAAATCCTGCAAGGTCCTGCGAGTTCTCCGAATGTGCACCGTTTAGTCATCACTAAAGGATTCATTTTAGACTTAAAATACCAGGAGTATGACAGATTTGACAAACCATCATCTTCAGAAAGAGGTACACAGCAGACCTGGACCAAGTCGGGATGTATGCATAAAAATAGGTTCTGCGACTCTGACTTGGACCAAGTGTGGGAGGTCCAGTAGCTCCAACACTGAAGTGCACCACGACAAAACTACATGCTCTGGCTGTGTGCAACTCTTTTATTCCAACTAACTGAACTGACCAACAGAGATGAGAGCAACATAATGTGGCAGTATGGAAGTCTTTTTGACTCCACTGTGTGTGGATGACAAAATAATAACACCATCTATGTTCACTGTGAACCTTCACTTCACATTTCTGTCACTGGCTACATAATCTCCTTTGAAAATGGCAGGAAGTGAAGAAGAGTTCTGTTTTCCAGTAGGTAGTATTAACTGGACTTATGCCTCTTTTCCACTACTACCATCTCGGCTCAACTTCAAAGACAGAATCAAGCTGAGTGGTGTGGGTACCAGTGGAAAAGAAGCAACAGGAGAGCAAGAGCCAATAAGGCAAGAGTCCCAACTTTTGAACTTTATCGTATATTTACTGCTGGTTTAGTGACTGTTATACACAGTGTATATTATTGTACAACTTGTACAGCACTTTGGTCAACTGTGGTCATTTATAGAACCTTTGACTCGACACCATCAAATGTGGCAAAATAGGAACGTGACAAGTCAAAAAAAGAGCGAACCTTGGACAGGCCTTTATTCGATGTGCAGTTCTCCAGGAGTGCGGTCAAATAGGTTAATTTTACTCAGGAAGGCTCCTAACTGAGGGAAGTGACCGAACTATAAGAGCCTTAATAAAAAGCTCTTCACGGGGGCTAAACACTAAGGAAAAGTCCTTCAGTTCATCCTTTATTACCTCCATTAGCAGAGAACACACAAAACTATCAAAGAGGTGAAGATGCATTTATCATTTCATGGTTTTTAATTTTCACTAACAACTTGTTAACCCACAGCTGAACTATGAACATCACACTGCTCTACTAAAATCAGCTTCCTTTAGGTGCTTCTTTTCCTCCTCGTTTCCTGTCGTTTCTTTGCTGTCAGGGGTCTAATAAAAACAGAAAATGCCACTAAAATATTTCTAAATGCATCTTATTTCACTTCTCACAGAACTCTGCATCTTCATTCAGGTGGCAGCAAAGACAAAAGACCCCTGATGAGGCGCAACGCACCCACACGGCCCCACATCAATCTTAGTCAGTGTCTCTACACCTAATGAACACACAAGGTTAATGGTCCAGTTGTGAACAGCTGTTGACCTCTCACAGAAAGCCAACACCTGCTTCTTCTGAGCTGCAACACAACTGCAGATGACCAACCAGTGAAGAACTCTGCACTTTAAAAACAGCCCCGGCTAATGAGGGTGAAGTGATAAATCAGCATAACGCTCGCACGTTCCCAAAATGAAAGCCGGCTTCTCTCATCTGTCCAGCGCACAGAGATTCTGCCCCCTGTTCATTTCTCCTCTGAGGCATCATTAGATAAGGATCAATATTCAGAGAGGGAGCCAGCCCTCTATTTTTAGCTCTTTATATGTGTGTGTGCAATGCAGACCGATCACTCCCATCAGCAGCACTGCAAATGCCACATCTCCATGGCAACCCCACCTACTGAACAGATGAGGAGAGCACGCAAATCCGGCCACGCTGGAGCAATGGCTGATGCCAGAAGCAGCGTGAGCGTGCCCGCGATTTACAGGTTCACCGTTGCGTGCCTACGCCGTTAACGTGGTCGACGGGATGCGACGTGGGACAAATCTGAGCTTAGAAGTTGTGACGAGAAGAGTAGACGACATATAAAAACAGCACCGGGAGGACCGATGAGGAGTCTAGTCGTGTTTTGGTTGCATTTGACTTAACCGAGGCGGAGAGGAGGTGGAGAAAGAAAGACAATTTAAGTGCTGAAGGGCAGTAAAGTTCTTGGCTCAGGTCAAAATGTGGAGGTGAGAAGGCGTTTAGTGCTGAGACAGACAGCAAGCTCCATGATCAGCAATAAAGCACACACACACACAAACACACACACAGACACACACACGACCTTCACGGTGCTTCAATCTGAGTGCACTGGGACATATTTTGTGCTGAATTGCAGCAACTTCTCTCACGTCATGAGTTTTAGGGGGGTTTTTTTTGAGTCCTCACAAGAGCAGCAATAAAAGAGTCACAAGAAGCTCACCGTGAATTTAAAGATAACCTGCTTATGAATTTCTCTGAGCGCGTTTTGTTTCATTTTGCAATTCTGCAGATAGTCTGATATGAAACAATGCATGTAACACTTATGTTTAGCAGAGAACATCTAGGGAAAGGTGAGTGGAAGGAAGGAGGGAAGGAAGCCTAACACGCCATTGTTAGAGTTATATACAGTTCTGTAGAGACTGTATATGAAAGATGGATGTACTCCATAAGCCCCCAACCACTGGTTTGAGGACTCAAGTTCAGCACTTAGGCTGGAGCATGAAGTGACCACATTTGGACGACAGAGTGAAGCGCTAACATGGCCATCATGCTCGCCGTTTCCTAACGGAAAAAAAAAAAGACGCCGTACTGTGCTTTGGTGTCGTTATAACCTGACCCCTGAAGATGTGCTGTGGTATCCAGCACCAAGATGTCAGCAACAGATCCTTTAAGTTCTCTAAGTTCCACGGTGGGGCTTCCATGGATCATATTTGCTAGTCCAGCGCATCCTACAGATGCTTAACTGGATCTGGAATTTGGAGGCCAAGTAAACACCTCCCCTTTTTGTTTTAGTGGCAGAATGCATTAGCCTGTTGAAAGAGGCCACAGCTATCAGAGAGTACCGTTTCCATGAAAAGGTGTACATGGTCTGCAATAATGCTTAGATAGGTGGTGCATGTCAACATAACATCCACATGGATGGCAGGACCAAATGTTTCCCAGCAGAGCATTGCCCAAATGATCACCCTGCCTCTGCCGGCTCGCCTGCTTTCCATAGTGCATCCTGATACTAGGTGTTCTCTGCAGCCATGCAGCCCCATATGCAACGAACTGTGAGTCTCTGTGTTCTGACACCTTTCTATCAGGACAAGCATCAACTTTTTTGGCAATTTGAGCTACAGCAGCTCGTCTGTTGGATCGGACTTTGCTCCCCATTTGCATCGCTGAGCCTTGGCCACTCATGGCACTATCACTGGTTCACCATTGTTCCTTCCTTGAGCCACTTTTTAAATAGGTACTGCAGACCGGGAATACTCGACAACAGCTGCAGCTTGGGCTCTGACATGTCCCCAAGCCACAATTTGGCTCTTGTCAAACATGCTCAAATCTTTACGCTTGTCCATTTTTCCTACTTCTAACATCCTCTTTGAGGATGAAATGTTGATGTGCTCCCTAATAAATCGATCATTTCTTACCGAAAAGTGGTTCGTTTCCCTGATCAGACACTAAAATGAGCGGTACAGGTGCAAGATCCATGTAAGGTTACATTTATCAATTTGCAGTGATCAGAGCTGTTAATTATTGGTTCATTTCCAACCCCCATTTCAGGAATCTGTTAAATAATACATCTTTGAACAAAACTGGTGTGAAAATTGAACATTTTTTAAATTAAATCTCACCCGAGCTGCTGAATTTTTAATAACCATTCATGCCTCCTAATCCCACCCTTCTATCTGCTTGATCAGAGCCCCCCCTTCTCCTATCAAAATCTGGAAAAAGGCCCGAAACATTTAAAATATTTTGGGGTTTATCTTCTCCTCGCTTCACTTCCAGTCAATTCCACCAAATTCGTGCTGCCTCTGGTCTGAGCTCTCTTCTCTGCCCGCTGCTATCAGTCCGCTCCACTGACGATCCCTTAATGAGGGGAGGCATATCTCCCCGGAGGATTGAGTGAGTGTCTCCCCAAGATTACTCTCATCCCCCAACTCGGTGCTTAAATACTTAAAAACCCAGAAGATGAATTCATTGAAAAGTACAAAACCGCACTAATCCCTCCGCTGATGGAGCGACAGGCTGACGGGGAGGAAGAACCAAATTCCTGCAGACGGCTAACCAGAAATCCAGAATCTCTCCAGTCGTCACATGTTTCAAGCTGCCTTAAAAACTTGTCAGTGACTCCTACAGAAATTTTAGGTGTCGGGCAGAAAAGAAACAAAATATCAGATTTTTATTTCATTAAAAATAAATAAATAAATACATCACAGGACATCCTTAAGCCTCAACAACATGGCCATGAGGTAAGCCTAAATGACTAAGACACTGTTCACGTGCATCTGTTCACAAAGAAACCCCATCTTCAGCCGTCTCCCATCCACTGCAAGGACTCACCCGACAGTGGGGCACGTGAAACCACCAAGGTCTCACGCATCTGCTCGGCTTTAACCAAAGGCTCGGTTCACCTCCAACGGGCTCTGTCCAGCCAGCAGTGCAAACGCCCTTGAAGTTAAACATTTACTTCTGTATGAAACTTGTGGAAAATATTATTTTAGCCATAATCCTGCAGGCCTAGTTATAACTCCATAATTCTTCTGCTTATATCCCATTAACTGCAATGCCTCATGAACATCAGTGTGCCACAGACGCCCCCTCATTGCAGCTCGTCAGTTTCATGACCAAATACTCTCTTCAGTCCAAATTAACCAATGGCACACGCCAACATGCTAATCTAATGATGCGTGTCCACACGACGCATCATTTCGACACACTCCATTCGCTGTTTAATAGCACATCTCGTCAAATTTAGACCTTCCTTTCAGTCTGCTTGTGTTTATACCCAACTACTGTATCTAATTATGAATAATTAGATGGCTCTCTCCTTCCAGCCCATCCCTGATTAAGGTTCTGTTGGAGGTTTCTTCCTGTTAAAAGGGAGTTTTTTCTGTGCCACTGTCACCAACAGCTCACTCGTCCGTTCATGAACTATTGGAGGGTTTTCGTGCTAATCTTTACCCTATAACACAAAGCACCTTGAGGCAACTGTTCTTAATCAGTTAAACAGTGTGACTTTCACATATTCTATATTAATATCTGATATTCATGACACCTGAAGTGAAAAACTTCAAGCCTTTCCTTGTTTTCATCAAGATGGTTACTGCTTACAGCTCATAAAAATCAGAAATCCAGCACTGCAAACAATTAGATCATTAATTTAGACTTTGATAAAAAAAATTATTATATAACACAGTTTAAACAGATCTTCTAGCTCTGTGCGCACAACTGCAATCACGAGTAAGACTGCTGACTTGACGATTATCGACACCCTCCACGAGACGGGTGAACCACAGCAGGTCATCACTGAGAAGGCTGGCTGTTCAATGAGTGACGTATCCAAGCATATTGATGTTGACTGGAGAAGAAAACTGAGGTAGGATCCGTTGATTCAAGAATATTACGACACTAAACACAATCACCAAGTAGCCACTGATTTTTTTTATAGACCGACTTGTATGATTAAGCCACTAGTTTGCGGTGATTAAGTGGCATCTTATTTTATCAAGCCAAGTGTGTTTAGTGTCAGTTGAGACGATTTAATGCAAGTTTTCTCTCCTCATATTATCTGAGGATGGTGGTGCTTGAGATGAGCCCTCTTTTTCAAAGGCGAGCGGAGGGCCGCCTGTTTTTTAAATTCAAGCGACCAGTTCTTCGTGTGTGTGTGTGTCCGCTCACATCGGGTCTTGTCACAAAAATCTCACACGTAAGCAGGAGAAGCTGTCGCATCCCCTGATTGTCCAGATATGATTTTCATGCCGAGCGTCAAGCTCGAACACCGCCGCCTCATTGTTTGTCATCTGTCCGTCTGTCAGGGAACCGCAGACTGATAATTAACACCTGTCACACGCGGACATCGAGTCGGGTTTTACAGTGTGCCCACGCACACTCGGTCCGCTACAGACGGCCCACGCCAACATGTTCGCAGCCACAGACAGATGTTCGGACTCACTGCAGTGACACTGCGTCCGCATTCATCTGTGCTACCTGTTTAATGTAAACAAAGGAGAAGTCCAACAATGACTGGCAGCTCTTACACTCGCCGTCACTCAAACGTTAGTCGTGTTTTATTTGATATCTCAACTAAAAAAACAAAACCTATGGTAACATAATTATCTGCTCTAAAGTTTAGTAATCAGCCTCTTAAAAGGGGGAGTAAATTCACTCTTCTCAAAATGAAATTCTTCCAATTAGTGGAGAAACAGGCCGCAAGGCTTTGTAAAAATCCTGTCAAGCAGACACACCTATGGTTTCAATGTGAAAATCCTATATCGCTGCATTCAGAAGATTGATAATGTGCAAGAGTTATCAGTTTTAGTTAACAGCCGTGCTCGTTGTAGTGAAACAATGTGACAGTTGGTGTTAAAACGGTGGCACACAAATAAAATCCCCTCCAACTTATCAACCCAAAAATCTAATAACATTTCCCACAAGTCTACATTTTCACTCCACACGTGCTCTCATAATTAAAAATAAAAGCAGAAGCCCAGACATTTACCTTGATCTGTTTTGCATTCATATTTATTAAATATCAAAAGGTAGCAATTCGCTGGAATTGAGTGCATCACAGCGAGCACTGAAGGGCAAACGCTGGATGGAAACCACAGAACGAAGCGCGCGCACAGCAGAAACGAGACAGGAAAATCAGAGATGGAGAGCTGCAATCATGAGCTCATACTGTTTGACGTCAACACCGCCAATCCCACCAGACGTACCCTTCCTTTGTTCTCCAGCCTGCACTTTTTCTAAATTTCTCAGCAGCTCGATCTCACTGAGCAACACACAGACACACACACACACACAAAATCTGTGCCCAGTTGGAGGAAAACACAGGAAGCTTGCCGGCCTTCTTTGATTGGCACACTAACCTATTTCGAGTTAAATTGTGGGTCTGGTTGAAACCACTCGTACATGCACAGAGGACAGAGTGAAGAGGAAGAAAATTTTTGACGTTGGGCCCATTAATTCGTCCAGGTTTCCTCCTGCTGCTGCCAGAAGCTGAAAGAGCGTTAACCAGCAGAGCGAGTCAGCTGGGTCATGAGAGGAGCTGAATGTGTTCCTCAGGGCTTCAATTAGTGCAAACTAGGTAGGTACCGTACAGCTGTGGTCAGAGGTTCACATTCACTCATCAGCTTGAATGCCGTGGTAACTTGGGGGTTTCAATGATTTCTTTGAATTGAAGCACGTGTCTTTAAAGATTTTACAAAACAAGAGTTTGGTGTACAAGTTTGGATTTATTTGATTTTGTCTAATCCATGCAGGGTTGAAAGGATTCATACAGGCTCAAATATATTCATACATTCCTGTTAATATTTAGTTTAATGTCCCTGACCAAGTTGCACCTTAGCCAGACCCTTTTGGTAGCCATCAACAAGCTGTTGGCGTAATTCTGGCTGGATATTTGACCACGCTTCTTGGTAAAAGAAGTTCATTTAAAATATGCTGGTTTCCTGATTTTTAAGAGTAATCCACAAATGTTCAAAAGGGTTGATGTCGGGACGTTGGGAAGGCCATTAAAGAAGCTTAATGTTAGCCTGCTTTATCCATCCCAAAATCAATTTGGGATCATTGTCCTGTTGGATCACTGAGCTGTGTCCAAGTTAAGGAGACTTGAGGTTTTCCTCCTCCTTCATTATTCCACTTTGTTTACTATATCAGCACCACCACCAGCAAATCAGCCCGGGAGCATGATGCTACCATCACCGTGCTTCACAGTGCGTACAGGGTTCTCTGATTTACTTCTTTTTTTGTTTATTTATTCACATTTTTTCCTTTTTTAATTGGCTAGTGGAGCAGTGAAGAGGGACAGGAAACAGAGAGGGGAAAGACAAACAGCAAACATGTTGCAAACAGCTCAATCTTTGTCTCGTTTAAAGACCATAAAACTTTTGGCTTGTCCGTGTGCAAGGCTGTAAATTTCATTCAAGCTTGAAGATGTCAATTTCGAGCAGAGACTTCTTTCTTGGTCAGCACCCTCTGACTGTGGACAGCGATGCTGATGTTCCTGCATTTTCCAGTTTATTGCAGTTTGAGCCTTAATGGTTCCTGGGTTGTTCTTGTTCGAACTGATGATCTCGCAGTTGTTTAGAAATGCCTCCAAGAGACATTCCCAGGTTGTTTTTAAAAAAAATATAATTCTTATTAAATAATATATTTGGTAGAATACAGAAGTCACTGTTATAAAACTCGGGGTTTTCCTGCATACGGGTACAGCAGCAGCGGTTTGTCTGTCAGAGGGATCGATTCCCAGCTCCTCTGGTTCAGCAAGATGCATCCATCAGAGTGAATATTAGATAAAGCACCTGAGCACAGATAAAACTGGTGCATGAATGTGTGTGTGAGACTGGGTGAATGACACTTGGCAGTATATAAGTACCAGCCCATATAAAAATCTTCGGTGCCAGCTTAAGCGAAAATCACCAGGACCAGAAATATTTATAGCCCTATGTGGGGTTTAATTTACTCAACAAGAAATCTTTTTTTGTTGTTGTTAACAAAGCAGCCAACAATCTTGTTTTGTAAGGTGTTAACTGCACTCGGACCAGTTGGCTTGTTGTAAATCAGGAAATCTCTGAAATAAGGAGGAAAAATGCAAGGAGAGGAGAAATCTCGGGCCACAGACCCAGAGGATGTCTGGGTACGCTGGGAGGGGAGGAAAGGAGAAAGAAAAGGAGAAAGGAAGGCAGCAAGGAGACAACTCACTCTCAAGATGCAAAGATGCATCACACTGTTTGTTTTCATTTTCCAGTGAGGTGCACAATCTGGAAGTACTGCATGTAAATGTGTGCAATTATGAAAGAAACTAGAGTGGAGATTATTAGTGCCACGGATCTCTCTCTCACTCACACACACACACACACACACACACACACACACACACACACACACAGAGCGGAGGACAGTCTCAGGTACTTACATAGGTTTTCCCGTGAGGCTTGTGTGCACGTGCTGCTGGAAGTCTGGATATTTGGATGCCAGATAAGCGAAGTCAGGTGGTTTGTCCTTGTAACGGTTCCGAGGATGCATGGACTTATTCAGAGCCATTATTGAGCCCTGATGGTGGACATGAGGTGACATCAACAGTGCTGAACTTTCACTTTTGGATCACTGACATCGGCAGTGTAAACAGCAACACTAAGGCTGCACGAGCGCACACACAGACACGGACACGGACTCACAGCAGTAAAAGTTGATGTTAGACAGAAAAACAAATGTCTGACATTTTTAAAGGAGCACAGACAGACGGGGTTAGCGGAGCTGCCCCTGCTTACCGTCACAGAGCTCAGCCTGTAGCTGCTAATATTTCCTGACCTTCGCTTACTTTTTAAAGCGGAGAAAAACACTACACAGATCACGTTGCACAAACGTTTTCCCACTTTCTGCAGCTCACTTCCTGTACGCCCACGTCACATATCCACGTCGCTGCGCGTTGACGTCACCGAAACTGTGCTTAGCTTCGAGCCTCTACCGGTAAAAGTTTTTTTTTGTCTGTTTGTGGGGTTTTTTTAGGGAATAATTTTTTATGTCAGTTTTATAAAATCACTTAAGTTTTGTATCGATACATTTAAATTCGATTAAAAACAAATATAAAAAAATAATTAAAATAATCGTGTTTAGCGTTTTCATTATGTTCAGTCCTGAGCCCTGGTCTGTTTTACGTTTCCCGTGTACCGTTTTCCCCGGTTGCTCCTTACCGTCGTGCACATTTGGTTCATATTGATATGACAGCATCACACACTTGCTGCAGATTTCTTGGTTGCACGTCCCAAAGGTGCTCTGTTGGATTGGCATGCAGATGCCTTAGTATAGAGAACGAGTCGCGGATGATTTGAACTTTGTAACATGGCACACACTGTGGGTACACATGGTCAGCAACAATACTCACACAGGCTGCCGTGTTTAAACAATGCTCACCTGGTAGTAAGGTCCAACGTGTACCAAGAAAACATCCCTCACGCCGTTACAACACTACCAACCTGAACTACAAAGCAGGAGTGCTCTATTTGAATCCACGGAGGATCAGACCTGTTCCCGTCTGAACTCACCTTCTGACCAGACAATGTTTTCCAGTCTTCTGTTGTCCAATTTTGATAAGACTGCAAATTGTAACCTCAATTTCCTGTTTTTAGCTGGCAAAAGTGGCACCAGGTGTGGTCTTCTGCTACAGCACAGATGGTCTTTTGCTTGCCTTGGTTGTAAGGGATGGTTTGAGTTATTGTTGCCTTCCTATGTCTCTTTTGACATACTGACACATCTGGATACTTTCTCTTGTTCAGACCATCATCTGTAAACTCTAAAGGTGTCTGTGTGCGTGTGTGTGTAAATCCCAGCAGATCAGCAGGTTCTGAAATACTCAGGCCAGCCTGTATAGCACCAACAACCATGCTGCATAATTGTTTAAAAAAAATAAAATAAAAGGCTGATTGCCTGCCCCCCCACCAATACCCATCTCTCCAGAGCCCCTTGCTAGCTTCTCTAAAGAAATAATCAGGTGACGCAGACGTAGATTTTCTTCTTTTATTATATCGCAAACAATAATGACATCCAGGTATATTGTTAACAGTTTGCTGTGTGAAGAGTGAGACCATAGTGGCGATAACATCATGAGCTCTCCTGTAGGAGCTTGTTGTGAAGTCTGAAGTCCTCGTGTGTGGTTCACAGGCAGGTTACAGAGGGCCGAGGGAAACGACCCACAGACAGTAAAAAGCTGTCCGTCGGTCCCTTCACACACCAGACCAGAGCAGCACAGGGATTGCTTTGGACCTGCGAATGTCAAAAGGGGATTTTCCCAACACTTGCATACATTGTCAGCCATGTTGTAGGTTTGCTTTTAGTCTTTTTCCTTCTTTTTCCCCCTCCCCCAACCGATTATTACAAAATAAACAGAACGCACATCGTCCTGACCTCTGATCATCACCTTCCTCCTTGAAGTAAAATCAAGGAGGGGCATAAGTTTTCTTTACATTTTGTGGTCTGGCATGTCAGAGTGATCCTGAGGAGACTTTTCAAAAAGGCTGGTTGCAGCATCTGGACCCCCAAGGAGGCTGCTTTCTCAAGATAAACCCGATTGTACAGACAAATGTCTCCATTTTTGGCTTCAGCTAGAACATTTAACACGTTGGCATCTCTGTTAGCCAAACTGTACTACAAAAATGTACTCTCTTCATCCAAAGCCTCTGACGAAATGTTCTGTATGGAGAAAAAACAGCTTATAGGGAGAAAAAAAAAGTAAGGGGGCAGAGGGGCACTGCACCAAAAGGGAGACATCAGTAATATTTCCTGAAAGAGAGGGTTTCTCCTTTGGGACATCCTAGTCTGCCACAATCCCATTACATGTACAGAAGGAGGAGGCTGTCAAACCTCCCTCGAATAGCATCACACAACAAAACCAGCTGTCCTACAACCAGAGATCAGAGCTGTCCGAACCCGGATCAGTTTGGGGAAAGAACAATTACTCGATTTCTCTGTGATTCCAACAGCGTGGCACCATTATCATTAACGCTGAAGAGGAAGAAGGCAAATAAGCACTCATTCACCAATTTTTTTTAAGTCAATCATTCACCAAATCATTTAAAACGTCACGTTCCGACAGCTCCGCCTCTGGGCGCAGGCTTACATGCAGCGGTGCTACATCACCAGGTCACATTTAGGCTCACAGTGGCCACTAGCAAGAGCTTGAGCAGCAGATCACCACATCCAGTTACACACAGGAAGAGAGGAAAAACTTGGCAAAGAAGCTAAGATAAGAAGATCGGTTAAAGCAGTGGAATTCTTTATTAGCCAAGAGATGCACTGGAATGACACGGCTAATCGGAAATTATAAGTGTTTTGTTTTTAAATTTAATTTAAACGCTTCATCAACATCATTGTTGTCTTTGATCACCAGTGAATGAACAAAGCTTCAGTGAAAAAAACAAAACAAAAAAAACAGGGATGTGCAAGATTAACGAATCACCTTGGCAGCTACAGCTAGACGCAAGATGTTTCATTTATTTTTCATTATGTTTGTGTCCTATGAGGGAAGTGGAATGGTTGTCTCTTCAGCATTTAATCCAAAAATCAGAACTTTTGAGGAAACCCACTCAGGAGAGATTTGTCTGTGGAGACCCTCGGGTGTTAGTGTTGTCTTTCTCTGTACCCTTTAAGATGAGTTTTGACACCTCTGCATATATCAATAAAGACGTGGTTTGACAATCAGAATAGTTTCAGGGTTTTTCTAAGGATAGCTGCAGATACAAACCCAGTCATTTTGTTGTAAAGCAGGTCTGAAATATGACAAACTGCTCAGTTCAGGAAAGCGTTTCCAGGGTAAAGAGCTAAAGTATAAACCGTCCAGACGAGACGACCTCCGCAGTTATCCGGCATTTCCTCACTAATCCTCATTCCCGGCTAGGGTTATCAGTTTACGGCGACAGTAAAAAAAAAATTGCCAGGCTTCTTAATTGATAACAAGCTAAATTTACATTTATTTTCACAGAAAACTGGCTTCTTTGTATTATTTCAGTACTCAAAACCGATTTCTTTATGCACAAGGTATAACTCAAAAATTACAGACCCTTGCACATGCCAGATATGGAACCTGGGGGGCGCTCAATTTGACTCCTTGTCGTGTATTAGCCAGTTCACTGTGTTATTTTTTTTAAGCCTTCAGAGGGCGAAGCGGGATAACTGAGCATCTTCAGACTTTCCTTTGGTGCTCCAAACCCCCCCGCCACATCCAACCAGGTCAGGAGGCGAGAGACGTGGCTACGAGATCCGGCCGGGTCTGACTGAGGAGGTGAAGGGAAAACGTCTCCTAAAAAGGGAGGCGTGCCCGAGATCTTTACTCAGATTAAACGGGTGTAATCCCCAAAGTCTGCTCAGCGACCAGGGCGCTCACTGACGGCGAAACTCGCTCGCTACATCAGGCTTCTTGTTTTAAAAAAACAAAAGAAGAAAAAACAAGCTTAGTGTAGCTACTCGCAAAGCCACGCATTTTAAAAATGGGATCATTTATCTAAAGCCCAGCAGCAATTCATGTGCCGCCGTGACAATGAGTACAAAGCCGTTTTCAAGCCCCCGAGGTCCAAGGACACAGTTTGAAACATTCGTATATACAGCCATTAAAATATTACCTAGATCCACATGAAGAGAAATGGTATGCACACTTGAGAAGTGATGTTATAAAGCTACAGATTATTTCAATAACAAAGCCCCACATATACGTTTCTCCTGCCTCGTCTCTTAAACGTTTCACCGAGCTAGGCACCGACAGACTACGACAGTGAAGGAGAGAAATAACAGAGAGAGAGAGAGGGGGGGGAAAAAAGAAAAATCCTAAATAAAAAAAATTGACAAAAATAAATCTTACACATAAAGACACTGTCATTTCTTAAATTATCGGTTTTTAGTGCCCTACGTTTCACACCCAGTCAAAAACATCCGCCTTCGGTTGGTCGGTGGAGGCTCCGCGAGCCCCGTTGTTAAACCTATGGTACTTCTAGACAACGTCATGTAAATTTACAGTATACAATTTTGGATTACCATGCAAGAATACTTTTGTGTAACATTTAATAGCTCGATCTACATCCAGGAATAATTTACACAGAAGGACAAAAAAAATAAAATAAAAATTACTGGACCAGAGAGAGCGCGATGGGTAAATAACCATGGCGGTGAGTGCGACAGAAGGGGACCGAGATGTGCGGAGGTGGAGGGGAAGGAGGGAGGAGATGGTTCGGGTTTAAGGTGAGGGAGGGAGGTGAAAGGGTAAGTGGGATGGCAGGAGGAGCGCCTGGGTGGTCAGGGGTTGTGGTCCAATCCTCTCAAGGTCCAAATCAACGACACTCCCAAACTTTTACCGTTTGATCTACGCTCCCGGTGACCACATAAGGAGCGGCCTTGTGGAAATCTGTGGAGCAAAAGAGAAAAAACACAAAACAGAGTTACCATCAAATTGACTACAGTGACATTGGCAACATTTTTGCCCCTGTGGGCCAGCAGGCCAGTATATATCCAACACCTGTTATGTGTTTATTTCACGTCCTTGGCTCGGATCAAGCATGTGTTTTCAATGTTTGTGGACAAGAATGGAGCTGTAAGGCTCTGAGGAACAAGCAAAGCTTTGGGGCATTTCACTTATTGTTGGTTTTGGCATTGCTTCCCCCCCTCTTTTAAATGACGTAGACCTGACATGAATCTGACGATATTTCAGGGGCGTGGCTGGTTAGCAGCCCGCAAAATCTCATTTGTTCTGGGAACATTTATTAATGTTCCCGTCACTGAATAGAAAGTGAGTCATCACTGAAAATAAAACCACCCTTCAGACATCTGGGAACATGAACACAGTGAAAAAGACTGCAGAGTTAATATCAGGTTTTAAAATAAGAAAGCTTTGGGGAAGAGCTCGTGGTGTTGTATGACAGACCTCTACAGAAAAAGGGGGGAAAATGAAGTTTCTTTTTCTCTGCCGATTTCAAACAAAAAGTGCTTCTGTTGCTTTTTTCAGACTGCACCAGAACTCATCACATCAATAGCTCACAGCGATCCTCTCCGGTTGAAGCAGGATTTAAGAGGACTGGGTTTCAAACGGCTTGCCAAGGAAAAGTTGGCTCAAGAGCTCCTCAGGAGAGTTAACCAAGCCTTGATCTGCTGAAAAGCTGCAGATACTGGGGAGCGGGGAGAGAGGGGGGAATAAAAAATAAATTAAAAAAAATCCTGCAGCGATTGTCTACGTTTTAAACCCCAGCTGCGAGCGAGCCTGGTAAAGAAGCTCGGCTTCTTCACCGCAACTGTAAAGCAAATACCCTGGAGCATGTATTCACACCCCGCGAGGGAGAACTTCGGGAGAAAACATCAACAAACAATACCTTTTTTTTTTTTTGGGGGGGGGGGGGGGGCCTTACCCAGAGAGGTAACAAAGTGTTCGTGGGCACTCAGGGTTTTCATGCATCGCTTGTTCTTGTAGTCCCAGATCCTTAAGGTCTTGTCATCTGCACAGGTCACAATGAACTTGCCTCCGGGGTGGAAGAGGATCCCACGCACCCAGTTGTCATGGCCAACCTGCATGAGATACAGCAACACACATCTCATCTGATTCCTGAAGAAATATATCTTCACTTAAAGCATTTTCCCCCAAAAATATGGACACGGCACACACAAAAACTTCAAAAATGCTCCTCACCAGCGTCATAAGGCACATGCCAGTGCTGACATCCCACATCTTGATGGTTTTGTCTCTGGAGCCGGAGAGCAGGAAGGGGCCGGGCTTCCCACTCTTCTTGGACTGGTCGGGCAGAAGGGGAGGGGATTGAAATATTAGCTTTGTGTATAGTTCATTGTTTGTACTTTATGCGGAGTATCATACTGTACCCACTGTACCAGAACACAGAGAGCAGCCTAAATTAAACACCTCTGAGCGTTTGTGTTATACGTTTGCTGGCAACTAGTCTGAGAGCACATGTGCAAACATCTGTATAACAACAGCTGTCTCTCAGCCTGCAGATTCACCCAATTCCAACAACTACGTTGGCTTGTTTAAAAAAAACAAACAAACAAACCAAAAAAACCACAACTATTTAAAGAGTACTAAAAGTCAGCTTTTGTGAACACAGGTTAGATTGGGACGACTGCTGCGAGGGAGCATGTGTGTTTAGATTTGCGAGGCTACAATCAGACACACTGAAGATCATGAGGCAGGAGGACGGGCTGATTTTGTGTGTGTGACTGGCAGCACATGGCTGTATAGCGATGGCCGCCTCGTGGCTCAATCTCCTCGCCATCATCAGTCAAAGTCTTATTTGGTTTTGATATGTTTGAAGCTACAAATATTTTTCACTAGTGATGGTTACTTATCACACATAAACTGATCTCACAGTTTGTATACAATCCTGTTAACGATTAGGTTCACGTTATGATTCAACAGCTTTTAGATGCACCCGGAGCAGAAATAACTTGAAGTAATCGTTTTCTGTTTGACTTTATGAGTCTCACAAATTGCCATGGAGGAATTCTGGTCTTCTCTTCTTTACAATGTTCCTTCAGTTCATTGAGGTTTGCTCACCGGTTTATGCACAGCACTTCAATCCGGTCTGGACTTTAATTATTGCAACGCCTTGATTATTTTCTTTTGCAACCATCCAACCTTGGGCCCTTTGTCCTGTTGCATGACCTGGTTTTAGCCAAGCCTTTATCTGTCATTCAGATTGCTTCACATCTGACTCTGGAATACTTTGGTATACAGAGGTCGTCTATATAACAAGTAGCTGCAAAACAACCTCAAATCACCACCCCTCCATTAATTCTAATGGAAACAGTAAGGCAGTACTGAGTTTTTCGTTTTTTTTAAAAAAAAAATACAGTTGTACCAAACTAATGCCTCCAAATATAATACATATAGATCCCAATCCCAATATATAGATCTGACCTCAGGTTTAAAATCAGGAAAAGAGGGAAAAACATATTGAACTGCAAATTCAAGTAATATTCACACCAAACAAGAAGTGATATTGTCTCACAGTATCTATGCAAAGAGGTGAACTGAGGCAAATTTGCATTAGTGAGAGTTAAAAATACTTAAAATTCAGGAAAAAATTCACACTGGGCTTCAGACTCTCGACTACGACTGTCGACTCTGCTGGTACGACCAACGCTCAGAAATGGAGGAAAAGCTTACGGCTGCTTTTTGTGGCCGGATACAGGTGTTAGAGTCAACTTCCATTTTATGTAAAGATAGGATGAACAAAAAAAATAAAGGAAAGCAATCCATGATGAGATATCACTGTGTCTTGATTCCAGTCACCTCCCACAAATGTTTACTTCTCTCACTGGCTGCTAGAAGGAAAGATTTCTGGGTTCTCAAACAGTGACTGTACTCATACAAGGCGAAACTGCACATTTGATGAGAACAAACCAACACATACACCAAAACCTGTGTGGACCTCGAGGAGTTTGGGAGAAATGAGACGTATCCGAGCAGATCTTTTACCTCCGAGCCTGTGGCGTCGAGGATGGTAGAGTAGGCACTCTCTGGTGCCCAGGAGATGCACTCCACCACATGTTCGTGCTCCCGCAGCTCAGCCTTGCATTCTTTGGAGGCCACTACCCACACGCGGACTGTCTGGTCGTTGGAGCAGCTGGCGATCAGCGTGCCGTCCTGGTTGGGTCGTACCATACGGACCCACTCCCTGTGGCCTGTGAAGGTCTTCACGCAGTAGCTAATGGACAAAAAAAACATGAGCAGTTAGAAAGCTATCAGCGTGGCTGAAAATAGTTAAAACCCAACATCAAGCTTAAGTAAAAATAAATAACACACAATGGTTTAAAGAACAGCTTAAAGGTGTCTATTGCATACCCAGTTGCCACCTCCCACATTTTCATGGTTTTATCCCTGGAGGCAGAAATAATGTGATCTCCGTTGGGCATGATGGCTACAGACGAAACATTGTGGTCGTGTCCTGGAACACAGAAAAACAAACACAACAACAACAAAGATTCAGCAAGACCCAGAACCTCTGAAAACAGGCCCAACAGCACAAGCCCACATAACATCTAAGTCTGCTGTGAAATGTAATTTAATGATTTCAGACTGCAACACATGATCCTTTTAGTCTTTCTGCTTGCAATCTGACCACCAGAATGAAAATTTAGAAACATAAATGTATTTATTTATTTAAAAACACATGCTTAGCACCAAACAAAGCCCAAACACTGTTATAATTCACCAAAAAAAAGCTGACAAGCAAGAAAGCCAACATGCTGGAGCTTTGGCACTCATTTTTGTTAGACAGAGAATAAGAGACGCGTAATTACCTAAAGGCTGGGCCATATTTAAGCTGCTAAATAGATGAAGACAACAGTAAGCATACTCTAAAAGGCCTGTGTGTGTGTGTGTACGTGTGTGTGTGTACTTGCACATGCCACCAGGCTACAATAATGGGTGGCAACTACACAGAAAAGTGCTATCTAGCGCTGAAGAGGGTAATTAAGCTGCTGTCCAAATCGGCACTAATCTACTTCACCAGTTGGCCTCTCTCTCCCCCTCTCTTTGTGCGTGTGTGTTTCCACCAAGATATTTAAAATTTAAAATCGGAGGAGTGGATTAAAAAGGAGGAAAGGTTGAGTGAATTAAAAGAGGACAGAGATGGTAGTAAAAAAGAAGGAGGGGG
This sequence comes from Astatotilapia calliptera, assembly GCF_964374335.1. Taxonomy (NCBI): domain Eukaryota; kingdom Metazoa; phylum Chordata; class Actinopteri; order Cichliformes; family Cichlidae; genus Astatotilapia; species Astatotilapia calliptera. The sequence continues at coordinate 19,738,315 of NC_137435.1, forward strand.
AAAATGGTGGCTAACAGAAGTAAACAGCAGGCTCAGATTAATAAAGCCATTTCCGTTGGTGAGTTCTGTGCAGCGAACCCAGCTCGTCTGTTTATAGATGTGTGCTAGCAGCTCACTCTCATTTACATCAAAAAGAAGACCGGCAACCGGTGAAATCTGTTGCTCACTTGCACAAAAACGCAGGATTTGCAACTCCAGCATAAATTTAAGAATGCTTGAGTGGGTTTAGTCTGCTCACCAGGAAGGGCTTACACCCCCATCAAAAATAAATATTCTTTTATGTCTACTTCACAGACAGCCATCAGTGGCCACTTCAGATTCAAGGTTTGAAGATGAAAAGCATTGGTAAGGTGGTCCATTAACGAGCAGGGCCAGAGGACACATTTAAAATTATTTTTTAGGTTAAGAAGAGCTGAATCCAGAGCTAACTGTACTCCCGGCTTGGGTTGGTGCCAGTTGATGCACATCAAATGTGATAACAAGCAGCACGTGTAGCACCTGAGCACTGGAACCACACGGTGCGGAAACCATAACAAAGGGGATATAAAACGGCAGCAGCTGTGATTAAGGTCCACTAGAGAAAAGAAACCGACAGCTTCATCTTCTTACCACGCATGGTCCTGATGCACTCAAAGCCTTGGAAGTCCCACAGCTTGATGGTCATGTCTGCGGAGCAGGACGCGAGCAGTTTGCCTGTGTGGTCAAAGGAGATGTCCTGCACTGAATCTGTGTGGCCCTTCAGCGTGCGTTCAAAGTCTCCTGTTTCATAGTCCCACACCTGATGGACAAAGCAAATCACTTTGTCAGCATTAAGTTTGTATACCGCTGATACACTTCATTTCATCACACACCCAAACGTTGCATCGTCTGTAGCTCTGTGTTGTTGAAATTACAGTTACAACAATAAGACGCACTGATGGCAGAAGTCAAAGGAAGCACATACTGAATGCATTTTAGAGCTTGTGGCACCTTAGAGCTGCTCATCAGGGTCACAGTTTGGCCAGAAAAAAGCTAACACGTTACTGTGCCGAGTCTGAGTGTTGCAGACGGAGCACAGTATAGAAAAGTCTACTTTTCTAGCCTGAAAGCTGCTGCGTCTCTAGCTTTAAAGCAGACAGACGGTTTGTCACGAAGGGATAAACCCTTCTTGGTTCCTCTCCTGGGGTGGGGGAATTTTGGGGCAGACGGTGATGGGAGACCCCTACCATCACCTCCCCCATCCTCGTAGTTTCCTTTGCCCTCTTCCCATGAGGAAGCTACAGATGGCTGGGGGAGGTTGTCCTGGATGAATTCAGTGGTTCTCTCTCCCTCTTTTGTTGGATGTACACATTTCACACTCACACATATAACAGTACTCAGGAGCAGAGGCTAAAGCACAGCTATCCATTAACCTGTAACTCTACACTGAAAGACCGATGATTCAGACTGGCACTGATTAATAGCCTCCATTCTTTCAGTGAAAATATCGTAGATTTTTTTTAAATATCAAAGGCCGCTAATAATGTGAAGACTCTGTCCATGTGCTATTTGTGAGGAAAGCAATGAGAAAGCTCACACTTCAGTTGTTTAAATTACCCTGACATCCTGGTGGCGTACCTGAGCACACACAGAAGCATGATTTGCACGCTGTACACACATGAAAGGGTGTTATAGTTGCAAATTAAGAGAGATTTCTTACGAGCACAGCAGAAAAGGTGTCAGAGAACGTTCTGAGACGTTCCTCAGAGTGCTGTTTTTTATTTTTTTATTTTTTTTTATTTAAACCACCGTGATCATATTCAGGTGTAAAAACCCTTTTAAAAATTTTGAGTAGATTTAGTCGTTTTACAGCCCTCAGTTAACTCCTATTTTCATGTATTTTTTTCCCAAACACATAATATTTTCATGTTATGGGTTTGGTTTCTTTGTTTGTTTGTTTTTATTTAATTTTTTACAATTTTTGCCATGCAGAGATGTTACTTAAAATAAAGGGCAAACAGGATTTGAAACAGAAAAAAAAACAACAAAACAGCTTACATCCCATGAAAAGATACAAGTACAGGGGGTTTCTAACAATGTACAACCCAAGTCAAAACTCTGATTCCTGGCTGGTTAGAGCCTACCAATAACATTTCCTGAGGTGGTCTTATGATCTGTCACAACGGCTGCAGATATTGGATTATAAAAGTACCTACACAGTGAAAAGTTACCTCCGGTCAGAACTTCCTGCATATAAAACATTTTGAGGCCCACCAAAGAAGTTTTTGCCTCTCACCAAACATGTGATGGAATTATTTAACCTTTTTTCCCCTCTATTCCCCTCCGGTATAATGGAATTAAATTTAATCAAGACGTGAGAGGTAAGGAAACACAGCTCTAAAGGGCTTAATGTGTGTGTGCAGTCTGACCTCCAAAAGCCCTCCCACCATTTACTGGCCCATAGCCAGCTTTTGTTATTGTACCATTAGCTTGGTAGTTTATGGTACAAAGTTTCAACTTGCCAGTAACATCAAGCAAAGTTACTGTTAATAACTTCAATAAATGGCATTAGAAAACATTTTAAAAACAGTCTCATTAAGAAACACTGATTTACTTAATTGCATTTATTCAAGCTTTGAATAAATTTTTACCTACTATACATTTTGTCATCATCCATTTTATTTTACTGAGTGTTCAGTGCTGCTTTGGGGATTAATAAACTAAAATATCATTTAAAAAATAAACTACAAAAGCAGAAAGATATTGAGCAGTCAGCACAAATGAAAATGAAGCTGCTTACTCCAACGATGAGCAGGCTAGTCAGCATTTTAAACAGTCAGTACCAGCTCTGTTTGCCCATTGAGCTGTTATAGTACAGTACAGAGCTGGAGAGGTATTTGCTGGTGCATGAAGATCACAAACCACACAAGGTAACATATGCATTTGAAATCAAGGCTGCATGTTAAAATACTACGAGGTTAGGAATACCTGCTTTTATCAAAATGATGGTTAGTACATCAAGAGCAAAATTCTGATGAAGCTGGTTTCCTCTATAAATGAAAAGGTTTCTGAATCAGTTTCTATAGAGGAAGTTAACTTCTTCGAGTAGCAGCAAACAGAAATGTGACTACAGTTAATGACCACAAAAAGGTTTACTGCTTTCTTTGTGGAGATTAAACAAATAAGACAAGGTGTTAATTAGTGAGCTTTTGAGGTGCTGTGAGGCAGATTAATCTCAGGAGAGAGCGCTACCCCACACTCCACCCCACCTCACCCAGGGTCCTCATGCGAAACCAAGCTAACATCTACTGCCTCCCACATGTTAACAGACGGCCTGATTATGAGGTCAGGCAGCTGACAAGATTCTCAGTCTGGCCTTTTCTGAGTAAAGGGGTCCGTTCCTTGTTAAAAAAAAAAATAAATAAATTAAACACAACGGGTTTAGGAGATGAAAAGTAGGACAAATGGGGGATTCAAAGCAGGGTGCAGAGAGTGGAGGTGACAGGGAAAAGATTCGCCTGAAATCAGGGCTCAGTTTTAAGATTTGGGCCTGGGGCCTCCCTGCTCCTGAGGGAGGGACAGCTGATGGCATGGAGTCATGGTGGGGCAGCTAATGGTTTAAGTGGAAGATGAATGCGCCAGGATGCTGAGAGGAGGGGGTGCAGTGGGGGGAGCGAGTTGGAGGGCGGGGCTGGAAAAGGAAGAAGATGCCAAAACAGAGTGAGAGAGAATTCCCTGCTGCGTGGGTGTAGCCAAGGAGGAGATGTACAAATGTCTGTTATTGTCTTATGAATAAAATATACAGATAACAAACAGCTCAGCGGAGTATTGGCATTGTTCAGTGAAGCAGTGGAGAAACGCAGCTGCAAAAATAGCCCAGAGACAGAACACAGAGTTTATATAAAGGAGTCCACGAATAAATACAAGACACAGAGACAGATACTCGTATAATCCAGAGTATATCTAGCAAGGAGAGTCAAAGCAGTAAAGGGAAAGCTAAGGGAAGCATCATCCAAAGAAGAGAACAAAAGGTGTTTGAGTTAAAAATGCCACCAAGCAGGCTTTAAATTAAAAGACAAAAAAAAAAAAGAAGATAATTTTTAAATCTCTAATCAGGAGGAGGTTACTGCTGTAATACTCTAAAGTCAGGGTAGATTATACCACCAAGTCCAAGAATGCAGATTCTGTTCATGTGTATTTTGATCACTGGGCCAAATTACTTCTTCAGTCTCCATAAAAGCTTTTTTTTTTTTTTAATGTTTTGACAATGAAAAAATGTAAAAAGGCCACTCAATACATGAATGCCTCTTTTCACTGCCTACAATGCAAACATATCTTGTGAAAGGAAAATGCCATGTTTAAAAAAATTATTTGTTTTTGGACACCAAAACCGTTGAAATGAAAGAATTGAACCCATCCTCTACACTTTAAAGACAGCTTACATTAAGCACAAAGTGAAAGAGCAAAACTGGACCGATAAAACAAGGTTATAAAGCAATTTTTAAACACTGATTTATGCTGCATGCATCTTTACCTCTGATATGAGGAAGCTCCCAAATCAGACACACAAACCACTCATGGAGTCATTTTTTGGGTCTTTGAAGCCATGATATACATGCAATATTGCATTTGAACATTTCTCACAAGCGTAAATGCCTGTTTTAGTCCAAACATCATGAATTAAAACATTAGCATACTCAAATATTACCCATGCAGAGCGACAGCTGTGCCATCTGTGCATGCTGGGAATAGAAGGCATCAAACACTGAATAACTGGATTTGTAGAAATTCTTCTAAAAGATGTGACACTAAACAAAATGCACATTTTCTCAACAAAGTGCACATCCACTGCTGGGATACCCATACCAGTCTACTTAACACAACTGTCTTTATTACTCTCCTTTTAAACTAAATAATTAACAGAGCTTAAAAATCCAGCTCCACTAACACAGTTTGAGACCATTTCTTAAACTTTGATTAGTACGATGCTTGAATTTAGAGACAAATATACTGAAGACAAAACTGTCAGTGTTTTTATCCCTGGAAAGCTTAAAATGTTCTGAACTCATCATAAGACTCACTGGGGCCACCATCAGCAGCTATGCTGAGCAGAACAACAAACATCAGTAGATCAGGGTTATTGGATCATGTGCAAAGGGAGAGCACAGTCCTGCAGGGCTCCATTAAAAACTTCAAAAGTTATTTAGACTGTTATGTGCAACCTGAGCCCCGAGACAAATTTGTCAGTGAAATCACCTACTGCAGATTTTATCTGGAAACTCTTGGCTCTTCGACTTGAAACCAGCAGGACTGACCTTTATTGTTGCGTCCTCAGAGGCTGACACCATGACGCTGAAGACGGGGTGGAAAATTACACGGGTGACCGGACTGCGGTGGCCACTCAGCGCATACTTTTCTGGTGGGCGTGGGATCCACTCTTTGGGGTCACGCTTCTGAGTAACGGGCCCACCCAGAGTGAGCTCATCTTTAGCTTCGTTTAGTTTGGATTCAAGCTCCATCACCTAGCCAGAGAGCACAGGGACAAAAGCTGGTGAAGCATATTGAAATGTGCATTTAGGAGATACGGGAGAAGGAACATGGATTCACGAGACTATTGTTTGTGTTTAAGTTAGTATTTTACATCAACAGTGGTGTCATTGCTTTGTTTGACAGACTTCATTTCAGTGTTAACAACTGCTTGAGCACCAATATCACGAACCTTTCACAAGACTACAATCCCCACAAGCTTTCTTTGAGGAGGGGAAAAAAAAAACCTCACAAACCTTCTTTTGTAATCTGATGACTGAGGTCCATTTTTTTTCCAAAAGGCCAGCGTACTTCTTATCCAGTTCTTCATTCTGGGGAGAAAAGTGTGAGGGGGGTATCAGAAAAACTGGCAAAGAAAGTCAAAATCGTGGGCTTAGCATAATCGGTGAGGAGCATGTTGTGTGTGTGCGCGTGTCAAGGGTGGGTAGGGGCATAGTGAGATCTGGCTATAGTTAGAAAAAAGAAAAAACAAAACAAACAACAACAAAAAAAACCCAAAAAGGTGTGTGTGTGTGTGTGTGTGTGTGGGGGGAATTATTTACACACCCTTCACAGGCCAAAACCAACTGCAGGACACTGCCAACCTACTGTATGACAAACACACACACACACGCGCACACACACACGCGCACACACACACGCGCACACACACACGCGCACACACACACGCGCACACACACCCCAAGTCCAAATCCTCCTCACACAAGCTAATCTCCTGCAGACAAGAAAGGCTTACAGCCTCACAGCCACACACCCGGTCCTGGAAGCAGTGGTAGAAGTTAACTTGTGGCAGACTGAAGCCTGATTCCACCTGCAGGCTTATTCCTCGAATTGGACTCTACCTTTTACGTAACTGGCTTCATGGCACAAACAGGCAACGGAGGAAACAAAACACTGTAGTGTCGCTACATATGCACCAAAGGTTAAATACCATATATGTAGAGGTTGACAGTCTCACAGAGCATGTCTTTAAAAATCTTTATTAGAAAGGCCAGCAGTGGTATGACTGAAATAGGCGGCTTGTGGCAGAGATGAGGTGCAGACCAACCAGGGATTTATTCACCACACACAACAAAATAAATTATGTTGGCCAAGTGGTGGCACGTGGTTCCAGCAGCACTCTTTGATGCTAATTACCAGCGTTTTATAGACTGCTACCAATTAACCCACAAGCCTTACCATTTTATAGGATTACATACAGCAATAAACAAACTTATCACAGCTTACCTAATAGCCTTATGAATTTTCTACAAATTACATCAAGTAAATGTTAAAAATACTATTTTCTGCAATAATTTTGTTTGAAAACATCAAACAATAAAACATGACACACCCCTTTGAGTGTATTCTCTTATACACATAGTGTCAAAGTTAGCTCTGTGCAAATACATCCTGTTTATCAAAGTAACGATGCATAGGGTCATTAAATGCCTTTAAAAAAATAATAACAATAAAAAAATAAAAAAATCACTCTCTCATGACCTTCAGTTACACTAGTCAAAGAAAATCAACAAATCTTTGCGATAAAAACTGAAATCGAGTAATATTTGACATAAACTAAGGATTAACTTAGAACTAAAAATAAGTGTGGACAAAGCTTCAAGTTACTGCAATACAACTAAAAATTTAACTCTTAAAATGAATGAAAATAACAGTGAAACAAAAACAAACAACAAGCAAACAGCATGCTTTAGTGCACGTTTAGAGAGACTGGGATGTCTGTGAGACATGAAGTGTTGTGTTTGTATTATTAATGTAAGAAGTTAGAAACAAGTATCATATCCGTGGAGAAAAAACCCCCAAACAAAACAAAACACCACCCGCATTCTAAAAATAAGAAAAACCCCAAACTAACAAAAAAAACCACACAAAACTAAACTGAAACAGGCAAACTTACTCTAGAAACTAAAGGGGGAAAAAACTAATCAAAATGCATAACCATAATAATAACCAAGCAGAGCATTTTATCTTTTTTTCTGAAATATTATTTAAAGTGTATTTAAGTATATGCTAAAGTAAATCTGAAGTGTTGCTTTGTGTTGCCTCGCTCTATAAACAATGCAACAGTTTTGGAGGACTCTATGCACATCCATGCCTTTAGGGCGCAAGTACCAAAGCATCAAAAACCCACACTGACAGACAGCCACGGGTGTCAGTGAGGGAGAAAATTAGCAGTGCGCTCCAATTTCACAGCCCCCTACTCAGGCGTGTCTGTTTCCAGACATCCTGGAGGTGTGGAGAGCTGCAGGTGATGTCGAAGCCTATATTTAACACGTTTCAGTGGCAAGAGGTGATTCCTCAGGGCTACAGGAGGTGTTAACAAGAAAGAGAGACAAAGACATGTACGGAGCCCTGTGAAGAAATCGAGCAGATCTATCTCAGATGGACTGAGTGGGGGAACCCAGTTTGGACAAGTCTGCAATCATCTAATCTGCCATCTGCCTGGACAACACGCACACACACACACACACACACACACACACACACACACACACACACACACACACACACACACACACACACACACACACACACACACACACACACTGAGTGCCAGACTTCACTTCTGCCTACCAGCCAATTGGCAGTGGCTAATAAAAAGGCGTGCACATGTTTATCTGTGCATGCAGGTATGTATACTTTCCTTCAAAAAGGCAAGAAAATACTGGAGCATGACCTACATTAATTATTCCTACCAGTGCACTCAGTCTGTCATGACATTAACTTTAAACTGCTTCTCAAACATCCACAAAGAGCCACACCGAGGAACACTTAATTCACCAATAAGAACAAAACCCAACCACACTTTAAACGCATTAAAAGAAAAAAGGTAACATACTTAACAGTCCTAAAAAAAACAATAAAATGTTGTTTTTTTTTTTTAAATGCTTCATCTGTTTAGCCGAGTCCCGTCAAGGTGTGTGTGGCCGATACCCAAAAGGCTGCACCAATCCCTCTGTGCCATTCATCCATTATTCACCCTGCTTCCAAAGGCCTGTCACGTGGAGATCAAGTGGGAGAATGACAGATGAAGACACAGAAGAGAGGGGAGTGTGGTGTCATGTGAAGGCAATGGAAAAGAAAAGGTGCCACAAGGCAGAAGAGCAAGAGTGAGATGAGAAACGCTCTCAGGTGAAGAGAGCTTTAAACAAATAAGCAATAACATGGCAAACACTACACAATAAGCTCTAAAGGGCACATATTTTATTTTAGGCTCCTTACTACACTCCGTATTATGTGGAAAAAAAGATGAATGAGTTTTAAATGACAACTAACACAGGTGACTGACTGGTGTTTATTGATTTAACCTACAATAAAATGACAATTACTCAAAGTCATACTTTTCTTGTGGTTCATGTTGCTAATTTTAAGTTACTGAACACCCCAGACTGAAGATGCTTGACCTTTTCAACACGCACCCCTAAATCCAGCCAAGCAGTGAAGTCCCACCTCTTCCACTGTGAGTGCTGGATTCACATTTCTTAATTACATTAGATGTTTGGTATTTTTGTCCCAATGCATACATTATAAATAAATAAAACAACATTACAATTCACACCTGTCTAAAACAATGTCAACATAAACTGAACTTTATGTCTGGTTTGTTTTATGCATTGCTCCTAATGCTATAGCTACACCAGAAAATTCACACTAAGCAAGAAGAGGAAAGGCACATCGAGGAAAAGAACATGACCCAGATGTTGTTTTTAGGGGCTGACACAAAAGAAAAAAAATGTAAGTGTAAGTGCGGCACCACTAACTCTCCACATTCCATCAGTGTCCAAAACACTCAATATAAGCAACATAAAAATAAGACTTCAGGGCCCAACATTTGTGATAGGTGTGCCTAATAAAATGGTGACAGAAGGAATTAATACATTCATATTTCATCAGAAAGGAGAACTATTAATGTTTTTTTTTCAAAGTATATATGTTAATATATATTAATTTAAATAAAAAAAGGCTTGCAGCACAAGCCACACCAATCAGACAGAGCATCCTGACCAGGAGCAGGTGCTCCAGGTCACACTCCTGAACATACTGACAAAAATGTTCATGATGGGAAATAAAGTGGAAATCAACACCTACTGTTTGTTTAAATTGGTCTGATTGGCTGTGTGGATGTATGTGTCTGTCCTTAATCTACTCACATTATCCAATTCCGCCTCCTTCTTGAAGGTGGAGTATGCTTCTTCATATCCATTGGAACGTAGATAATCGGCTATGGCTCGATTTCTGGAAAACAGACAAAGAGGAACCATAATTAGTCGTTCCTGATTAGCAGACAAGATAGTAGTTAAGCTGCCACCAGAAACGACGATGCAAGTAATGAAGCTGCATTCAACAGGGTGAAACAAAGACAGAAAAATCATCAGGTTCAGGAAACGTGCCAGACAAAGACACTTTATATGCTTTTCACACTCCCAGACTGTTATCATACTATATAATAATAAAAATGCTTACTTAACACTACCAATAGAAAAATACACACTCTCCTCACTCACTCTTACACTCACACACGCACACCCACCCCTCTCCACCCATCTGACAAAAATTGAGAACATATCTGTCTGGCTTCTATAATGAGCTCTTGTTGCTGTGGGCAAATAATGGGAATGGACGACTCCCCCGTCGTGTACATATAGGGAAAATGAAAGCCAGTGTACATCCCACCATCACCTACTTGCACAGAGAAGGAAAACAGAGAGAAATCATGGAGGTGGGAAGGAATAACCCCTGTGACCTCTACGAGCTTCTGGCTGTTGTTATTTTAAAAACAGTCGATCTCCTGAGTTTAAGAACCAAATCTGCAGATGTTCAAAGACACCAGATCTTTTGAGCAAGACGGCACAAAAGGTGGTGTGAGGATGGTGACAGCAGTGCACAACAGTCCTACTATTTCAAATATGTGAAGAGAGATGGCTAGATAGGAAAGACAATAGAGTAGTGAGGCAGAGCAGGGACAGAGGAAGCTACCTTCATTCTTCCTGTTTTTGTCTTCTAGGGAAACCCAAAGACCCCTGTGGGGCACACGGCAAACGTACACATGCACACACGCACGCACGTCTGGTTCATGACTGCAGCCTCAGCAGCAGTTCAATTTACCAAGAGTTATTAATGAGGTTCAAGTCAGTATCAAACAGTTCGCCTTTTTATTTTCCACCTAATTAGACTCTCAGGAGGGTGCACAACAAAAGTGGATTATATATTTAAATTCTTCCACTTGGTGATTTTGCAATTTCAATTATAATTTGAGCCTGAGCATAATTTAATGTTCTTGTGGCAACTACCAGTTTAACTGCGACAAAGCAATTTGATAATGTTTTAATCAGACCTTCATTTATTATCCAGTACAGCTCCACTTACAATGTGGACACTGCCATGCAGGTGTTTCATTGTGTTTTACTATTGAGGTGCTGTACAGACATTTGATTCACTACTGAATAAATAGTCACTGCTTGTCTGACCCATTCACCGAAGTTTCCCACATACTCATGTTTGGTTTGTGTGTGCACTTGTACTTGGTTGATGAGTGCATGACTACATGAATGTTCTTCACCTGGTGGAGGTGAAGAAGCCTCAGCCAAACTCTAAACCATCAGCAAGCCTGCTCTCTTCAGCATTAAACTGAAGCAGCTGAAGTTCCCAGACCATGTGACACCAACCTTCTTGAGGCCAGGTGTTTTACACACACAAGCTTCTTCCAAGCAGGTCCTTCTATTTAGCCTCACAGTTTCCCAAGAATATTGCATGGAAAAAGCAAACGAATGCATATGGCTGAAGTACTGAGAACTGACAAATCAGTGCCGGAGGAGCGGCTGGAGAATGTACTGTGAGCCCATAGAAGTGGGATGCTGATGTTTAGCTGCCTGCTCCCTTTGTAAGACCTAGACCTTTTTTGGCATCAGAGGTGCTGCAAAGGTGAAGGCCATCAAATCTGTACAAAGGGCCCCCAGGTGAATTTGAATCAAAAGGTCCAATGGTGGGTCAATGCTGCTGGGAAACAAGTCTGGGCCTGATTAATCCTGGCTGGGTCACCTTAGCAAGGGGAGACCAGAAACCCCCGATGATCTCAGGATAGAACAGCAATGTGTCCCACCACATCTATGAATGCATCTAGAAACCATCACTGCTAGACCTCAAATTCTAAAGACACAAATTTCCATTATACTGTGTTCAATAAGCCTGTCCATTTACAATGTTTGACTTTGCAAGCATAAATTAGAAGAACTGATCAGCTTCTATTGCTACAATTTTTTCAAGCATTTTTTCATTAATAGCATATGTTATATTTATATTAACTGAATTGCCCACCTAAACTCAATGAGCAACAAAAAAAAGCGCAAAGCTCATGATCAGGCAAGTGGCAAGGCAAGTTTATTTATTTAGCACCTTTCAAACACTGAAATCACTAAATGTGCTTTCTAAGATTTGGGGGGGGGGGGAGAGACCTTTCTTCAGGGTCAATTTGGATTTGTGTTTTCTTAAACCTTTTCCAGCTCCACCTTCAGTCTTATATCACCTACCTACCAAACCAAACAAAGACCAATATAAAACTGAACCGCCTTAAAAAGAAATGCAAATTTCTTTAAACTTATATACAATATTTTCTGGGTCCTCCTGCTCCCTTGGACACCATTTATGCCAGGAGATGCCAGACAAGCTGTCAGGCAGGCGCTGCTTTGAGGTGCCAATGTGACGGGGGTGTGGGGGGGTACAATCTGTCAGCCCAGCCTGTGCCCCCTGCACCCTCTCGGTCAGGGTTGAGCACAGAAACCCGCTTCTCTCTGCCCACCAGAATCCTTGTGACAACAGGCCCAGACCTTATTAAGGCTCAAGGTTAGCAGGAGGTTATCTACTCCTCTGACAGCCTGTTCAAAGCCTAGAAGACAACCAAAGGGAGGGGGGGAAGCACAAAGTCTTGAGTATATAAGCAGGTGAGGAGGAAAAGGAGCTGAGGCACAGAGGATGCCTTTGATATGGTGATTGATGTATCCATGATCTCTATCGCACCACAAGAAGGTGCAGAAGGTCACTTATTTATATGTAAACCATCTGGTGGAGCAGGACTGTGCATTTGACGTTCCACACAAATCTCTGGCAATTATGAAAAGACTTTTGTCTTTAGCAATGGTGCTCTCATTCAGACCTTTGTAGAGTGGAGTGGGTCTAAAGGAATTAGGTCTCCTGCATTTATAGCAAAGCATCACACTTTCCAAAAGGGTGCAGCTACATTAGTTGATCTTAAGACGAAAATAATGGAAATACAGACTTTCGTCAGCAAGACTAGTGAAATCAATTTAGCTGTTAACAAACACTTCAGTTTCAGATTATTCTTTAAAGTTTTACAAACACACAATATTTAAAATATTAATTTATTGTGTTAAATGATCATGATCAATATTGGAGCAGGATATCTCGGAAAAAAAAAAAAAAAAAGAATGACAAATAACTAAGAACAAACAGCTACACAGCCAGACGAATGAACAAAGGGAGGGATGACACACACACACCCACACACACACACACACACACACCCACACAATCAGAAGTGGTCAACAGAGAGCCACACTGCTCAAATCAGTCATTGACATAGGGGATGCAGAGCTGACGGCTGCCACTTCACACTGGATGTGCCAAATTAAAAAAAAAAAAAAAAGAAAAGAAACAAAACAAAACGAGTCTTTAACCATCTATAATCCTCATGACTGTGATGAAAAGAGAATGGGGGAGAGAGAAATAAAAATGGGGAGGTGTACAAATATCAACAGAAGGAGAACAGAGTTTCCATGGTTACAAGCAGCCCACAGCTAGATGACTCGATAAGGAGACAGTGAGAAAGAGGGCAGGGCGAGTAACGTGGCCAGCCAGGCCAGAGAGAAGTGAGGAACAAGAACAATAGATGGCCTGAAAGCCTGCACTGGAAGTCCCTGCTTCAGTGAGATCTCCGTGATGACATCAGGGGATGAAATACGAGATTAATCACTCAAACTATTCAGAAACTCTCACACCAGCATCTGCTTACAAGTGTTAGCAATCTAGTGTCATTAAGCAAAAGCCTACGCAAGCCTCACGTGGGTTATAATACTAGCATGCTTCATCAGACCTCTACGCTTTCTTAGGCGCTACAAACGCTTGATGGTCCCAGAAGAAAAGCCTGTGATGCAGAGAAGAAAAACAGGGATGAGAGGAGGAAGAGATGCATGACCTCATCCTTCTGAGAAGAGAGGGAGTCAGGCATCCAGCTCGTCTGCCAGTGACATCACTTCCTCGCAGTTCCCACTCCACTTTTGCTTCCTTTTAGAAATGAGAAGCACGAACACAGCCTCCCCTGAAGCTAAACTAAATCAAACAAATAAAGCAGATTGTTCAATTACCCAATATTTATTGCTCTCATTTAATATTTTTATTAAAGATTTATAACACCGCTGTCAGCATACTAACTAAATAATACTGCACAGAAAGATTGTCGCTCAGGTTTTAAATGAAAAATGCTGGTCTATGAGCCCAACATTAACTTCGCCATGCAGTACGCTGGACGTTAGCAGGACAGCCAAAACAATAACAAACCAACAGGAAAGAAAGAGCAGTTTGGGGGTATTTCCCAGCTCCTCTAGACAAACAACTTTTCTTTGTTTGCTAGCTTTTCACTTGACTGCAAACAGTAGTCAAATTACACAACGTGACTAAAGTCTCCTCACTTGTTTAGCTTCACTTGAGACATTATATCAAGGTTGTTGGTAAAGTGCAATGCTGGTTGGGAAGCTTTTATTATACCCATTAGCGCTACACATGATGTGAATGTGCAGGAAAAGGAGAAAGCAATATGACTGTAAAGTAGGGCAGGGCAATATGGCCAAAAATATTTATCACAATATATATTTTAAAATTTGCAATAATGATATAACTGATGATATAATTGACGCGAGACAAAATACTTTACAACTCCACAACTTTATTAGTGCAAAAAAACCCCCCCCAAAAAAAAAACCATCAGTGTATTTTCACTTAAACAAGCAGCTGTTTTTTTTATGTGCATTAAAGCTATACACAAATTTAACAGTGGAAATGCAAATTCCTTGCTGACAGTTTAACCAAAAGGCATTTCCAGTGGAAATGGGCCGACATCTCCTGAGCATAACCATGTATAATATCCACAAAACTTAAAAAGAGGTTTTACACACAATACGGTAATATTATGTTGAAGCACAGTACGTATTACTCCGCAAGGCTCCGCCTACGATAGCCGTAATGCTCCGACAATCCATCAAGCGGTGCGGGTTTGTAGCTTAGCAAAGTTCTGTTGTTAATTCTGGCTCCTGATTTTTCAGATCAGACTAATGTTCTTTAGATTATTAACTAGTTTAGTATGAAAAACTGAACGCAACACTCCATAAAGCACGTCATATATAAATGTGTGGCTATCATTTAATTTATTGACATGCCCAGTGATTACAGCAGAGCATAGAAATTAATCAGCCAACAAACACCCTCTTGTTAAGGCACAGATTAGAATACATTTAACCTACAATGCACCACACACTACACAGCAGCTCCATTAGCTACAGCTGGTTGAACAGGATGTTGCCCCCCTGCTGTATAACCACAAAAAACCCTCACAAAGGAATATTTCCATTTCTGTCTACGGGCCAGTTTGCATTTCAAGACTCCTGATAAATATTTAACAGACCACAGCTCAGGTCTACACTCTGAAAAATATCTTAGCATATTCAAAATTCACTTTACCCTGGATTTCATATTGCAATGTTATGTTCTTCAAAAGACAGCACAGCTCTTTGCTATGTGCATCTCAACTAACGCTGCATCTCAACTGGACTTTTTCTGGCATTCTGACTGCTACTAAAGGTGAAAGAGGCTGTGTCAGTGGTTGGTTTGTCTGATGATGATCACTGTGCAAACAGCAAAGACATTGGTTGCATCACCACACAGCACTGCCCTGTTTTTTATGATTAGTGTTTATATTAAACAATAAGGCTGCGGGCAATTAGCAACATGAAACAGAATTGCAGCAGTGGTCTAAATTTGCCTTTAATATTAAATGAGGTGATAACTTCTCAGTGAGAACTTTAACTAAATAAATAAATAACAAGATTGCATAACTTCCCAGCTAAATCTAGCTCTATGAAAATCGCTCTATTCCTCTTACTTGACTGATAAAGAGCTCTGGGCTTTGGTCGGCACCTTCAGGCAATCACCACCCTTGTTTTTCCAGAAGCAGGGCTTTGTCTGTCATAGAAAGCTTTTCAGACCACCTAAGGGTTTTTGTTTTAAACCAAGTAAACACAATAAGACATCTATCTATCAACATAAAAACAACAAGCACATATATAAATATAGAGCCTATATACAACATATTAATGGCTTCAACTTTAAAGAGGATAAAAAGGTCAAACAAAGAAGAGAAAACACTCCAATCGGGTAAACTCCCCCCTCTCCAAGTCTGCAGTGAGCAAATACCAGTAACACCGACATGCAGATGCAAAGATAAACAACTTGCACATGAAGATGTATGCACATGCATGAAATGTGCTCCCAAAAGTGATTTAGTTTATCACTTTCCATGTTGCCTTTAATACTTATATTCGATTCACACTAACTTGAACACTATATTAAAGACTGTTTGGCTATACCTCATTCTGTTCTGTAAAGGTCTACTTTTTCCTTCAACACACAGACAGGGGTAACCATTTCAAAGAAAGGACCAGTGTTGGGAACACTGCTCTGCAGGGTGTGACTGTGGGGCAACAGCACAACGTATATACGTCAAGGGATCAAACGCAAGTGAAAAACCCCAAAAAAGCCAATAAGGGCTTTGAGCTTTGTTTCATAACTACAATGAAGACAGTAGCTGAAAAAACATGATTCAACACAACTACTACTATTAGTACTTACAATTTCTTTAAAATAATAATCCATCCTCCCCAAACCTAAAATGGTAAGGCCTCTGAAAGTCAGGGAAACCCCAGAGAAAAGCCCCCAAAGGCAGAAATACCCCTTGACAGATTTCCATCTTTGTCATCACAAAGCCTCTGAGAAGGATGATGATCACAATGCAGTCAGCGTGAGTGTGAAACAGGTAGGGGAATGGTTTTTTTTGTGGGGATTATCATTTAAGCCATGAGAAAAATCCAAGGAGAAAAACCCCACTATACTGGAATTCAGAAAAGAAGAAGGTTCTAACATCATTCTATATTTATCTATTTATTTTAAGTAAATGTCGACTTTAGACATTGACTTTCCTTTGTGCGTTTCTGTGGGTGTGTAGAAGCAGATGGCTTTTAAGATCAAAAGCAGCATGGGTGTGGAAACCAGGTGTCTATGTTAAAATAAGAAAACAAAAGCAGGGTTTTTTTTTCTTCTATAATGGGTGTGGCATATACACATTTTCTGTCAAACAGCGATGGAGTTTTGTTGACTGAGCTGAAGCCAAAGTCAAACTTTCTTTAATCCAGTGAGGCTGTGCATAATTCATCCTTGGATAAACACAGAATAAAGCCAGACACAACATAGGTGACAGAGACACACATGGCACTTAGAGAGCCCTCCATTTAAATCTATGGGAGAATTCTGGTGGTAGAGGTCTTGAGCCACAAATCTGTCTTACTTAGGAATGTACCTTGGATTTGAATAATTATTATACTACTAATAAATATGATGCATTATGAAAACGCACTGAGAAAGGTCTGGCTGAAATGAAATACAAGTAATGAGGAAACCAGGGAGGGACTCTAAAGAAAATTAATGCTGACTCTCGACAGTAAAAGTCTAGGTAAACTAAACCACTGGAAACTCCAATGAGCAACCGATCGAGGTTTCAACCAACTGAAACTGTCTTAACTAGCTTAATTGATAAGAGATGATGGTCCACAAAACAAGGAGTGCTGTCATGCCAGCGCAAAAATCTGATTGACACACCCGTGCACCAAACTGTGTTCAGTTCCCTGAGAACCAAAAGAGAGGCTGGAGAACCTCCTGCTCACTACTACCACCACCATGGAGGGGAGAGGAAGAAAGAGAAAAATAAATAAATAAATAAATAAATAAATATCTGTCACGCTCAACACTTATCTACTAGCAAAATACAACTTCTCTGGACCCAACTTGGGGAGAACGAATGCAATAAGTTCAATTAATGAAAAAGGAAGGACCTTTGACTTATAAGCCACAAATCTGTACAGTAACACTTAAAACTGACAAAAAGTGCAAAGGCTAACTGATTTAAGCGACACGCAATCAATCTGAACCTCTCGTTTAGCTTGCACAGCTATGTTTAAATATGCACCCTCTAAATTATTCGTAGTCATGTGATGTTGCCCATTGGTTTGCGAGGCTCCATCTGAAACGCATACTGTGCATTTTGACTGTCACCAAACCAGACATGACAAGCACAGTGGTGGATATCAGAAGGTAAAAAGGTAACCTGCCGTGAACCCTATCACCTTACCTGCCTAGTAAATTAGTTGCCAAGCAGGAATGTTTCTGGAAACTAAATTACTCAACAATTAAACAACAGGATACAGATCAGACTGATTAATCAAAAAGTGACAACACACTGAAACATTGGTGACAACTAGCAAGGGCAGCAATATCAACTGGACTAGTCATGCACATCTTCAGCGGGGAATCTTTGAAAGGCCTATGACATCACCTACATAACTGGCTGATGTCATTGATTGTGTTGGTGCATTATGTGTTAACTGCTGTGTGGTCATTCGTGATGTGTGTGAATGTTAGAAAGTGCTTACATGTAGAAAAAAAAGTGCTTGAATGACAGGTGAATGAAATATGTTATATGAAAAAAGGCAATGATAAGAAAAGGGAATATCGCAATAGAATATGGGTAAAACGTGCATGCTTTCATACGCACATGGCGGAAAAAGCATGGCGGTGGCAGAGAATGAGAAGGGCGAAAGCGGATCGTTAAATAAAACAGATGAACCAGAATTGGTTTGTAAAAATGGTTCAACTTCAGTGATGTTGAACTGGTTTGGTTTTTGTCCGTCAGATACACATGAAAGCACAATTTGTGGTAGTGCATGCTAGCGGGCCGTCATTATTACAGTGTTTTTTGGAAAATAAGGTGTACTTAAAATCCTTTAATTTTCTGAAAAATCGACAGTGCCCCTTATAATCCGGTGCACCTTATGTATGAATTCTGGTTGTGCTTACTGACCTCAAACCGATTTTATGTGGTACACGGTGCTCAAAAATCTGTCAAAAAATGTTTTAGTACGACTAAGCTACAAACCCGTACCGCATGATGGATTGCCGGAGCATTACAGCTACTGTAGTCAGGAGCCTCGCGAAGTAATACGTACTGTGCTTCAACATAATATTACCGTATTGTGTGTGTATAACCACTTTTTAAGTTTTGTGGATATTATACAGGGTTATGCTCAGGAGATGTCGGCCCATTTCCACTGGAAATGCCTTTTGGTTAAACTGTCAGCAAAGAATTTGCATTTCCACTGTTAAAATTTTGTATAGCTTTAACCCACATAAAAAAAACAGCTGCTTGTTTAAGTTAAAAATACACTGATGGGGTTCTTTTGCACTAATAAAGTTGTGGAGTTGTAAAGTATTTTGTCTTGTGTCAATTATATCATCAGTTATATAGTTATCGGAAATTTTAAAATATATATCGTGATAAATATTTTTGGCTATGCATAAGTAGAATGGAAAAATCGCTGTATAAGAACCAGTCCATTTACCACAGTCTACAAAATAAAGACCATGTTTTATCAAAAAGTTTTACTCTCAAATGAGCCATTTTTAAAAATCACTACAACAGCGGATCATTTTAAAAGCTTTCCATAATCTAACAAAGCAATGTGCTTTCATAATTCCTTGTCTTTATTACAGAAAAGCAGCAGACTTGCTGCTGAACATTTACATTATATCCAAACTACTATATATTTTTTTTGTCCGTGGTTCAGCTTTTCAAAGTGAAGCCAAAACACAAGCAGGAGTCATTGGATGACTGAGTTTATTTGAATGAGGGTGAAAACTGGGACTTAGAGGACTAGTATCTTGACAGGTAAACATGATCTAAGTCCTGTTAATGATCAAACTGAGCCACGGTGAACTCTTTATACCACAGTTCTGACTGCCTGTGGCAGTTATCTCCATATCTTTGAATTTCATCTGTTATGTCACCACATTTATAGACAAGGGCATGGTGGAAAAAGAACAAAAAATAAAATCACATGCACCATCTTGTTGCCCAAGACATGGAGTTGTTTTTTTTTTTTTTTAATAAAGAAAAGAGTTCAAAAGCAAAGGCCCATTTGCACATAAGTGCCTCCGAGGTCTTTCAGGGGAGCAGATAGTTTGTGTTCTGTATCTATTTTTGCTACACGCTGCTGGGGATAAGTCTCCTGACCCTGGAAAGGAACACAAACGGGCTTTTCAGTGGCAGCAAAAAAAAAAAAAAAAAAGGAAAAAAAAAAAAGAAAAGACAAAGAAAATAAGTTGTGAAGATGCTGCGCAATCACGGCATCTGACTATGGTGCTGACAAAGATTATTCCTCTTAAAAAAAAGAGGAATAATGTGCAAAAATATTTCTTCAAGAAAACAGACTGTAAAGCTGCGCTTTTACTGCCCCCCAGTCGATTGGTTACTTTTAACAGTTCAACCGTGAAAAAGAGGGAAGAAGATGCTTGAATGCTATGGGAACTAAATTTATTGGGTTGGTGCCTAATGCTAA
Source organism: Astatotilapia calliptera (assembly GCF_964374335.1). Classification (NCBI taxonomy): domain Eukaryota; kingdom Metazoa; phylum Chordata; class Actinopteri; order Cichliformes; family Cichlidae; genus Astatotilapia; species Astatotilapia calliptera. The sequence goes on from NC_137435.1 coordinate 19,758,549, forward strand.
ACAGGGCTGTGGCAAAGAAAGGAGGGGGCCCAATGAAAAATTAGTGTGAAGAGCAGACAATCAGCTGGTCACTGTTCCCATTACCGCCTTGTTTGGATTCAAAACAGGCCATTTGGTTTCCAAGCAGGCTTCGCAAAATGAGAAAGTCAGCTGGGAAATGACATCTTAAGGGCACTGCATGAGAGCACTATCTGAGCCAAGCAACATCACTAACAAATGTGATTCGTTGATGCTTGAATGAGACTCAGGGGGTCCCTCAACGGTTTCCTGTATACCACTGGGGGTAGAAACTTGTGCAACAGAGAGAAAGGGGAAAAAAAAGAAAGAGGGATTTTTGTTTTGTTTTGGTTGGGGGGGGTCCTGCCAGCTTAATTTGAATAGCAAATAGCACGAAAGATTAGCATTCCAATGGAGCTCTCCATACCAACGGACCCCTCCCACAGCACTAATCACAGAGAAAGACTGAGGAATGCTGAGAGCCTTGTCACATGCAGTGAGGCATTTTTTCAATGACAGTGCAAGATGGCGGTTAGAAAAGAAGAAAAAAAAACAAAAAAACCAAACATAAACAAAACAAACAAACACCCAAAACAAACCAGGCCATCAACAAGGTCTTCACCTCATTGAAAGACAAAGGAAAATCTGTGGCTCTAACATAGTAATTCCATCACCAAAGATGTAACTTGGAAGCTAGAACTAGCCTGCCAAAGGGTCCAGTTTGGCCTAGTGTTTCTGGTAGGCCCTACAATTTATGATTTTTATAAAATCTTGGTTATGGCTGAGGGGAAATTTTCAGAATGTGCCCATTTACTCTTTAAGAGAAAAATATTGAGTGGATGGTGTTCTATCATAGGGCTGTTTGATCTAACGATATATATCGGATGACGATATAAAAACGTCTATCGTTTCATTTTACGCTATCTTTTGTTTCGTGGTGTCGCAAAATAAACTGTTTACGGCAATATTTTTTCATCGTTTTGATGGTCACTGTGGTGGCTATATTAATTTCTTAAAGTTCTCTCTTTCTCTTATATTTAATATAACCACACTACGGACGGGCAAGTGCCTGTTTTTATGCGTTGTCGTTAGCAACAACCACGGTAAAACCATCGTAAAACCACCCGTTTGTTTATTTTTCCACATAAACCTTTCACAATAAAGCTCAAGATCCTGTTGACTTTTCAAAATAAACTGAATCACATGAAAGAGTATGCAGAGTATTTACGGATGAGAAGCAAAAAAGAGCCGTCAGGTGCTAAAAAATAAACCTTAGACTCAAACGTTAGAACAGGCTTTTCCCCGCAGCACGCTGTGTAATAAATACTCAAAGAAAATGGCGGCCGTTACAACTTATGTCTAAAAATGTATAGTTTCATGCATCTGTTAAAACACTCGACTCCAGGTACAGGTCAGGTTACATTTTTGTGATTTATATCGTTATCGGGACAATAGACGTCTTGTATCGGGATATGAGATTTTGGTCATGTCGCACAGCCCTATTCTATCATATATTATTTTACAATGGGTTCTATCACTTGGCGCAATAAAGCAAGTTAGACACTCCTGACTTGCACAGATATGGATATTTTTTCCACAACTAAAGCTCAGGAAGATGATCTCAACGCCTGCTCATGACCTTCCATCTCACACTGAGATGCCTTAACATTTTATCCCTGCCTGAGGTGCTAATTACCAAGCCCAGACTGCAGCTCCTCTCACTCTTCCCATCTCCCTATATTCTACTCAGCACATGAGCAGACATGTCTTTGTCTGTGTGCCACATCGCTGCCAATGACGCTATGTTGGGTGCATGATTTCTCTGTGGAATCACTTCTCACAGCGAGCAGAACGCAAATATACAAACTCTTTGGATCTCCGTGTATGTACTGTGGGCCAAAGGTGGCAGTCTAAGCTTTTCTAAGGTCACATTGGGCAGGGGTAGGCAGCAGAGGTGGTCGATCAATAAATTTGTGCTTCAGGCCTCAGGGGAGCTTAGAAACCTTTAACCATTTATTGATTAATCTTGACAGGTTACCGAGGGGAGAAACATTTACTAAATTTAACCATTTAAACTGAATCCTGTAGTCAATACACATCCTTCCCTGGAAGTAAACAGTCTACAACCACAACAAAGGACATTTGTCTCAGGCTTTTTTGTTTTTTTAACCATTTTAAAAATATCAGTGTCTTTTGCTTTGGGACAGGTGAACGAATGAAGCTCAAATGTAGCCAGCTCACACCAACACCATTTGTGGGGGAATTTGGCATTATAACTTGCACTCATGTGATTAGGTATCAGAATAAAGAGCTGCCATAACCCCTTTGCTAAATGCAATCACTGCACCAAAATATGAGCAGGTTGTGGTCGTACTGGGCAGCTGTTCAAGAGCGCAGACTACAAAGCAATTTCAGCATACCCAGGATATCTTTTTCTTATCTGGATTCTGCATGAGCTTGTTAGGTCTGCAGCGCAAGTTACCAATGGAAATGGTAACCTGCCCTGAAAATCCTAAGCACCACATCCTGCTCTGTAGTAAGAGCCACATGAGTATGAAACGCGTCTGATCACATAATGGCAACAAACAAACCATAGCGCGGAAATCCGTAAGTTTCAAATCTGAAAGCTGTTCTGGAAACTTACAGTTCATCTCTCTGACGTTGTGACAGCACCATCGTGACGGGGCAGTGTGGGCGGAGCCGGATTTTATTTATTTAAAAAAAAAAAAAAGAAAGAAAAAAAAGAAGAAGGTGATTCCTGTGCAGCCGCTGCGCTCTCCTCGGTCAGGAGATGAGCTGTGCTGATCCAAGCAACACAGATTAGGTCAGGTGGTGTACTCCAATGACAGGTTAGTTTTGCCCAGACTGAGACTCAGATTAAGAGAAGAGGGTCGCAGGAATCTGCCCCCCGAAAGCTGGCTGACTCCGGGGAGAAGAAATGGAGAGCCTGCAGACCAGTCACCAGCTGAGTGTATGCTGCATCTGCAGGGGAGAGAAAAAGAGAAAGTCAGCATTAGGTATGCATGACAGATAACATGTAGAGTGTTCTGCACCAGTTTAGCAAAGACACTGTCAGCGATGATGGAAAAAACTGAACAATAAAGCAAAAAAATCATTGTATAAACTGCTCATTCATTCGATTTTTTTATTTGTTTACTTTTAAATATTTTCATCCACTTCTGTTATCTCTCTGCACAATCCGTCATGGCACAACTCTTGTCTGCTCTTGAAGCGAATGCCTCTCCGTTGACATACAAGAGCTGACCCACATTCTCCTCCCAGGTTACCAACAGAAAAGAAAAACAGGACATGGCAGAGAGAGTATGAGTAACGGCTGTGCTCAAACTCTCCTGTCCCCATCATCTCGTTATGATATCACCTCAGGAGCTGACTTGGCTGATGGCATGCTTTAAAAAAAAAAAAAATCCATCAGTGGTAGTGGGAAAATAAATTTATTGTCAGGGTTAGAGTATTTATTTCAGGAATAATAAATGTCAATGAAATGTTAAGAATGTCACGATGAAGACTATTTCTATACTGCATCATTGTCTTGAAAAAGCACTTTAACAAACCAGGTACCCAACAGAGTAAGCCTCTTAATCTACTGGGACTAGCCTCAGTAAATCTCTGCCAGAGCACTAAACAAAAGGTACAAACTAAGCCAAATTACTTCAACACCTGCAAAAAGCTGACAAAATTACAGCAAGGCAGACTTCCAGACACAGGAAACAATGTAAAGTAGACATGAGATTTGCTGCTTGGGAAACAGGCAGTAAAAGAAACCGTTATTTGGCTACAGAAGTGATGAGGAATAGAAACACCCCAGGAAGCTACAATGAAGAGAAAAAAAAAAAAAAAATCACATTGCTGATTTTAGATGCAGGAGCTGCATTCCCACAAGGAAAAGAGTCCTCCTATGCACTGTGTTTCTGTTTGCAGAAAAAAGGAGAAAAGCTAAATAATTCTGGTTGGTCAGATGAAGGACTGACCAACCTGTTAAAGTACTACTTTGTATTGCTTGCTTGTTCATTTATTCATGTTGTAGAGAAACTGATTAACAGTACACAGCCTAACGTGACCAGCAGCTAACCTCTGGACCTTGATGTCACCACCTGACAGCAGTCCAAATGTCTACTTACCCCTGACTGTGTGTGCCTTACGGCGTGCTGGCTGCTGCCCAAAAACACTATCAGAGCGCAGCAAAAATATTCTAACGAGCAGGCACTGAAGCTAAAAATGTCTCCCTCACTCCCTCCATATAAAAAAATAACTACCACACAAAAAAGGCACCAAATGCATCAACCTTCACAACTGCCATTGTGTGTGAAAATCAGGTCATCTGCCACATATTGATACGTCTCTCTGCATTGCTGGCAGGTCTCATCGCTGTGTGTATCCATTAACGTGTAGGACTCCCTTCTCTGAAAAACTCATTTGCGGCTTCAGCATCGAGCAAAAATGTTTGCACAATAGCACAATCAGGCTAATTGGCTCAGCACAAAATGTTGTGCCTCGATGGAAAGGGAGGGGTATGAGCCGCAGCCAGGGGTGCATCTATAAATCTGCTCAAAGGCAGTCAATAATGGTAATGCGTCTTCCTCCCAGTGATTGTCTTGTCTTTGTGCAGGACCAGGAACTGTACAACGACAGAGCCCTTTACATTAATGATGCTGACTGGGAGATGTGTTCAATTTGCTTACGAGTCCCAACAGATTATCTGATGTTAGGAGACCAATTCATACATACTAAATGAACACTGTGTACTGTACATACTCTGCATCTTTTGTGGTTAAGAATGCAACAACAGCAGTCAAATGAAATGAATTCTTCCCAATCAGGGTTTTTACTCATTAATAAAAATAAATAAATAAAATATTGGGGGCCCTCCAGTTATTCTAGCCAGCTACATTCATTAGCTCAGACACACAAATTGGTACTAAAATAATGGACTAAAACAAAATACTAAAATTCACTCACCATAAGTAAAATGCACTTCCAGAACAGTCTGCATCACACCTCAGACCATAAAGTTACTCAGATAATCCATTAAAATGCTCCAAAAGTCTCCTAAATAACTACCTTGGTAGAGGAGTTACAGTAAAAAATTACCCCACTCAAGAGTTATCAAGGGTAAACTGTCAACAGAGGACAAACTCATTTTTGAACCAGGCTGCAAAAATGCTTTTTAAAGCTGTTAAGTTGGGTGTTTTAACATGCGTGTGCTTAACTCTCTTCTGGAGGCAGCTTCAAGTGGCCATTAGAAGCACTGCAGTTTATTGCACTTTTGCTTCTGCTTCATTTTTTAGCTCCAGAGTTTGCCTCTTGGCTGTTACCTCTGAGACCTCTCAGACTAGAGTTGGATGTCTAGAGACTTTTACGTGGTCTTGGTCTCGAAAGACTTTGGTCTTGGATCCCTCAGTCTTGTCTTGCTGTCTCGGTCTTGCTGTCTCAGATCGACATAGTGGTCGGGAGATTTGGAGTCAACAGTATCCATGATATACAACGTAACGTTCGATAATGTGTCATGCGCAAAAGCATCAGCTCTAAGAGCCGTGCTTAGAGAGTGATTTGTAGTGAATCAGAAGAGTCAACTCCCATTGAGCGAAAGCCGGCTCCTCACTTAATTTCCTTTCGCTGCTCAGCTCTCACACAGTGGCTCAGCTATGCTCCAATCCCTCCATATTGCGGCCAATCACATGCGAGGATATAGGATAATATCATTATGTGAAAAACAGAGAGGGTGAGAGACGTGATAGTCAAGTGGAGCGCGCGTCTGTCCTCTCAGTTATTGAGTGACAGTAGACAGCGGTGAGGAGGGCTGTGCGAGTGCATCGCAAAAACACATAAATATGCCTGACACCCATAAACGAAGCAGCATCTGGCTACAGTTTAAAGACTTTTTTGTCTCGGTCTTGGTCTCGTCTCGATTTTGTCTTGACTCGGCCTGTCTTGGTCTCGATACCCTCTGGTCTTGGTATTGTCTTGGTCTTGGTTTAGGCGGTCTTGACTACAAATCTATCTCAGACAAACATTTGCGCACAAGCTGCATTTAAGCAGCTAACCCAAGGCTGGTCTCTACACACTTTAAAAAAAAAAAAAAAAAAAAAAGTGGGCCACCTGACTGATAATTTGAATCCAAACAATTAAAATGTGCAACAATTGTTTAAAAATACCTGAGGAAAAATGTCAACAAAAAAAAGAAAAGAAAAAGACTCAAAGAAAACAACGTAGACGACGACAAATCCCCAAACTAATTAGATATCTAGTCCTGACACGTCACCATAACACTATGACTTAACCTTATGCCGCCAGCCAAATATTACAAGACGAGGTATGCACAAAAATTTTTGACTACCCATCCCATGGTGTCTGAACAAAGGAATAAGCTGCTATGGCATGCAGAGAAGAGAAACAAAAATACCACAGTCTAAAGTCACATGTGAAATAGTGTTCTAGTAACTTGTCACAAAATATTGCAGCAATGCTGACAAAGCTGACGGTCGCGAACCCACTGCTACATTGGATTCACAGCTCTCTGGTTGTGACGTTATGTCGCCGTCATCATCCCCCCGCCCCCTTAAATGTATTCTTTTAAAAAAAAAAAAAAAGAGAGAGAAACAAAAGAGAGAAACAAAAATACCACAGCATTTTTTTTCTTTTTTTTTTTAAAAGGCAAACATCTCAAACAGCTGGAATGTGGAGCACCTTCATTTACTCTTAGACTCCACCTCACATGCCCTGGGAACAACATCACAGACTGCATGTTTTACATAACAACAAAAAGAACTATTATGAATCATGTGAAATAATGAAGTGTTAAAATACAGCAGAAACAGTCAAGTTTGGCTGGAGAAGGCTGGCAAAGCTTGATCATACAAGAGCACAGACCAAACATAAAAAATCCAGGTCAACACCTGGGGGACAAAAGTCACTGAATTACAGAAGGGGAATGGCTACCAGGCTAAACTACTTTACTGAAGAGGAGGTACACCTATGCATAGGAGTCTTTTGAACAGGTCTGTGATTTTAGATCTCATAACCATGCAAAGAGAATCAAAAACGACGCTGTCATATGACCTGAACACTTACACGCTGACACATTTAGCTACTGAAGCAGATATAATATGATGTTTTCAAGACTTGGGTTTCAACAGAGCAATAAACATAATATATTTAACGGCTAATGTGCACATATTAGAGGCTTATCACACAGGCAGTAATTTAGATGTCGACACACTTTGGCTAATTTAACATACAAAGTGATAAAATTAGGAAATACGCTGTGGAGATGACTGCTTCCTGACAAGACTAAATAGAGGCTTTTCAAAATCAGATAACTAAAGAAATCTCAAGCTTGATGACACACAATGGAGATATCCTCTCCACTCTAATAACACTCAAATGCTAAGTTTCTGTGAATGGCTGTTCTTGATAAATCACTCAGGCAGAGACCATCTAAAGACCTTTACCACAAACTGATATTGCAACTGGGGGAACATCTGGCTCGGCTCCCAACATGCAGCCGCTACAACCCACGAGGTGCTTGTCTTAGTTAACTGGGTTGGTAGCAGTCACTTAAACCTATTAAATTACATGGGTAGTAAGATAGCAGAGTTCTCCTGAGATTAATAGAGGAGATTTCATTAGGAGAAGCATGATCTCTACAGATGGCTTCAAATGTGTGACTACAAAAATATTTAAGTAGTGCACAAGACAGAAAAAAACCTACTCCTTGCTCTCAAACAGCTGTTTTATCTTCTGGAAGAGCACACACACACCCCAGCATCCACACCCACAGAATGGGATAGACACTGAACAGAGAGGAAGCTGTAAAGGACAACAGATCAATGTTACGCCAATAAGACGCTTGACATGCAGGCGAGAGCAACACCATTGAGGCAGGTTAGCCTGCTACATTTATACAACAGCAAAGAGGTTTGTTATAAACCATGTATGAATCCCTCCAGGCAATTCACCTCACACCAACAAGCTACTGGCTGAAATTATTAAGACTATAAATATAGAGCAGAGGTTAATTCTGCAAGCAACTATGGTGGCTATCACACAAATGGTGGATTGCTATCAAAGCATCAGCCTCTACAACTTATTTACAGTCTCACTACAACATAAATACTTTCTGTAAAGTATAGCAGAATATCTGGCAACGTGTGAAAACAGTCATTTGTAGGATGGCTGGCAGTTGTTGTTGGCAGATTGGTTAATAACCAGTCAGCTTAGCAGTGGGCAAGCTGTCTGGGAGGTGAACCTCTATGCTACTGTAAGCCATCCACTATAGCAAAGGCAAACAGCCTCTCTCTCTGTCTCAATACTCTCTGCTGACAGAAAAAGAAGAAAGAAAAAAAAAAAAAAAAGGGGGGGGGGCACAATTTGCTCCTTTCTCACAAAAATCTTCACATTTTCCACAACTATTAGATGACAACCCCATAACATCAGTGACTCTTTGCAGTTTTGCTGATGGACTAAAAGTAATTTCTAAAGCTTCCCATTGCAGTGAAACGCAATTGGTGCTGCTGTGTTTCCAGTGCTGACAGTACTGAATGGGGCCTGGCTACAGAGATGTACTTATTCAAATCAACTGCTGATAAAAACTCAGCACAGACGAGAAAAGAAAAAGAAAAAAAGCATTGTCAAGTAAAAATCAGCTCAGCACACAGTATATTTTATACAAATACAAAGCTGCTGTTCTTAAACTAAAAGTTGAACTTTGAACTATTTTGACATCATGGACAGTCTGTATAGCTACATTTTCTGACATTGAAAGAAAACTGCATAAATTATTACTAAACTTCGTGTGGACTGTGCAGATTTAGAAACGGATCAAGCAAATAGCAGGCCAACTTTGACCCACAACAAGACCAAAGCAATTTGCAGCATTTGGCATCAGTGTTTAACATAAGTGTGTGCATATCATAATAGTATTACAAGTGACAGGTCCCAACAACCGCTACTGTCAAAAACTGCATTGCTCCTCAAAATGGCTGCAATTGAGAGTCCTCTTAAGTCTGTCACAACCTACAACACAATCGCAAACACCTGCATGGAGTGTAAGACGTGTTGAATGCCGTTTTCTAAAATAAATATCAACATCCCACAGGATCAGGACAGGACACTTACCAGGCGTGGCTGATCCTAGCTCAAATTAATGGTTTATCCGATCTGAAAACAAGGTTCGCGCTAAGTAGCGACAACGTACTCTCCCCCATGAGACTGCCAGAGCAAAGACTAGCATTCATCCCCGTTTTCACTAGACTCTGAATTCATACAACGAGACACAGAAAACAGCGAGGCACACATGCAAACACGTCGCCTCCTCCTGCGTGCTCCACCCTGATTTTCAAACACCGTGCCAACAACACACGGCGTGAAGCAGCCCACGAGTGTGACAGCAATGATGTGAGCTGCCTCAGCCGAGCATCCATCAAGCAGTGTGACAGCGACCAGAGAGGGGAGAAACGCACCCGGTGACAGGTCACGGGAGCAACTGGGCTGACTGAAGTCGAAACACAATAATATCTGCACAATAAACCACACGACGCCTGAACGTCACTCACAACCGCTTCCAAATGCTAACGCCGGGGCTGCACCGCCGGTTAACGACAACAGAACCACACGGTGCGGGCGGTCAGGTGTTTAAACGAGACACAGGCCTAACATTTCCAAGGATAACCCTCTACTTGGAAATGCATTCAAGCATGCTGCAGGGGTTAAGAGACTAGGTTGACAGGCACAGTTACTGCACTTCTAACTACGCTAATTACTTATTACTAACTTAAGGTGGACTCCATAAGCAGCACAATTGGCACTGATATACCTTATCACTGAAACCTTCTCCAAACTTACTCTACTTCGGCTTACCTGACCACAACGCCAGTCGTTATCGTTATCTTATTCCAGGTTATCTTCAGCTAAAGTTAATGTTAGCCAAGTTAGCTCCAGAAAGTTAGCTCGCTCGTTTAACTTCAATCAAAACCGCACTTTGTATTCCAGCTCAAGTATGTACATTTAACCAAAACAGCAAATAATAACGGCTTAAATGACAGCCAGTGTTCAAGTGCTGTTTGTCGGCACACAAGGACAAACTCCCACTGACAGGGTACCTGCTGCTCCAGTCCAGAGCGGCCTATCCGCCATTTTGAGGCACAGAAAGGAGGTGCACGGACTGCAGCCACATCGTCATTTTCCCCACCTAACGACGGATTCCTTCGACCGTCGCCGGCTTCATAAATGAAAACTGCTCAGACTTACCCTATTGTTACTGGCCGTGAGTATCCTCAGACGTCTCCGACGGCAACACGACCCGGCAGGGCGTGAAATTTCCGCTCCCAAAACCTGGTCTTATGATGTGGAGGTAAACTGTGGCCGTCTTGTCTCCTGTCGGCTCCGCTCGCTTGTTTTTTTTCGTACACTACCGCATTCGACTTCGGCCGGGTACGCGCTTGGAATTCGCGTTCACGCCATCACAGGAGCGCGCGCGCCCTTGGTCGTTATTTTATTTGCCTGTTAACTCTTAGATTGCGGCTTCTCATTAGTATGTTTTAAATAGAGGAAATTGTCCTAAATGTCATGAGTGATTTAGAGACTTAATAAACTCACAGAAGGGCACTTTTTTATTTAGTGATTTAATTATTTTTTGTACTTTACACGCCAATTCTAGGATATTTCTCAGGTAAATTCCTTTTTTATTACCCCCCCCCCCCCCCCCCATCTTAGTAAGCTTTATAAATAATCTTTTTACTTATAAAACTTGCTGAGTATGAAAATATGTTCCATGTTTAAAACCTTTGCTTTGACTGACAGCAGCTGCTGAAATTTGATTTTTTTTCTTTTTGGTGTTGTTACTAGTTCCTCTTTTGTACCAGCTGAGACACATGTCTGTCAGTTATTTACAAATAGACCGATACCGATCAAGAGCTGATACTGATGTTCCTCAGATACACAGTCAACAAAGGGTTTTTCCCCACAGGACCATACGTGCAGTTCTGTCAAAGCTAAGTATTGAGTAGCCACTGCCAGATGCTGCTAATCAAATGCACTTGATTAACTGAGCATCTCTATAAAGGCATAAGTATTGGTAGTGTTTTAACACAATGCCAAAATCTTCTCAGTAGTGGAGGTCCCAGCAAACTCACTCCAAGGTTAGACCTTAGAGCCTTCAAAGAAAAATCAAGAACCCTACAGCTCAGACTCTATGGGCCTCAAGAGTCTGAGCTGTTCGCAAGTCAGTTCGCAAGTTAAATGTGAAAGTTAATGCAGTTCGTGCATAATTAAGAAACGACTGAACAAGTGTGTGTTGTGCTGCCAGAAGAAAGACTTCTTTCTAAAAAAGACGATGGCAACATGCCTTAGTTTTGCAAAGCTGCATCTGAACACCCACAAAACTTTGGGAACGTCCTTTGGACAGACAAGACAAGCACAACTTAGCACAAACATCTCATATGAGTTCAACAAGCATGCCGGTGGTGGTTTGATGACTTGGGCTTTTTTCAGAGCTACAGGACCTGGGCACCTTGCAGTCACTGAATTGGCCGTGAAGTTCTCTGAATACCTAAGTAGTCTGTAGAGTCAAATGCGAGGCCATCTGTATGACAGCTGAAGCGTCACTTGGTGTCATGCAACAAGAGAAAAGAATCAAGGTGTTGCAATGATCTAGTCAAAGTCCAGACCTCAACCTAATTGAAATACTGGGGTGAGCACACTAAAGAGCTATGTATACATTAGGTGTACTTAGTGTTTCCATGGGACTGCGTCGAGTCCTTGAAAACTTTTTCACATCTGCACTGGCTACTTGTTATAAAACAAATTAAAAACATATAAAAAAGTTGATAAAAAATCCGAACAGATCTTTCACTAGTTTTATTTTAATCCATTTTTAATATAAAAGCATACTCAGACCAAAAAATAATTAGATTTTGTAAAGAGCAACACACACAAATACCACACACCATCAGGGGAAGCAGACTCAAACACTAGGCTTAAGAAGTCTTTGTGGAGAAGAGATTTCATCAGCGAGAGAACACAAAACCCTCAAACAGCCACACAAAGACAGTATTGCAGTATGACCAGGAGCAGTGAAATGCATATTTTAGGATAGATATTTGCCTTTTTCTTCTTTTCACAGCACTCTTATTTTTTTTATAAGATAGTATGAGCTCTTTTTAACTTTAAAAAGCTACTTTGCACAGAGCCCATATGAGCAAGTTCAGTGTTTAATCTTTGAGTATTTGTCCTTTAAGTAAACATTCATTCTTCATCATCTGCTTTGCAATTTGAATGTAAAACAAAAAATGCAAAGTTCTGCAAAATATGTGTGAATGAATACACTTCATAGTTTTATATTATTACACTTTGCCCCCCCCCTCTTCTGGAGATAACCTCAAATAAACATCTACAGCATTCAGGAAAGAACCTACAGCAGAGTCAGACTGATGTCTCCAACTAAAGCAAAAAGCTAAGTGTTGAAAGGGCAGCAGAGCATCTCTGTAGACATTTTCCTGTCTCTCAGGGAGTTTCATAAACTATCGTAGCGTCAGATCATTAAATGTTCTGCTGCAAACATTTTACAACACGTTTAACAGCAGGTAGAACTACAAATGTGCTAAAAATTAAAGTTGTCACATCCTTGCTAAATGTAAAAACTTACTGGCATTTTAAAATTAATCAGAATCTCATGTAACGTTTACAGTAATGCAGTTTAATGCATTTCCAGTACATCTGGCTATGCTAGAAGAGATGCATGTTTCTAAAGTCCATGAGCATACTTTTCTAAATCAAATACAGCATGTGTATATCTGAACTTGCACCGTGACATTTCCTGTCATGTAGGTCAAACGTTTGTCCTTCACATACAGAAGAATGTTAGAGTGCCACCTTATGGACACTGTCTGTATTACTGCTGAATGCCACTTGGAGAGTAGGTGGGGAAGAAAATAATAATACAAGAAAACCAGAAGACATAATCACAAGGCTTATGTCAGCTTTTGTTTTGTTTTTTAAAGCCATCATCCTGCTGGTTTCCATTCAGGATAGAGAACAGGCACATGCTCAGCTGTTGTTGGTTCAGGAGCAATCTGGAAATCACTGTAGTGACCTCATCTCCTGGTGTGAAGAACTCATCTTTCATCGTTTTGTATACATCATTCTTCCAGTACAGTAAGAAGGCAAACTTCCAACAAGTAAAAATGTTTTTTAAAAAAAAAAGCATCATCGCTCTATTGCTTTAATCACTCACATCTTTCCATGAGAGGGAAAACATTAAGTTTACAGCAAAAACAAGCCTTTATCAGTCTTTTTTGGTACATCACTGAGGCAGCCCTTCCTTTCCCCCCCCCACGCCCCCCTCTCCTAATTTTGGTGACGCCGTGTACCTGTCGACACACAGCACAAGAAAGTTAACTAAAACTGCTTACTGCTCGCTCCTGTCTGGGATTCGGCTCCGTTACACATGAAGAAAATAACAAATCACATAACGAGAAGAAAAATAAAAATAAACAACCAGCAACGATAAGTCTGTCATCACTGCCGATGTCGAGAAGCGATGCGGTTAATTTCAGTACCAATTTCAGTATATCAGCGGATTTTTGGGGCCCAGAAAAGAACCCAGTTTACCGTGTGCAGAATTATTAAAGATTTGGAAAGCCAATGTTTTCTCAGCCTCTATTCAAACTATGCGAGGAAAGCCCCGGCCAACAGATTTGATGTCAGACTACACAAAGACGCACACTGTCAAACACACAAACACACATGCACATATTCTTTCACTGTGCAAAAATAGATATTTGAACACAGCTAACTCATATATATAGAGATAAATCTACTGCTTAAGGTGGACGTTTTCTTTTTGTTCAAATCTGTGTTTCCCATACACATCAATCAAGTACTTGTCTAATAGAGATTTATACATCGTTTTTCCATTTCTATACATTTTCTATAAAACAGACATGGCTTTAAATTAACTGATGATGAACAGACAATAAAATTCCTTCTTACCCCCCCCCTGTGCACTTTTACAAAAATAATCCATAAAAAGAAATTAAAAAAATAAAAATAAAATCAACCTAAATGATTAGTTGTGAGCTCGCTAATTTGTGACTGCGCTGGAGAAACGGGAACCAGAGGATACAGCATGCACCCTCCCGGGATGTCTCAAGTACAAATGACAGATCAAATTAGTTCATTATTGAGGACACGTGTGAATGATGGGTGCTCGCTGCAAGGCGGCTCAATGAGCCACTAACAAGGGAAGTTTACATTCAGAAGCCCCACTTGAAAAATGGCAAATTTAGTAACTGGTCTTTTCTGGTCTTAGTGCACAATAGAAAGTACCCCTGAGTTCAAGGACAGGGTAGGATCCACCACGAGCCGGTGGCTACTTGCCCGAGGATCTTCGAGGCTCTTTAGGCAATGACGGGGGCAGAATATGGTCCTGGGCCAACAGTGCTGTGGAAAGTTTGAGCTGAGAAGAAGAATGGCTTGTGTGTGGGGGGGATTATGGTAGAGTGGATAAGGCTCTGGTATAAAATGTCATGGTCATTCTTGGTCTCCCGCCCCCGGCTGAAACCCTCGTTTCATATTCATCGTAATTCTAACACAGCCAACACGCTCTAGGGCTTCATCACCAGGTTCTCGGGATTTTCAGATTGCACGGTACTGTGGTTTTACATGGTTTGTACTTTCTCCTCCCCTCTATCCCTACTTTGTAGGAAATTCCTGCTCAGTATTCCTTTCTCCTACAGTTCATCAGTCTGTGTCTGGACTACCCTGACCCCTCCCCTCCCTCTTTTTTATTTATTTATATTTTTCTCATTTATTTATGTTGATTTAGACTGCTCGGCTTTCGGGTCCACAGGCTTTGTGACTCATCCATCACAGCCCGTCTTTCTCTCCCATAGCAGAAAATAGCTGTGTTGGCCACTACTCAATATTAATCGATGGGAATTTTGTCTTCCAATTCCAGTGAGCGGTCCTCAGCAGGCTCCTCGCTCTTTCCCAGCTCCTGCAGCTGCTGCCGCCTCTGCACCTCTGCCTTCAGGTTCTCCAGATCCTTTGGGCTGAAAAAAAGAGAAGAAAAATCAACACACAACTCCCTAAGATAGAAGAAATCCTGAGCCTATAATTATCCCCATTCAAGTCACAGACATGCTCCCAGAGCTACACACTAACCACACCTTCATCTCAAGGATTCAAGGAGCTTTATTGTCATTTGCATCACATGTTTACATGAGGTGGAACGAAATTAAATTATAAGTCATTATTTACTAGAAAGGATGTGGTCCAATATCAGAACAGGCACACAGATTTCTGTCTGCAGGATTTATGGTTGTATAGGCACACATACATCCACACAGCCTGTGTAGTTTAACACTTTATTATCCTAAGTCAAAGCATTTGTGGAAAAATTGGAGAACTATGGCTCAAGACTACTTTAAAAATAATACTAGAAAGTGTGACACCCTGGAAGCAAAATACAAAGCAATCAGGGGTAGCTCAAGACTTTTGCACAGTACTCTAATGGCCATTTTCTGGGAAGGATTAATTCAAATATAGGAAGTGAGTATAGTGACCCAAAAGAGTGAAATTTCTATAAAATCCTAACTAAAGCAAAGATTGGAAATGCAATCTTAACACTCTCGGAGAACCAGGGTTACGCTAATAACCAAATAATTTCCCCATTTATTCAGTTCCACAGTTTAATGTCTGAGGAAGCCACTGACTTCCTGCATGTTGTGAGATTACCAACCCATATACAAGCAACAAAGAGCAGTAATGCTCCTTTATGCGTCTACCTGAGAGGTATAAAGATGATGCCATTGATGATGTTGAGCTGGTCCAGGATGGTGGCCATGCTGGGTGCAGTGAACTAGAAAATCAGAGGGGGGGGAAAGGGGGGAACGAAAAAAAGCCATCAGCACTGAACATTTGGACATAATCAGCTGGAAGCACAAAAAAACAAAATGACTTGGAACATTTACCTTAAGGGGCATAATGCTGGCGTTAGAGCCATTTTTGTAGATCTCATTCATGGTTCTCTGCAGAGCTACAGCCTGCTGCGTGAGATACTTCAGATACTCAGAACTCTCCTTGGTCTTCTCATGGGCCTCGCCCATCTGACAGGAGGAAAAAAACATTAGAAAAAAAACTGCTTCATCACAACTGGTAAAGTTAAAGTGTATGAACTGCTGTGGAGCATACCTGGTTCTTATAAATGGTGTAACCCTCCTTCTCGTGCTGCAGTGCAGAGCGGAACTCAGCCTTGCTCTCATAAACTCTTGCAACCAAATGATGACTGGAAAAACAATAAGGCAGTTATAATACAAACCATCATGCCATTACTACTTTTATTCTAATGCATATGAATGAATAAATCAATCTACCCACCTGAGGGCTACTTTGAGGGACCGAGGTCCATGGTACTTTGTGTTGATGGTCAAAGCGTTCTCCAGGAATCTCAGAGATAAATCGTACTCCATGACTCCATGCAGCACCAGCCCGATGTTACTCTGAGGAAGTCAGGAACAAAGTTCAATAATTTTGCTTTTTCCCCACCTTATGAGAAATAACGTTAAAGCCAGCAGGCGAAGTCTGCACTCACGTCCAGCAGAGCCATCTCAGGGTGGTCCTCCCCACAAATCAACAACATGAGGTAACGAGCGCGGTACAGAAGCTTCAGGGCAGTCGAAAGCTGGTTGTTGGCAAAGCAGTACAGGGCCAAGTGCATCTGACAAATGAAAGGAACAAACAAGTTTAGAAGGATATTAAACATGGTCAACATGACAAACATGAGTTCCTCCTCCATCTGGTAGCTTACATATTCTTGAATTGTGTTGGGATGCTCGATGCCAAGGACTCTTTCACTCATCAGAACAGCCTTTTGCTGATTGCTGAGAGCCTGCAGGTAAATAAATATAAAAAACAAACAAAAAAACAAAACAAAAAGAGCCATTCAGCACCACAAAAAAAAATCAGCATGAGCTTATATATATATATTAAAAAAAAAAAGGAAGCATTGCACATCTGTGCCTACCTCAGGGTGATCTCCCAGGATGTAATTAAGGCGCGCCAGCAGGCGCAGGCAGGAGCAGATCTCTACGTGCATGGCTCCGTACACGTTGTTGAAGAGATTAAGAGCCTCGTTGATCAGCTCACATCCTTCCTTCAAGAAACCTGAGGGCAGTATAATGATTAATTTAGATATATTAGTACAAAAGGAAGAAGGGTTAATGCTCTGAAAAAACTTTTTTTTTTTACACAGCATGCAAACGTCACCTTGCTGCACTTTGGCCTGCCCACTCTGGAAGAAGTGGAAGGCATCTGTGGCTTTGGGGTTTACATGTTTCACCACAGGGAAAATGTTCAGGATGTCCTCTTCTGTGAAGGCAGGCTTATGGCGGCTGTCGAAGTTATACTCCTTTATCAGGATCTAAAAGTCAAATAAAACACAAGTCTAAGAAAGGATGTGATGACCATTCGGTAAAGTGAGGGTGCAGTCACTACATTGTAAATGAGTTACCTGTATGCCAGTTTTGACTGAAATTTCTCTGAGCAGAGTGATTTTCTGGAGGCCGAATTTCTCCACAACTTGGTCGACACTTTCACTGTGCAATGAGTAAATAGGTTTTATTTAGAAATACATACAAAGTCTCTACATTTGTTTGAGTTTAACAGGTGGGGTCCTTACCACTGTAGGGTAAAGTGATAATAGCTCTGGGCCTCAGAGGCAATGTTCTTCCACAGTTCACTCGGTGTCAGGCTGGCCCACGCCGTGTTGTCGCCACCGCCGGGGACCCTGTTGCGACGTTTGCGGTTTTTGCGGCGTGACACCAGTTCATCGGGAGGCAGGTGGGCAACGGCGTCTGGGAAGGAGCTCAGGAAGCAGTTTAGGAAATGGCTCACAGCAGCAGAGAGTGCAGACAGCTCTACACCCTGCAGGAAAAAAAGCACAGATGAAAATAAACAACAGCTCGTTGATGTCTTTAAAAGAGAGCAGAAAATGTTGCACCATTAAATTTAACTAACCTGGAGGTACGTCTTGAATATATGTTTTGCACATCTGGTGATCAGCTCAGTTATTCCTATTCTCTAAAAAAAAAAAAACAAGAAGAATTTTATTTATTTTTTTAAATTTAAACTGTGTGCTGATTCTATTGGTCAGATTTGAGGAATCAGACTCACATAGATGTGCTCCAGCTGGGCTTTGGCAGGAGTCTTCTCCATAAACTCCAGGACTGTGCCCAAATAGCGAACATTGATGCCTCTCTGGTGCAAAGCCTCCGTTAGTGAAGCTCCATCCATGGGCAGAGCGCTGTGGTCCAAACAGTCCTTCACCTGGTTATGAAAACACACAAACATGGCTTTAAACTCAGACACAGACAACCCTACGTGATAATTTGATGTGCAAGCATTTACCGAACAGACTTATCATTGTAACAATGAAATTAGGCGCACAAGTCCAATATAAAAACAGTTAAGTGCAGAAAACTACTAATAAAATACCATAAATATGCTTTAAATTTCCACAAAAACAGAAGTAGCATATCTGAACGCATGCTCTGAATTATCATCAGACAAAGGGTAACAGTTCATACAATGACCAGGACTGAGAGCAGTCCTGATGATGTTTTGCAGTCTTTTGGGGTAGTGCGAGGTGGTGACATCTTCTATGGCAGCTAAATATAGGAGGTCCTACTAATCTGATCCCTGCAGTCGTGAAATTTAATTTTTTCCCCCCCAAGTAGTTTACAATTAAAACTTAAATTTGACTCTCTCATAGAGTCTCCCAGCTGCAAAGGTTTTATACACCGGAAAAGCAAAAACAGAGTTGGTGAATAGTTTAAGCAGAACACATTATGCTTTAATCATTTCATGTTAGACACTACCTGGGCCTTCATTTCCTTAGCCACACACAAGCCTTCATCGGGGAGTTTAACATGATCGTGATGTCCTTATAATAAAAGGCAAAAACTATTTGAATCCACACTCTTCACACACCAAGACAACTCAGCTGGATGTTTGGGAGCAGAAGCGTCACTGACCAGTGTTGGGACCTGACAGGAAACCAGGAAGGCAGCTGCGTCTTTGAGTAGCTGCTTCTGCTTCTGGATGTCGTCTGCGCTCTCTTCAGGGAACCGTACTCCTGGTTCAACACCACAAACACAATCATTGCTTTTTGTTGTATTCACTTTTGAAGTAATCGGGAATCAAATGTGGTAGTGTCTCCACAACTCTAGTTTTCCACTTCCAAAACTTAAAAGCTTCACACAATGTTCATGGAAAAGATCATTTCTGACTTCCCAGCTATTTGTTTCTAATAACCCATATAATAGGAATCATCATGTTACCTGGGGAGAAGATATCAGGGTTGAAGCGGATATCGAAAGCTGTGTCGCTGATGGAGCCCACTGCCTTACAGGCATTCAGGACCACTTCACGGCTTTTGGGGTCTGTTTGTGTTTGGGACCAAAGACAAAAAAATAAAAAATAAAAATAAAAATACAGAAATGTTAAACGTGATTACGTCAGACAGGTCATGTCAAAATGTGTAAAGATCAGTTCTGATCTGAACTGTTCTTTCACCTCAAACTATCTGTTCACACATCAATACACAACAGCAGTCCAGTTTATTTCACCCTGGTCTCAGCAGAGCACCCACCACCATTCGATCAGGACCACAAACCCTCGCTCTATGATTGGCTCACACAGATTACACAAATCACGCACCACAAGGTTATTTCTGCATTTCAAAGCACCTTTGGATTAATCAACACAGCACCCGATTATGGAGTTATTGGGTCAAATCCGGGGGGGGGGGGGGGGGGGGGGCACTATTCCCTGCTGCAGGCTGAGGACTGAACGGGGACAGCTACTCAGGTGGAAAGAAAACACTATGATCCAGTAATTTTAGAGTTCTATTGATCCATTTCTTTTTTCTAAGCCGTTATCCACCAGAGTAGCTCTCTCTGTATTGTCCTGGCCCCAATTTTTGGGGGGGGTGGGCGCGGCGGTGTTTCTAAACGTACCAATACTAGATCCATCTTCGGCAACTAAGGTCTCCGCTAGCTCTTTGGCCTGAGCTAATCCTGGAATACTTTCCTCAAGCTCCTTACCCTCCAATGGGCCCTTGCATTCCCCGTTCTGGGTGGCTGTGGGGTCTACAGGCCCGTTTGTTGTGGGCTTCGAGGAGTTCTCTTCGCTGTCAGTTCCTGTTTGTGAGGCAGCAGTGGAAGCATTGTCTGTCTGGCTAGTGCTATCTGTGGAGATGTCTGTTGCTTTAGAGGAATCTGTGGCATTGGTCTGTGCTGTGTCTGTCTGGGTCGTGTCGGCTTTGCTCTCTGCGAGTGTTTCTGAGGTTTCTGTGATGGCGGGTGTGTCAGTCTTGATAGAGTCCCTGTTGGCTTTATGCTGCATCAGCTGTAACGCTGCCATCTTCATGAACAGGAGATATCTGAAGAGGAAGACAAGAAAAAGTAGCAAAGTCACTTCTATATAATCAGCACAGGTTTCTAGAAAACAGCTCATTATTGCTGCACAACAACAACACAAACCTGTGCTCAACAAAGGCTTCGATGAGCTCTTGGCGTAGACAGGCCAGGCGATGGCGGTGCTGGCGGGGGAAGCCTAGACGCTGGCACTCTGGAGACAGCTCTACTCCATCCACAGGCAGGAAGTTGAGGTCAGGGGGGAAGGTGCGAAGGAGGTCGAGAATATAGTGTCTGCCGTCATTCCCGATGATGCCTTTGCATTCGACAGAGGAGCACAGCTCCACCGTGTCATTCTTCTCATTCAGCACGCTGTGCCGCTGGATCTAAAATTTAACGTATAAAACATACACAGTATCTGTATGTAGACACGAGTCAGCTTTATTATTGTCACACAGTCACGCTTCTTACCTTTAGTGGCCTACTGGTCTTTTCCAGCAGTTCCAGGTATTTGCCGTGAGACACAACAGTCTTCCCAAAGTCAATGGAGCCGTAGATGACGCTCTGCTCCTGCTCACGCTCCAGGATACCTGGGATGATGGACTGGGCAGTGACACGGTAGCCTCTGTAGTCCACCACTACAGTTCCCAGAGTGTAAAGACCTTCCACATCCACCCCGCTGTAAGCTCGTACTCCGTTCAAGTCATTGGTGGGTGCTGCGTGGGCGGCCGCATCGCCCCCCAGCTCACGATAGTGGTCCCGCACATCGAAGCCCAGACTGAAAAAGATGTTGTTCCAGATGAACATCTGCATCCGAGTTTCTTCACCAGGGTTGATGGCCATTACGTTGCCATCAATTACAGCCATGGCACCTCGAGTGGCAGCTGCCGCAAAGTCACTGTGGACCTGCAGAAAGTAAAAGGTTTCACATTAAATTAGCATCAGCATAAGCAACAAGGTGGCTAATTAAAGAGCTGCAGAAAGTAAGACTTTAAACCTTGAATATAGCCCTCTCCCTTAGCAGCCGCTCAGGCAGGTTCTTCCGGGGCAGCTCTCTGGTAGTCTGCAGCTCTTCGTTCCAATCTCTGGTCTAGATGCACAACAAGAAAATTAATATTGGAAAAAACTTGAAATCATTCCTCTTGATGATCTGCTGCTGGATTCAGCGCCTTGACCTGTCCAGGGATGTGCTCCTCATAACCCAGGCGGGAGGTGTATGCGTCCTCAGCTCGAACACAGTCCATTGCATGGTCTACTTGCGGAGCAGTCCAGCTGTATACTTGGAAAGGCGTGGCTATCCTCTCAAACGGGTGTCTCTGGACTCTGCAGCAGTAAAAGAGAAACCATAATTTCCATGGTTCATAATTTAGCTGCAAATATCATTTTTCGCTTGCTGTGAGAGGGTCCTAAAACTAATAACTGATGAAAATCACAGTCTTGATATACAACTTTTATTTGCAAAGACTCATTTGTTATAAGATATTCAACTGCTGTCCCCGAATGTGAAAGAACAAAAGTGCAAAGTAAGTAGAGGTCAAAAAAATGACTTTTGTTCCTTTGGAGGGCACAAAAAAAAAGAAAAAAAGAAAACAGCTCACAATCAGCATCAAGGCAAGTGAGAACAACAAATTACCGTAATTGTCGGGCTATAAGCCGCTACTTTTGCACAAGCTTTGAACCCTGCGGCTTTTAGTCAGGTGCGGCTTTTCTATGGATTGTCCATGATTTTTGTGATATCGTAAGAGGATTTGTTTTGTTTGTTCCGCTGTTGTACGGCACTACGTTGCCTGGCGGAAGCGTATGTGATCAGACACATAGTATCGGGGTTCAAGAGTGGTATGTTGGTCACATGTCCGTCCGCCAGGCAACGTAGTGCCGTACAATGTTATGCCCAACTCCACCAGTGGAATCTGACAGTGTGGAAAAGTGTGAAAACATCCATGATCACCAACGGATATCGAAGGGCTGGACTGCTGCATGATGGAGAGGAGGACACCGCCACGGCCCTTCTGAGGGTGTTCGACTCTGACACTGACAACGAGGATTTCTTTGGTTTTGAAAGTGACAACGAAGGAAAGAAGCGGAGAGTGAATGACGAAGCCATCCTGAGCCTGTTCGTTTCCGACACTGGAGAAGAGGACTTTGGTGGTTTTAGTGCGCAGGAAGATGGTGGTGAATGACTGACTTTTCTTCTTGTTAAAGCCGTGTCACTGCACCTGAGCCTAAAAGGTAGTCTGAATCTATTTTTCTGGTGTGCTGTAGGTTACTGTTATGTACTACATTTGTTACTCATTTATGAAGCACAGTACATGTTTCGTACTTGTAATTACCGCTACTTGTACATATACCTAAAAAGTTATGCAAATATGTACCCATAACTTGTTTTTCAAAATATTAATAAAAGGGGTGTGTCTCCAAACAGCCATCTCTTTCCTGACAATTCGCTTTGTGCATATTCTCTTACATATGATAAGTCAACATTGAAACACCTGCAGCTTTTAGTCAGGTGCGGCTAATGTATGTAGAAAACAGGATTTTTCCCTGATCTTAGCTTGTGCGGCTAATATCCGGGTGCGCTTTGTAGTCCGGAAAATACGGTAAGTAAAAGAATGAAATGTTTTCACCTTTTCTTTTGCAGGGCGGTGAAGTTCTTCTTGAAGGCAGGGCTGATCTGGCTCAGCAGCTCAACTAGAGAGTGGCTCAAGAAGCTGGGATTAGCTGGTTTGGGGTTGAAGGTGTAGGTAGTAGACCTGAAAAGCACACAAGCACATTATCATCATGGTTCACACTAATATAGCCGAGTTCATCATCTGCAGCCTGCTAAATGGAGAAAAAGCATCTATATAAAAATACGAAAAAGAAACAAACTTGCTGTTAAATATCCCCGCCACACTACAAAGCACTAATACATGAAAGCAAGCTTATGACTGAGAAAACAGCTGGAAGGGGAAAAAAAAAGAAAACATACAAAAAGAAAAAAAAAAAAAAATCTTCATCCTAACAATGCAACATGTTTCCAGGCTGTCCACCTAAACAAACTGCATCAACATTTCCTGTTCTATTTTAAGGAAAAACACTACAGGAGAAAATGTGCCAACTATAATGAGCTGACTCACAGCATCGCTTCTTACATCACCTAATTGCAGACTAACTGCTGCCAAATGTCTTCACCTAATGGCATCTTGAATTATAAATACACGCTGCAGAAACGGTGCTGCCAAATGCTTAAACTGCACTTTAACGGCAGAGAGTCAGCTGCAGTAAGAACACAGAGCTTGTAAGGAGACACCAGGCCCAAACATCAACTGACTGGTTGAGGTAGAAGCCGCGTGTTGAGGCAGTGACGCTGACATGGCGCTCCTCCACAGTCACAATGTACAGGTACATGAGGTCGCCGTGCATCTTCCTGTTTCCAGGTGGAGGGTTCCACCCGCTCATGGTCAAGACCTTCAGGCACTGCATGGGCTGTGGAGCACGTAAAATAAGAGGATGAATCTCAAGTTTAAAAGCCAAACTTACTTCCCCCGTTTAAGTCCCTAAATGCCTTCCTCACCTTCCAGTCCTTATTCTGTGGCTGGAGGGGCACAAGGGGGCGCTCTTTACTGCCGGGCAGGATGTGCTCTGGAGGGGTGCAGTCTATCTGCTCCATCTCGCTGCCCTTTTTCTTCCGCTTTCCAGTTTCTATAAGCAAAGGAAGAAGCAAGAAAGGAAAATTGGTGGATTTCTATTGAATAAAACAGCATGCATGCACACACACAGGACTAATGTGAACACAAACCTTATTCAGTCACTCTTAAAACCATCTGTTGATCGCTTAACACAAGGGTGTAAAACATAAGGCTCAGGGTTCAGAATCGGCTCGGCAAAGACTCAATCCCAATGGACGGCTACGGGAACTTTTTCTGTCACGCTGACAGGTTTCTTTCATTTACTGCAGCAGCATTTCTTCATTATGCAGAAAACCCTAACCTTTTCCTCACATCTTTGAGATTAAATGTGTAGTAAAACTTCTTTAGACTGAGAGAAAGGGAACTTTCACTCGTCCAACCCACTTAAGATCAAGTTTGACATGTCTGAACAAACACATTGACTGAGAAGGGAGTCTTAGATTTTCTGCTTTTCATTTCTAAGCTGCATGCTGTTCGATTACTGCAAAGGCTGCAGCAGTGCATGGTGAAAATTCCAGAGCTGGGAAACATTTTACTCCCTTCTTAAAAATCCCCTGAAACAATTTAATCCTCAGCTCTTACGTATGAATAATATACAAGCAGTTTAAAAGGCGATTTCACTGAGAAGCAGGGGGGAAACCTCCTAATGCCAACAACAGTCATTCATTTATCTCCCGACTGCAAAGTAGGTTTTAAAATCCATCACTGAGAGAAGAAAACCGCATGTCTGTCTCTCAGTGCAAATACTTCGCAAGAGAGTGTCTCTTTCATTAAGGCTCCCAGAAAAATAAACCCAACTTGTCTGAATGACAGAAAACCAGCAAGGTGATAGGATTGAAAAGAGTTTTAGGTCATATTCATGGTAAACGTGTTTGCCTTGTGTGATTTTAACCCGTGCACCAACTTGCTGGTCTGCCCTCAACTTCATTTTGTCTCCATATTTTATTCCATCTCAGAAACGGGCATTTCAGCTCGCGTGCTCTTTGTTACGCTCACACGCTTCAAAACAGTGTAATACAAGGTTTATCAATAATTTAAGAGTTTGTCTCAAATGTGCTCAAAATCCAACTAAACTACACAAGGTCCAGCTCTGTAAGCAGGAATCACAGTCTTTAAAGAAACTGTTGATCCTTAGTGTCATACCTCCAAGATCTCCATCAGTGAAGATGCTCAGGAAAGAGAGAGAGTTGCAGTCTACTCCGTTGTAAGCGTCAGAAGGGTCCAGACTCTTCAGCAGGTCTCTGATGTGACGCACATGGATTCGAGCTTCACGCACCGTGTAGGGCTCTGAGGGAAACAAAACAAACAGTGTGGTTTAAAACCCAACTAAGCAACATGTATACTGAACTATTATGAGTGCTGGAGGCTACTCAAAATTTTGCATTACTCACAACTTTTTGGTTTTTAAGCAACAAATCAATTTGTCCCCCAAATTAAGTGGTTAACACAAGAGCATTTTCGCTCATATCAGCACAAGTGTCTTTTCCAATAACTTAAGGAATACCAGCCCAGAACACACCCCACAGAAGAATTTCACTTGTGTCTGCAAAGATCACACAAGTAGCCTCCTGCCAGCCAGTTCTGTACATTATCATCAAGTCGACTATTTTTGCACTGCTTCAGCATAGGTAACAGACACACTCTGAAACATATTCCTCAGATACAGCGTCACTGACGGGGAATACTTCAGTTTGGCTTTTGAGGCTGAGTTTAAACACTAATAGGAGCATGTTCATCTCTACTTTTGTTAACTGCAAAACTCAAACATTGGCCTGAGCGTCACTCTGGGTCATTTAACGCTAGCTTTATGTTAACGTCTTGTATTTAGCCGGACCCCTGACAAGTGTGACAATATGTATGTATGGATGGATATGATGATTAGAATTGAATGCGATTACCGATTTTAGAAACACCTTTTCCATTACATAAGTCGAACCCTTAGCAGACCCACGTGTATAATGCCGCAACATGACAACCAACATATTTGTATATAAAACGGTTTCAGGATCAGGCTGCACCTGCCAATACTGTGAGTTCCACCTGGTTCTCCTGGAGGTTTCTTCCTGTTAGTTTTTCCTTCCCACCGTCACCAAAGTGCTTGGTCATCATGATTCTCTCTTAAACAGATAGCCATGAATGTAGTGCCCTTCTAAGTAAATGGACAACAGCTCTCAGGAAGTCCGTCCAAACTTTGCACGACAAGCCCTGGTGCTTCAGAATCTTACCTTCCACCACTTTGAGCACCGATCCCTCCTGCAGACCCTCGATAGACTTGAGCTCGGCAAAGTTGTCCAGCACATTTCCATCCAGCTGCAGAGAGAAGCAGGTGCGGTGGCAGGTGTCCTCACGGTCCATCAAAACCTGGTGGATTTCCTGCACCATCTCCTGGGGGGAGACCTGATGTTGGGGAAGAAATTAAAGAAATGAAGTGACACAGAAATGAGGAGGAGCAGCAACATTTAGTTCATGTTACAAACTACATCATCACAGACATGACTTGAAAGTCCTGTAGTTTTCTTAAAGAACTGCAGCTTATCCTCACCTGCAGGTCAAATGGCTCTGTCCCCGGAGCCTGGATCTTTACAGTGAAGCCTGTGTCCTGGATCACTATCACTTCCTGTTCGTTAGACTCCTCCCCTCCGTCTGCCTCGCCATTCCCATCCTGCTTTGAGTCCGTCTCCTCCGTATGCTCATGAGCCCTGTCACCATTTACCATGGCTGTATCTGCACTGTGCCCTTTAATGAAAAAAAGTGCATAGATCAAGCTTTATGTTAAGTCACAAGACATATCTACTAATAAAATATTCAACTACTTAAGGCTTTATTTAAAATAACACAACCAACTCCCTTTGTCAGAAACGACAATTTATTAACTTGTTGTTCTCCTCTCACCCTCAACCTGCGTCTGCCCCTCCCTGAGGCTGATTCTGCTGGAGGTTTCTTCCTGTTCAAATGGAGTTTTTCTTTCCCACTGTCACCAAGTGCTTGCTCACAGGGCTTTGCCTGATTGTTGGTGTTGTGTCTGTATTATGCCCCTTAAAATATAAATGTCCTCAAAGCAACTACTGTTATAGAAAAAAAAAAATTGAATTGAACTCAATTGTTAGTTGGATAAACCATTTACAAAAAAAAGAACAAAAAAAAAGTTGATCATCGCTTTCTG
This sequence comes from Astatotilapia calliptera, assembly GCF_964374335.1. Lineage (NCBI taxonomy): Eukaryota > Metazoa > Chordata > Actinopteri > Cichliformes > Cichlidae > Astatotilapia > Astatotilapia calliptera. Next base: position 19,785,809 of record NC_137435.1, read on the forward strand.
AATTTTCCACTTTAATACAAGTGTGATCTTAATTAGAAAATATTGTAAAATAAATGTTGTAACCCAAAAAGTGACATTTGGCGTACTGGTGACAAAATGCAGCCGTAAGCACACTGAGTATTAGCACATTCTTCCTTTGAATTTCTTATGAGTAATTGAAAACTGTGTTTTTCCTGTTTGGGAACTTATAAAAACCAGTTCCAATCTTTTCAATAGTCATGAGGAGGCTGGACAGAAGCACTGTCTCGGTTTCAGAACTGTTAGAGTCTTGTTTCCACTAATGAAAGGGGGAAAAATATTTTCCATCATAAGTCAACATTTCAAGTGAAGAAGTTTGACTTAATAACTCAACCTTCTGAAAAAAAAAAAAAAAAAAAAAAAAAAAAAAAAAATCACTAAAACATAATCTAGCCTTTCTGGTTATTGTTTTGTTCCAGTAACAATCTCAATCAAGCTAACATGCTAAAATGCCACCACAGACTACACTACAGGCTAATTCTGCTAACACTGAAAGGACAAAGGGACAATTGTTATGCACTCTCCAAGTGAGCTCACCTTGCCAAACAGCATGACACAGGAATTTATATGTAGTTACAGACATATGGTACTACAGCTGTCTGGTGATGCTAAACTGTGTAAACTGGATAAGTATATTCAAATGAAACAAAGACGTGTATTTGCCCTTTCTTCCACATCAATAATAATAATAATAATAATAATAATAATAATAATAATAATAATAATAATAATAATAAAGCTACTGCTGGGTCCTACCTTGTCACAAGGGTTCAACACTGTGGCCCTTCGCATCCGAATTCCAGCTGGAATTAAAACAGTGACCCTTCACTTGTCAAGTGAATGCGTTAACCACCACACTATGTAGTTATTGTGTCAACTGCACCACATACAGGAGCGTTCCTGTCAAAGCCTCGAGGCCATTTGCTGGGTAACACTGCGTTTATGCTATAATTTATTTGTTTACAGCATAATTTAGACAATGCACCTCTTTGGCTGCCATCAGTGACTCAGCCATCATGTCAACACTAACTCACTTTTCTTCCACATAAGCAGCCAGGTCACAAATAAGGAAGGCAATCCTCCAGGCCCAGATGATCTTACCGATATCCTTATAAAATATTTATTTACGGTTGAGCAAAGCCAACAAAGCTCAGCTATACCATGACAATGCTGTGGTTTTGCTTCCCTGAAGTCGACAAAGACTAGAGGATTAACGTGAGGGATCTTCTCAACACTCAGATCTCTCTTTTTATTCAAACATCAACAGTACTGAAAAGACCATGCTGACAATCATAACTGACTTGAGTCACTAATGATTTATCTGAAATTTGACAATAAGTAACCAGCTTCGTCTAGAAAAGAAAACGCTTGGTTTCCAGCAGTGACCTGCTGAAACCTACACCGTTGCAACACTGCAGGGAACTCAGCCAGGAGGCCTCGAGGGAGGATTTCACCATTCACGAGAGGGAATTATGGGTCACTTACATGGATATCTGCTTATACCAGCACTGTGACAAATAATCCAGCAGTTGCTTTACCTTTTTATAGAAATCAGAGCCACCAAAATTATTCTCTGTAAATTCTCTGTAAAATAGGCCAGCTGAGAAAAGTCTGACAGCTCCTCTCATTATACAGACGACGGATGGATATTATTTTCTTGAGTAACAGTTAAGGTGAGAGGAAAATGACATGAATAAAAATGAGCTAAATTAATTCAAAGGAACAGGGGCCCACTGCAAGGACATCAGGCAAATGTTTTCTCTCACTGACCTACAACTGCTGCCAGCCAGCGCGTCCTTGCTGCCTGTCAAGGGTAACGCGATGTCAGGGTTACTCGGAGAGAAGGGGCCAGAGGGAGGGGAGGGGCTGGACCTGGACCGCGACCCCGGGTGGAGAATGAACGCAGTGAGACGGTGGGGGAGAGGTGGAAGAAGCGCATGGGAGAGGAACAACAGGCCACGCTCTGAATAACAAACATAACTGCTTCAGGGCGAGTGCGCATGCGGGCCAACAATGTCGGAAAGAATGAGGGATCTATGCAGAAACATTTCATCTCCGAGTTGAGCTCTATTTTGGCTCACACAAGTGACATGATGATGACTAACTTCTGAAATATTACAGACCAGATAGGAAGGAAATAACACGAAGTATTAGGCCAATACTGCACTTCTTAAGTCCAGCTTCTTAAAATTTGATTTGCGGCCTCATTTTAAATTAAATTTAATTAAATATCTTCAGGTAATAAATGGTTAGTGATACAAAACAAGTCACTTGAAGAGGTTATCTCTGGATCCTGAAGCTGAGAGACTGTGATAAGAGGCACTTTACAGATTTTCTAATGTTTCATTAACCAAAAGAAGATCTACAGACATTAACGGCTGTCTCTGATCATTTCGTTTTGATTAATTCATAAGAAACAAAGAGGGGAGTTGGCGTGCAATTGGCTAGATTAAGTCTGTAGATATCAGATTCATCATCGCAGAAACCCAACAGTACAAAGCACTATAAGTGATAAGACTAATGATGAGGTTTTCCAGTGGACAAAGCATTGCAAAACAGACCTATTCTCTACAGTAGAGGGATTAAAGTTCATCAGAAAGTAGGTAATGAGGCAAAAGGAGGCGGGAGAAGCAATGTTAAAACAGTGAAGAGGAAATGTTGCATGCTGCTTTACTTCAGTGTAGAAAATAGAGATGCACTACCTGGTTATAAGTGCATAGATTCCCAAATGCAGGAGAAGTACCTAATGAAGTGGGTCAATTTTCCACTCAGGGTGTACATCAGAAAGTCTGCCAGAAATCCTTGAGAATGACTACTTAATTTAATACAAGTATGATAAAATGTCTCATTCACTGGCTGAAATCAGACACTTCTAATTCTTTTAGTATTACTTCATCAGCTAAACTGTAAATTCGTGCTCTATTTGTGGAGAAATATATGACAAAATATGAGTTTTACAGTGTAATGATGTGTTACTTTATAATAAACCTCTAAACATATCTGTTTACCTAAAATAAATGCTGTGATTTCTCTTTTGGCATTAAGTATCATCACATCTAATTAGACAGTGCTAACTTGACCAGTAATTGAAAGGCACGTTTCAGTGGAACAATCAAACCGCTCTAATCAGAGTCAAATAATTAAAAGCAGTGATTAAAAACCATGTATAGGAGCGGCCATTAAGCACTGTAGCAAATGCTCAGACTGGTACAACGCCCAAGTCCTCGGTAAGGAATGAAGATCAAGGATTTTGATTTGTTTTTTTTGTTTTTTTAAAGAAAAAAAAATTATTAGATACATTCAAATACTAACAAACAACTGAAGATCAAACTGAAAATGATTCAAACTTAAAGCTCAGTGCTGAACTGCACTCTCTTGTTTACTCCATTAGCCTACTTCTGCTGATAAACAATAAAGCCAGCCAAGCAGCCATCTAGCCACTCCGCAGCCCTTGACACCATCACCATGGCAACATTAACCAGCCTGTCAACACCGAAAACACCACCTAGCACACAAGGCCCCTCTGTAATCGAGTTTGATGGACCACAAGGTGGCATCCTTCTGGTGGACGGCCACACAAAGACTGAAATCTAAAAGTCTGCCAGCAGATTCTCCGTTGTTGTAATTTGTTCCCCGAGCATTGAATGATGCTAGAGACTTTTTTTTGTGGTGCAGGCTTGAGAGGGGGCAACTTGAGTCACAAACAGGATACATGAGTCCAACCCATAACACGATCACTGAAATCAAAATCCTTCCGGCAAACAATGACATATTTCTGCCATAGCTCCAATAAATGTCTGTTTTTTTTAAATGAAATTATACATATACATATCCGTAGAGACAAAAAATAAATAAATCCATTCAACTCTGAGCCACAAACTACAAAGACAACGAGACAAACAGCAGAGGTGTGGAAGATGCCAAGAGAGATGAGCAATCGAGGCAGGGTGTCAGTGATTGCTGGGATTAGCAAGGGCACTCTTCCACCCACAGGAGCATTAAGCTCCTTAAAGCCACAGAGTGACCCTCACCTCGACCTGTCTGCTCAGCCACGTGCTGTTAGTATGTCTAGTTACAACTACTCACTGAGACGCATCAACCTCGTCACCATTGCCCAGTGATTACATTTGCTATTGATTCTTGATTAGTCCATGAGTGGTTTGGGATGTAAAATGTAATTTTAAATTAAAAATGCTTCAAGTGCTGACATGTGAAGTCACACTGCTTGGTTAATGCTGGATTTCTGGGGCTGAAGCAGATATAGCTTTCCAAGAACATCTACAAACATATGAAACTGCTACAGTTATACTGGAAAGAAGAAAATCACAAGCTTAAAATACAGCTGGACTAAAAGTCCATGTGCCATCAGCTGTGATGCTACTCTGCAACACGTGCTGCCAACAGTACAGATATGTGCTGACACAACTTCCCCAAGAAGGGAGAAAGCTTGGAGCTGTACTGCTATGTTCATGAAGCCCATGTGACACCCAGGCTCCAATAAACACTAAACGACTGGAAATAGGAAAGCTTTAATTACACGAGAGGATGCCTGGCAGCTCAATCTTTAACATCCATTCCTCTTCCTCCGCACATGTCAAAATCATCTCAGCTTCTTGCCTCTCTAACATCAAGCTGAAAAACCACAACTCATTTCTAATCCCATCCCTCCCAATGACTCAAAACTATGGTTTAATACACTGTTTACGTCTGAAATGCAGTTCCATGTGGGATTTTATAATGAGTGACACACACACAAAACCACAGCTCTTCATCATCGAACCGACAAAGGTTCACTCCGGACAGCTGGAGGAATCAGATACTGTGCAATGAGACATTTCAAGGTCCGGGCAGGCTGCAATGAACTTCAGAGCTGTGGGAGTCAAACTTCACCAGGTGACAGCCCTTGCATTAAATCTAACCCCGCCTGCACCCACAGCACTCCGCCGCTGCTCCCAAACAACCTTCACCTGACAGCTTTTACTCACCAGCTCGCGTATTATTAGAGTAACCTTCCCCCTCACCGTGCGCACACCACCATCATGACTTATCGGCTATAACCAGCTTCCGCTTCCCGGTCGAGGAGGAACGCTCGACCTAATCAGGACGGGGGGGGGGTGAAGATGGGGCCGGTTAGAGGACTAACACCGACCACCTCGCGATTCAGCCACCTCACGCGTATTTTTTTTATAGCTCGGTAACGACGAACATGTCTGCTACACAAGCTGTGTGATACACATACCACCCCCAGTAAAAATGAAGGCATGTGCGCGACCCCCCCCGTGTTCGTGTAAGCAGTGTGAAGCGCCACTGAAGGTGACCTTCAGTTACCGAACATGTGCGTCAGCGCGAGTTTGTGCTACGGCAGCTACTGCTGCTTTATGTGCTCTGAACAAACAGGCGCTACACAGGCGCCCCGTGCTTTACTCGAAAAACCATAGCTCCCCGTGATCACGTTTGGTTTTAAGGCACGAGACAGCTTTGACAGCGACAGGAGCGCCTGTGTGCTAGTTAGCTAACTAGCTAACCGGAGCGCTAACTAGCTTCACGCTGAATGGGACACGCTAAAGATAATGCTAGCATTACCGGCCAATGTGTTTAGGTTAGCCTGAGCAGCTTGCAGTGTCAGGCAGAAGTCCGAGCCAGCTGTGAATATAGCAGCGGTCCCAGTCGAGTGAAAAAAAGCATTAACACCGGACAGTTGGTTAGCAGGTGGGTGCAAGGTGGAACCTTCAAACTTCCAGAGATGGAGGGGTAAAGCAGCAGCACTACGCTCGGTCTGAGGACCTTTAAGTCACACAGCGCAGCATGGAGGTGAAAGTCACCACATTTGGTGCATGCTGCACAGCTTCAGTAAAGCAGACATTCAGTCATGCTGTATGTATGTTGATTCTGCATGCACGATGAGAGCAGTGGTGTCTGCAGCGGACTTACCACAACCACAGGACTCTTTTAGAGGTGCCTTTCCTGCTCCTTTACCATCCTGGGCTCCATCCGCGGGATCTGCCGGATTGCAGTTAGGCACTGACGCCGGGATGTCATCTGTCTTGCTCACCATGGTCGGCAGTCAGTGTGTTTCTGTGACAGAAATCCCCCAGCAGCTTTGCTCGAATATTTGTGTGTCTCTGTAAATGAAACGCAAATAAACAAAGGCAAACTACAGCTTCTTCTCTGGCTGTCACGAGCTAGCTGGCGACATACGAGGGGTACAAGCTTACAAAAACAAGCCTACAGAGGAAGGACAGTGCTGTACATAGTGCCGATCACACGTGGTTTTCTCCTCCCCTCCTCTTGACCTCTTTGCCTTTGCGTTGCACCTCCCCACCTGCTCCGCGTGGCGCTACGGAAAGTCACACGCGACAATTCTTGCGCACTCACCAGTTTTTCATTTGTCTTGCACTAAAAGAAAACATGGACACATGGATGGAGAGAGGAAAACACGAGCATTTAAAACCCTAATCACATTAATGACCCGGTGTTTCTTCTTATGTGGAAGTGCATAGCATTTTATATCTTGAGGCATTCTTCCACATTTTTTATTGGCTGTACTTTGCAAAGCCTTCACACAAAATCCCCTCAAAATGGTCAGAAAATAGAACAATAGCTGAAATAACAATTTTAATAGTTATTTGGATTAGGTGCTGTAAAACGAATATTTCACCCTCTCCTAATTTTTGTTTGACCTCTCTGCTGTAAACCTGTCAGACGTCAACTTTTATGAAAATCTTGTGACTCAAGAAGGATGTAATCTAAGATTTTCAAATTGATACCGTAGGCGCATCTACTAGAATGCTGAGGGTAAAACTGGTGGATTACATTATTTTTGCATATTTTTCATACTTAAATGTGTCATCAAACAAAGTTCAATATTAGAGAAAGATAGCTTAAGTAAATATAACATGCAGTTTTCAAATGAATATTTAATTTTTAAGGGTTAAAATTAAAAAGCTGTACAAACCTTCCTGCCCTGATGCAAAAAAGAAAAATTATAAATTAGCCGTGATTAAGTTTTGTGGAAAAATAAGTTCAATGTCGGTAGCCAGTCATTGTACTCATTATTGTCAGAACTGTTGAATCAAGACTCGAAATAGTCTCAAAACATATTATCCCATGATCTAAATAAACAACAGCTGAGAACCAAAGTCATTGACATCAATCAATCTGGAAAGGCATTACAAAGCCTTTTCTAAGGCTTTGGGATTCCAGCAAACTTGATGATGAGAGCCATTATCCACAAATGGATAAACGTGGAACAATGGTGTACCTTCCCAGGAGTGGACAACCTACCAAAGTTACTCCAACAGCACTCCAACAACTGATTCAGGAGGTAATAGAAGAACCCAGAAAAACATCTAAAAACTGCAGACCTCAGTTAAGGGCTGAGATCATGATTCAATAATATGAAAGAGGCAAAAATGGCATCCATGGGAGAGTTCGAAGGAGAAAACCACTGCTGATCAAAAAGAACAAAAAGGCTAATCTCGCATTTGCCAAAAAACATCTTGATGATCACTAAGACTTTTGGGAAAATACTCTGTGGACTGATGAGACAAAAGCAGAACTTTCTGGAAGCTTTGAGTCCATTAAATCTGATGTAAAACTAACACAGCATTTCATAAAAAGAGCACCATACCAACAGTCAAACGTGGTGGTAGTAGTCTGACGGTCTAGGTCAGCTTTGCTCCTTCAGCACCTGATTGACTTGCCATAATTAATAGAACCATGAATTCTGCTCCTAAATCCTGAAGGAGAATGTCCATCTATCAGTTTGTGCCCTGAAGCTGAAGCATACTTGGGTTATCTAGCAGGAAAATGATCTGAAACACACCAGCCAGTACACGTCTGAATAGCTTAAAACAAAATGATGAAGGTTTTGAAGTGGCCTACTCTAAGTCTGGAGCTAGATCTGTTTGAGATGCTTTGCCATAACTTTAAACAGGCATTGGAGGTTTTTCAAGCTAGAAAACTCTCCAATGTGGCTGAATTATAACAATTCTGCAAAGAATTGTCAGTTATTAAACCGCAGTTACAAGCTCAGTTTGGTTTGAATAGACAGGCGTTTCTCTGCTTTTTAAATTAGACTTAAAAACCTTTTAATTACTCTTGTAGTTTGAACTGGATTACATAACCATAGCCCCATGCTACTGGAGGACCTCCCATGATGGAGTGAGCACCTTTCTCATCTCCTCTAATCTCTCCAGACAGATACCTCTCTGAAGGTAAATCTGCCTCCCCTACCACACGTTTCTAAGCCCTCCAACCTACGCAGTGTTTAATGTTATACTTCTTTTGTTTACATCCCCTTCTTTTCACTTTACCCTTAGTCAACTGGTCGAGGCACATAGCCGCTCTCCACCAGGTTTGTTTCCGTTAAAATAAATGTTTTTTTTTTATCTCCCATCTGTCCTCAGGTGCTGGATTAAAGGGACTCATTGGATTTTATCTCTTCTGCTGAAAGGTCAATGCTGATGAAAGTAAGGTGCCATCAGGCACCTGTTGTTGGTGCTTCACCAATAAAACAGAAGTGAATTCAGGTTGATTTCGCTGAACTTTAACAGTTTGACATAGAGATGGACCGATCCGATATTACGTATCGGTCCGATACTGACCTAAATTACTGGATCGGATATCGGAGAAAAATAAAAAATGTAATCCGATCCATTAAATATCACGAAAGCACCTCACAAAACTTGCAACACGCCGTAACTCACCTCAGAACGTTAGCAGTCGGAGCAGTATGCATCACGTGATAGAGCGGCTGTGGCATGCGGGACCTGTGGTCTGGATAGCATTTGGAGCTTCGCTAGCAACCCGGCATTTCATCTCCAACAAAGTTATCCCCGAGAGAAGTAAAGCAAGTGTGTAAGTCCATCTCTGAATGTTTGTAAAGCATTCCTGCGTTAAGCTTAACGAGCGACTGCCTCTCGCTCTCCGGCTGCTACTTCAATCATGAAACTGCTTAATGATCAGCTGATCGGCTTTTCTGTCTCGAGTCCGTGTCTCTTGTTTGTTTTTGGCCCACTTTGCACCAGAAAGAGGAAACCAGCGGCTGAACAACAGCAGCACGTTTAAGCTTGATCAGCTGTTGTTAGAATGTATTTAATATTTCTTTCTACTCGAGGATCTTTTTCTACGTAGCTGACGCTGGTAACTGTGCAGGGGCGGATCTAGCAAAGTTTAGCCAGGGGGGCCGATAGGGCATGAACAGGGAAAAGGGGGCACAAAGACATACTTTTCTTTCTTATTCTCATTTAAGATGTCTCGCTTTTAATTATTTAATATTTATCTGAATCTTACACCCAAAGTTTTAATCTGATGTAAAATGTATAGAAGTCCATTACTGTATATAGTGACTATTAAGTCTAATATATATACCCTAGTAAGCTATAGTACTTTTTCCTTTGGGAAGGTACCATCTGTGCAGTCTGCAATTTTGTTGAAGAAAGATGTTGAATCTATTTAATATTTCTTGAAAAAGAATTGATTTCCGTGCATTTTTTTTCACACTGCATCAAATTAAGGTTGATTACGTCGATTAAGCATCATGAGGTGGAGCGTGAGGGGTGGTTCCCTATTTTTTATTTATTTATTTTTGTTGTTGCTGGGAGTTGGAACCCTGTTAGTTAGGTTGCTTAATATTTATGCTAAGTACTCTTTAAAATACCAGAATAGGGAGGATGGTGTAGGTTTAAGTTTATTAGATTGATCAGTATTGCTGAACTATGAAATATTTTTTTTTGCATACAGGTATAACAGAATAGCTTTAGTGTAGTTGTTGTTTTAAACTTGAGTATGAACTTATACAAAATGCAGCAAGATATTTAAAAAACAGTTTTGTTGATTAAAAAACACTATATCGGATTCATATCGGTATCGGCAGATATCCAAATTTATGATATCGGTATCGGTATCGGACATAAAAAAGTGGTATCGTGCCATCTCTAGTTTGGCACAGACACATGAGCTTGTGTCACTCACACTAGCTCCTCACTTCCAGCAGCTCACTGAGATTCATCTATCCATCCATCCATCCATCCATCCATCCATTCTCTATTACTTTTCCAGGTTTGAGTCGCAAAGACAGCAGTCTAAGCAGAGAACCCTCTCACCCCAGCCACCTTTTCCAGCTCATCCGTTGAGTGACATTGAGTTGTTCCCAACCCAGTCAAGAGATATAATTGCTCCAGCGAGGTCTTGGTCTGCCCTGAGACAACCTCCCAGTAGGACATGCCCCAAACACCTCGCCTAGGAGGTAAATGGACTGGCATTAGTAAATGTTTTTCCAGTCAGTTTAAGCCCTCAGAGCTGTTTCTTACTAAAAATCTCATTCTGCGTTCACACACACATTCATGTAAGCAAATCTTTTTTTATTGTTACACACTTTTAACCTAACAATCTCACACAGTCTCAGTCCGATGATGTGTTAGGGTCAACTCGGGGTTCAGTATAAGTCCAAGGATACTTTGACATGTGAACTAGGGGAGCTAAGGGATCGGCCTTCGGGTTAGTAGACAAGCCACTCTTCCTCCTGAGCCACAGCCACTTTCTGTTCATACATAAAGTGCACAAAGTATCTGCTTTCTGCTAGGAAGACTGCCTGCTCATCCATGCAGACACAGACAATATGTTACACATAACCTGACACATGCAAAGTTGGGCTAGCCTGCATGCTTTCTGAGCATTCAGCGAAATCAACCTGAATTCAATTCTGAAAAGGATAAGCAGCAGAGACGGGTTGATGGTTTTACCACATTGTTTAGAGACAGAAACTAATCACATATTTTAATAGTAATATTTTACCGTGTAACAGACCCATTGATGCTCATTCCCACATCAAAGGAAACTATAATAATACATGAATACAAAATAATTTAATCACTTTATTGACAAAGCAAGAAGCAGACTTGACAACCTTCCAATTTATTTGGGTTATGGGTACAGTAAATCACTGTAGGAAGCAAACACAGTATATGCGGTAATCAGTCATTAGCAAATAACAACCCAGAGCAACCTCTCTCTGTTTTGCATGTTGGGTATTATTGCTAGAAACCACATAACACATCAAACGAGATGCTTCACGGTGCCCTGAAAATGCTTCTGTAAGTCGGAAAATCAACCAGGAGTCACCACAAAGACCTGGAAGAGTAAAACTGACAGAGATGCTGCTGTCATGTGACCGATATGAGGATTAGAGTCACATGAGTGTTTTGAAAGATGGAAGACGTTCTCTGCGGATGTGTGCAGATCATTACCGTTTGTTTGCATGATGTGAGATATAGTATGCTATGCTCTGAGGCAGTGAAGATTTTGTTGAAAGAAAGACATCTTCGTTAGGCGTCGCACCGTTTGTCTTTGTGCTAATTTCAGTGGTGGGCCTCTTTGGCTCATTAGCGTTTTCCCTCAAGGCAGACAAACAAGTCGTCAGTCTCTGAGTTGTAAGAACTGTAGCAAAGATGCGTACAGCAGCCAGTATTTTGATGTTACATAAAAAGCATGGATCATCTGCTGTGAAATCTATTAAACTGATGATTACAGGTGGATGGAGAGTTGAATCTACCTGGATAGGAGGTGCAGTGATTAACTCATGGAGTCTAACAGTCTAAAGCTCAGTTTTCCCTGTCAGAGAAACTGTTTTGGACAAGACAGCTTTGCACTTATATCACCGACTATCTCATAAAACTTGAGGAAGAATAGTGCACACGGTCATGCTAATGGCTTCCCAGCTAAGAGGTGAATGGAAACCCTTGTCATGTTCGCATTTCTTTGCTAAAAAACAAAACAAAAGAAAACAAAAGAAAGAAAAAGTGTACTTCACTCAGGTTGCATCCAGACCTTTTCAGGTGGCATAAGAATATGCCGATTTACTCACCGCTGCGTCACGTGCAACATATCATTGAATCCCTTAACATTTAGCGTAGCAACTCATCTCATAAAGAGTCAGTGACAAAACTTTAAAATGGAACAATCCATCGGACAGTTCAGAAAAAAATAAAGCGAAAACACTGTGAGCTGAAAAATTACAAAGATAGAAACTCTTTTCACGCCTCAAATGTCCTTACACCAGCTGACCTCACCTACTCATAATATATAAATATACAATATATATTGCTTTATTAATAATAGTCCTACAAACATGATGCTAAGCCGCTAACCGGTGGCTTAGGAGTGAAAGAAAATCCTTACAATCAAATTCAGTCTTACAGGAAGACTCGCATCAAGCTGCGGTTACTCAGTTAGGTTATGGCTCAAGGAAAGCATTGAAGAAAAACTGTGATCTGACTTATATGCAAACCCCAACCAGAGTTGTATAAAAGGAAACCATCCGTTAAGTAAAGACTTGTAGTTTCCTTTGAGTCCGCGTGCACGTTTATTACATCACGACTCCTCTTATATATTATAAGGCAGTAGTTGCAGTGTATATGATGGTAAAGTCATAAACGGGCGCCGTTAATGCAAGCCGTAGCATAAAAGGTTGATTTCACCTGCTTGCTTCATGCTGTTTGCTCATTGTTTCACTAGGGGCCACCATATGCATGTGTTTTGATAACAGAGGGTAACAGCCACTGCATCCGTGTGCACTCACAAGGCTAGTTTGGGAATTTGTTAAATGTGTTTTTAAAAAAATGTGAAAGGAAATTCCATCAAAACAATCATCCGGCTCTTCAGTGTAAGACACATCATCAGACACATCATCAGACACATCATCAGACACATCATCAGACACATCAAGAAATCTAATTTTTTTTCCTGAGGTAAAAAAAAAGAAAAAAAGAAAAAAAAGTGAAACAAAACAACACAAGACCCTCAAACACAAATATGCCGAAGAAGGCGTCGTACGTGTGTGTTTTCTGTACACAGCCCACACCTGAGTAAAGTGCACAGTCCAGTGAGTCAGAACTGATTATCACCAGCATGTGGCCTGTTTACACGCAAAGCAGGCCCTGCAAAGGAAAGGCAGCACACCACCCCAATCCATCACTTCTTAAAACATACAGACTGAAGTTTCATGTGGCTGACCGCTCCTCCTTTAGAGACAGGCACTGATAAAATATACTGTGTACCTTAAAGGAATTAAGTTAGTTATTTTCACATTGTATCTCTACCGCTATTTAAAAATGAATGACAAGTTGTGATGCTTTCTTAGTAATGTAGTGATACTATTTTGTCTTTTTCTAATGTTTTTTTAACCTGTTGGCTGAGATTGATGTAGACAAACAAAAGTCTAATGACCTTTAGTACCTTTCAGGACTTCAGATTTGCACGATTCACAGTTCAAAATAATTCTTCTTCATCTTACACTTGCCCTCATCCACTGACTGAAACAAGCTGTTGTAGCTCCTTACCCTTTAAGCCAGCCTTCTTCTGATTGGTTGCCTCTCATAAGCAGAAGGTTTGGACGATAGGTGGGTGGAGCCTGAGAGGACCACATAAGGATATCTCCTCCCTTCATCATGCAGAGGCAGTAGACTGAGCTTTTGCCTTACATACAGTACTTAAGAAATGTATTAGACCACCGCCCAGTGTAAGGTTTATGCCTCAGCTGCCCTAAGCGAACAGTATCTGTAACTAATTTTTTTTTAATGTTTCTGTAATGGTTAATATTCTGTATGCACATTTTTAATGCTAAAATATAATTATTGTCGTCAATTATTACTTTCAAATCAGCTGCTGTAGAAAAAAAAAGGTATAAAAACAATATTAAAGCACATTATATTTTTTTGGTTGAGATGCCAAATTGTATTAATTTACTTGCATTCCTGAACAGAATTTTTGGTGATCTAATAAATTTGCTTAGAACTGTATTTACAACAAAAATAATTTTAAAAAAAGCATAATAGGTCCACTCTAAAACAGCGGTCCCCAACCTTTTTTGCGCCACGGATTTGTGTCCGGTTTATGTCCGACAATATTTTCACAGACCGGCCTTTAAGGTGTCGCGGATAAATACAACAAAATAAAACCTGTACAAAAAAAGACGATTTATTCATAACACACGGGAAAAGACACAGGGAAACCAAGTTAACGATAAAACGATAAAAAAATAATGATAAAAACCGATAACAACCCTGAAAACCGGGTTAGGGTTAGCCTCGACTCTCGCGGCCCTGTACCAAACGACTCTTGGACCTGTACTGGTCTGTGGCCCGGGGGTTGGGAATCGCTGCTCTAAAGTGTATCATGATCTGGTCACTAACCAGAACAGTGAAGGCGGGCTGTGGGAAAACGCTTTGTTGTTAGTTGAAACACTGATTGGCTGCTTTGCACATGGCAACAGTTTGCCTTCAGGCTTTCTGTGATGTGGGTGACATTGTTAAACAGGTGTACTCTGACTCAAACCAGCCTTGTAGCTTTGTTGCCCAAACGTAACCAGGCTGCTGTTAGGGAGTGTTTCTCAAACAGGCATTCTGCTGGTTACAGAGAAGAGTTTAGGGCCAGATTTATTAAAAAGGGCAAAATAGCGTGCTTTACAAAAGTTGCGCTGCTTTTTGAACGGTCAATTTCAGCATCAAGTTAAAAAAAATAAGACCTGCTTTTATTCTGTGTTAAATATCGGCACAATTAAAAGTAAATTGCATTATTAAATTAGTGTGCGTGCTTGATTTAAACATTCTCCTTCTTATATTTTGCACCTTGAGAAGGGAACTCCCAAAATTACATATTTAATATCAACATATCACAGGCAATCTTGTCACTGTGATCTCTTTCTGGATGCTGATAGTACTTTTTACTGTGCCGGGCAACATTTTAGTAACTCTGGCAGTTAGTGCCTGTTGAGTGAGCATGATATTCATTTTAGACACGGCCTTGATGCCAGGTAAAACTGACAGAGATATCTAAAGTCTGCTGTGAAAATGTGATTTGTACCGTGCAGTTATTTAAAGCAAGTTTCCTTAAAAATCGTTGCCTGGACTGATTACTTCTGTTTTTCAGATTACACCGGGGACTTTGATGCATGGCTATGGATTTTTTCCAAAAAGAAGTAAAAAAAACAACCCAAAAAACCCAACAACAACAACAAACTATGTATGTTTCTATTCAAAGTGAGGAATTTCCTGGGGATCAATCGTTTTTTCATGTGCCTACCACCTCAGATATATTCAGCTGTGCCGCACGCAAACACTCAGCCACCTAGGGTGATTTATGAAGGGCCTTTAAAGGTCACAGCTGCCTGGGTAACACAACTACCACAGCAGCTTCTAGTCCACTCTAAATGACTGCTACCACGGTCAAACTCAAACCAAGAAGGGGGGGCTACCATAAAATAAGGCCCCGCAGTATGCAGAGAGTATCTGACAGCAGTGTAAACAATTCCTTCTAGTTTAAAAGACTGACCTAAAGTGACACTTACTGACTTTTGCGAGTTATTTAAGGTTACTTCAAAGTTCATATTTTAAAAAGAGCGTATAGTGAGTGTGATATAATAAAATGGCTAAAACCAGTGTCAGTGTGGATTCAGTCAAGGTGCAGAACAACAGTTATCACCATTAACAGTCTGACAGATGATACAGTGGTTGAAATGCACATGTCACAGTAGTTACTAATCTGCTTGCGTCTCCGCAGCGGGAGGCGCTGCTGCTGAAGACACCAGTCTAGCAGCTTCATCTTGGGGCTCCACTGGCCCTTCCCCACCCCCTGCCCCTTCATCGTCCTCCTCTTCTTCCTTCTCCATGCCCAGTGGAGGCTGTCTTTGTGCCGCACTGTGCCTGGAGCGGGCCCTGTGCCTTCGAGGGTGGAGGAAGAGAGCAGGGTCCGGCATGGCTGTGGGCTCTGCAGGGCCCGTCACTTTCTCTGTCGGCACACACTCTCGGGAACGCTCAACTCTCGAGGAAGCCCTAGCGCTCTTACGTTTTGGTTTAACCACAGGAGAAGAAGGCGAAGCTCCTGAAAGCATCTGTGGAGAAACTGTGGAGTTATACTCAGCACCGTACTGGAGCCCCTGGTTGTTGGCCCTGGAAAGCAGGCCCTGCCTCTGCTGCATCCGCTGCTGGTGCAGTTTCTGCCTCGCAGCGTGCAGCTGGAAGGAGAGGTATGCCGCAGCCTCGGTTTGTTTCTGCAGCTCCGTGTTAAGGACGGTCGAACAGTGGCTGCGGCTTTTCAGCTCCTCCAGAAAATGGCGCTCTTTTTGCTTGAGATTGGCTCTGAGAACTCCCACCAAAGCCCCTTTCTGAGTGAGCTCCTTCCTAAGCTCTCCCAAGACGCACTCCTTTTCTGCCAGGCGGTTTTCAACCACCAGACTGCGAGCTTCCAAGAGCTCCTCTTCCTCCTGCAATTCTGATGCAGACCAGAAATGCAAATTATAAACATGTAGAGTTTCAGAATAAAGTTTGTTTCACATTTATGGAAACCTCTCTGGTATGCAACATACTCTCCTCTGTTTTACCATCCATCAATCCATCTTCTGTTGTAGCGACACCCAGACCTCCCATGTCCCACCCATCTCAACTGTTGAGGTGCTCCCTCATAACATCATTATCCATTTTTTCCTACCACAGGGCCTCCTCCCAGTTTACCATGCCCAAAATACTTCATTTAGGAGGCGCCAAAACAGCTCCTTTAAATCTGGAGGAGCAGCATTAACTCTGAGCCACTCCTAAGTGACCGAGCTCCTCAGTCAATCTCTAAGGAGCCCAGACACCCTTCAGAGGAATCTCATTTTCTGCCGCTTGCATCAGCAATCGAATTATTTTGGTCACTACCCACAGCTGATGGCCATAACAGCGCAGATCGACCAGTAAATCGTCAGATTTGCTGTGAAGCTCAGCTGCGTCATCACCATGAAGACAGAGCTGAGCTGAGACCGGTACAGCATCCACAATACTGCAGACGCTGCACCGATCCATCTGTCAATCTCCTGCTCTCATTTCCATCCTGGGGTGGGCATCCCACCATTTTTCTTTATGTGATAAAATAATCAGAATGATTTTTTTCTGGAGAAATATAAACATTTTCTCCTGACCTAAAAAATGAAAAGATAAATATTTTCTGATTGATAAATAATCAAAATTCTCGATCAATCACTTTGTTTTGGTCAGTGGATCAAACTAATATTGTCCTCGTTTCCATTCTGATGTTTGATAATGAAGGGTCGTTTTTTGTGAGGCCGTTCGGTCCATATTATGGGAAGATCTGTGTGTTACTGTGATATTTGATATCTTTAATATGTCCTGCCCACTGCAGGCCGACTGATGCTCACATGCCGAATTTGTGGATCAGAGAAAAACAGAAGCTACAGCTTGATTCATGTGTTTCACTTCTTATCACCAAAGCAGAGCTAATGCTGCTCCATAAGCATTTATATTCTGTACAGTATGCAAAGCTTGTCCTCACAACACAGTCCCACATTTAAACAGACTGCACAGACACAGACTTTCATTCAGGCTACTACTAAACGCCTTCTCTGCCAAGGTCGTGTTTAACACAGCACACTGCTCATTGCTTTTTCTCCTTTTTGCCTCTGTAGACGAGCTTTCATCTCTTTTTATTCCAGTAAAATTCCCCACAGGGATGAGAGGCAGGTATGGGTGAAAAGCCCTGAGTCAGTGCGGTTACCTCAGGGCTTACTGAGCAGGAGAAGCTGCTGGAGGAGCAGGAGGAGCAGGGGATTATAACCACAGAGGCCGGCATTGACCCTTCTGCCCAGAGGGAAACCGACCTGAAAAATCCTAATAAGCTGCTTCATATACTGACAAAAGCTTTGAAATTGGGGGTCCAAACTGTAACATCTTGCAGCTTATGGTATCCCATTCATGTAATTTCTCTGTCCATGACAGGCCTTTTATTGGGTTTCATCTCTGTTACTCATTTATTTCTTTATTTTCTCCATTTTTCTTACAGGATCGATCCTCTGAAGGCCGACCGGCTTCTCTTTCGCCCATCACCACACCCCACCTAAACTCATACGCCTGCTATAGAACTACCTAATGTGAACTTTACGTCCATCCATACGCCTCCATGTCTGCAGCTGACTGCACTCTGCCGCCTTTCCTTTTGCCTTAATTGCCCTCCTCTCTCCCCCTTGTTACTTCTCTCCTTTCTTTTCCTCTCTTGTTTGCTACATCTCCTTCTCTCTCGCTCTCAGCAAAATCTGTAAGTGGACACCCCCACCGGGACCTCGAGGAAAAAAGGAGAGCAGAAGACGAAAAAAAGAGGATGGATCAATTTGCCGGGGTGAGGAGGAGAACACAGGGCTGTGCTGCATGATGTATCGTGAGTGGGGGGATAACCTGCCCTGGATAAAGTAGATGGGATCTAATGGCTGAGTAATGCAGCCAGGCACAACTCCTCCCCCCTGCCCCCCGCACTCTTTACAAGCACACGCACATTTATACAGCCTTTTGACTGCTCTTTCTGGAGTCTGTCTCCAATTCGCTGAGACAAAATGGTGCCTCTTTCTGCACTGAGCCACCTTCACGAGGTACGCTTTAGCCGCTGAGACAGTTTCTTCATCTTACGTGTGAAGCTGTAGCATCTTTTTACACACGTGGCTTTACCAGAGACTCCTCCCTCCTGAAGAGAGAGGCAGCGGTGGCCGACAAAGATCTGTTCCCTGGAGGATGCAAGGGTGGAAGCATGGCGAGAGACAGGGGTCATCTGGGGGTTAAAGCTGAGTATGGGGAGGGTGAGTGAAAACTAGCTCGGGGAGATGTAAACATGTGGCTGTCTTTGTGTCCTCAAAGCCAAAAAAAGATGACAAAAATCCAAGAGGCACGAACACAGTCAGGCACGGCAGAGAGAGGAGAACTAGGAAGAGCCTGTGAAGGGAGCGTATGTGAACTCAAACATACCTATTTGACTCCTGCCCGGAGGCTTCATCTTCAACTCGCTTGTCAACTCTGAAAAATGCAAGAGACACACAAAGACAGCGGGAAGAGAGAGAAATCAAAAAAATCAGAGATTAAACGCAGGCGATCAGAGTCTTATTAAAGCTGTATGCTGACAGTTTGTGTTTGCTGCTGCTGGTGGTTAACATAACAGATGCTCGATGCAGTACATCCTCGGCGAGCTCATGCATAATTTATGAAACAAAATCTGAAACTTTACATCAAAGACTGAGTGCTAGAGACTGCCACAGTCTGGATCTGTAAGGACACATTTGTCATATTAGCATTTTATTTTATTATCCTTATTTTTGGGATATAGGAGTGAAATCAGCATGGTGGAAAAAGCTGCTTTTGACTGCTTTTCTGATGTATATTTTGTTTTACCAGCTATCTCTCTGCAAGTTTGATTTGGCAAATCCAACCCCAAAAGTTTTTCGTGCCACCGCCGGGGATCTTTTGCTTCTTAAACAAACGTGTAAACCACTACACTGTGGAGCCACTCTCAGTGTAATCAGAATATATTTAAATAAAAATGCAATCCCCGTGAGCTGTGCCACATTTAATAAAACATCCGATGAAGCTAAACATCCTGTCGTGCTTTGTACGAGAGAATCATTTCAACTTAAAGCCACAGCTTACAATCATATCATTAAAAGTACCTTTACATTATTTTAATAGTTCTTTTTTCCCCCCCTTGTATAGCACTTGAGTGAAGATGTGCATCTCTCTGTTGTATCTGTGTCTGCTGTATGCTTTGTCTGGCTTTTATGTCTCACATTAGGCGCTCGCCTTTGAGTCCATTTCACTTGAGCCATAAAAGCAAAGCAAGCAGATTAGAGGCACTAGAAACTCAGCAGCTTTTCTGGACAATAAAACGCATCTGATCAAAAGATCAAGCCATTAATGCCTTTTTTAGGGGTATATCAGGCAGGAGCAACAGTCTCAAATAGTGGCAGTGATGTTAAAAGATGCTCAGTGTGATATGCAGCATATTTTTAGATGGATAAAATAAAGCATTTCTGATATGTTAAGATAATGTGTCAGACTGAAGTATTCAGTCGTTCAGTGATTTTTGGACTATATTTCTGCATATAAGTGAGTGCAGAGGGGCAGACTGCTGGTTGTGTCTGTCCTGTCAGTCATCTCGACGGTCATCCACAGCAGCCTGACTGCAGCAGGAAAATCTCCACATTCAGCCTTTTTCTGCACACACCACAACACAGAGAGCGGTGCTTCATTTAATTCCCCCGTGACCAGAAAAACTCTTATTCTCTTGAGATATTCGAGTTTATTTAAGTCAGAAATTATGAGCAGTGAACTTCAGGCTTTTTTTTTGATGGAAGAATTTGCAGTGTATACAGAACAGGCTGTACCATCATGTGCGTGTGGCTTGGTTATCCCTAGCCTTTCTTCTCCTCTTGCTCTCTCTGTCACACCCTCTCTCCTTCCCTCTGCAGTCAGCATACTGTAGCACACCCACCCATGCAGCTGGCATGAAGAGAGAAAGACAGATGGGGGGTGTGAGGGTGGAGGGTTGGGAGTTAAAGAAGGAAGGAAGGTAGGCGTGAAAAAGAAAAGGGGAGCTCCAGAAAGGCACACTCAGTGATTGCACCCAAATGTGAGTGACTTCGAAAGCATCTTATTTTCTAGTTATCACCCTCATTCACAGCTTCCATGAGCCTTGAAACTCCGTGAAATTCATTTAGCAGCGGGGGAGCACAGAATAAGCGTAACTCTAAGAATTATTCCTGACACAATGAAAATCAGTCACTCAGCACATTGCAATATCCAGCGTGTGCAACACTTTGTAGGTCAGTCTTATCTCCTGCAGCCTGACTGAGCGTTCAAGGCTTTTGTTTAGTCGATTCAACCTTGAACATTGGAAAGATATCTGGAAGGACAAATGCAACTCGTTTCTGGGATGCACAAAAAACGCATTAGACCAGACAGGAAGACCTCATTTACAAACAGTGATGCAGCTTGTAGCTCATGAAGAGAGAAGCGCCTTTATGTGCTGATTAGGAAACTCTTGGAGTTGAGAACAGTGAAAAAAAAAGAAAAAAGGCAGAACTAACGTGCACAACAACACTGTCAGCCCAACCTTGCAGTAACCTTCCACGCTTTATTAGTGAGCTGGCAGGGTACACCTCTGAGTCCTGCAAACTGCATTAGCCTATCTGTTCTTCACTGCCTCAAGTTACAAATAAAAACGTTCAGCAAAGAAAACTAACTAATCCGTGACAAGCAAATATTCAAAGACCACGGACAAAAAAAGCGACATCTCTCCTCCTTTCCTTTTCCTCGCTTGTTCAGATACATACGACTGTTTGATCTTTGCCTTAAAAAGACATTTGCATGGAAAACCTTTTAACAGCTTTTCCACTCTGGCCCGACGGCATCGTGAGAAGCTTTAAAGATGTTCAGCAGCAACAGCTGCTGAGTATTGTTTTTAGTGAGTGCAATCCCACAGAAACCTCTGAGGAATGTGGAAATTAAAGGCAACAGCAAACTGGAGTGAGGAGAGCAGGCCGATGCCACCAACTGCTGAGGAAAGATGATTTATTTGTGTACACGTACTTCTGGGGGCAGAAATGCACTGTACTGTCTTTACGCAGGTTTGGCCTCGTTTCCTTGCAGCTGACAGAAATATGACTGAAGCTCCATGTGGACCAAAAAAAAAACAAAACCCACTGCTATAAACAATCTGTAAGAGCCCCACATTACAGTGGGAGAGCCCACAGAAACAAAAGGAAAGGAAGAGGAGGAGATGGCAAAGAGCAGGCCAGCTCTCTCTCTGTTGGTGGTGTCATTGCCACACGCAGCTGCACTGAGCAGATGTGACATGTGTGCGGGAGAAACACAAAATAATGGACCCAGCCCTTCCCCCATCCTCCTCCACCCCCTGCAATCCTCTTCGTATGGATTACTAAAGCTATAGGACCCATGGACTCATTACAAAGCACGTGTATTTCTGTGTCTGTCAATTAACTAATGTGTGTGCTGCTGGTTGTGCACTGGGGACAAAAAACTGTTCACATAACAGGATTCACGTCCCAACCAATGATGATCTATTTTAGGCTTTTAAGCTAGAATTATTATAACAGGGTTGATGGTTAGCCAGAAATAAACAAAAACATCTCCACAAGAAGGCTAATACCAGACTGTGTGTGTGTGTGTGTGTGTGTGTGTGTGTGTGTGTGTGTGTGTGTGTGTGTTTTCATGTGCATCTGGATGCTTGATTAAATGGAAGAAGGCACCATCCATTAGGCACCAAACAGGAAATGATGCAATCTACAGGAATTGTAGCATGACATCATCATGTAAGCATTGTCTGGCACTGAGTGGTGCTGCAGACACACATTAGAAGAACAATGAGGACACACACACACACACACACACACACACACACACACACACACACACACACACTGGCTTTAGCTCAGTGGATGTGTCTCCTTAAAAAAATTAAATGTTATAATTCAGTGAAATCAGGGAAATGACAGGATCAAAATATCAGAGTGTCTGATGGTTTATTGTGAGGTTAAAACCCCATTCAAAGAAGGCTGTTTTCCAAAATCTCAGTAAATCCTTTCTCTGAGGGTAAAAGGTCAATTAGATTGGTCTTAGCTGATTAATAAAGAGCTGCAGAACACCAGCAATGCCTAAAGAGGATTAGCCAAAAGGATTCTTCAATTAAATATGAACTCATAAGACCGCAAACGATTAAAAATTAAAATGTACATTACAAATGTACCTTCCAGTGTCCACTCGGTACTTTTTTTGGGAGGGGTTTAAAATTTTTTTTAAACACATCTTGGACACTCAGACATTGTGTATCCTCACATCTTATATTCTATAAAGTAACAGAAGTCATTTAAAATAAACATATAGCAGAAACCCAAGAGGAAAACTGATTTAACCTCGTAGGACCTGGCTTCCACATATGTGGTCATCACATTTTGGGTTGTCTAGACCAAAATACTAAATCTTGCTCTACAAGGGCCTGATATCCACTTACGAGGACATTATACTGCCACTGTTCTGTCGAAATTTAAAACAAATGTCCTGATATGTGGATCTCATTTTTCTCAGAAGCAAAAATCATGTAAAAAAAAAAAAATCAAAAAAAAAAAAAATCTGGTAATTCTTTGTTTTTGCATTCATCAGGTCCCAATCAGTCCAAATAGCAAAGAGAATTTAAAAATGCATGCCATGAAAGAGTTCGGGTCTTAGGAGGTTAAAGAAGCCAGGAAGTACTCCTGCTGATTCTCTAAAGGCCATGTGGTTAAATATATTTTTAGCGTCAGTAGAAGTAGGGGGTCAGGTAGAGTTTTTTAGGGCTTTACTTTCAAAAACAGCAGCAACAGCAGCTGAGAACCCCTCACCTGTGCATCGTTTCTGCAGGGAAAGGATCTCCAGGTGAAGACCATGGAGCATGGAGAGGTGCTCCTTCCTGAGGAACACCATGCTCCTCTCCACACCCTCTATCTGCTGAGACAAACTCCTCTCATCGCCCATGGCTGAGTCTAAAGAGACGAGAGAAGGGGAGAGAATCTGCGTTTACTCCTGCCAGACACTAACTTAGAAATTCAGATTACAACCTAGGAGCTCCAGCGGCTCCACGTAACTTTGTCTTCAGTGGGAAGTGCCCGCTCGGAATTGAGGTCATGCTGGAGCTATAAATAAGGCATTGATAACCAAAAAAAAAAAAATCAAGCCTGACCGATAACCTCGACTTATATTTCATTAGATAATATAAGTGTCCCTGCTTACCTTAAATTGACGTTAAGTACCAAAATGTGAAGAAATGTGATTTGCTAGCGTTATAAATACGTCCTCCGGTCCGAGCATGCTGGCCTCCGGCGTCGGTCCAAATCCTGCGGGCTGCCGCATTCACCCAGACATTTTATCTGGAGCGTTTAAGTGCTTTTCAGCAGCATGTGACGCTGTTTGATCAGAGGAAGAGCAGGAGGAGGAGGCTGGATGGGTGCGTAAAAATGCAAAACGACGCATGGCACCGCGATCCGCCGACACCAAAAACAATCCCTGCTGAAACATCTGCAGGGTCGATCATCAGCAGCAGGAACATGAAGCTGCTTTGAAAACCGACGAGCAAAGTGCGCAGTCCATTTTTTTTCTTAACGTGCGCACCTTTCCTCCGCTCCCACCAACTGAGGCGTCATCGAGCTGCTGGATGAGCAGCGAGTTGAAGACGGTGATGAAAACAAGCCATCGTGACCAGAACACGCGAGAACATCGTACGACGGGGTCAGTCCGCCAGCTGATTGGCTGAGCGGCACATCACCGCTCCGAGTCGACTCTGTGGAGCAGCGGTCCCCAACCCCCGGTCCTCGGACCGGTACCGGTCCGTGAGTCGTTTGGTACCGGGCCGCGAGAGCTGAGGCTCAGGTGTGAAATGTATAGTTTTCAGGGTTTTATCGGTTTTCAGCGTTATTTTGTTATCGTTTACTCGGTTTTCCTGGGTCTTTTCACGTGTGTTATGAATAAATTTTCTTTTTTTCGGTACCGGTACTAGTTTTATTTTGTTGAATTTATCCGCGACACCTTAAACGCCGGTCCATGAAAATATTGTCGGGCATAAACCGGTCCGTGGCGCAAAAAAGGTTGCCCGCTGCTGTGGAGGATCAAGGCGCAGCTCGTGCGTGTGAAGACGCGAAACTTTAAAGCCTCGCGTGCACGAAGCGTGTTTGCTTTGTGCACTTTAATAAAAGGATGCGCGTGATTCCAGCACCGTGGACAGCGAGACACTGCTGCAGTGGTTCTCAACATGAGGCATGACCTTGAACAGATTTTCACCAAAATTAAATCAGCCCCGGTATCTACCGTCACAAAAATTTAACACAAACTCAAAAACTGTGGATGCCAGAGTGCTAACAAAGAGACAGACAAACACATAGATCCAATTACATACTCCCTCCTTCAGGCGAGAGAATAAAAAACAAAAACTCGACTGTCACTCCCCCTCAGCCTCCTGGTAGATGCACATATAGCCTAAATTTGAAAATCGTAGCTGATCATCAGAAAAGTTGATTTTTCTGATTTTGACCTTGAGGACAAGGTCGCTAAAATTCGAACTCGTCCAACATTTTTACTCTTCTCGAGTTCTGGGTAGTGGTTGCACAGCTGGAGCCTATCCCAGCAGCACACCGGGTCAGGTCTCCAGTCCCCTGTAGGACTAAGTGAAGAACATACAACATGAATGTAGGTCTGTGTAAAGTTAGTTTGGGCTATAAAGAAGTAAACGCTGTTTGCATTTCTTTCTAAAACTTGTTAACATATCTAACCTTTAGTGCTTTTCGTAGATTCACTGTGATCTGTACATTTTAATGCACTTATAATAGCAGAAGATGGAGTTTGGACAAAATAATCCCTGTTAAAATAGTTCTGGTTTTTCAAAATAAAAGAAGATAGTTTTAAGAGGTCACCACAGTGATGAGTGTCACATGTTTTATTTGACAGGACGTCCTTCCTGACCCCAAAAGCATTTGTGTCACCTCCGCGGACCTTTTGTTTCTTTAATACGAACAATACCTTTGATTGGTTGGGTCCACCTGAGTCTGGGTCACGTCACCCATGACTAATAGTGAGTCGGACGCCCCAGATCTGGACCTCGAACTGGCTTCTTCTTTTATAACCCCGATGCTAATCCAAAAATCTGCAGAGAAACTAAAACAGAACGCTCATTCCTTTGATTTTATTCACTTATTTTAATCGACACATTAAAACAAATAGCGTTGTTAGATAAACATACATATCACAATTTTAATTACAAAACAATTTTGACAAAACTTGAAAAAATAAAACTGTTATATTTACATGCGACAGTCTGATGACAGGATAATTTTTGCTTTCACAAAGAAAGAAAAAAGTGAACTTCATGAATGAATAAACAAGGGCACACTGATGGAGTAATTATAATTTGTGGGTTTTGATAAAGTTGGTGGACTTTAGAATGCCTCTTGGCCTAAATATTTTCTCGTTATGCCGACAAGTCACAAATATTGAATCTCAATATTTAATATTTTTGACCTCATAAGATCTGGGGACAGTCGCATTTGGAAATCAAAGCCATACAGGTGATCAGAGCTACTACGAATGCTTTAAAAATAAAATAAAATCATCAGGTCATTAATATGACTTGGCTGCTAAGGCGTGTCACAATTCATTAAAGCACACAGCAACATGATGAACAAATGATGTCATACAAGCACAATTTCAATAACATTACAGTCGTATTCATAACAGGTTCACGAGTAAAAGCTTGTTTGTTAGAAAGAACTTCAATTACCAACAACAAAGCTGCCCTAAAAAAGCAAATTTAACATTCAAAAGAAAATTAATTAAAAACAAAAACAATAACTCAAACTTTTGTCTTCTCCCAAATAGTGTTTTTGTTTTTTGCTGTGCGCTGTGATTGTTACTGGGGCTGGAAGGCCTGCTTTTCACGGCTTGAACATAAACCTATTCAAGCATGCACACTGTGAGGAAACTGCACGTGAAGAAAGGAGGAAAAAAAAAAATTGCTAAAAAAAATGCCCTCCCACCCTCTAACAACATGTCTTAACACAATCATGTCAGCGACAGGAAAACTCAGTGAACACTGTGTCACCTTAAACTCGTCTTTTATAGCACAAATAAATTACAAAGATATACAACAAATCAAACACTGATTATACACAAAGGCAAAACATCAAAAATATCAAAAGCAAAAAACTAAATCACATCAATTATATTTCCATGCCATAGAAGAGCTATAATGCTGTGAGCTGAGCTGGAAGGAGAGGCCGTGTGAGGCTGTGTAAATAACGGTCTGCTGTATTCACAGCTCTCAGACCAGTTTGTTCCCGCCCACCTCGGGGTTTTCTCTGCTTTCTGTCGCGCTCATCTGCGACTTTAAAACTAAATGCAGGATGGCAAAGATCTACAAAAGCCCTTCAAAGTAAAAGCATCTCTGGTGGTCTTGGCTGAGCTGAGGTCACTGAGGTGAGGTGTAGGGATGTGCTGATACTTCCTGCCTGTCTGAAAGCTCCTACTGCAGACGCACATGCCACGGCGCACTGTTGAAATATTAATTGCTATTCTAATTATTGAGTTTACTCAACTAATCTACATCATTTAGGTTTTCCTTTCACTTCACAGGGTTCAAGTTTAAAGCGCAGCTGCCCGCTCATGGACAGTGATGCCATCAGTGGAGATTTCGCCTCGTTCCTCTGAGGTTTACCGACGCAAAGATCCCGCCGCGTGAAGGGCACGAGCTGTGTTAAGCATCAGGGTTAAATGTAAAAGGACAAAACAGACACACGTTGTTGCCTCCCAGTTGTCATTATTCTTTCGTTAAGCAAAGATTTGCATTTGCTTGATTTTCTTTATTCAACAAGCAGACATTACTTTTGTTCCTTTTTTTTTTGCTGCCAATCACCGGCAGCATTGCGAGTGTTGGAAAGAGGCAAAGAACTGGTGTGAGCCCTGAGGTAGCAGGCGGTTTTTAGCTGAGGAGATTTGGTGGGAAAGGCATTCACCTCTGACGTCACCCCCACCGAAGAAATAAAACTCACAGCAGCATAACGTGTATATATCCTATGTATAGA
Source organism: Astatotilapia calliptera (assembly GCF_964374335.1). Taxonomy (NCBI): domain Eukaryota; kingdom Metazoa; phylum Chordata; class Actinopteri; order Cichliformes; family Cichlidae; genus Astatotilapia; species Astatotilapia calliptera. Next base: position 19,813,254 of record NC_137435.1, read on the forward strand.
GATATATGTCTATATATGAATAAGAGATTATTGTTCCAAAGTAAAGAGAGATATTTTATATTTATGTTTCTGTTTCCGCTGGCTGCATACATGGACGTTTGAGGGGCTCAGTGCATTGTCACTCATCGCGAGCTACATTTTAGGATCGATTGAGCTGAAACGCCGTGTGACAATAAGGCGTTTGGTGTCTCACAAGGCCTCGATTTGTTTATATGAAGCACTGAAATATGGGAGAAAAACTGCAGCTGATTGGTAGATGGGTCTGAGGTGAGGCTGTTTGATTACACTTGGAGTACTTGTACCTGTAATGTAAGGGAGGTGCAGATCTCTCTGTCTTTACAGCTATGAGTATTTAAACGCTTGCAGTACAGACAGTACAGAACCTCAGCCACGGCGTGTTAATGTACAGTAACGTGTGCCCCTCTGAATCCTTCACCTTCCTCCCCCTCCTCTCTACATCTCCTTTTCTTTCTTGGCCTCCCGGGTGCTGCTCTTTAAGAAGTCGCTCCTGAGCAGGCGGCAGAAGAGGACGATGTTCATGGCCGTCATGATGGCCATGCCCACGCTGCCCAGCGTGTAGGCCAGGAGGGGCACCTTGTCCCTGTTGAGCACCAGCCACCGGGTCATCCAGGCCAGCGTGTTGATACGGAACACCACGTACGTGCCCAGGTTGATCATGCTGTTGACGCGGTACAGCGTGCTCGCGGCCATGTTGGCCATGCGCAGGATCTGCCTGATGTGGAGGAACACTGAGTTTATCTCCACCAGCAAGGCAACCACGGCGAAGCCCACGTAGCGGCACGACACCACAGCGAGGCCGAAGCAGGTGATCACCTACAGAAGAAGACAAGGAGAGAAAACGGCACAGAGGAACATTACAGCAGGTGAAAAAACAAAAACAGTATTATCCACTACTACTAGTTCTACCATAACTACCACTAGGATTATAAATATTACTCTCTTCTCGTCTGTGAGTGCATCACTTTTTCATTGTGATGCACTCACCAGCAGATTCATTAGATACTCATCTGCTCTTTAATGCAAACATCTAATCAGCAAATCACGCGGTAGCAACTTAATGCATTTAGACACAATCAAGTGAGGTTCAACGCGAGACTCAGAATGAGCACGAAAATGGGTCTCAGTGAGTTTGAATGTGGCATGGTTGCTGGTGTGAGACGGTCTGGTCTGACTGCTTCAGAAACTGCTGATCTGCTGGGAGTTTCCCACATGACCATCTCCCGGGCTGAAAAAGAGCAAATTCGCAGTGCAGTTCTCTGTGTGTGGTGTCGATCCCACAGGTCAGAGGAGAATGACAGGCTGTCCTGAGCTGATCGGAAGGCAACAGTAACCAGATATACACTTTTTATGCTGGTGTAATGCTGTGGAGAATATTTTTTGTTGTTGGTGCACTTCAAAAACTAGCCAGTGTTCACACATCACACCCATTTTTGCAGGAGATCCTTTAACCAGGGTCTCCTGACTCTCCCACATGTTGATATTAAAACCAGAGGCCATCGTGCTTTTGAGGTTGTGGCACCCTTATTTTGGAACAGCCTTCCTGATGACTCTGTTATTTGTTTTAAATGACTCCTGAAAACACATTTTTATAGGTTAGCTTTCCTTTAATCTTTTATTTGCATGTATGGAAGTGCCAGTGAGTGTAGAGAGCATATACATATCTTAAAAGCTTTTACGCTCGTCATCATTGAATAAGTTTACAAGATAATGTTTAACCAGACACTATGTGCTTAATGGAGTTTGATAACTGATATGATAAAAGAAAAAAAAAAATCATAGCACTGTAACTTAATCTAAAAACATGGCAGTGAGATTTGAAGCAGTCGCTTTCTCTTATCTTCTCAGCCTATCAGGAGGAGGCGGATGTGTGAACATCTGAACTTCTGCCCTGAAAACGCACCGCCACTTATGTCAGGATTTTACTTAACGACCACGTGAAGCTCCGCCACTCCCACACAGTGCTTATGAAAGTCTGTGATGTAACTGACACGGACGCGCCACAAGGTGGCAGCATCATCATTCAAACAACTCAAACCCTGGAGGAGTCATACTGCAAAAATTATGGGATGTTGTGAAAGAAAGAAAACAAAAAGCTGCTGTGCAACATTTTCCCAGCAGTCTCAGGTATAAAATCTGGATGACAGGAGAGCGTCTATACTCCGTTCGGCCAACTCTCCACAGGAGCCGCGCACATTCATCAGGCTTCATTCACACTCAGTCACTGCACCGCTTAAACTGGCTTGTTTATGCATTAGGAGTGGAAGCTGGAAATAAAGGTGGACTTAAGGAAAAGCAGAAAACAGCTGCTACAGGTCACGGGGTGCTGTGATGTGTGAAGTGACAAAATGACCCTTTCAAACAGGGCTGGCTCTGTTGGAGAAACATGTTGTGTTTCATGTGATGACTGTAATGTAGCAAAATGTCATGTGACGCGTTCCTGTAGATTAGGCAACAAGCCATGTGAGGGTCACACCATCCCCAGAGTTGCACATGTTACAATATAGCGGATCCATTAGTGCCAAGAGGTAAAGTTCGACGTCTTCTTCTTTGCTGGATGTGTTTCATTTCCTCCTAAACTCCTAAAAGCAAGTGCACACTGTGACCGCAGCACAGAGGAGTTACCTCACTAAATTTCATTTTAACTGTAAAAGACTATTTTTGAATTCCACCTCACTCACAACAAAACACACACTCAGAGCACAAATCACACCATTTACCTGCCTTTAGCTCATAATGACAGTAATAACTAGGAACTGCATTTGGCAACCAACCTATGCCTCATAATTTGAAAGGCATACAGCACCAAACATTCACACACAGGTGAGATCACACACCCAGCAGTGGCCCGGTCACCCTTCTCTGACATTCCTCTGTGGCAGCACAGGTGCTGACTCCAAACCCCTCAAAATAACAAGGTGACGTGTCATGTCATGACATTTTGTCACAGGTTGCCAACAACATATGAATGGATTAAGCAACTTAGTAATTAGTAACTTAGTAAGAACAAAAACCCTGTGTTACACTTAAGGACAGTGCGCTCCGTTTCCACCACTGAAAACCAAAAGGATGAATGAAAAGTCCAGACTGTTATCATTTAGACACACAACATGCACCAGAAAACACTCTCACGGGTACCAACAGAGGACCGGACACCTGCGAATCATCACACACACGCTCCAGTTAGCAAACCCACAATCTCACAGTGAATTCAAATCTAAGTGACAATTGTCAACTCAAAAACTGCAGCTTCTCTGGAGGCCACACGAGGTTGGTTACAAAAGCAAGTCAATCCCCATGCCCGACTTTAAAGGCTGCTACAAAAACCTGTTTGGCCTCCAAACAACTGAATGTGAGTGAAAGCCGTTGTTGCTTCCTTCACAAAACAGAGTTTCCATGAATAGCTACCACATCAAACTGAGAGCTCTGAATCAACTCCTCTGGTGCTTTGATGAGGGCACTCACTGCCTTCAGGTTAATTTACTACAGTAAGGACAGCACAGTGGAGGGTCTTTGACTGAAAAACACATCCAAGCTCTATCCCTGTTGCTAAGCGCATCAATAACCCTTAGTGCCCTTCTCTGTCATCTCCCAAGCACTCAAGAAGAAGAGCAGTCTGCTTAACCTGTGTAATCACCCACATATCCACACGCCCCCATAAGCAGCCAGACTACAGTTACAAAATCTAGCAGTGGTCTTTATAGAAGCTCATCTGAAGTCTAATCTGATGTGGGTGAATAAACCACGTCAGAACACGGGTCCTTATACAATCCGGTGATAAGGTGACACAGATGGATTTAGTCTTTGTTCATTGTGTCATAAAGGAAAAAAAACAACTACATTTACTACAACAACACCACCCGCCCCTCTCCATGGTTACTTAAAGAGAAAAATCACGTGTGTCCACTTTGGCAGTTCGCTCTTTTATTGGTGTTTGTTCATGTCCTTTCAGCCGTTAACCTAATCTTTATCTGAACGCTGATAGGAGAATGCCACGCAGGGCCAGAAAACATCTTCGGTAATACTTTTCAAGGCTGCTGAGAGTGTCGTTAAACGGTTAACGGTAATGGGTCGTTAAAAAAAGAAAAGAAAAAGAATGTAAGAAAAAAGGGATGTGCACAAAAGTCCTGCTAAAAAAAAAAAAAGATCTGAATTTATTTATTCCAATGATATAATGGAGTGTGAGCACAGTGCATGTGACGCAGGTGTGCAAACGCTCCACTTTCAGGAGTTTTAACATTGCTGTTTTGCAATAAACAGCTCTAAGAAAATCATTCTTATGGATTGGATTCCTCCAGCTCCCCTTGTGGCCGAGCAGCCACCAGATACCAGAAAGTAGCCAAAGCTGATCCTGGTGTCTCCCATCTGTTTGTCATTTCTAAGCAATGGTGGCCAACCCCGATTATCAGTTCTGTGGTCAGCACTCTGCACTTATAGAGGGACTCCCAGTAATCCCACTCCCCCCTACACCACCGGTCTCTGCGTCTGTTGTGATGGAATTAATTCAGGATTAACTGGATTTGCCACACTGAAGCACATCTTTCACACAGAGGAGCACAGGAACACCCACATATGACCCCCATCAGGTAACTGCACAACCCACAGCAAAATGGAATTTAAAAAACAAAACCCCATCATACCACATTTAGCTGTTAGAGTAAGATTTTTTTTTAAACACATTAACATGAAAATATACTGGTTGAAAAGCTTGTTTTATATATGGGAGTGGTTAAAAAGTTAAAGGAAGCTTATCTGAGGAAGATTTTGTGGCATGATTGAGTTTTTTATGTCAAGAATGAACTTTAAGTTTAATTCTTTGGAAAAACATGTTAATGCTTCATCTGCAGGAGATGATTGCAACATATAAAAGAAAAGAAAAAAAAATCTAAAAAGGCTTTAAATTTACCGTGGGGAGCCACTTCACTAAAATCACCAAGCTCAAACATAACCTTGAAAATTTTTAACTTGATTGAAAAATAGTCTCATACAACATGTCTATAATAAGTTAGTAATGAACCTATATTACACACACCTGTATGAAAACAAAGCAGCACGAGTGTTTGTTGCTGCATTCTTTTCCCTGTGGGCTCAATTAGACAGACAGGTGAGGGACCATCACCTCTGCCCTATTTCAGGGGGAAAACACTGGGCGCTGAGATAGTGAAGATGACAGAGGTTGTCACTAATCCCAAGTTTTCCCAAGCTTTAAAGGAAAGGGACCAACCCAAAAGTGGGGCAAAGTTCACGTGATAGATGTGCAAAGACTTATATTTGTGCTGAAAATCGGTCCGTGCAGGCTGAACTGACTAGAAGTACCAGAGCGGATAAACCTGATGAAAGAGGAAGTTATTTCTTCCTTTTTCAGAAATCTTCAATCAAACATTGTTGCAAAGAGAGGTAACACCTGTTAAAAAAAAAAAAGAAAAAAAAAAGGGACGAAAGTTAGTGAAAAGATTCCCGTGACAAACCAGTTCTTTCAGTACTTCGTACTCTGACTCAGTCGGAGAAGAATTTCAGGTTTCGGTGACGTGCCGTTTGCACAAACTGAACGCTGAATAATAACTAAAGAAGGCAGGGAGGTTATTAACAAGGGAGGTGCAACGCTGTGTTTGCAGTTTACGTGTGTGCACATGTGTGGGAGATATATCACAGACATGGGAGACTGAGGAGGTGCTTCATCAATCAAACAAACCCGTCTGAGTACAGCACAGTACAGCTGTGCAACACAGTGTGCCATATAATAATAATCCTGATAAACGGATGTAGGTGCATGTTTTATTATTGATTATTTACTGCTCTACACATATAATATATAAGCACATAAGATAGTCACAGCTCATAAAAAAAATCTGTTAATGGATAGGCCGAGTGTGTCTAAAGAAGAGGGCAGGAAATGCTTAGCTGATGGAGAGGAAACTACAAAGAAGCTCAATGCATAGGATGCTGGAAAGTTGTTAGTAGGTACAACAGCAGTGGAGCGATGGGGAGATGGGACCATAGCATGCTAACAATCATGTGCACAATCCAAAGTTTGAAGGTTCACGCAGGCCTGTCTACAAGAATGAGGCATGGGGCCCATAACTGTTATCATGAGACCTGTGTTAACTCTGCTCAGCTGACAGCAGCACAACATCTGGTGAGTAACTGCACAAATATTTGTTCGTGCATCTCCGTGATCAGTTTAAATTGTGTGTATGGCTTTCATTTGTAGCCGGGTATGTCTCATTTCAAATACAGGCTATGGAGCAGGGCTCAGTGATTGGTCAGTTTTGGTGAAGCTTGAGCTATTTTCACACGTGCACAGCAGCTCTATGGCGTCCCAGCCTTTTTGACTACTACTTATTTTCCCTTTGCTTCATAGCACAAAGTCTACTGTTCTTTGGATAGTATGCAAAGATAATAAGAGGTAATCCTGTAATAGGTAACTCCTGCACACATTACCCAGGTGGCACCCTTGCCTAAAAATCAGTAAATCACACACATTTCCAGGAGCGACAGCTGGGCTAAAGCAAGCGACCTCATCTTTGGACAACGTTTGGATTATCCCGACATCTCTGACGTTCCTGTGTGAAAACAGCTTTGGTCACTCGAGGTTTTCAGGCACTGGCTGTGCAGAGACAGGTAGTGGTTATTTCCAGTGGACTGCATGCCTCATCAATGACCTAACTTCTGTCCGCAGTGGCCAAGGATTTGAGAAGAGCGCTGATGATAGGATTTGCAGTTGTGCATGTTTTGGTCATCTTTAACCGTAAAATAAGACAGAAGAATCCTTAAAGTACCACAACACGGCTGTATCCATAATCCTCCATTAAAGACAGCGTAGGCTCAACAGACCGTTTTGTTAATAAAGAGAATATAAACCTTTTTGGATGCAAAGATAAACATAGCTTCCAGATCTGACCCACTGACACCTTTATCCTGTAACGCTGTAATCTTAATAACACACATGATAGAAAAGCTGGGACAATGTCTCACAAAGGATTCGTACTCGTATAAGATTTTTAGGGGATGCGCCTATAGTTTTAAGTTGTCTCGTTCTTGAGTTCTTGTGTTCACGCCGCCCACTGGACAGCCATCCGGTGGGTTACAGCAATACTCCAGCTGTCTTTCTTGGCTGTGGGGTAAAAAGACGATGAAGAGGAGCGTGCTTTAGGGTCAGTGCACCTTCAGTTTATCGTGACGGGTGTGCTACCTTACGAGCGTCCATCTGCGTTTCAAAACAACAGTGAAAATGCTCAAATGTGTCACACCTCAGCTGTTTGTCACCATCCTGCAATCTTTGTTATGTGCGTCACTACTGTGTTGCATTGTGTTATATTCATGTTCTTGTCCTGTTCACTGCTTGCAAAGTAAGATCATAAGATTTTAGTTGGTAAAATGCTTTAAAATCTTAACTAGCATGTTAGTTTGGAATATCAGATACAGACCATCACTGTGTTCACCTTAATGATAAATGATTGTTGCCTTTCTTAATGAGAGGTTGAGGCCAAAATTAGCTCTGAGGTTGGAAAGACATTTCTGCCACTCAAGAAACCCACAATTTGTCAAGTTAGAACTATAGTTAGCGCGTGCACTGGTGAAATCCCGATGACTACAGTAGGACAGGTGAGACTAACGACATGGAAATGAAATGGTTAACTGCATTTACTACAAAGGTTAAACATAAGGTTGTTCCTCCGCTGTGCTCTCACATGCTTTCACACCCACCCACACCCAATCACACGCAAGAACCTCTGGTGTTCCCACAGTAACTATCTTTTTTTTTTTTTTTTAATTATTATTAATTTTTTAAGCTTTCGTTTGAGGCTATGAGGTGTGGAACTAGTGGAGAACAAACACACAGTTGTTATGTGCCCCACCTCGCTTTTTCTGACGTGACCTGCAGCTTACCGACATCTACTCCTTCCTTTGTAAACCCACTGATAGATGAATGCCTCTACAAACAGCATTCCTGGTTGTTATGCCAACAAGAACAAGCGCCATTTCGCTTTTTCAAAGCCAGCCTCTTTGGGAAGCATGGCATGTGTGCTCTTTCCTGCTGTAGGCGGAAGCCACTGTAACAGAAAAGCCTCACTGACACTTAAGACTGATGCACCGTGATGGGCTTCACATTGTTCTGGCTGCTGTGCTCTCTATGGTTTTGTCTTAAAAACATTTTAAAATCCAAGAATCAATGATAATATTTTTCCCCCAACTTCTCAGGCACTACAGATGAATCGGTAACTAATTCTTGTAAGAGAAGCATGAGCAAATTTGCCAGTGTTTTTTGTTGTCACTTTACATTAGTAAGCACCAACTATGCAGGCACCCTATGCACCCTAGGTGTAGACTTCAAAGAAATATAACAGGAATGACTATTTGGCCGATGTGCTTCCAGCAATCTGTGACGTTGTCTGCAAGACAGTGTACAAAATAACAAAACTATGTGACCCGGACCCCAGCAGACTTGCAAGCACGTAAGGTATGATCGAGGCATGGAGCCGTACCAGCCTTTACACTCTGTCACTTAACAAGGTCTCCGTCGGATGTTGGGGAACAAGGACATTACCTCCATTTTAGTGACATGTCAGTGTAGGAGCTCAGAGAGTCACAGATTATACACAGGGGATGTTGCAGCAGTTTGAAAAAGCATTAGAAAAATGTCTCTCCACCTACACCAGCGCTGATGTGGAGGTTTTCGTCAGCTCTCCCACTGGTATAAATGGTGCAAAGCTGTGGGAATATCACCAATATGGCGTGCATGAAGGCATTCTTATCCCGAACTGTGAATTATGCAAAGTTACTCTAGTAAGCCCTAAGCAAAACATATGAAACAGGAAATGAGCAGTAAACAAGATAAACAGATAAAAACTAGCCACTATCTGGTGCTGGACCGGTAAAACGTGTGAGACCCGGTGGGATAAGATGCTACTGCAACAGGCATAACAAACAAAGTCAAATGCCTCTACAGCAGGCAAAAAGCTCTGTATAAACAAACAAATACAAAGTCCAAAGCATCTCTGTCATCCAAGACAAGAAGCTGCGGTCACTGAAATTGTTGTTTTATTTTCCTACTTTGTATTTGTTGCATCATGAGTATAAACTGTGCCTGTCTCAAAAACAACGGACAAGGAAGTTCTTCAGACATACCATGAGGGTGGAGAAAAAAGAAAAAACCTCAACAAAAACCAGATATTATACTACCAGTGTGGAGAATCTCATTGGTATGTAGCCATGTGAGTGGGTGGTACAAGCTGCGGAGAGTAGGTGGACGAGTGGGGACGGGGGAGATGTTTGGCAGTCACACAAGGATGGAGGGGTGGAGAACAAGGCAGAGTGTGTGATATATGATGTATGGCTCCAGAACAGAAATGTGTGGAGAACGAGCGCACATTTGCAGAAGCCCACTCAGGAAGTTAGAGGTTTTCTGCTCCATGTTGCTCATGGGAGCCTGAGGTTCATGTGGAGACCAGATGTCTGCCCTCCTGTCTGGATATACACACAATCTGGGGATTTGCGGGGTTCCCCCACCAAAGAAAAAAAAAATTGAGCAACATACACATGGATAAACCATATTTCATGGCCAAAATAAATATATGCCCACATTCCAGTCTCTGCCATCTCATTGGCCTACTTTACTCTCAGCGTGTTGTCTTTGTATTTCTCAGGCTGAAATACGACTACTAGCAAAGACAAAAACACGTCATATGCGCTTAAAAAACAGCTGATGTTAAACTTCCAGTGGCAGAGGAGGTAAAGGCTCAACAAATTTCTGCATGTGCAATCAGGAAATATTTAAGTTCTGCGGTGGAGTCAGGGTTCCTTAGAACGAATACTGGAAGGAGTAGCTGATAAAGCTACAAATGTGCAGGTTAATCAGGTTTCAGTGTCGAATGATGCAGAGGATATGCGGCAGGCAAGGCATTCCAGTAAACATGCGTCCCGACACCAGTAACAGCCAAATAAAATATGTTCAAGCCTCTAAATGTGGCATTCCCCACTGGGTATTTGAGACAGCTGAGCTCTCCTCCCACAAATATCTGTTTTCATTCCTGGTAAACTGACACAAGGTCCATTAATATCTGATGTTTGCACAACATGAAGCAAGAAGGACTGAGACTATCCCAGACTGAATTTGAAAACCTGGCTAAAAGGATTTTTGTGGAACACCGATAGAAATGAAATGGACACAGCAGAAGTTTTATCCAGGATTTGTCAACATCTAGAAGAACAAGAGCAACTATCTAGGTGTAGATTTGTCCAATTCTTTGGTTTATTTACTTCAACATAATCAGGACATTAGTCATTTTAACCAAAGATAAGGCTGATGCAGCTCTCTGACCTATATTTAGGAGTTTACTGAGTCAGTTTTACTCATGAAATCTATTGGAAAGGTGTGCTTTAAAGCAAAAGAACCCAACTGCACTTTGTTTACAGCACTATAATAACACAATAATAGTGTTGCAATAATTTAGAACTAGGTAACCATGTAAAACTATTTAATTACATATATCTTACTTTTACATATAAGCTAAAAGTAAGAAACAGCCTAGTATTAACAATGTTTTTAGCCAAGTAATGTATAGGGTTATCATAACAGATTAAACTGAATGTAAGAAACTAACAGTTTAATATATTTTCTGGTTATTACACAAAAGCTAATACAAATGTTTCCAGGTACTAAACTATGGCAGACATGTGCCCTAGTACTAATGACAACAACATAAAATATGTTAAAGCCAATAAACAAAGGACAATTTTTAGGATATAAGGTTGACTTAATTTCAGCATTACACATCGTCATCATTACATCATTATACTAAAAATATTTAGTTCCAAATAGTGCTCAGAAAGTACCTCTTTTGTTTGCGAGTCATTATATTACAATACTACTATTGCCAACTGGTTTTACCTCATAGGTATTGTTACATTAGAATCTACATTATTACCCCTAGTTAGTTTAACATTACCCAGCAGGGTTATTACTTGGTTTTACCTTGTAATTAAATGGTAAAAGCTATTACATAGTTATGTCTTAATCTAATTGTTTCCCCCCAAATTACTGAGTTGTTTTGAACCCGTTTTAGAAGTAATGTGACAGATGATTAATAGCTCCATATTTCACTGTATGTGTGATCTGGGCTTTTTATTGCAATATTGGAAATAACAGAGCAGCTGAGAAGTTAATGGCTTCCTCATTAACAATCCTATAATTCTGCATTTGTGTTTAAAACACCAACTTGAGCATTCGAAGTATTACATGGGACTAATGAGAGCATACATGATGAGGAGGAAAAATAGTAGAATCATCATCAGCAATACTATACTTAGATTTGGGTTTTTAAAGGGCTACAGCAGTCAGGAAGCAGTCAGTTAACCTGTGAAGCCCTGATCTGCTTCAGAGAAGTGTCTGCTATGGTACGGCTCACTGAAGATAACTCAATTTTGCCTAATGAGAGAGGGATGACAGACATTTATGAAAGAAAACATGCCGCAAAACATAAAATCCCCTGTGAAGGAGCTGTGAGTTTATCTGTGCTTCTACTGTGTATCATCATTAAAACCTCAAACGAGAACATTCAATATATACTGTTACTCACATGCTTTCAGGCTTCATGGAAAAAAAAAAAAAGTCTGTCCTACTGCGTCTGGCTGGCGTCCTTCTGCTTTTTAATTATGTGCTCACAGTTTCCGAGAGTCATGAATAAATATGGCTGAAACATACTCATCGTAGGGGTGGGTGTTTTCTTTAGGCGATCACTTTGGTACAGTTTAGCTCAAACAAAGGGAAAAAAATTGACATTATTTAACTATGCCCTACTCTAGAAAGCTCTGCACAATATTTTTATCACACATTAAATATACCATTGTAGGTACATATCTTTGACCTTTAGAAGAAGCCACCCGACTCCTGTCAGAGTGATCAGGCCTTCCTGTTTTGCAAAGGAAGCTTGAGTTTACGGCAGACAGGATCTCATCAGGCCCGAGTGAGTGTGGCAGGGCCCACATTTTTCTGAGACCGAAATAAGAAGCTGTATTCTGCATAGCAGTCAATAAGGAGGAGGGGGAAAAAAAACTTTCCATGGAGAGTTTGACTTATTATTTCTCCTGGACCGCGAGAACAGATCAGCAAAACTGCACTGAAGTTAGTGTGCACTTCACATTTACAAGACCTAGCAACAGGTGTGACCACAACTGACATTCAAAATGTATTTTTACACGCGTTTCCACCTGTAAAGTCAACAATATTTAGTCAGAGGGTTTGTTTTGAGCATTTTATTTTATGGCCTACATTAATCAGCAGTCAACATATAAGGATAAACTTTTTTAAACACATGTTCAAAACTTTTCTCTAAAGACACACCCTCCCATATTTTCCAATAACTTGTGGACAATATGGGAGGGTGTGTCTTCCAGTCACACAATTGCTCTACATGCAGCATGGCATATGCACATTTTAGTTTGCATGTGTCACTGCTCAGGCAAAGCCAGATTGTACACTAGGTCTGCAGCAATGGGGAGATGAAATGCAGGGGGAATATGAATCAGCTGGCTGCCCATATGAGCTGAAGATTAACTAGAGAGCAGCCTTCTGTTCTAGGACTGCATGGCCAGCTGGTCTTACTGGGTTCAGGTCTTAGCACACTGGGAAAACTCCTTGGACTTCAGGTGACTGGTATGTGAACACCTGACACAGTAACCTTCTGTATACCATATGCATTTGAAAGAAACAAGGAAAAGAGCAACAAAAGTAGAAAAGAAATGAGTCAAGATGATGTCAATATAGCGAAAGAGTTGAGGGAGGATTGCTTAACGCTGAAATGAAGCGGAGGACGTCACAGAAAAGGATGAATGGTACAATCGGGAAACGAAGGGTGTAAAGAGATTTAGTTTGCTGAGAAGCACAGAGAGCTGTGTGAATGGCCTCCCACGCTCTAATGACAATCCGAAGCCAGCTGGCCTGGCCAAAGCACCCATTCACTAAACCTCCAGGAAGTGAAAGAGGAAAAGACGAGACTTTCAGGAAAAAAGGGAAAACAAATATCTCCTCCCAGTTAGTCCTTTGTCACCTACAGACAAGTGATGCTGGAGCCGTTTCTCACAAATAATCCAAAACATTTGAGAATTTCTAGCAAAGCTCATTTCTAGCTCCATCTTGACACTGTTTTACTCCACAAGAGTATCTTTGCATAATAATCCATCTTTACCTTACACCTGCCCTCTCTATATGACAGCCTTCTTCCGATTGGCTGCCCTTCGGAAACAGCAGCTTTGAACTGCAGGTTGGTGAGGTGGTAAGGACAGTGATGTCTGAGTTGAATAAGAACTAAAAACCAATTTTGCCAAAGTTTTATTAGCAAAATAATGCTGGAAAATAATACTTTTAGTGTTACCCGGCACCTATAAAGCCAGACAAAGACGCACACTGAGAATCCCCAGAAAAATCAATCAATAGCAGCCCTCCATTCCAATATTTCCAATGTTTGTTATCTTAGTTGTATGCAGTGAAGTTCTCTTAAAACTATGTCCACAAACACATTTAGTGAACAGTTTCTGATACCTAAACACCAAATAATGTATTATTTTGCCCCAAATCCTGTTCCAGCAAAACTATTGGATATGAGCACAGCCATAAAGATGGTGTTGCTGGGAACTTTTCTTTTTTAATGCTGTGCAGACTGAGATTGACCAGTGGTTTCTTGTAAACCTTCCAAAGTTTAATTAACTGCAAATTTGCTAGATGCAAGTATTTCTCCAAGTGCAAGTGTTTGCATCATTACTAATAATTCAAAGAACACACATGGTTTGACATTGGCAAGTTAGAAGAAAAAGAGATTAATAAAGTCTTTTTTTTGCATGTTAATCTAGAGCTTTTGAAATTTTAGGAAACACACACACACACACACACACACAATTGCACTCTAGCCACTGAGTACAAACAGAATTGCTCCTGCCGGGTCAAGTGCTCAGTGACCACTTTGATAATGACAGTGTCCTTCCAGCAACCCACAAAGAAAATCTCAAATATTTGTTGTATTTTTTGCTTATGCACACTTTCTGTAATTGATCGGACATTCTGGTGCCATTTCAGGGAAAACTTTTGAATCCATCAACTCCTCTGAGCAGGCTTTTGTTGTGGCATCATGTAAAATAACTAATAATTCACAACTAAAGAAGTTTTCTTAAATTTAAAATGAGGGATTGGATTAACTACCGAAGATGGAGAAGAAAAGTTCGACTGAAACGTGAGGTGGAAAATACAATAACAACGCGAACACTACTGACCAGCCGTCAGCTACAGTATCAAGTGATGGGATTGGTTGAAACGGGGCCTTAACATGGCTGTCAAGCTGTGTGGCAGAACAAAGGAAGCGCACTAACAAAGGGGACCATATTTATCTTCATGTGCTCTCAGTGTCGCCTCACACCGGAGACTGTTTTTCCTTTGCTCAGCTTCACTCTCAAAAACCCACCAAAACCAGCATGCTGGCCTGGATGCATGTCGGGCGTTGTCCTAAAACAACACTTGATTCAGGCGGATTCATTGCTCTTTGGCGATTGGTTAAAGGAAAAACAAAAAACCCAAATCCTCACAGAAGAGTGGAGACAATACCAGATCGATGATGCATGTCAGATATCAGAGAAATGACGTGTATAAGGAATTTCCATATACTATCTTGGAATCATTTGCATTAAAAAAAAAAAACATAACGGATGAGCCAAAAACATTCCTGTATCTTTCTAGCGATAGCATTTATTTATAGCATTTCCGAAATACAAAGAGTTGTTTTTTTAACACATACTTTACATCTACAAATATGCAACTGGAAGATCAGCGTGATAATTTCCGGTGACCTGCTTTTTAAAGTCTGCAGAAAAATACTTCCACACAGTTTATTAACACCCAAACAGAGGCTTAAATTGTGACTGCTGCACAGTACAAATCTGCTCCAGCCCTGGCAGCAACCTGCACCTGATAAAAATTTCAACAAAGCTCTTGCCAGTAATACACTTACACTAACAAGAGAAAGAGCTTGGCAACAGAAAGCAATACACAACACCTGCATGGTCCTGGATGTAGGTCATGCAGTCAGAAGCGTGGAGAGAAAATAATCAGTGCTCCTTTCCCTCTTTAGAGCAAAGCCGGAGGAAGGGTCAGATCCTCTGACCTCCACTTCCCCTCAGGAAAATATGCCAGCATGCTAGGGGTCAACATGCCACTAAGATGCCCCGCTTTCACAGGAATGTGATAGAAACAAATGAGTGGTTGAACAGTGAGTGTGAGGGGGGAAGTCAGGAGGACTTCAAAGTTCACAAAAAAGCAGGTTGAAGTGAAGTGGAGGGAGGCTGTCGCACTGGTATGATCATCCCTTTAGTCCTCGCTCTATGTTACTTGACAAGAAAGACCGGTATTTTGTCTTTCTCGCAGGTGCACCAGTACTCTGAGCTGAGATCACTCTGGAAGAGGCCTCTCTTATAATGTGAAACAGCTTTAGCCAAGATACAGTGGGGCAAAAAAGTATTTAGTCAGCCACCGATTGTGCAAGTTCCCCCACTTAAAATGATGACAGAGGTCAGTAATTTGCACCAGAGGTACACTTCAACTGTGAGAGACAGAATGTGAAAAGAAATCCATGAATTCACATGATAGGATTTGTAAAGAATTTATTCGTAAATTAGGGTGGAAAATAAGTATTTGGTCACCTCAAACAAGGAAAATCTCTGGCTCTCACAGACCTGTAACGTCTTCTGTAAGAAGCTTTTCTGTCCCCCACTCGTTACCTGTATGAATGGCACCTGTTTGAACCCATCATCTGTATAAAAGACACCTGTCCACAGCCTCAAACAGTCAGACTCCAAACTCCGCCATGGCCAAGACCAAAGAGCTTTCGAAAGACACCAGGAAAAGTATTGTAGACCTGCACCAGACTGGGAAGAGTGAATCTACAATAGGCAAGCAGCTTGGTGTGAAAAAATCAACTGTGGGAGCAATCATCAGAAAATGGAAGACATACAAGACCACTGATAATCTCCCTCGATCTGGGGCTCCACGCAAGATCTCATCCCGTGGGGTCAAAATGATCATGAGAACGGTGAGCAAAGATCCCAGAACCACACGGGGGGACCTGGTGAATGACCTGCAGAGAGCTGGGACCAAAGTAACAAAGGTCACCATCAGTAACACACTACAACGGCAGGGAATCAAATCCCGCAGTGCCAGACGTGTTCCGCTGCTGAAGCCAGTGCATGTCCAGGCCCGTCTGAAGTTTGCCAGAGAGCACATGGATGATACAGCAGAGGATTGGGAGAATGTCATGTGGTCAGATGAAACCAAAGTAGAACTTTTTGGTATAAAGTCAACTCGTCGTGTTTGGAGGAAGAAGAATACTGAGTTGCATCCCAAGAACACCATACCTACTGTGAAGCATGGGGGTGGAAACATCATGCTATGGGGCTGTTTTTCTGCCAAGGGGACAGGGTGACTGATCCGTGTTAAGGACAGAATGAATGGGGCCATGTATCGTGAGATTTTGAGCCAAAACCTCCTTCCATCAGTGAGAACTTTGAAGATGAAACGAGGCTGGGTCTTCCAACATGACAATGATCCAAAACACACCGCCCGGGCAACAAAGGAGTGGCTCCGTAAGAAGCATTTGAAAGTCCTGGAGTGGCCTAGCCAGTCTCCAGACCTCAACCCCATAGAAAATCTGTGGCGGGAGTTGAAAGTCCGTGTTGCTCGGCAACAGCCCCAAAACATCACTGCTCTCGAGAAGATCTGCATGGAGGAATGGGCCAAAATACCAGCTACTGTGTGTGCAAACCTGGTAAAGACCTATAGTAAACGTTTGACCTCTGTTATTGCCAACAAAGGTTATGTTACAAAGTATTGAGTTGTTTTTTTGTTATTGACCAAATACTTATTTTCCACCCTGATTTACGAATAAATTCTTTACAAATCCTACCATGTGGATTCATGGATTTTTTTTTTTCACATTCTGTCTCTCACAGTTGAAGTGTACCTCTGGTGCAAATTACTGACCTCTGTCATCATTTTAAGTGGGGGAACTTGCACAATCGGTGGCTGACTAAATACTTTTTTGCCCCACTGTATGACATCATTTGTCTTTTATTTTTGAACACGTACCACGATGTGATGAAAGAGCAGCTCCCAGGACTGGCTCAGCTTCTGGCTCCTCAACATGTCAAAGAAGTCATAGATGAAGTAACCTGTGGACACAGAGAGCATTTCGTTAATCACTCGATCAATCAAGCCAAACGCACCAGATTCCTCTGACGACATCAGACTCGAGCTCATCCAAGCGTGTCTGCTTCCGTGACGGCAGCGAAGGCAACCAAGATGCCTCTTAGAGAGAGCCTATTCATATCCTCCACTGCTATGCGCCCCTGGCTGCTATTAGCCGTATCCATGGTGATGGCTTTTTAAAATGCTGAAAACATAATGAAGGCTTGAGGATGGGGACGGATGGGGTGCGAGGGGCATTCATCGAGGCTGGATTTAACTCCATTATGTTGGAAATTTGACACCAGGACCCTTCTGTCAAGCTTGGGTTCCACTCGCCATAAACAAATTAGAGCCCACCACAGATTAAATAATCCATGCAGACTGACATCAAGCTTTTAATTTACGCGTTGCTATTATCTGATCACCAGTGTAGTCTTTTAGACACCAGCTTTTTCAGCTTCAAAGGTTATTTTCAGTCAAAGTCATGACATGCCAACCGGAACACATGACTTGCTGTGTTTTCATAATGATTCATTCAGTATTGTCTGACACACAGGTGTGAAAAAGAGGAGTGACAAAAAAAAAAGAAGAACAAAAACAAAAAAGGAGGGTGTGTGTGTTTTTTTTTTAAATGATGGGCACATCTCCAGTGTAAAGCTGACACAGAACAATCACCAAAGCTCAGAGAGGCAGAGAAGATGAGTTTCTACTGGATTCTTCCAAATGAGCTTGATTGTCATGCTTACATTAGAGGAGGGGAATTGCTTACTTAAGCAGGGGCAGTCAAACGGTGTGATTTTAGGGCCGATACGTGACTTCAGTGACTTTGTTGAAAGACTTTCATAAGTACGAATCTGAAAACTGCTGTTCACAAACGCTGTCGATCTAATCTGACTGAGCTGGAGCTGTTTTGCAAAGAAGAATGGGCAAAGCTGGTAGAGACATACCCTAAAAGACTGGCAGCTGTAATTGCAGCAAAAGGTGGTTCTACAAAGGATTGACTCAGGGGGCTGAATATTTACGCACACCCCACTTTTCAGTTATTTGTTTGTAAAAAAAAATGTTTGGAATCATGTCTGATTTCCGTTCCACTTCTCACGTGTACACCACTTTGTATTGGTCTTTCACGTGGAATTCCAATAAAATTGATTCATGTTTGTGACTGTACTGTGACAAAATGTGGGAAAGTTCAAGGGGGCTGAATACTTTTGCAAGCCACTGTAAATCAGTACAAATGTTGCAGAAGGACCAGAGCTGTCCTGTAAGGAAACCCACCAACATTGAACACTTGAAGTTGTTATAGGCACGGGAATGAGCCGGAGTACTTGAACGGCAAGTATAAAAGATTGACGCAACAATTTCTCCATCTGAAACTCAAATTTTTGGTCATTCTCTCAAAATGCCAACTTACTGACTTCTGAGAAATTAACCCGACATTTGGAGTTATTAACTCAAAGTTACAACTTCGCTCTGTTTTGGGAAAATGTTTTGTTTTTTTTCCAGTGGCAGAAAAACACCTTCATAGATGGGTGAAGCCTTAAACCTACATCCTCTTAACTCCTAACGAGAGAGCTGCATACAGATTTGGGATCATACAGAGGTTTATGGGAAAACTCCACAATATCCTGACCTCTATAAACATTTTCCTGAGCAGTTTATGGGCTCAGGTCAGACCGAATAAAACATCAAGTCCATTTTATAACTTGTGCTCATTTTAAGTGTCTGAGCAGAGGATCATCCAGGCTCATTGGCTAATAACTCGCAAGTGGTTAGCCAGGGAGGATGCAGCACTTACAGTCAGTAAGACCCGCCCCTTATTAGTCATGGTTTCAAAACACCAACATGGCTAACAGAACTTCATGAATGGGTGAAGTCATAGAAGCTACGGCCATCTTTTATACTGTACTTACGCACATGTGCTCACAAACTTTCAAACAACAGGGAATAACAGCATTTTTTAAGTAAAAGTATACACAAAAAATCTCCCAATTTAAACTAGGTTTGACAGGCAGTTGGAAGGAGATGCACAACAGTACTTAAAAAGTAAAATAAAATATATATGGCATGAATCTTATTATGCTTATCACTGTATAATGAGAAAGCAGGATATTGTGTTAAATTTTTTATCTCAGAGACAGCTTTATGTACTGGACAAAAGTGGGGAACCACTGCTGTCATGTTACTGTGAGGTCTGCAGCGTGGTAACACAGCGAGGAACAGCGCACAAATCTGCTGCCCTAAAGTCTCTGAAAACCTGCTGAGGGCCCAGAATCACTCCACATTTCTGCCTTTCTGTGGTATCTGATGTGGACAGCTTGCACACATCAAGTGACTTTCTTTGCACAGTTGCCGTCTTGGTCAAGTCACATGACTGTAACAGGGGTTACACCCAGTGCTTGGGACCGATGATAATGGCCCTCATTGATCTTCAGATCCCAACACTGCTCCTCGTTTTCGTCCCCTCCAAAGCAGCGTTTCCTGAAGGAATGTCAAATATCCCGGGAATCCTCTGTTAGCCCTCGCTGGCCCGGCACAGATCCAATAAATGTGCAGAGTTAAGAGAGCTCACGTGCCAAAGGCTGCTCCAGAATACTCAAAGCATTAATGAGGAAAAAGTAAAAACAGAGCAAAGTTGCTATTTTAAGAAATCGGGGTAGCAAGAGCACCTTGGTTTGAAAGATCTTAATGAAATCAGGGAAAATCGAATTTTTGCAAGTTTCTAATCTGGTTTAGAGAGCTGATGGTAAAATTCAACGTAGCCCACTTGATACACAGTATGTGAACTTCAGCCGAGCTTAATTGATTCAGTCAAACGCAGTTTTAGGTTTAAACACATCCTGGTAGCTGCTACGATGATATTGATTAATTTAACGGTAAAAAAGAAAGCAGGTTAAACCTGTGGTTTAGCTTATTCACTATTTCAAGGCTCTAGGGTGTAAAAATGCTCATTTTAATGTCCACACCATTCTGATTTGGTCCGGTGTGATTCAGATTATCTGATAATATAAACTTTATTTATCTCAAAAACTGAGAAATATCTCAAGTTTACAAATTAACCTAAATAAAGTTGAAAGTATATGTGCAGCAGGTAAACAAACATTACAGAGGAATCCCTCACATGGGGGATAAAAGTGAGAAAAATAAAAATAAAAAGTAAATTTTTTATAAACTCAATAATTGCTGTTGAATATATTTACGAATATATTTTTTTCAGATAAAGTAAAGTGGACTTGCCCTTTTTGAGCAATCTTTGAGTCAAACCATGCACGTTCCACCATGTAAAAGTTGACTTTAAACCTTTTTAATCATTTGCTAACAGAACTGTAGCAATACAAACAATACTATTTGTTTCAGTCACATTTCCAGCATGGACTCTTTACCCTCCTCACCGGTTACCCAGTTCTCACCTATGACCCTCAAAATTCGTGTTTTTTTTGTTTTTTGTTTTTAAAAAAAAGGTGGCTCACGATCTAACAAATCTGTTAGATGACTCAGGTGAATTAACCAGCGTAACAAACAGCAGGGCCGCACAGTGGCTCATCAGCCAGTGTAGGTTTGAAGCTGTCCCAAAGACCTGCTTGTCGGGTTATCTGGTGATTCTGAAGTGGCTGCTGGAGTGGCGGTAAATGGTTATCTGCTTCTCAGTCTGTTAAGAAAAACGGTGACTGGGTGTGCCAGCGAGAGACACGTGTGCAGAGGGTAAAAGTAATAAATCAGCCATGGATGAAGGTTACATGTCTGAACCTATGGGTGATAGTGCTATATAAAAAAAAGGGGGTAAAAAGGTAAACCTGCACAGCTCGTGCAGCAGCTGCACCTGTTACTGGACCTCTGGGGCAACATGTAACATATGTGTGGCATTACAGTTATTTTGTTTGAAGCTCTGAAGAAGTTTGACTTACTCATAACCACAAGCATAAAAAAAAAAATCAGTAGTGGTTTAATTCTGTAGCAAAACAACAGCTGTTTCCTAAGATGGAGATATGGCCAAACTGGAAATTTTTAAAACTCAAGTGGTTCAAACTGATGTCTCCAGAGGTTGAACATGCACATTCTGACACTCCTACCCACATCTGCTGCACTAAGGGAACAATGAAATAAAAAAAATGCATATAAAGTACATAAAAGAACTGAATTAAATAGATAAAAATCAAGAAAACAAATATCTAAATAATAAAAAATGAAAATGTAACTAAAATATCAAATCATGATTAGTTTTATTTAAAAGAAATAAAGAACAGTAAGCTAAGCTCTGTTAAATCACTTTTTTTTTTCATTTGTTGAGATGAAATTCAGTTAAAAAGGGGCCCAATTGGTTAATCTAATATAGATAACTGCCAAGCTATGGCTCGGATTTGCCCGTTAAAATAAAAGGTTTTACATAAACGACGTAAGCCCTTTAGTCTGGAGCTACTTTGGCGCCATCCAGGAATTAGATTTCACACTTCCCCTCAGGATGGTTGCACTCAGTAAAACCGTACACATAGCGTCACAACTACGAGATAACTAAGTAGGAGACTACTCACCGATTGAGAAAGACACCAAGGCGTGAGAAAACACGGAATGAGTCTCTATGAGATCCTCGGCCATCTGCGGGTGCAGGAAAAAGCTGGAAAAACGGATTGACAGCGGTTCAGATAAAGCTTTTCCAAATGCCTGGGTCAGTAAGTGCGCTTCTTTTAACACATGGGGTCATAGGGATAAGCAGAATAAACCATAAGCTATGTAAACAGTGACTAAAGAAGTCAAACAGCATTAAAAATAAAATCAAATACAGCCGTGTTTAAAACCACATTATGGACCCATCCCTGCGCATCCATCTATGCGCACAACCAAACCAAAACCCAACATTTTCCTTTCCTCCAAGCAGATCTACACTGAATTAAAAACTTCTTAACGTCTTACCAAAGCACTGCCCACGTCGCGGTGATCATACTGTGCACACACGACGTGGAGATGTTTCTCCATTTCCAAACGTTCCTGCAGGCAGACTCGGGTGCGGGGAGTTTTCCGACCCCGCTGTTCACGAACTTGAAAAATCCCACAGAACCCCCGATCGTCAAAATCACTGACCCCAACTCCATCGCGAAAAGGTTTGGTCCACGAGGTGAAGACTTCAAAAGCCACAAGTGCCTCCCCCCTTAGTCTCCACAAAGTGAGCACTGATATATATAGACGCGACGGTGGTGGTTGTGGCTGTGCTGCTGGCGACCGTGGCCCAGACAAACACACGACAGCGGGCTTACTTGTTTGCGACGACCCAGACAGTCACGTTAACACACTGGAGAGCCCCCGATCAGCTCAGGTCACCAGGCGCTCCGTTAGGGTCGTGAAACGCACGGCTTGGCGCTTATTGTCCACAGAGAGAAGGCGTGGACGCGTCTGGTGAATGATTTCCCGCTGACATGCACTGAACGTGGAGTGATTTCTCTCTTTTTTCTTTCTTCTCCCTCTGCCTATAATAATCCCGTAAAGAACAGGTCCGCGATCACAGGAAGAACCGGTAGGTGTGAATGGAAGCTATCGGAGTGATGCCCTGTTTCCAGTTGTGAAACCACCCTGTTGTAAAACCTCATCCGTGCTTGTGTAACTTTTTGACATCAACACACCAAACAGCAGCTTCTCCCCGCCCTACTATGAAGGGGCGCGGCCAAGCGCGTTTTCACGTGTTGTGTTGAGTTCACGTGCTGTCCGAAAAGCCTCACATAACTTCTCTCGTAACATTTACGGGGTTCATAACGACTATAAACATTATAGGTATGTGTACTTTAGACTTTGCTGCTCTGAGAGGCTCTGCGGGACAGTGTTTCAGTGAATACAACACTGCCTATTTTACGCACTGTTATACTCTCATTTACAATTTATAACTTTATAAAAATAAAGAAATATCTTCTTTATTTGGCTGTTTCCTTTGATGGTTGCCACAGTCAATCATTTGCCTCCATCCTACCCTATCATCATGCACGTTCTCCTTCACTACATCCATGAACTTGCTCCTGTCCATTTTTGACATCCTTTGGTCCACCATTCCTCCAATGCGCATGTCCAACCCATCTCAGTCTTGGGTCTCTACCTTTGTCTCCAAACTGCTCCACCTGAGCTGTCCCTCTGGAGTAATCATTTCTCATCATGTCCATCCTCTTCAATCTTAACACCTTCATCTTGGCCTCTGGTCTTTATCTTCAAACTGTGCATCAGAGCAGGCTTCACTATTGTCTTGGAAACCTTTCCATTCACTCCTGATGTTATCTTTCTGTAACAAATCACCCATGACACTTGTCTCCACCCACTCCACCCTGCCTGATCTATCTTCTCACTTCTCTTGTGCACTCTCTGTTGCTTCGGATGGTTGACTCCAGGTATTTAAACTACCTGTACTCCCTGCAGCTTCACTGCTACACCTGTCCGCATCACACGGATGTATTCTGTCCTCCTTCCACTGACTTTTCCCCCACTCCTCTCCACAGCATGCCTCCACCTTTCCAGACTCTCTTCCAAGCTGATCCTTGATGTAATCCCACCCCCACTTTTAACGCATCGGTCACTCCGACCACACACCTCCCCACTGCCTCACTGCCCTGCACCACCCTCACATACTTCTCTGCCGCTCCAAACCTCCTCATGCAGTCCCACAGCTCCTACCTTGGCACCCTGTCACATGCCCTCTCATATCAACAAAGGCAAAGTGAAGCTCCTTCCGACCTTCTCTACCAACTGTTAAAGACAGCAGTTGAATGTGCAAACAGATATTAATTGCTGGACCATCATGTGCAGTTTTTATAACAGCTTGTTATTGTTGCTTTATTCAAAGAACAACAAAAACAAACAAACAAACAAACAAACAAACAAACAAACAAATCCTCCAGAATTCACTCGAACCTCCCATAAACAAAGTTGTAAATTACAAACAGCCTTTAAAGCATCACCGCCTCTAACGCAAATCATTGGCTCAGAAACCACCGCGGATTCATGGGAGTAGTAGTTTATTTGTATATGTGACTACAGATCATATAAGGGAAAGCGTGGTGCTTTGATTCTGACATATTTATGATATATGAGTGCAAAATAAATAATAGTGGTATGATCCACTCTTTTCTGAATTTACATGGAAGCCAAATTAATGTTTTGTTTCCCACTCATGTTTTTTTCCCCTGTGGTAGAGACCAAACGAGCGCCGCTTTCATTCACGTCCGGACCTGAACATGCACACAATGATTGCTGTGATCTTTAATGACACAGCGACATCACGCGGCTAAAAGCAAAAACGCACACAACCATAAAGCGTACTGAGCTACAAAGAAGAGCAAAATGATTTGTAGGATGAGTGTTTTATTCCAGTATAACAACCAAAGACTAATGCAGCATAGATTAAAAAACAATACACTTTGGGTTAAAGTAAGATTCAATAAGCTTCTCAGCTGTATAAGAGGTGAATGAGCTCTACCACCTCCTCCATATGGGGTAGCTCAAAAGTGGGACGGCCAATATCAGAAGGTTCTGATTGATAATCAATCTCTGTCTCCCCAGTCCTTGTGTCAAAGTGTCTTTGGGCAGCCAAAGTTATTGCATAAATTCAAGTTGACAGTGTGTGTGTGTGTGTGTGTGTGTGTGTGTGTGTGTGTGTGTGTGTGTGAGAATGTTATATAAATACCATTCCCAGATCAGGGCATTAATATACCCACTTCCATATTCTAAGGGCCAGCTGGAGGGCCAGCTCTGTTCTAGGATGCCCTCTGGTCCCAGTGGAGGTGGTGGGTGAAAGGAGAACGGTGGCTGAGCTGTCATCCTTGTTGGACAACATCTCCCACCCCATGTAGGAGACTCTGACAGCACTGAACAGCTCCTTCAGTGTCAGGCTGCGGCCTGTGGAATGGAGAGATTTCGCAGGTCTTTCCTCCCCACTGTTGTCAGACTCTACAACACACACACACACACACACACACACACACACACACACACACACACACACACACACACACACACACACACACACACACACACACACACACACACACACACACACTCTTGCCCTTTCTCCTTGATGTGTAATTTCCCGATATAACAAAGTATTTTATTCTATTTGTATAGTACTTATTCTATTGTATATAGCATTCTTTCTATTTTGTATAGTATGTTATTCTCTTTAACTTATTCTATTCTATTGTTTTTATGCTTTTCTCTTATTTCGCTTAATTTTTTACTGCTCTTATACTTTCTGCTGTGACCAAAAATTTCCCACGTGTGGGACTAATAAAGGTTTATCTTGTCTTATCTACTTTACTTACTATTTAAATAAAAGTTCTTTGAATGCACAAAATACACTTGAATATTTTTGGCCAATATATCTTATTGCATATAATTTCCCCCCATTTAGATCATAATATATTACCATTGGTAAGGTGACTAACACCGACTGGTTTAACCTATTTCGTGTATGTTTGGTCAGAGATTATAAGAGACTGGCTGACAAATGCACCTCACATTCAGGTTACGGCATGTTTATGTTAAAACTATAGACACAAGGGAGATGTTTCTCAGAATTGTGGTTATGGCTCATGGGGTTATAGCAGTGTGTGTCTGTTTCCCAACACAGGAAAGGACCTCTTTGTTTAAAATCCAAACATACAGCCAAAGATAGACTATAAGGGCCACATTTTTTTCACTAAAGCAAAATCCTTCTGAACGTGTTTCTGTGCTATGATACTTTATACTTCTACTACTGTCATGGTCCATGGGAGTGTCTGGGGTTTTTCCACCTGTGGTTGCCAGTCTCCTGTCCATCCCTTTGGGGTGGAGCTTCCTGCGTCTCTCCTGGGCCTTTACAAGTAATCAGCAGGAGGGTTTCTTAAAACAGGGCAACCTGCCACTCCTCACCAGTTCGTTGTGCACTCTTCGGTGGTAACTAGGCAGCTCTTTTTGGAAATTGTTTTACCTGTTTTCCTCGTGTAATGTTGTCTTCCCTGTGTACAGAGGGTGTGGCTTCCTGTGATTGGTCTCACCTGGAGTTGACTTCTCACTCCTCCGTTCTGTAAACATCTGACTCTCCTCCTTGCCTGCTTGGCTGCCCCCGGCCTGACCTGCACCCCTCTCTCGTTCCTACGTTTATCGCTGCAGTCTCCCCCGCCCTATAGTTCCCATCGTGATTGTTCCCGTTGCCATCCCTACCCAGATCCTCACTTCCCTGTAGCCTTCACGGTTCAATAAAGACTCTTGTAAAAAGTTCCCTGGTGTGTTGTGTCGGGATTTGGGTCCATTCCTTGTGCGAACCTTTGGTTCATGGCAACTATACTTTATTTTGGATGCAAATACTGTGTACTCCATGTCATTTATGTTAAAAGGTTCATTTGATTATTATTCATTATTCATGCATCCGAACAGTATTTAGTAACAGAATGGTGGTGTCTTTTCCCCCCGCCTTTCAGCTCTGGCTGTACACTATGCACACTACACTATACATCTATTAATATTACTAATGATAATAAATAAATAAACACTAAAGTAAAAACCTTTTCCCACATAAAAAAATAAATTGGCTAACAAGAGTAGACTATAGAGAGTTTATAGAGCTCGTCTTGGCTAAGTAAATGTTTTTGGCACAACAGTGGATTCATATCATGACAGGGCAGGTTTTCATGTCTTCATATAAGTTGATGGTTTTGCCACAGTAAAGTACATGTCACTGCTCAATCTTGCTGAGTCATGTAACAGGACAAATAAACGGTGCACCATTAAAGGCTTTCAACTGTCTTACAGATTTATTGTCAAAATGTTATCTTTTAGCGCCTCTTTATTTGGCCTGAGAAATGAGCTTAACCATTTCTTCTCCCCACAGTAATTCTTAATTCCAAAAAGAACCTTCACACCTAAAATCCCAGGACCAGACCTGTTCCACCTATTCAAGTCCTACTTACTCATTTTTCAAACTTCACTGAGAGTTTTTACTGAGAACAAGAGGTGTAAATACACATCTTAATACTGCAAAAAAAACCATGGAAAGCTCAAAAACGAAAGTCCAAAAGCTGCTACAGGTGTTTTATATTTAATAAGTTTTCTGTGGGTGTGTGCAGCTTCCCTCACTAGTGATTTGCGATACCACTGATTTCCTTTCCGATCCGATACCGAGTAAAATTCACGGTAGTATCGACGATACTGATCCAATACCGATACTCTGTACAAAAACTTAATGTTTCATTGTATTTCATAATACAATATATAATTGTATTATGGTAAATGGCCTCTATTTGTATAGCGCTTTACTAGTCCCTAAGGACCCCAAAGTGCTTTACAATACATTCAGTCATCCACACATTCACACATAGGTGATGGCAAGCTACATTGTAGCCACAGCTGCCCTGGGGCGCACTGACAGAGGCGAGGTTGCCGGACACTGACCACCACCAGTAGGCAACAGGTAAAGTGTCTTGCCCAAGGCCACAATGGCTGAGACTGTCCGAGCCGGGGATCTGACCGGCAACCTTCCGATTACAAGACGAACTGCCAACTCTTGAGCCACGATCGCTGTATTATGTACATATTATCTAATTGTAGTTCCTTCCAATTTAGATGATCCGAATGATATAGTTTCTTTCCACGGTGTTCCTGTTAATGAAAAACTACAAATTTACCCCAAAGTACTAAAATATCGATATTTTAATATGAGAATCGATTCTAGAACATAAATTACTGGCATCAGAAGAATCGATATTTCAGTATCGATCCGCACACCACTATCCCTCACAGTTGTACTGACGTGTGGGAAGTGGAAGAGGAGGACAGTAGCATTGAATTTCTCGAAACCTGTCACCCCACCTCGAACACATATGATAGGCTGCTTTTGTCTTTGCAAACAACAGGCACCATTAGAGTGTCCAGCTTCAGAGGGCTAGGAAATAAATGAGTCTGTTTTTTGCTAAATCATCATTGCTGTCGTCTCTGTCCTACCCTTTTCTGATTACATCACAGGAACATTTAGTTTTTGTTGTTTTATTTCCCACAGAGTAGGACTCTAAGTTAGGAGAGAAAGATGCCTTTACAACAACAGCGGTTAGTTTCGAGCTTAGTTTAGTTTAGAAGTCACATGAATCATCAGGCATAAACCACGCTTCTTTTATAAATTTCACAATCAACAGAGATAAGAGAGAAAAGCATCCAGAGGCAAAGCGTCACCGCCTTGGATCCTGATTGTGCATTGCCTGTTATGTTGAGAAGATGAGGGTGAGAAGCTTTAAGGTTTTCATGCATTTATTCAACAGTCTGCACAGGAATATTCATTCTTTCTATTGGACCGAGGTGAGAAACAACCCATACTTATGTCAAGCAGCATCATGATCCAATAAAAGAATGATTCACATAAATCCATGAGTATGGGTTATAGGTAACAGTTTTCAGGGGTTTCACTATCACGCACGCTATGATATGGTACTACATTATTGAAGGTCACATTGCCTCATGATTGGTAATTTGGTGATGGGAATGGTCATTTGAGGGCTTTTAATGATATGTTTGAACTGTTCTCTTTCTAGAGTGGAATGATTGTCCAGTGTACATATTCAATGATTTTGACAAACAGACAATTAAAAAGATAAGACACACTAGCAAAAGATAAGAAGAGAACATGAGCAGATTTCAGTCTCATGTTTTAACTGTATTTTTTCACAGCAAGGCTAATGACATTTGAATGATTGTTTCTTGAGCTCTGATAACCTTGTGTATTGTTGTTAATGAACTCTTCTTCCTTTGGCAGCTTCCTTTAGGGGTTGTATGGCTCCATCCCACCATATCCACACCATCCTTTGTGATCATTTTCATGTGCTAAGAGCTTTGTGTTCATCCATTCAAACCATCCAGCCTCATCTCTCTTAACTTTGTTTCCAAATTCACTCCACCTGAACTGCTCCTCTGATACATTCATTTCTCCTTTCTTATTCTAATCATAAAATATTACAGAGCATTAACATAAATTCCTCAAAACCCCCTAAAACATTGAACAGAAAACTAAAAACCAAGGGTCCAAGACTCAGGGAGCAATTCTTTGCCTCCCTCTCTTCTCTCGTTTTCTGTTAATAATGACACGCCTGAAGTATCATTTGACCTCTAAACGAAGCTGATTATCCACAACAAGTGTGTTCTTAACCACTGTTGTTGTAAAAGCATCTATCTGTTCTGACTGTGAGTCCTACCATGGAGAAAAAAAACCCTATATGTTCCTTATAAAGTGGTCAAAAAGGGTAGGACAGAGACTTCAGCAATGGTGATTTAGCAAAAACCTACTTGTAACTGTCATTGTCATGATGACCCTGAAACCCGACACTCCTAGCACTGCTTATTGTTTGCAAAGACAAAAGCAACCCATTGTATGTGCGAGAGGTGAGGTGATAGGTTTGGACAAATTCAACGCTAGTGTCCTCCTCCTCTCACATGCCTGTACACCTGTGAGGAAAACTTCACGGGCAAGTACGCACACTTTTTCATTTTGTTTGATTTATTTTTTTGCTTTAAATTCAGTTTCAGTTAGTTTCCAGATGCGATTCTCTTATTTCACTTTTGTTTTTAATAGTCTGAAACTGTTTGGTATTATTTTAGTTTTTATTGGTCTTAATCTTTTTAATTATTATTATATGGAGGGAGTAAGTCAGTGGCAATATTTAGGAAAATGTGTACAGGTGTTATAATAAAAAAGCAGTAAACTCCCAGTGGTGTGGACACCCAGAATCTCAAAAAAGTTCTGATAACATTTTTTTTTTTTTTACCAAACTAACATAAACTATATTATAGCTCATTGTTATTTATAGCTAATCTTAGAAAGACTGTTCAGTACAGAAATTAAGCCCAACAATCATGTTTTACAGTCCTGTGGTCTCAGCCTCAGATACTTACCAAATCAAAGCTCATATGAAAACAAACAAATGAACGAAAGATTTCTCCTTCATTTCTGTCAAACGAAGCTGTATGAAACATTTCCAGCGGTTGGTGTCATGGTTGCTAGGCAACCTGGGCAGCATGATGGAGGCCAGACTGTCCCATTTCACAAGCCTCAAACTTCTGGCCTTAGCTTTCTTTGAGTACGCGGCCCTTGTGGACCGTTAAGGCTGCGTACTTTAAGGCTGCAGACCCTGAATTGGGATACAGCCATATAATACTGATGACCAGTGGCGGTTTGGCGCGCACACACACACGCGCGCATACATAAAACATATTAAGGATTGTACATTAACATAAAACTGTTGTCGGAACTAATTAATATTAAAATCTGTAACATAATGTATTGTTTGGAGTTTTGTCTGTTACTGTTACTATTTTTACCATTTCTTTTTGGAGCAACTGTAATCCACATTATTTCCTTAGGGATTAATAAAGTATTCTGATTCTGATTGTTTCAGGTTACATGACCTGCCATTATCCAATGACACATCTGCTTACCTGTATCTTTTGCTCGTTTCTCCTCCTCTTCTTTTCTATTTTTTTCTAAAACTAAGCACCTGATGGCTTTGAACTTTTCTTGTCCACCTTCCATTGGTTTTAATTTTGCACTCCAGTATGAAGATCCCCCATATCGAGGATTGCCACAACATAACCTAATAGACCTACACCTTAGTTCACAGATTCACTTTGTTTAAGGTGTATTTCTGGGATTTCGCACAACCCAGGATTCAAATCATGAATACATAATAGGCTTGGATTTCAAACATTATGAATGAAATGTGCTCTATTTGGAAGCAGCCGGCCTCCCTCCCGTTTCGACGGGTTGTGTGTGAGACTTTAAATCATCAAACTGTAAATTATAAATTTTAAATTGTTATTGATCCCTTTACCCCGAGTCCTAAAGTGTATATTTATTTTCTTACTCTTCTTATATTTATTGTTTGTTTACTTGCACTGCTGTAACTGGAGCCTCGTCGTGTCGTCTCTCTATATACTGGACTGTATGTAGTGGAGATGACAATAAAGTTTACTTCAGCAGCAAGCAGGCGCACAGAGGACTCTCGCGCTCACTTTTTGCATATAGAATTTATAGAAAAAACATCGGTGCAAATTATAAGTCTGTATTATAATGTCTGGTGTTTTCGTGTTTGTTGTTTTGTTCTTATTTTGTTTTATTTTGCGAGTTGGTTATTAGATGCCGGCGTTTTAGGCTAATAGTTAGGCTAACAGACTTACCTCTCATCTTTTCTTTCCTCACAAAACCGATAGATCCTCCACTTCTTTTAAGTGTCACCCAGCGCAATTCTTAGCATATTTTGGTTCCTGCAAATGGTCTGTCGGGTTATTGTCTCCCCAGGAACACTTCCCTTGTGCTTTTGGGAATCTGTTCTTTCCTATTTCTGTTTTCGTTTTTCCTATTTGTGTTTTGTTTTTCCTATTTCCATTGTGTTTTGTGCCTTTGCAGTGTTTTTCTTATCGCTGGTGTTTTCTTAAGTTGCAGTCTGTTTGGCCTCTCAGGGCCACCGTATCATCATCATCATCAACTCTCACCACATGACAGCTGTGATTGAACTAAAACTGGGTTATGACTTTTACGTTTAAGGAATAGAAACTAATTTTCAAACCTTTATGCTTTGCCTCTTTCCATGTAGCTAATAATAGGGCACATGGCTGTACACAAGCCTGAAAACCATGCACAGAATCAGAATCAGAAACTTTATTGTCATTGTCACAGCATGCTGCAGATCATTTATGATTAAATGCCCTCCCTCCCCCCACCCTGGTGTGCCACCCCACTGACGACAGCCCAGTAACGCCCCTGCTCCTTGCTATTCTACCGAGTAAAACCTGCAAAAGCGGTTCTGCAGGTATCTATCCTCTGGTACACAGGTGTTCGTACTGATCCTTCGTTAGTCAGCGCTAATCTTTTTTTTTCATGGCGTAACTGTACGGTCTGTTCCTCCCGTATACGGACTGTATACGCTATACGTGCTGTGCAGCCCATTGTCAATCCCTTTATTGTTCCTCCTCGGTTACGGTTGGCTGAGGGAGGAGCTCGCGGGACCGGCTGGCTGTCACGCGGGGGGTGTTTATCTGACAGTCTGGCATTCTCCTCCGTGCTGCTCAGCTGCAAGGAAACAAGTGAGTGCAGCCTCAGGGGGCTCGCTGTTTGTCTCTTTAAACCAGCTAGCTGTATTTTTATTGTATACGTGGAAATAATGCGTAGTTTCTGCACGCGGAGATTTCGATATCGCTGTAAGCTAGATGTAAATCACAGTCTATAGCGGGGGTGTCAAACATAGGGCACGGGGGCCAAAATCTAACGGCAAAGACTCCGATGTCATACCAAAAAGTGATTTTTGCTATTTACATGTTTGTTATTTGTTTTGTTTTTTCGTTGTTTAAATATTGTTTATACAGCTAAACAGGTATTGTGATATATGAAATAAAGAGGTGGCCAGTTTTTGCAAGCATCATTATGACTCTGCTTTATTGTCCCCACTCCGTGTTTGACATTGTTATCAGCCCAGTCCATTTTATTTCTTAAAATATCTCTACAGAACTTTTATGTTTTGCCGCCAGCTTGTCCAAGTCTCTCTTGAGACTGTTTACCTGGATAAATAAAGATGTATAAAAGTCACAACAGGCAACAACTGATTGCAGCTTCTGAATTTTTGATCTCATTGTGTCTTGACAATGATTTATGTTTAACAGATTATCAACAAATCGTATACAAAAGTTTTTTTGTATAAGTTTTACAGCTTTTCCTGCTGATAAAGACTGTTCCCCCTTGGCTGTTCATTATGGCGCCATTAATAAAAATAATACTAATAATAATTATAATGACAAATAATAAGTTAATAAGTGCTAGTTAAACAATTAAATGACAGCAAAATTCCTGTTTTTTTCTCTCTCTCTACAGCAGGATTTCATTGTCATGTAGAAAACCTGAGATGTACTGTTGGAATTGCACTTCTTTTCCTCAATTTATTTCAGGAATTAAACAGGTAGTTAAACTTTGTTACACTAAAAAAAAAAAAGGGCGATAAACCCTTAATTCTGATTTATACAGGCTGATAGACTACTTCAGTCATTTTGGCTGTAAAACTAAAAAAAAAAAAATCACTGAGGAGTTACTATAATGTGAAGTGCACATGGTAAAATCTATGCAGCGCTGATTTCACCATGTGCTGATCAGGCAGCAGTGCCTTGCGACTGTCTTGTGTTACAATGACACACCGAATGTCCCCGTAAAGCTCGTCTTTTTTCTGAAATGGTTTGAATTTTGTCTGTAGCATGAAGGGTAATAAGGTTAAAGAGAGCATGTAAAGAAAAGGTTAAGATGTGGGCCATGATGTAAAATTAGTTTGACATCATTGACCTATTGTGTGTGTGAATGTGTGTGTGAATGGGTGGATGACTGGATATGTAAAGCGCTTTGGGGTCCTTAGGGACTAGTAAAGCGCTATATAAATACAGGCCATTTACCATTTACCATTTATTGGTCTTAGT
This sequence comes from Astatotilapia calliptera, assembly GCF_964374335.1. Taxonomy (NCBI): domain Eukaryota; kingdom Metazoa; phylum Chordata; class Actinopteri; order Cichliformes; family Cichlidae; genus Astatotilapia; species Astatotilapia calliptera. The sequence goes on from NC_137435.1 coordinate 19,846,930, forward strand.
GTTAGCCTAAAGTTTTGGCCTTCTTATATATAAATAATGATGCTTGTTTACTTCATTTGAACCCTTGTTATACTAATAGGCTGCTGTACAGCTCAGTCTGTATATGATCTTCATCGATTCTGCAGAACGAGGCAGAAAGTGTTTTCTGTACCCAACATATTTTTTTTTCTGCATTTGCTCTCTTACCTTCTGTTAATTAGAAACATAGGTGAGCTGTGATTAATGTTTAATATTTAATTACCAAGAAGCGTTTCAGTTGAAATGTAGAAGTATTTGCAATGAAAATGTTTCACAGCAGCTAAATCCATTCATGTGTGGTTATTCTGGCCATATCCTGCATGTTGTCTGTTTTCTACTAAGCTGGTTTGTAGCTGACTTTGGTCTAGACACGCATTATCATAAATCTTGGCAGTCTGCGGGCCCACCCAGTCATTCTAACAGCAAACATGTTTACTTAGGGTGGTTAACGTATTGCAGGATGAATCAGTGCCAAGAAACCGGTCAAACGGAGACCCAGGAGGAGGTGACGGAACTGGTGTGTCAGGAGGCTGATCTCAAAGATGGACAGTAAGTCACAATGCAATTCACCACATCTGCTTGTGTACATTATTATTATTACATTATTGTACTTTATTGAGCCCCGTGGGGAAATTGCTCTCTGCATTTAACCCATTCACTCAGTGAAGCAGTGGGCAGCCATTGGGCGCCCGGGGAGCAGTGTGTAGGGACGGTACCTTGCTCAGGGGTACCTCAGGGTAGCTGTTAAGGGGAATCGAACCCCCGACCTTCCGATCATGGGGCAACCACTCTACCTACTGAGCTATCCCCGCCTTGTGATACCTTTGCAAACAGGAAACCAGGTCAAAAGTTCAAAATCAGTGCAGAGGGATCAGAGAAGCAACGGTCATATACGACACAGCGAAAAATCTAAGAAAAACAAACACCGGGAGCAAAGACCTGATCTGTCACCCAGGGAAGCATGGTATCTTATTCCAACGTTTCTTAACGAAACGGTGAATTGAAAGGATATATTTGAACCCAAGATGTTATATTTTCCTAAACCAAACCAAGTGGCCGAAGTAAAGGAAATAGTTTAAAGGATAAGAAAGCTCTTTGGTAGAAAGCCCTGAAGCCAGGCCTTTGCTGCTAATCTTAAAAGATGTGCAGATCAACCTTCGGGTGGCACAGTAATTGTGTGATCCATTACTTAGCAAATTAATTAGCGATATGTGATATTTACAAGCTGTTGGGAAAGAGCACAAAGACAGGGAGTTTAAAAAAAACAGAGGGACGTTAGATACAACATCAAAATAAAAGAGGAAAATGGTAAAAAACAAAGGTTTTTACAATGATTTCTTCTTTTGCTCCTTTTGTGTTCATGCAGAATGAAAGAAGTAACTGTGGGGGATCAGAAGGTGCTGCTAGTCCGCAGCGAGGGTCAGTACAGCGCTGTTGGAGGCAGGTGCTCTCATTACGGTGCACCTCTGATCAAGGGTAAGGACTTAAGTTACGTCTCGGCTATTTATCTTTCTCGCTTTCTTTCACTTTCTAAGTTGCATGCTCTGTGTTAATTCAGGGACGCTGGTTGGTGACAGAGTGAGATGTCCTTTTCATGGTGCGTGCTTCAATGTCAGGAATGGAGATATTGAGGATTATCCAGGTCTCGACAGTCTGCCCTGCTACAAGGTGAAATGGCACTTATCACAAGTTCATCCAGGGTTTTCTTTGTCATGATTCTGGTTTTCTGCTCAGTCACTTCCTGTATTGTGAAATATTTTCTGTTGGCTTTTTTTTTTCTCTTTAAAGCCCTCCTTCTGCCACACCTGTATTCAAGTCGTCTCTGCAGTGTATATATACAAACACCTCCTGCCTAACACTGCCATGTTGTCAGATATTCTTGGTCAAAGGCTTTAAAGAAGTTTGCGAGTGGTATTGTTTGTTTCATCCCTCACTTTTTGTTTACACCTACCTCAATTCAACAGCTGGATTTTTGGATTTGACCTCTGATTCTGTGGCTTCCTGCATTTGGGTCATTTTCTCCATTGTTTATTACATTTTCTCACAAATTGATGGATTCATTTTGTAGCTCACCTGCCCAAAGAGTCGATCAGCTTATGCCATGGTGAGGTGTCCCTCATTCATCTGTCCCATCTCGCTTCACCAGAATCACTACACCTACAGTTTTGGTCAAAAATTGGATCACTGTGATCACCTAATGCGTCTTCACTCAGATTGTGTTCAAGTTCAAGGTCATACATGTTACTTTTACAGGCAGTAACGTGTGTATTGTGATCGCTCATGAGACGATTTGACTAATATACCGTTGAAGTTCTGGTTCCAGTTTAATGTAATTGTATAAAGAATAAAGATATATTAAAGGAGTTTAAATTAATTAAGGGCTCAGATCATTTTAACAATATTTATATTTATATTTGAGCTTATGAAAAACATTTAGGAGATAGGCTGTGGTTTTTTTTGCATCTGAGCTTCTCAAACAGGGAACGTTTGATCAAAAAAAGGCAAAAATAATGTATGAAAAGGGCTTTTCTTTCTAAACCTATACACGTCTGGTTCTGTTATCCTATCTCATTATGGTTCAGCAAACTTTCTGCCTATTAAAAATGTTTTCAGGGAAACTATTCTGTTCACCTACAGTCAGGCAACAATCATAAATGTGGTTTCATTTAACAGGTCAAAGTTGAAGAAGGCAAGGTGTACGTTTCAATCAACAAAAAAGTAAGGCAGATCAGGTATAAGACGATTAAAATGAACCAAAGTGCACTTTTATGTTGTGTTACAATGCACTGTGTGTTTGTCTCAGTCTCTGACCGCAACCAAACGGGTAAAAGAGATGTGCAGTGTGGTGCCGGACGTCAAACATACTATTCTGCTCATAGGAGGAGGTGAGAACTTTGTAATGAATATGAGATGGAAATATTCATCAGTCCGTTTTAACCGACAGGCAGGTTTAAGGCATGGCAGCTTTTTGTACTATTTAAAGTATTCAGGCAAAAGTGAAGACAGAGACTAGGAGGTATAAAAAAAAAAAAAAATAAATCACAGTCCTGAACATAGAAACTGTAATTTCAGGCCCCGCCTCTCTGGTCTGCGCTGAGACGCTTCGGCAAAATTGCTACCAGGGTCGCATCATCATCATAACTAAGGACTCCGTGCCTCCATTTGATAAACCCAAACTGAGCAAGGTAAGCACCAGGATAAGGGGGTAGATGCCCCATGTGTTTGTATTTCTGTCTTTTGATTTGTGTTTTTCTCTCTGAGTGGTTTTAGTGAGTGGCATTCCTTCTTTCAGGCTCTGAATGTGGAGAGCAGCAGCATCCTTCTCCGGCCAGATGACTTTTATCAACGATACGGGATGGAGATGTGGACAAAGAAAGAGGTTAGAATATATTTTTGATGCACTCTCGCCAAGTTTTGGAAATCAATCTTCTCTTGGGGAATAGTAAGATCTGCGGGCCTTAAGAGGGTCTGCTGTTTGGTAATCGGTGTAGTATTAATAGCAGTTTTATTTATTTAGTATATTTAATTATGCTCAGACTCAACGTGCTTAGCACAGAAGATAAAAACATAAATGCCTGTGTAGGTTTACAATAAAAACAGCAAAATAAAACTAAAATACAAGCGAACATACACATGCACACCCACACACACTTAGTCCAGTTTCTTGGCCTGTGAGAGAAGAAAGGTTTTTAAGTCTGTTTCTGATTGTAGACACAGCTGGAACTGACCTCGGGTCAGTAACTGAAAGTACCCTCAGCACGCTTGGATCTAATTCTGGAGATGGTAAAATGGTAAATGGACAAGTTCTTGTATAGCACTTTTCTACTTGAGCAGGATTTTAAATGTAATTGTGTTTTGAGCTGGGAGCCAGCGAAGTGACTTGACTACAAGGGTATGTTTTTGTGTATGTGTAAGGTTTGTGCGTTGCTTTGCAGGTGGTGTCAGTAAATCCAGCCAAGAAGGAAGTGAAAATGAGTGATGGCACTCTGCAGCGTTACGACCAGCTCCTCATCGCAACAGGCTGCAGGTGAGACCGTCTTTAATGAGCAAAAGCAAACGTACATTGTATGTGTCACAACATGTCACAAGTTGTGGTCCCTTTTTAAAATTTTATTTTTTTTGTTCACAGGGCACGGCCGCTCACCTGTCCTGGTTCAGACCTGGAAGGAGTAAAGTTACTGCAGAGTTACGAAGACGCCAAAGACATTTACAGCTCCAGCCTTGGCCAGAAAGTAGTTGTTACCGGAGCGTCTTTCATAGGTTATTAAATAAGGTTTCTTTTTTTATGTTAAAGAATGAGACATCTTTCATCTTTTTGCCCATCGGGGTTGACGTGACGCTCTTTGCTCATAGATATCTGACAGCTATGGCACACAAATGTGCACGTCGCTGATGTGTTTTTCATTTGCATATTAGGTATGGAGGTGGCGTCCTACTTTTCAGACAAAGCTGCCAGTGTGGCTATGGTTGGCACTACTCAATACCCGTTTGAGCGCACTCTGGGGTCAGAGATCGGCCAGCTGAGTATGCAAGTGCGCGACTATGATGACAACAGTTTTCAGTGCTACTCTTTTGGATTTTTTTTAATTAACATAATTAAAACACAGTTTTTCACTTTCAGATGTTGGAAGAAAAAAATGTGAAGTTCCACATGAACGATCGAGTCACCGAGATCAGAGGAGAGAATGGGAAGGTATCTCTGCCTGCCATTATTTTCATGACGGACGGTTTGGTTAATGATTGTAGAACAGGAATACATGTCACCCGCAGCATTAGTAACAAAGATCAAACATCAACCCTCATGGTATCGCTTGTAAAATAACCCATTATCTCTGAAGTCTAATATATTCTGCTTAAACAGCCATAACTGATGTTTTTTTTTTGGGGGGGGGGGGGGATTTTCAGGTGAAGCAGGTGGTGTTGAAGAGTGGTGTAGTCCTGGAGGCTGATGTTGTGATTGCTGGCATTGGTAGTTATTTTTCTACTTCAGTGTTTAGGTCTGCCTGAAATGCAAATCAAGTTTGGGAGTGTTTGAGTGTGGAGACGTTTGGATGTGTGGTGTTTGCTAACATTGCTTTATGAGTGATGACTGTTTTAAACAAAGTCAGACAGAAACTTCCTGTGTAGTTCCACCAATATCAGAGTCAATTATATGTTTTTCAGGTGTAATCCCCAATTCAGACTTATTGGCAGGAAGCGAGGTGGAAGTGGATTCAAGGAAAGCTGTGATTGTTGACAAGGTAACGCAGCCTGTAGAGGGCACAGCCGAACTTATGCTGATATAACTAAAGCATAAAGCATGGCACCCAGAGGTGTCTACGTTTCTTTAACTGTTACCGTAAGCTTTGATGGTGAGCCAGCATCGTCAATATGAGTACACTTTTGCTTTTCCTACGTTAAAATTAAAACTTTTGCTTCAAAAAGGTCTCTTTCTTACATTATCTGCACATCTGATGACCGCTAACCAAAATAAACCTGTCAAATCAACAGTCTGGTTTATGACCATAGTAATGTTTCCTCAGTTTAAAATAAATAAATAAAACAGCTTCACAGCATCTAACAGAGTTATAAACACTCTCAAGGAGGCGAAAGTGTTATTTTCAAAGTCTACAATCAAGAGACAGCGTCATGAATGTAAATGGAGAGAGTTTACATCAAGGTGCAAACTACTGATTTCACTCAAGGACATGGAAGGCCAGATTAGACGTTGCCTGAAAACATACAGAGGCAAAAACTAAAAAAAAATATAGCCCTAACTGTGTGCCCTGATGAATGGAGGGAATAGCTGCATGTATGTATTTTACACGTCTTATGTTGAGGTTCTTGCTGTAGCCTTTATTCATCTATTCTAACAGTTCATGAGGACGAACGTACCAGATATTTTTGCCGCTGGAGATGTTACCTCTTTCCCTCTGACCATTCGAGGCGACCAGAGGGTCAGCATTGGTCACTGGCAAATGTCACACGCTCACGGTGAGAGGCTAAAGGACTGTGTTTTTCATTCAGTTGAAAACTTATAATGGGTGATTTAATGCCGAGTTAAACCTTATCATTGTCTTTTGTACCAGGAAGAGTAGCAGCTCTGAACATGCTGAAGAAATCCACAAAAATCGAGTCTGTTCCTTTCTTCTGGACTGTTTTGCTTGGGAAGAGTATCCGATACGCCGGTGGAGTGTTGACTTCTAAATGTCACCTTTAAAATGTAATTTTTTTTTTAAGATGAGGCTGTGTTAAATCTTTGTTCCTCCTCTCATTTCCTCTTTCTAGGCTATGGGGAAGGATACACAGAAATTATATTCAAAGGCAAAATGGAAGAAAGGAAATTTCTGGCTTTCTACATAAAGTGAGTGCGGAGTTAGCCCCGAACAGCTGACCATAAGCTCGTCCTCTGTGTGTAAAGTTTCTCACGTTACCCTTTTTTTTTTTTAACAGGGATGATGTGGTGGTGGCAGCGGCCAGCCTGATGTTCGATCCTGCCGTGGCTTGCATCGCAGAGCTGATGGCTAGAGGCCAAATCTTAACAAAAGCACAGGCTCAGTGAGTGCTGTCCTGCATTTATACAAGTTAGACTGTAAAATATACAAAAATGTTTAGTTCCTCAACTGTAATAGCAGTTACATTTGTTGTTGGTTTCTTCCTGTTAAAAGGGAGTTTTTCCTTCCCACAGTTACCAAGTGCTTGCTTGTCGGGAGTTGTCTGACTGTTGGGGTTTTCTCTGTATGATTGTAGGGTCTTACCAAAAAAAGCACCTTTAGGTGATTGAGATATATATATATATATATATATATATATATGCTGTGATTTGGCACCATATAAATAAAATTGAATTGAACCATGCTGCTTTCCAGTTACCTTTAAAATTAAATGTTCGAACATCTAATCTCCCATCTAACTGATGGGAGTGACATTGACTTCTGTATGATCAGAAGCCATATGCATTGCCCCCTGCTGGTCACTAGAAAAACTGCAGCTTCTGCATTGGCGTCACTTTTTAGCCTTGGAAGTTATATCCTTTTCTTTACAGACTAAAGACAAACCCTATGCAGGACATACGGGACAACATTGTCTGTCATTTATGTGTCATGTTGAAATCCACTGGTGCCTCTGTTTGCTTTCCACTAAATTCTCAGAGGAACATCTGGTCCTTCAGATGCTAAATTCTTCAGTATGATTTATAGGTTAGCTGCTTATGGCATCTGTCTGCCACATGGTGCTATGCAGGAAGTGAGAAGTGTATTATTGGAGTGTTTATGCTAAAACAACCTGCAATCTAAAACATGAAAAATACTTAAAGTAAAATTTGATGACAACTATTATTTATAGCAGTTTTAACCACTACTGTATGCTACCGAAACCAACCTTAGTTCATGTTTTAAAAAATAATAAACCAAGCCACTAGCTTATAACGTGAAAGCTGCTCAGTGTTTAATTTTTGTTTTCTCCTCTTCTCTTCTGTTCAGAGCTGAAGACCTGAGCTGGCTGCAGATATAACCAGGATTTACGCCTCTCAGCGATGAGTGATGTCATCTCTTGCTTTGGTTTTCTCTCCTTCTGTCTGACATGACATCAATTAATCCACTTTCTGCCTCAGGCTGCCTGGAAACCAGCCGGCCTCTCTTATCTGCTCTTATTAAAGAGCCATGTTACTATAGTAGCAGTCACAGCTTTATTGAATTCTCTCTTTGTGCACACTGATCTCTTTAATGAGTTTATTTTTATGTTTTTCTGGTTGCTTTACTAAAGGTGTGATGTCTTAGGAAGGTACAGTCTGTAGTTAAGGTTAGCAGGCAACATTAAATTGTGACAAGAAAAATCCCCCACACATCTACTCCACCAGCAGCCTGAATCCCTGGGACAAGACATGAGGGATCTGCGCTTTCATGTTGTTTACGCTAAATTCTGATGTTGAACTTCTACAACTGTGCCATCAGCAGCGTTCTGACGTATGGATTTCTAGTGTGGTTCCCCAGCTGCACCAAGGCCGATCAGCAAGCACTCCAGCGGGTGGTGAAAGAAGCTGGCAGAATTATTGGAACAAGTCTGCCAGAGATCAGTAATATCTTCCCCACTCGCTGTCTGAGGAGGGTGCACAGTATCCTGCGGGACCAACATCACCCTGCGCGCCACCTTTTCCATCTGCTGCCCTCAGGGAGAAGGTACAGGTCTATACAGGCCAGAACATCCAGACTGGCCAACAGCCTGTATCCACAGGCTGTGAGGCTCCTGAACTCTCTGCCCCCCTCTCACGGACAATAACCATATCCAACTTCTTAATAGCAATGAACTGGTCTGCATTGGTGCATCATATCTTTATTCTCTTCCCCCTCCTGCCCCCCCCCTCTTTCTTAAATAGATAACTATCATATCTGATATCATATCTCACAGTACAATAATATTGAATGGGTTGCATTGTTGTATTTTGTCATGTTTCTCAGGTCTTCGTCTGAATTTCTACGAACATTATTGCTAAGGATTGTCTTATTGCATTGGAGTCACACTGGGTTAAATATGTACACTTGGGTTTTAAGGGGTATTCATTATTTTCTTCTTTTTTTGGGTTGTATGGAAGCCCCAAATGCAATTTCATTGTTCTTGACAATGACAATAAATAAATAAATACTAAATACTAAATTCTGACCCATCTAAACCTCGCAACAGAAATCATCAGACCAGGTAACATTTTACATTCTCTTGTCCATTTTTGATGAGCCGTGTAAACTGAAGCTTCAGTTTCCTTTTCTCAGCTGACAGGAGTGCCACCCAGTGTGGTCAGGGCTCTAGACTAACTTTTTGCCATGGGCACAAAAGTTAGGCGCACACAAATTTTATAATAATTTATATAATATAATGTGTTTTTCTGGATACACTGTGCTTTTTCACCAATCAAAGATTAATGACACCGTGTCAGAGCACTGGCTATGAATTTCAGAAGGATCAGGCCTTAACTTAACAGAAAAGTTAGCAATAGTTCTTTTCCTATTACAGCTACATCCACTTCTGTCGTGCCTAGGCTGCTCACTAGGGCTGGGTATCATCACTGATTTCTATAATCCACTCGATTCCGGTTTTCAAAGTCCCGATTCGATTCAACTTAGCCTCAGACAGTCAGAAATATTATAATTCTGATCATTTATCAGTACTGACTTCATCAGAATTGTGAACATCACAGCAGATGCCTTTGTGTGAATGTAACTGAGAATAAAACACAGAAAAACATGAAGGAGATTTTCCTGGTCTGGCTTTTTATAGCAGATAACCTTAAAAATATTCTACAATGTTCTGCATATAAAGTTTAAATTTCTTCAGTATTGAATAACAGAAAAAATAGGCTTTCTTATCCGAGGTCATTTAAGTGAAAAAAGAAAAAGACAGCAGCCAACAGCGCTATAAACAACGGTAGACTGGTGGGTAATAAGCGAATGAATAAAACTGTTCTTGAAGTAAAGAGAGATAGAGAGATAGCCAGCTGTGCATGAAGTGTGATTTTAATAGTCGTGGAAGCAAAACAGCAAAATTCATGACGACATTGATCAAATGTGAAGCGCAGTTTGCTGCTTCTTTTGCTGCTGGCTCGGTGAATTTTGGTTGGAGAGAGACAAAACCTGCAGCTCAGAATCAGCGCAAAAAGACGTAATCACAGCACGGACCGGACGCATCAGGATCGTTAAGCTCCGACAGCGTGTCCGTCTACGGGCCGTCGGGTGAGAAAGCCGAGAAAGACAAAATTGATTCTGATGCGTTGGTCCGTTCTGTGTTTACGTCTTTGTGTGGAATCCGTGTACCTGCTCTCATCTGCTGTATGGTTGTTGTTGAAATGGTTTTGTGAGCTTTAATCTGAGAATCTGGCGTTTCTGGCCAAACACAGTTATATTTAAAAGTCGATTCAGGATTTAATGAATTGATATCGCTTTATTCAAGCTACTCACCTCCCACTTCTACCTGCACTTTCAACTGGACCACGGCCAATCAGAGAGGTCCCGCCCCTGACTATCTCTGATTGGTTTAGTCCACGATAGGGGCATAATGTGTGTCTGTTGTTGACCACAGGGAAGGTTGCAGATTTTTTTTTTTTTTTGCTACCCGAACAGTTGGTCGCACAGGTGCAACCGAATATTTTTTTTTAGTCGCACCACTGAAAAATTTGGTCGCATAGCCCTGGTGGTCCTCTGCTGCTGTAGCCCATCTGCATCAGGGTTTGAGATACTGTGCTCCCAGAGATGCTTTTCTAGATATCTTGATTGTAACCAATGGTTATTTGTTACCTTCAGCTTCAGATTGAAGCTGTCTGGTCATTCTCTTCCAACATGAACGAGGCATTTTTACGCTGAGTACTCACTGGATATGTTCTCTTTTTTTAGACCGTTCTCTGTAAACCCTCGAGATTTCTATGTGGGAAAATCCCAGCAGATCAGCAGCTTCTGAAATACTCAGACCAGCCAGTTTGGCACCAACAATCTCATCACATTCAAAGTCACTTAAAGCAGCTTTCTTTCACATTCAGACACTAAGTTTGAACATCAAGAGATAACCAGCTGCTGTGATGTGATTGGATGATTCAATATTTGTACAGTTGAGCAGGTGTACCTAACAAAGTGGCCACTGAGTGCATTTGGATGTTTTTATGAGCTGAAAATGTTAAGACTTTATCAACTTTCTCAGTTACTTAAATGTCTTTCATTTCATACTATACACTCAAAACTTCTTAAACACACACGTCACTACACTTCACATGAGAATACAACATTTACATTTACAACATTTACAAAACACTTTAAAATACTGCCCATGAAAGATAAATAAGATAAAAAGTTTGTTTTTGACCTCTTTTTTTATGTGTACTGTAGTGCCTTAATACATTATACAACAGAGTTGTAGCTCATGTATTCCTTATGATATGAGAAAGTGTGCGGCATCTTTAAACATGTTTTAGTTCCTTAAAATAAACAACTCCTTTATGGTGGTAAAGATGTTAAACATGTGCGACACTTTTCTGTTTCAACACCCCTGAATGTTTACATCATTTCGTATTTAACACTGTCAGCCTGTCGGCAGCTGCTCATCATGCATCCACTTCAGTACCTGAATGTTGCTGTTTAAATCCCCTATAATGCAGTCGTTTTATTATGCTGTTGTAAAATTCCATGTCAAATATTAAACACGGGTTATTATGTCATTAAGTATTTCTATTTCCACTTCTGTAAATGTTGTTGTTCACATGGTAATTATGACATCAGCATAAAGAAGCTCAAACTCTGAGTTGATAGTGTTACAGAGAAACATACTTGTTTTCTACAAAAATACATTTTATGTCTAAATATGAAATATGGAGACACGTCACTGGCCACGATCTGTGAGATTATCTACAAGATTCCCCATTAGTTAGTAAAATTATGTCTTTATAAAGCCGAAATTCAAAAATAACATTTCTGTTAAGCCTTCAGATCAGTCACTTGCCTCTTCATTTGCTTGTTTTAGAGCACTGCTTCACGGAGGATCCCAGTTTGTCAGCCAGCAGAAATGGGTTGAGGTGGCAATACTGAGAAGATAAAACTATGTTAATATCATAACTTAAGCACGCTGAAGCGTTAACTCTTTCCCATATCAAAACACCAATTAACGACCTGTACCTTTAATAATGAGTTCTGACATCTCAGTCAATATCACTAAAAACGTGATTTGACGACCGCTCAGCTCAGAAAAGAGCTTCAAGAGTTTTTCTTAGTTCGCTCTCAAGGGGTAAAAAGTTAAAATTTAAAAGCATTTTAGCCACAGTGAACTTGTGGTGTTGGATACCTCTGGCGTTGTCTCCGACTTGGACTCCTGTTTATCCAACATCTGGATTTTAAAGTCGGAGGAGAAACGGGAACTCTGGAGGACTGCTGCCATCTCTCCGTTTACCTGCACTGCTACGTCTTTCTGTGTAAGAGGAAAAGAGTTTAATTGGATATACATGTCGTTTTTCTGAAATTAAAAACCATAACACTTCCAGACTAATTATCACCTGTGTTTTTAGAATAAAAGCAGGTTAATAAATGTCTCTGCGTACATGCTGATAAGAGAAAGGGTGCCTTTTATACCTTGAAGCAGTGGGAGGAATCAAAGTCCAGCTGATCTGGGAATTCTGCCAACGTCCCTTTATAGGTCACAGTAGCGTTTGACATCGCTGGACTTCTGGGCAGCTTAAAGAGCCTGTAAGTGCCTGAAGCATAACTGATGTCGCCTACAAAATGAAGAGCTTGCTCAGTTGTGAAATCAGAGTGAATGCTGTCTGAAAATGTGCCTCTTTGTTACCTGCTTTTGCTTTGAGCTCACTGTTGTAGACCACAATGTGGCTCGCTGAGATGAGGTGTGGAGAGCTGAAACCCATGCTGCGGGCCAATGAGATTAGATCGGGCCAAAACAGAGAGCCGCCCATCCCCTCACCTAAGTCAGAGGAGACGGGGACTGAAGAGTTATCGGTGACGGCAGAGATGGTTGGCTTTGAATTAACTGGATTTAGAAGTAGTGTTTGTTTTACCCCACAGGACTGCGTCTTGCTTCATGTGATCAGGGATGATCTTACTGGCAAACATATCACTGAAGTAAAGCTCACCTCCCTCCTGTATGAAATAAGTGAGTGCACCTTGTATTCCTATATTTCTTTGTGTGTGTGTGACAACATGTTAACATTTATTTGTGTTAATGATGATTCGTCAGGGTAACCTTCAAGACGTTGTAGGCTTGCTGCAGCACCGCTCTTTTATCAGCACATAGACAGATCACACAGTTGGATCTGAAGAGATTACAAAGAGGGGAAAAAACTTTAACAACCAAATTAAAGCTCCTTTTTTTCACCTGACACCCAACACAACTACATCATTTAAACCTACATCACTACATCCATGGAGTCACTCTGAATGCCAGCTTCGTTGAGGTTCTCCATGTAGCCCTGGACAAATGTAACGTTGGGCTCCTTATAGCCAAACTTATCTTGATGATACTGAACATACTGACGAGCTGCTGTGATCTAAAAGAACATGAATTAACTACATCAGGAAGGGGCAGACATCAAAGTGCCATCTGTGCAGAAACCTGTAATTACCAGCTCCTGTGTCATGTCGATCCCAGTCACGTGTCCATTCGGCCCAACCAGTTTACTAAAAGCATAGCAGTCTCTGCCGGAGCCACTGCCGAGATCCAGGACTCTGCAGCCCTCGAGCTTTGCTGGAAATGGAAGACCACAGCCGAAGAACCTGAAGAGAGCCAATAACACCAGTCATTACAGGAAAACCTGTTGTCTCTAATCAGGCAGTACAGAATGATCCCATAAGTGGGAATCTCAAAAATCTGATTGTCTGGGTCTATTCCATGTCAGCTGACCAAATGCTTCCAGCCTGAGCAAAAGTGAAAAGATCAGGATAAGTGGAAGAAAATCTATGGAAAGATGTGGTGTCTGGTAGTAAGATGTCTAAAGTTTGTGATTGTGATGGTGTTTGGCCTTGCTTTTCTTAAATGAAGTTTGGAAAAATTCATATTTGTGTTTTTTTCACTGCTGATATCTGGTAAGAATAAAAACACCTTTAATTGCTTATGATTACAAAGCGAGATTTCACCTTTTGGTCACCTCAGGGTGAACCTCACTCAGAGCTTCGGTAACACTTCTGGGCGCTGGTCTGCAGGACGATCCGCAGGAGGCGGCACCTGTCTGCAGATCACCCGAGGACTCCAGCCGCTTGCCGTAGTATTTCTGCACAGCCACATTAACAGCTGTCCTCATGCACGTTTATTAAGACAACGTACAGCAAAGTTGACACCGCAAACCTTTCTTTTGCAGAATACATAAAATAACCTGAAAAGAAACTTATTAAAATCAAAAGAAATTCCACTGGTTATAAATTAATGGCGCCCGAGCAACTATTCTGCAATGCTCGAATAACTGTGGACAAAATAAAAAAAATGTCCATAAACTGTGAATGAACAGAAAGCTGAGCAGTGTCTGGGCGACACTCAGGACTAGAGTACCTTCACATTTTCCCGCACGTCCTCACTGGTCGCCATTTCTTCCGAGAAGCTGTCAAAATTACAAAAACTAAATTCAAATGGTGTGAAAGACGACAGTGGGGTCACGTCTGGCCGTTCTTCCGGTGTGGTCTTTTCACAATAAAGGCATCATTGTTTGTCTGTCGTGACCGGCTTTTTTTTGGCGGGGGGTGGCGGCAAAGCAATCTACATTTGTCTTGATGCATTCTCAATCATCCAGGAAAGTAAATCTCCAAAAGTTGATTCTGTTCACCTGGACGTAGCGTTTTGTGGGAGAAACGTTTCCTCACTCATTCAAGTGACTTCTTCAGTCTCCAGACTGTCCTCGGGTGAGACTGAAGAAGTCACTTGGATGAGTGAGGAAACGTTTCTCCCACAAAACGCTACGTCCAGGTGAACAGAATCAACTTTTGGAGATTTACATTTGTGTTTGTAGTCCCTAGAGAGGAGTACAAAGGACGAAAGAGAAATGACGAAAGAAATAAATGACTTCAGGTCAGAAATAAAACAAGAAGCAAATAACTAATGAAATATTTGGAATGTGATTAAATAATACAACAAATCAGCAAATCATGCTTTTGTTTAAGCAACAAACTTTACAGGATCGCACTCCAACACTGCAGGGGGCAGTAGTGCGCCGGAAACGGGATCATACGGGTATTCGCAAAAATTGCGCTTGTTTAACTTCTACGCATATTTACTGACGTAAAGCAGATTCTTTACCGGGGGTTGAGAAATATCGGACGTAACCGCCGTCTGTGAATACTACTGAAGCTCGTTCATCGTGTGTCCGCCGTCGTGCGTCTATGCAGTTTTGTGTTAGCGCACATCAACCCAACACTGAGGCGGAAAACACGGAGAATAAGAAAGAAATGTTGTGCTAGCTGACTGTGTGCGGGTTAAGGCTTTATCCAACGATAAGAAACACTGGGAGTGAAGTAAGCGAGGTACGTGTTGTTGAATGCATTCTGTTATTGCTTAGTTTTACCTCTCACCCAATCGTTAGCCACCGTGCTAGCTTTAGCAGTTGGCGAAGTTGCCGCTTCCTCCACGCTTGGCCTAATTAATAACAGGTGCTGCGGCGTGAAGTACAATGTGTTACATGTAACATAATGTAGCCATTTATGAATGATATCCCGAGTTTACGCCGTTTCTGGACGAGCTAACAACAGTTAAACGCGGGCAAAGTTCGCCTTGCTGTTGCAGTTTTGTGCCATCCGGGAGGCCATGTTAGGCTAACCTAGCTAGCTCATCAACTGTGAGCACGAAGATGTTGAAGCTACACAGATGAGTTAATGTGAAATAAATGCATTTTCTACCGAATTAAGAAGCTAGTTTTTATTTTTGAAAGGCGTTTATGTCAAAGGCCATTCTATTTTCTAGACTTTGCAAGGCATTAAGCACACGCGTTCACTTTGTGGCTTCTGTTATTTAATCTGTGGGTTGCAGGAGCCAGACAAGGAATTCATGTGCCAGTGTAATATGTTTCTGATCAGTTTTTTGTTTCAGTTAAATTAAATGTAATTTGGGTTTTTTGACATGTAACGCCTCTCTCCTCAGGGTTTAGATTATATACAGTTATAATCAAAAACCTCACTTATTTTAATACCTTGGTTTTTGTCTTTGTTTTGGATAGTGAGGCACCATGGCAGCTGCCTTTCCTTACAGAGGGGTCCCTGCAGCGATGCCACCCGGTGTGCCACCAGGGGTACCAACTGCTGTACCGCCTGGTGTGCCCCCTCCTGCACCTGTCCCAGACTACATGTCTGAGGAGAAATTACAAGAGAAGGGTATGTTGTTTGTATCCACTAAAGCGGGACTTCCATGTTTTGAGCTTTTAGCAAAGATGTTGTCACAAATGGACAAGATTAACTTTGCGATTATTAAATGTCTTTCAACTCTACAGCAAGAAAATGGCAGCAGTTACAGGCAAAGCGCTACTCAGAAAAGAGAAAGTTTGGCTTTGTGGATGCTCAGAAGGAAGATATGCCACCTGAACATGTCCGCAAGATCATCAGGGACCATGGAGACATGACCAATAGAAAGTTTCGCCATGACAAGAGGGTCTACCTTGGGTAAAGATGACTCCTTTATCCCTTTTTAAAAGTCTTAACAAAAGTCGGTGTTTTTTTTACTTCTTGATAACATCTTCATATGCTTGTTCTGTGTCTGTTTGTTGAACAGTGCCCTCAAGTACATGCCCCATGCAGTGCTGAAGCTGTTGGAAAACATGCCGATGCCTTGGGAACAGATTCGAGATGTGCCCGTGCTTTATCACATCACTGGAGCCATTTCATTTGTCAATGAAATCCCTTGGGTCATTGAGCCAGTCTACATTTCACAGTGGGGGTAAGGGAGAGTTTCTATTGCTGAAAACTTTCAAGCCAACTGTGATCATTTCCATTCAATAAAATGTAAATTTGTCTCTTTCCCGATTTTAATCCCAGCACCATGTGGATCATGATGCGTCGTGAGAAAAGAGATCGTCGGCACTTCAAAAGAATGCGCTTTCCACCCTTTGATGATGAGGAGCCGCCACTGGACTACGCTGACAATATTCTTGATGTGGAACCCTTGGAGGCCATTCAGATGGAGCTTGATCCAGAGGAAGATGCTTCAGTTGTGGACTGGTTCTATGAACATCAGCCCCTCAAGGACACAGCCAAGTAAGCAGCCATGGCTCTCTTCACAGACAGGTTTACATATTCAACTGATAAGTTGCTTAAAACATTAATTGATGATTTATCTTTGTCTTGCTCAGGTTTGTGAATGGAACCACCTATCGTCGTTGGCAGTTCACACTGCCTATGATGTCCACACTGTACCGTCTGGCCAATCAGCTTCTGACAGATCTGGTTGATAGAAACTACTTTTACCTCTTTGACCTGAAGGCTTTCTTCACGTCCAAGGCTTTAAACATGGCCATCCCTGGAGGACCAAAGTTTGAGCCGTTGGTCAGAGACATCAACCTCCAGTATGTTCTTTTGCCCTTTTATAAAATGAATATTCTAAAGACTTATTGTTATTAATGTTAATAAAGTGCAGAATTTAAATGTTTCTTGTAATTGTTTGATATTGCTGTTTGATTCCAAACATAATGTGAAAATAGAAGCTGGCGTTTTTGTGTCCTAACTGGTTCCTCTGTATCCTCTGTAGGGATGAAGACTGGAACGAGTTCAACGACATCAACAAAATCATCATCCGACAGCCCATCAGGACAGAGTACAAAATCGGCTTCCCCTACCTGTACAACAATTTGCCCCACCACGTCCACCTCACCTGGTGAGAACTTGAAATACCGGCTGACTGAAAAATCCTTTTTCATTCAAGACAGGAGAGACATTCATCGCTTATAAACGTCATAGATTTGTTTTATTTTTCATAATGGCTATATAAAAGCAACATTTGTGACGTTTTTGTTTTTTTTTCCTAGGTACCACACACCAAATGTGGTTTTTATCAAAACAGAAGACCCCGATCTTCCTGCATTTTACTTTGACCCACTGATCAACCCCATTTCACACAGACATTCTGTTAAGGTAAGTGTTGCACATTATCTACTTGTCTCCCTTTGGTGAATAACACCCCGCATCAAAGTCCTCTTACAAAGGCGCACTTGCATTGGACTGCTTGCCTGTGCGTAAGAACTGGAGGAATAGTAAAATGAATGGTGACTTGTTATTATTGGCTGCAGCTGCAGATCACCTTTCACCATTCAGATAACTCTTCTAGTTATTTTATAGTCTGTTGAATTCCAGCCCTTCTGCCCTTAAAAGTGATTCATTGTTTTTCCTGTGACCTCTCAGAGTCAGGAGCCTCTGCCAGATGATGATGAGGAGTTTGAGCTTGCTGAGTTTGTGGAACCCTTCCTCAAAGAAACCCCACTCTACACAGACAACACAGCCAATGGCATTGCTCTCCTGTGGGCGCCGAGACCCTTCAACCTCAGATCTGGCCGAACAAGACGTGCCATCGATATCCCCCTGATCAAGAACTGGTGAGCAAACTGTGAAGCTGTTAGGACAGGAGTAAATCTGAAGTACTTTACTGTTTGAAGAGATGTTGGCTGTGTGGAAGATTTTGTTTTGCATTAGGGTTAAAATAAAATAAAAAAAGTCTGATAAGTATTAAACATATGTTGCTAAAATATTTTATAGGTACCGCGAGCATTGCCCTGCTGGACAGCCAGTGAAAGTACGTGTGTCATACCAGAAACTGCTGAAGTACTACGTGCTCAATGCTCTCAAACACAGACCACCCAAGGCCCAGAAGAAGAGGTGTGCATCCTTGGATTTATTTTGATATCCTGCTTTCACGCATTTTTAATTAAACCTTTATTTATTTTGCTCATTATCCAAGTTCATCTGTAAAAGTTATCCCTCTGTTGTCTTGTAGATACCTATTCCGCTCCTTTAAGGCCACAAAGTTCTTCCAGTCCACAAAGCTGGATTGGGTGGAGGTTGGCCTGCAGGTTTGCAGACAGGGCTACAACATGCTCAATCTGCTCATCCATCGTAAGAACCTCAACTACCTGCATCTGGACTACAACTTCAACCTGAAGCCTGTCAAGACACTGACCACAAAGGTACAATCTGCAGAGCAGGATCTAACTTCACATTTTGTTTTTGTTAAGTCTCTGACTGTATTCTAGTATGAAGTGCACTTCGTTTGACCATTGCTGACCTATGACTGTTTTTTGCCTCCTTCAGGAGAGAAAGAAGTCGCGATTCGGCAATGCCTTTCATCTGTGCAGAGAGGTTCTCCGTCTAAGCAAGCTGGTGGTTGACAGCCACGTGCAGTACAGACTGGGAAATGTTGATGCCTTCCAGGTTAGTTGTGAAGTGGAAATTGGCCAAGCTTTGCTTTCATAGGGTAGCGGTAAAAGCGCTCTTTAATGAAAAGCAGTATAAAATGCAAGGATGTATCTTTTGTATTGATAAAGGATTTTGGGAAATCTTTTTCATGTTCATAAGATTTTATTTGAATTTTTTTTTCAGTAGTTATTTTTATGTATTGATTTGCACATGTGACCAAAGGTGTGTTTCTGTGTTGCAGTTGGCTGACGGACTGCAGTACATCTTCGCTCATGTGGGTCAGCTCACAGGCATGTACCGGTACAAGTACAAGCTGATGAGACAAATCCGGATGTGCAAAGACCTGAAGCATCTCATCTACTACCGTTTCAATACCGTGAGTAATTGCCCCATGTTAACAATTTGCACACTTAAGGTGAAGCTGTTTTCTGTATAAATATTTTTCCACAATCACATTTAAGTTTTAATCTTGTCTGTGTTTTCAGGGTCCTGTGGGCAAGGGACCAGGTTGTGGCTTCTGGGCCCCTGGTTGGAGGGTGTGGCTGTTCTTCATGAGGGGCATCACCCCCCTGTTGGAGCGGTGGCTCGGAAATCTGCTGGCCAGACAGTTTGAAGGTCTGAACATACATATTTTACTTGTGTGATTCTCTGACACGGTCAGTTATTCTCTGAGGGAAACCGTAGCAGTTTCAGCAGCAGCGGCGGTTTTGCTTTGATTTCCTCTGCAGGACGTCACTCGAAGGGTGTTGCAAAGACTGTGACCAAACAGCGTGTGGAGTCTCACTTTGACCTGGAGTTGCGTGCGGCTGTGATGCATGACATCTTGGACATGATGCCTGAGGGGATCAAACAGAACAAGGCCAGAACCATCCTGCAGCACCTCAGCGAGTCCTGGAGGTGCTGGAAAGCAAACATCCCATGGAAGGTCAGGTCTCCTCAGGAATCTTTTTGACATTTGAGTGTCTTGTTACGTTTGAATGGATGGCCTGTGGTTTGAAAAATAAGGATTTGTGAAATTCTTGATAACATGAATAAAATATCAGGTAATTGGATAATAAAGGGAACAGTATTGAAAGCACTGATTAGATATTGGAACAACTTCACAAAGATACTACAAACATTGTTAAAAATTAGAATTTAAGTGAGAAGAAAATATCTAATGTTATCTTTTTCTTTCACTTTAGGTACCTGGATTGCCTACTCCTATTGAGAACATGATTCTGCGATACGTGAAGGCCAAAGCTGACTGGTGGACCAACACAGCCCACTACAACCGTGAGCGAATCCGTCGCGGAGCCACTGTGGATAAGACGGTGTGCAAGAAAAACCTGGGCAGACTGACCCGTCTGTACCTGAAAGCTGAACAGGAGAGACAGCACAACTACCTGAAGGTAATACTCTAAGAAGAAATCTTAAAAAAAGAACTCTAGTAAAGTCCCTGCATTGTCAACGCATTTAAGGTGAAATGATGATTGTTGTCCTCCTACAAAGGCGCACTTGCATTGGACTGCCTGCCTGTGCGTAAGAACTGGAGGAATATTAAAGTGAATAGTGGTTCTTTGATTGCTGGTTGCGTTTGCCACTGGCCCTTTACTATTCAGACACTTTTCTGATTATTACATGATGTTATAATATACGAAAACAGGTCTCATTGTATCTCTGTATCAAAGGTAAAAATGGCTGCATCCTTTAGTTTTCTGCCATATAATTGAAAGTGTGTGTATTCTGTTTACAGGATGGTCCCTACATCACTGCAGAAGAGGCCGTGGCCATTTACACCACCACTGTGCACTGGCTGGAGAGTCGGCGCTTCTCACCAATCCCGTTCCCCCCACTGTCTTACAAACATGACACCAAGCTGCTCATCCTGGCGCTGGAGAGGCTCAAAGAAGCATACAGGTAAGCAAGCTGAGAACATTGCCTTTAACTTTAGCGATGCATATCTCACATCAGGCAGCAGAATTGCCAGAGTATGTTTTGCTTATTATTAATTTGTTTCCATGTCCACTCTAAATCCTTCCAGCGTGAAGTCTCGTCTGAACCAGAGTCAGAGGGAGGAGCTCGGGCTCATAGAGCAGGCCTACGACAACCCTCACGAGGCTCTTTCCAGGATCAAGCGTCACCTGCTAACACAGAGAGCCTTCAAAGAGGTCAGGGAGAAGATGTGTGGATACTTTCTAAGAGTTTCATTTAGTTAACAGGGATGTTTCTGGCTTTAAACAGTAGACAAGAACACTAGAAGAAAATGTATTGCTCTAATTTATTTTTTGTTTCACTGGTCAGTTTACAAACATAAGTAACATAAATGTGAGGCAGTATTTCCTAGCTTCTGTGTAGATACATAGTTACTGGGATGTCGTTTTGGGAAACCACCAGAAGAATTGATTTCTGTTACAGCCTTGAGTTTCTCTGTTGTAAAAGTCTTTCTTCTCATCACATCCGTTTGTTAGTTTCTAAGTGACTACTTCTTTTGCAGGTGGGTATCGAGTTCATGGACTTGTACAGCCACCTGGTGCCAGTGTATGATGTGGAGCCCCTGGAGAAGATAACTGATGCCTACCTGGACCAGTACCTGTGGTATGAAGCAGACAAGAGACGCCTGTTCCCACCCTGGATCAAACCTGCTGATACAGAACCACCACCGCTGCTGGTCTACAAGTGGTGCCAAGGTAAGACTCGAATATAGCTGATTGTGTTGTGTAGTATCTCAGAAAGGATCCAGAATACAATATAATCTCAGTTTGAATAACATTGTGGGCAAATGTGATGACATTTTCAGCTTTATTTAAATACTCCTTTATTCTATTCAGGCATCAACAACTTGCAGGACGTGTGGGAGACTGGAGAAGGAGAGTGCAACGTGATGCTCGAGTCCCGCTATGAGAAGATGTACGAGAAGATTGATCTGACATTGCTCAACAGGCTGCTGCGTCTTATCGTTGACCACAACATTGCTGATTACATGACAGCCAAGAACAACGTGGTCATCAACTACAAGGTAAGGGTGCTTATTTCTTTTCATATAGGAGTTTTAAAGATAACTGATTAGATTTATTTATTTTTTGAGTGTTTCTCCACATCTTTATTCCTCTCACATAGGACATGAACCACACCAACTCTTACGGCATCATCAGGGGTCTCCAGTTTGCCTCGTTCATCGTGCAGTACTACGGTCTGGTGATGGACCTCCTGGTTCTCGGCCTGCACCGTGCCAGTGAGATGGCTGGTCCCCCTCAGATGCCCAACGACTTCCTCAGTTTTCAAGACACTGCCACGGAGAGCGCTCACCCAATCCGACTGTACTGCCGCTACATCGACCGCATCCACATCTTCTTCAGGTAGGATTGCACTAAGTGATAAGATGACATTTTCTCACTTGTTTGTTTGTTTTTACACATTTAAGTGATGTCACTGTTTTTGTGGCTCTAGATTCTCTGCTGATGAGGCCAGGGACCTGATTCAGAGGTATCTGACAGAGCACCCGGACCCCAACAACGAGAACATTGTGGGTTACAACAATAAGAAGTGCTGGCCTCGTGATGCCCGGATGAGGCTGATGAAGCATGATGTGAATCTGTGAGTTTTTCTTTCAACCTTTCACTCTTAAGCTTGTAGATTATTGTTATGTAGATCTAATCTTTGTTGAATATTGCACATAACGAAAATTAGACTTTATGAAAAATGGCTTGAACTTGCCAAATAATCTTCCCAGTGGACGCGCAGTGTTCTGGGACATCAAGAATCGCCTGCCCAGGTCTGTGACCACAGTCCAGTGGGAGAACAGCTTTGTGTCCGTGTACAGCAAAGACAACCCCAACCTGCTCTTCAACATGTGTGGGTTTGAGTGCCGCATCCTTCCCAAGTGTCGCACCAGCTATGAGGAGTTCACTCACAAGGATGGTGTCTGGAACCTGCAGAATGAGGTGAAATTTATAATGCTAACAAACCTGCTGCTATAGTGTCTGGAAAACAAATTAAAGAGACTAAAGAGACTTTCCCTTTTTTGATTAAATGGGCTTGAAGTTCACATTTGTATTTATTTGTTCAGGTGACCAAAGAGAGGACAGCACAGTGTTTCCTGCGGGTGGATGATGAGTCAATGCAGCGTTTTCACAACAGAGTGCGTCAGATCCTGATGGCCTCTGGATCCACCACATTCACCAAGGTTAACAGAGATCTTGCTTTTTATAAACTAGAGTATTATTGTTACATTCATTGATCCTTTTATAGCTGCATTTAGATCAAGGAAAACTTACTACTTTCTCTATTTTTAATCTTCAGATTGTGAATAAGTGGAACACAGCTCTGATTGGTCTGATGACCTACTTCCGTGAGGCTGTGGTAAATACACAGGAGCTACTGGACCTGCTGGTGAAGTGTGAGAACAAGATTCAGACACGTATTAAGATTGGTCTCAACTCCAAAATGCCTAGCCGCTTCCCTCCCGTGGTCTTCTACACTCCCAAAGAGTTGGGTGGTCTCGGCATGTTGTCCATGGGCCACGTGCTTATCCCGCAGTCAGACCTGAGGTAGGTCTCCTTGCAGATCTGTGTGAACTTCTAGTCTGTAAATTCATTCAGCTGTGGTGTCTTGACCAATCACACACTCATTTGTCTCACTCTTTAACAGGTGGTCCAAGCAGACAGATGTGGGCATCACCCACTTCAGGTCTGGAATGAGCCACGAAGAAGACCAGCTGATCCCTAACTTGTATCGTTACATTCAGCCATGGGAGAGCGAGTTTATCGACTCTCAGAGGGTCTGGGCTGAGTATGCGCTCAAGAGACAGGAGGCCATTGCCCAGAACAGGTAGAGCAGATTACTCTCTTATCTGATTTGGACTCACTGCAGCTAGTTTAGACACCATAATAACCGGTGTTTCATCTTTATTCCAGGCGTCTAACTCTGGAGGATTTGGAGGACTCCTGGGACAGAGGAATCCCCAGGATCAACACTCTTTTCCAGAAGGACAGACACACACTGGCCTATGACAAAGGCTGGAGAGTCAGAACTGACTTTAAACAGTACCAGGTATGATGGAGACAGCGATGTGCAAAGAGCAGAAGTGTTAAGATTCTACATAAAAACATGAAGTGCCTTTTAATAATTCAGGCATTCTAAGTAAACTCAAGCAGATTAAAAATAGTTGGGACTCTTGGTCTCAGTTGCACTCTGCAGCAGTTGTGTTGACTTTAATGGTTTACCGATCAACAAGACTGTTTACAGTTTTATTTGTAATGCACGTGTCTGTATGCTATTACATGATGTTTATCATTTAGCTATTTCCAGCTATTAATTGTATTTTCTTCCTTGGTTGGTTGCAGGTGCTGAAGCAGAATCCGTTCTGGTGGACACACCAGAGACACGATGGCAAACTGTGGAACCTGAACAACTACCGCACAGACATGATCCAGGCGCTCGGTGGCGTGGAGGGCATTCTGGAGCACACACTCTTCAAAGGCACTTATTTCCCCACCTGGGAGGGTCTCTTCTGGTGAGAGCACTTTAAATGTTTACAGGAATTAATTATATTGCAAGCATCACACAATAGACTTTACACTTGGATCACTTTGTGTGCTTTTCTCGATACACTTGGCGAGTGTATAACTGCCAGGAAACTAATTTGTCATAAATTTAATTAATTGCCTTTAAAAACAGATTCTCTCTCTGTGCGTTTTAGGGAAAAGGCCAGTGGCTTTGAGGAGTCCATGAAATGGAAGAAGCTGACTAATGCCCAGAGATCTGGTCTCAACCAAATCCCCAACCGTCGTTTCACTCTTTGGTGGTCACCCACCATCAACAGAGCCAATGTAAGTACAACCAGGAACCAGAGAGGAAAAGAAACATCTTACAGAACATATGAGTCTTTGTTGTGTAGGAAAACTAAAGATTGTCTGTAGTGGCTTAGTTTGTATGTTTTTATTTCTAGGTGTATGTGGGTTTCCAAGTGCAGCTTGACCTGACAGGAATCTTCATGCACGGCAAGATCCCAACGCTGAAGATCTCCCTCATTCAGATCTTCAGGGCTCACTTGTGGCAGAAGATCCATGAGAGCATTGTCATGGATCTCTGTCAGGTAGGTTCTGTTCATTTACCAAACTTTTTCCTCAGCACAGGAATTATTGTGCAAGTCAGAACGTAAATTTGTATGTTTTTTCTGATTCTGGTTTTCAGGTGTTTGACCAGGAGTTGGATGCTCTGGAAATTGAGACTGTGCAGAAGGAGACCATCCACCCCAGGAAGTCCTACAAGATGAACTCATCTTGTGCTGACATACTTCTCTTTGCATCATACAAGTGGAACGTCTCCCGGCCTTCTCTGCTTGCTGACTCAAAGTATGACTTTTAGCATGATTTTAAGTTTTTTAGGGGATGAAACATTAGTTTATAATAGAATAATGAGGTCCAAAACAGAAAAGTGAAAATCTTGTTTAAATTGAAATGTTCACTTCCTCCTGCAGGGACGTGATGGACAGCACCACCACACAGAAGTACTGGATTGACATTCAGCTCCGATGGGGTGACTATGACTCCCATGACATCGAGCGCTATGCCAGGGCCAAGTTCCTCGACTACACCACAGACAACATGAGCATCTACCCCTCTCCCACTGGGGTGCTCATTGCTATTGATCTGGCCTACAACCTCCACAGGTTAGTATTGTCTAAGGGCCAGGTTTTGAGCACTGTCTTGTTTGAAGATAGGAAACAAGATTCTTATCTTCAATCTTTAAGCATCTACTTAAACCCAGCATTTTATGTGTTCTTGTTTTGTAGTGCGTATGGTAACTGGTTCCCTGGAGGCAAGCCTTTGATCCAGCAGGCCATGGCTAAGATCATGAAGGCCAACCCTGCCCTGTATGTGCTCAGGGAACGCATCCGCAAAGGTCTGCAGCTGTACTCCTCTGAGCCCACTGAGCCGTACCTGTCCTCACAGAACTACGGTGAACTGTTCTCCAACCAGATCATCTGGTTTGTGGATGACACGAATGTCTACAGAGTCACTATCCACAAGGTAAAAGGGTGTTTTTGTAATTCTAGGAAAGTAAAGTGTATTTTGCTTTTGAATAATAATAATAATAATAATAATAATATAAAAAAAAATGCAAAAAATGTAGTCGCATGTATTCTCCACCTATTTCAACAGACCTTTGAGGGTAACTTGACCACGAAGCCCATCAATGGAGCCATTTTCATCTTCAACCCGAGGACCGGTCAGCTCTTCCTCAAAATCATTCACACCTCTGTGTGGGCTGGGCAGAAACGTCTGGGACAGGTACATCCCTTACACTCAGAAATACAGCATAGCTTGTGGCAGAGATATGAAATATAAGGCTTTAGTTAGTAAGTTAATTATTTTTTTTTATTTTTTATTTTTTTATCAAAGGTGTTTAACTTGATTTTTTTTTTTTTTTTTATCTCTGTAGCTGGCCAAGTGGAAAACAGCTGAGGAAGTGGCTGCTCTGATTCGTTCCCTCCCAGTGGAGGAGCAGCCAAAACAGATCATTGTGACCAGGAAGGGCATGCTCGACCCTCTGGAGGTGAGACTCTTTATGCTAATAAAACTTTAGAAGATTAGCTCAGTGTAATATTTCAAAGGTGAAACCAGACTGCAGCACTTTTCCAGTTTGTGATGCATTGTTCTCCCTGTGCAGGTCCACTTGCTCGACTTCCCCAACATTGTGATCAAAGGCTCGGAGTTGCAGCTGCCCTTCCAGGCCTGTCTGAAAGTGGAGAAGTTTGGAGACCTGATCCTGAAGGCTACAGAACCACAGATGGTGCTGTTCAACCTTTATGATGACTGGCTGAAGACCATCTCGTCCTACACAGTGAGTTTCACACCAGGGTTGTAATTGTTTTACAATGATGGTGGTTTTTTGTTAATTTTTTGTTAAAGCCCCCTTACTCTCTTCCCTGTGTAAGTAGTTTGTGTTTGGTTGTCTGCTCCGTAGGCCTTCTCTCGACTTATCCTGATCCTCAGAGCGCTCCACGTCAACAATGACCGTGCCAAGGTGATCCTTAAACCTGACAAAACAACTATCACCGAGCCCCATCACATTTGGCCCACGCTCACTGATGAGGAGTGGATCAAGGTGGAAGTGCAACTCAAAGATCTAATTTTGGCTGATTATGGCAAAAAGAACAAGTAAGTCTTCAGTTTGAGTTCCCAAGTTTTGCACAAACTAATTGCTGTATGTACCTCAAATAGCTGCTTGTTTTCTGTAACTTGGAGCTAAATATAACCAGTTTTGTGGTCAATACTTCCTGTGTCTCCTTTCAGTGTGAACGTAGCTTCACTGACCCAGTCTGAGATCCGTGACATCATCCTGGGAATGGAGATCTCAGCTCCGTCTCAACAGCGCCAGCAAATTGCTGAGATCGAGAAACAGACCAAAGAACAGTCGCAGCTTACCGCCACACAGACCCGCACGGTCAACAAGCATGGAGACGAGATCATCACCTCCACCACCTCCAACTACGAGACCCAGACGTTCTCATCCAAGACTGAATGGAGAGTCAGGTATGAATGCAGCTTCTGTGGGGTTCAGACTTTGTTTTAAGAGCTCACTCGTGATTGAGTAAAATATGAAGTAGGGCTGCACGATTAATCGCTAGAAAATCGCGATTCATACTTATGTGAGATCTCATTTCCAAATGACAACGATTTAAAAAAAAAAAAAAAAAAAGACGACGACAACTGTACCGCATTTTGATCCGGGACGTACTCTGTATGAAAACAAGCGCTCACTCTTCCTGCTCAACAAATGACAAGGGCGGAGTCTTATACCACGTGATACAGAAGCTGTGCCATGTGATGCTAAAATTAGCAGGGAAAAAACAGCGGAGAGCACGTCAGGGATGACGAGAAAGTGACAGGAGAAAATCCGTCCCGGTCAACCACCCAAACATCAATAACGGGAACCTTATACAGCGCTTCCCTATACACGTCGAACTCCCGCAGGCACAAAGAAATTACGGAGGCTATTACTTATCACCTGACCAAAGATATGGCTCCCATCAACACTGTGCAAAACGAGGGATTTAGGAAAATGATCAACACCCTAGACAAATGCTACACAGTGCCGTCCCGCAACTATTTTTCTATTGTTGCACTACCTGCTCTATACACGCAGCGTCGAGCAACGGTGGAGACGGAATTTCAAGCAGTACAACATTTTGCGGCAACAACAAAACGTGAGACATTTGTTGTTTTTATGTTTATTTGTTTTTATGTTCAGTCTCAACTGTTACGAAGTTGATGTGCAGTTAATAAGTGCAATAAATATTACACTGGAAAAGAAAATCGTGAGAGAATCGTGATCTCAATTCTAAGCCAAAAAATCGTGATTCTCATTTTATGCAAAATCGTGCAGCCCTAATAGGAAGACCAGTGTGTGAATGTGAGAGTGAATGAATAGTGGTATTGTAAAGCGCTTTGGGTGCCTTGAAAAGCGCTGTATAAATCCAATCCATTATTATTATAAATCATGTTTGTTTGTTGTTGTTTTTTTCCCCCCCATGTCAGGGCCATATCTGCTGCGAACCTTCATCTCCGAACCAACCACATCTACGTCTCATCTGATGACATCAAGGAGACGGGTTACACCTACATCCTGCCCAAAAATGTCCTCAAGAAATTCATCTGCATCTCAGATCTGCGAGCACAGGTATGTATTCATCATATTACACATCACTTCATCAACTGAGCCCATTGTAACAACATGCTCAGGTATATATGCTGACCATATTATTTTGTTCCAGATTGCAGGCTACCTGTATGGCACCAGCCCACCTGACAACCCCCAGGTGAAGGAGATCCGTTGTATTGTCATGGTGCCCCAGTGGGGGACTCACCAGACTGTCCACCTGCCCAACCAGCTGCCTGGTCATGAATACCTGAAAGTAAGTTCTGGTTTATTCTTAGCAATTGATACATGATAGCGTTGCTGGTTGCTTTGTTCCAGCTTTAAAGCTTTATTTTTATTTTCCCTAAACAGGAAATGGAACCCCTTGGCTGGATTCACACGCAGCCCAATGAATCGCCGCAGCTGTCCCCACAGGATGTCACTACCCACGCCAAGATCATGGCTGATAACCCTTCATGGGATGGAGAAAAGACCATCATCATTACTTGCAGGTAGGCTTTATTACTTTGCTATGAAAAGAGTGTAGGAAGGTAAAATCTGTAGCAGTTTAAAAGAAACTAACTTGAATGGAGTTTAAAGTATTGCAAGTTCAATACGCAGTATAGTGATTCTATTGGAAATCCATTTATTTATATTATAATTTTAAAAATGCACCAGACTCTTTAAAAGAAATTGTAGTTATAACTGTATTTTCAGACATAGTTGACTTGTACTTAAGAGTGTCTTGTCTGTGCTTTTCAGCTTCACCCCAGGTTCATGCACGCTCACAGCCTACAAGCTGACACCCAGCGGGTACGAATGGGGTCGCCAGAACACGGACAAGGGCAACAACCCCAAAGGTTACCTACCGTCTCACTATGAAAGAGTGCAGATGCTGCTGTCTGATCGTTTCCTGGGCTTCTTCATGGTACCTGGCCAGTGCTCCTGGAACTACAACTTCATGGGTCAGTATTCAAAGCTCTTGTATTTATATTAGTATTGCTTGCTATATATCTGTTGCCAAATCTGCCCTGAGTGCAACGTTTTGTTTTCTTGTTTTTTTTTATTTTTTTTTTTTGAATGATCAGTAGGATACATTGATGTTTCCACTGCCCCAGTGTCTGTTTCATTGATTTTAGTGTGCAGATTTGCTTCACAATTACTTAGATTCAGGGATGTGAAACTCATTTTGCACTTTAACCTTAAATTGGCTGGACATTTAGGCAAAATGTGAAGACATTTAGCTAAACGTTTAATCCCTGACATATTCTAATGTAAGATATACAACAGTATGCCTTCTTTTTCTACATGATAAATGTGTAAAATGACAAAATTAGTTCTGGTCGCTCGCCTTATGGCACCCCTGCTCTAGTTATTTATATATGCTAATAATAAACCTGTCAATTCCCTTTACCACAGGCGTGCGCCACGATCCAAACATGAAGTACGACCTCCAGCTGGCCAACCCGAAGGAGTTCTACCACGAAGTCCACCGGCCCTCGCACTTCTTAAACTTTGCCTCTCTGCAGGAGGGCGAGATCTACAATGCCGACCGCGAGGACATGTACGCCTGAGGGCAGACGCGCTGCACTTGACCTGTTTCGTTGAAAGCTCTGCCAGAATTATGTGGCGCTCAGATTTCAGAACCTGTAATATTGCTATTGAAAAAGATGTAACTGTGATGATGGAATTCTTGTTTTGTTTTTTAATGTAAAGGCTTTAGGATCCTTTTTGATATTTGATATTACTCTACCCTCCCCTCTATTACAGTAAGGCTACTTCAGTCTTTGTGGCATCTCACATGTGCATTTGTGTAGTTTTCAGTACACAGTAATTTGGTATAATATTTGATCAGACCTCTGTTTAGGAAGGGGAAATGACATGCTTACTGTTCACTCTTTTGAGAATTGAAACTGAAAGTTGTTCTTTCATGCCAGTAACGCCCCATTATTACTGTGTTGTATGTGTACTGTACATCCTGTCACACCATAGCTTGAGTTTAAATAAAGATCTCAATTTTTATGAACAGTGTGGTGTTAATGTCAGGTTTGGGGTTTTTTTGGCCCCCAGAGGGGAAGTAAGGCTGGACAGGGACTTTCTGGCTCACTTCCCCTGTTTTGAGAGGTCAAATTGCTTTCTCTTGAACCACTCATATTGGTTGCGCTTGCCTAAGCATATTGGTATCCCCATAATAAGCCAGGACTTTACTTTCTGTTTTAGTCTTGGTTAATGAAGCTATATTTCCAGGTTTATGTGCAGTTCTGCCGTTATTTTATTTCCCTAGACAGTTCTAGGCCAGCATTTCTGACTGCAGATCTGCAGAGGAAATTAAGTTTACGCTTTGCTGCATGCATCAGTAAGCTCGACCTAGCAGGCATACTTGTGCATGTTTCTCTGTACTCGCACTACATTGGTCAGAAAAGTAGGAGGACCCAGCAGCGAGTACACAGCAGCCTACTGTCCACTGTTGTGCTCGGTGTCTATTTTTTTTTTTTTTTGGGTAGGCTGATGTAATGTGACCACACATTAAATAAATGAAGTGGCATCGTCGTGAGCGGAGCAGGTCAAGTTTAGACGTGTCGGCAGAGGGTGAGGTTTAAAGTTTGCACGCTGATTTGGTTGACGGTTTGCCGTCACGTCTCCTGTCGGTTTCGATAGTCTGTGAAGAGCATGTGAAGCGAGCTGCTCGGACATGGAGACGCTCTCGGAGACCAAAAACTTGGAGGACTGCTTCGGCAGGACGTTTTCCGCTCTCACCGTCGATGATGTGTACAAGATAGCCAAAGTGATCGGCACCGATGTGGAGAAACTCATCGACGGTTACGGCAAAGAGAGCGCTGAGGGTCTAGTACCGAAGATAGTGAAAGTGCTGGAGCTGCTGGAGAGCTTCGCGTCGAGGAACCACGCTCACAAACTGAGGGAAGAGGAGCTTCTGAAGACCTTCGAGACCATACAGCTGCAACAGCAGAAGAAACGCGGGGGGAAGGAAAACGACGAGGCCAACGATAAAAACGAGATACGGGTGAGAGACGTGGGGGATTTTCAGTCACACCACCATTTTGTAAATAATACAACGGCGCCTGTGCGTGTTACTCACCGAGTGTGCGTCTCTGTGTTATAACAGCAGGTTAATGGAGCTGTTTGACAACGAGTCTGATGTATTTCGAGGTGATTTTGCGCCGTTTGGGTAACCTACATGCTACTGCTCCCAACTGTAGTGAAAACGTAGCTCCATAACTCTTTTTTTCTGTGATACTATGTCACTGTGAAACTAAAATTACTCTTGCATATATATTTGCATGACCTCGCGTGATATAAACCTTATAACTGCCTGTTTGATATCAATCCACCGCCACCTTTAAATACCTGAAGTTCCGCCCCGTGTCGTCAAGGCAACCACGTAGACCGACAGTTATTCTTAGACTCTGTAATTTAACAGTTTTCAGTGAGAATATTTAACATTGGCATAGTTTAACTTTAATTGTTATGTCCCCTGTTATATATTGTAAAATGTATTTTATAAATCACATGATGACACAGCAGTGATTTTAGCTTTAGCACTGGGAGTGTTACCACCCACACTAGAAAGAAGCTAGCTAATTAGCAGTCAGCCACTTAAGTAGCATCTTACCAGTAATCACTTGGTGTAAAGTACCACATTTAAAAGGGACTTTTCGTTAATTATAACTGTAGCTATAGAGTTATAAATGTTGAAGAACCACGTTAATACGTTCATGAGGTCATAGCATCATTTAGGAGCTTCTGCAGTACTGTACACAAGTTTTGTGCCACCTCATTTATTTATATTTTGCTTGGAAAATGCAACGATTTATTGAAACTATGTGCATACATACATGGGAATACAGTTTATAAGGTAAAAACAGAACATGTCAAATTCTAAGGAGCTCCAAAGTCAGTATTTGGATTGGCCACCTTTAGCCAACACCCAAAGCTCTGCTTTGGATCTCACACTGCTTCATGGATGTTGAGGTCCTGTGTTTGTGATCATTGTCATGCTGAAGAGTGAAGCTATGCTGGTATTGCATGATGGATCAAATTCAGATTCAACACTCTATAGGGCCTGTTGCCACTGATTTTCAGCCCAGTTCTTCTTTGTCAGTCTTTTCTCCTGTTTTCCTTCTTTAAGAATGGCCTCTTGGCAGCCACCCTTCCACTGAGAGCATATCTGATGAAGCAGCAGATTGTAGATCAAACGAAGGTTTAGATGCATCTCTCAGGTCCTGTGTCATGTCTTTTGTCAGACTATTTCTCTCTTTATTTAGTGTTTGTGCTGCCATTATATGGAAAAGCTCTGCTGTCGTGGGAAGTCAGACTTTGCTGTTTAGATGTCTCATAGCCATTAGAGAAACATCTGCAATTTATGCTTATGTGTATGGGTCTTGAGATATTTTTTATGTGCAGAGACTGGATCTCTGTGGTGTCTTGTCTAGTGTGGACCTTGAAGGGGGAGAATTCGGGATGGGGGGTTGGAGGGTGTAATGGACATACAATTGTTCTGAAATCAAGATCGACTTTGCTGTTGTCATGATGTCATGTATGTCATGGTTGAAATCAATAAAACAAAGTTGGAAAAGAAAAACATCTGCAATGACTTAACACTACACACCTGCTTGGACGCAACTGGTTAACTTGAATCCAGATTTTGAATGCTTTAGAGATTTTCTACAGCTTACATCAGATCTTTTTCCCCCTTCTAAAAATGCAATACAACCTGCTTTTGAGGTTTTAGTTTCACAGTCTGACTCCTGTCATCTCATCCAGGAACTTCAGCAGAAGGAGCAGCAGTGGAAGACGAGGTGCGAAGAGCTGCAGGTCCAGATACAGCAGCTCCAGGAAGACAGGGAGGTGCTGGAGAGCAGGCTGAGAGGCAGCCATGCACAGGAAGGTATGTATGAGGAATTATTTTTGTTGAAGTGAACTGTAATGTAAGGTATATCATAGGCTTCTAAAATCGGAACTATGTGAAAATCAGTCCCCCCCCCCCCCCATCCAAAAAAAACAAAACAAAACAAAACAAAAAAAATTCAACATGTTATAGAAGTGCAGTAAGTGCGTGCTCTTCAAACAGGTAAATCAACCTCGAGGTCTTGTGGTTATGTTGGTTTTTTTACTTCATTCTAGTCTGTAAATGTGACATCAACCAGTTCCAGTAAATATTTAAAGCAGTGGGTTAACCATCATACTCTCTGAGGCTGAAACCAGTCCAACTGGCCATCGCTGTGTGTATAGTGCAGTTATTTTTGCTGGCTGAAGTTCATAGTTGTGAAAGTGTTCAGAAAAAGCAAACATCAAAATTAAACCCTGACAACAACCTGAACAATTACTCTGTACACTATAAAAATTAAACAGCAGAGAGATACGATCAATAGTCTTTTAAACATAATATACAGTAAGGCTCCAGTTTTTGCGTACTGGCAGATAAACTCATGCCGTCTTAACTTTGTGATTTATTTGACAGGACGCCCTGAGGCAGGTGAACGTGACTATTCATTTCATGTAGTAAAAGTGAAATGGCTGTTTGGCCACTGAGGTTCACCGCAAATATGCTTTCAGTTATTTCAGTTTTGATGAAAGGTCACAGAGTGTAAGGGTTAAAAAGAAATGTTATTATTATCTGCTCATTTTTACTGCTGGGTGAACTACATGAAACTCATTTGCTGAATTGTTGGCATCATTTGAGAGATGCACTTCTCAGAATCTGTTAATGTGAAAGCAAAACTATTTGCAAAGCAAGATAACAGTAGATGCAAGCAAGAGATACTGTCTGTGCTCTGAAATCTCAAGTCTCTGTAGAATGAATCAAGATTACGTGCAGCGTGCTGTCCTCGTGCACATTGACACAAATGGGATCAAGGTATTAAGCTCGTGTAATGTTGAGGTCTTGTGGTAATTACTTATGCTGACTTTTGTCTTTCGATATTATTTAGTGCAGATTTTCTTAGAAAGAGTTTGGGCTCATGAGTTTATTACATTTTAGATGACACGAGTAAGCTATTATGAGCATTAGCAACAATAAAACACAGGTTAAATGTTAAATCCAATTTGAATGAGCGTAAGCTATGAAATTATGAAGAC
This sequence comes from Astatotilapia calliptera, assembly GCF_964374335.1. Classification (NCBI taxonomy): domain Eukaryota; kingdom Metazoa; phylum Chordata; class Actinopteri; order Cichliformes; family Cichlidae; genus Astatotilapia; species Astatotilapia calliptera. The sequence continues at coordinate 19,881,501 of NC_137435.1, forward strand.
AAAGAGGGACAAAAGTAGTTAAAAAAGTAGCTACACAAAGTTGATACACTTTGTGAATTTGTGTGTGTGTGTGTGTGTGTTAGACCGTGTTCAGCGGCAGGAGCGTGAGGTGATGCTAAAGCTGAAGGAGGTGGTGGATAAACAAAGAGATGACCTGAGGGCCAAAAGCCAGGAGATAACTACCATCACCAAAGAGGTGGAGGCGGTAAGGAGACATACGATATAATTCACTCTTAACCTTTTTTCATTCTTTCTTTTTAGGAGGCTGATAGATTAACTTTCTTAGATATTTTCTCGTTTTCGGACCACTCTGTGTAAACTCTATAGAGATGGTTGTGTGGGAAAATCCCAGCGGATCAGCAGTTTCCGAGAAACTCAGTGCAGCCCATCTGGCACCAACAACCATGCCCGTTCAAAGTCACTTAAATAACCTTTCTTTCACATTCTGCCGCTCAGTTTGAACTTCAGTTTTTGCCATGTGATCAGCTGATTAGATCTTTGTTTAAACAAGCAGTGCTTAAAAGGTATACCTTATAAAGTGGCTAGTGTGTCTATCTATTTTTGATAACATTATAAGCTTTGACATTTCTGTTGTGATGTTCCACTTACAAATATTTTAGTGACCTAGAGTAACAAGTTTGACTGCTGCAGAGGCCTTGAGGCAGATGATTCCCATGGTGACAATGGAAACTAATCTAAAGATGGAGCTGGGTCGGGTTAACTCTTCACTGAAAACATCTTTAATTTAATCAAAACATTTTATCATTTCTTTTAAAGGGAAAGGAAATAGTAGAAGTATAAATAAACAAACATTAAAATATATTGGCTCGGTCACTTGAGAATTAAGATGAAAACATGTATGAAGTGCAGCCCTTAAATAATAAAAAGTGTTCTTTGTCCATGTGGATCACAAGGTTACACTCAATCAGATTTATGGCTGCAAGTTGTGTTTCCTTACAGACTTTCTGACTTTTCTCATGGAAACAGTAGCATTTTTTTCATTATTCTCAAACCCTGTTTTATGTATTGTGTTATTTCTATATATATCATACATACTCACATACACAGTCGTGGAGTCATGTGTCGCACAGCAACACAAGAGAACTTGCATCATGTAAACCGCTCTAACGGAGCCACTGAAAGGCAGAAAGTGTGCTAACTGTCAGGAAAAGAGGGCAGGGATTATCCGCACAGTTACTGCTTGATGATTTAAGCTGCACTTTAGACAAGTCAGGGCACTGTTTTCATCTTGGTACAGCCACAGTGTGGGTGTGTGCTATTGTGTGAGTGTTTGCACGTGGCTGTATGTGTGTCAGGGCATGTATACCACATGATTTAAATAGCGGCCATAACTGGGTGTGTTTGTTAATGCTTGGCGTTTTGCACCCAATCAGCTGACTTTTAAACAGAAAGAAAAACTCACTTCATGGTCAACTGGGGGAAGTAAAAGAGTTGGCTTTGATTTGGTTAACCAAGGAGTATTTTTTATTTTATTTTAAATAATGCCTATTTTTTAATCCTTTATATTAAGGCAAAGTAATCTTATATACCACATTTCCAATTTCCATTTTTGTGGGTCAGCCTTGGTTCATTGATTTAGCCATAAGCTGTGTTTATAACTGTCTGCAGTACTGCTCATGATGCAAATTTGTAAATCATATATATATGTGTATGTTTATGTGTGTGTGTGTGTGTGTGTAGCTTCAGGAGCAGCTGGAGCGCTTTATGAAAATGAATGCAGAGTTGCGACACAAGCAGAATGTTTTGCAGGCCCAGCTGAAGAGCACCGTGGAGAGGAAGGCCGACATGGAGGCCGACCTGAAGGAGAAAAACAAAGAAATAGAAAACCTCCAAGCACAGCTCGACAGAACCAACAGCAACACGCCGGTATGCACACCTTTCACACTGGATACGACAGATATGTTTCTTTACTTTCCCGCATATTGAATAAGATGCTTCTTAGAGATACCTTAATATTTACTTAAGGCCTTAAAAGGGAAATCTGTGAACTTTGGACTCCAACGTCACTCTAGAGTGTTTAGAGAGTTTAAACTTGCACTGTTGATCAAATAACTGCTGCTCTTTGCTGAATCAGCTTTGTGGTTGAATTAATCTGTTGATCACTGTTTGTTGTCCCGTCAGTCCCGACCAAGTCAAACAGCACAGGAGCCAAAGAAAAAGCCAACATCCGATCAGAAGGATCCCGATCAGCCGTGCTTCACCAAGAAGGAGGTGCGCGACATCCTTTTCGAGAGGAACGAGCTAAAAACCAACCTCTTCCTGGTGCAGGAGGAGCTCAGCTACTATCAGAGGTGGGTTTTCTTGTTTGGGTGCGTGTGTTCTTGTTTTAGTTGATGGTCATGGTGCCAGTGAAGTTGTCTACACGCTGAAAGGACTGTATGTGTCTGCAGGGAAATACTGAACGAGGAGAGGTGTCCAGGTTTTCTCTTAGAAGCTGTGCGCTCTGCCATCAAGAAAAAAAGAAAGCTCATTAAAGCCAAGATGCTTGGGATTCCTAACAACGAATGCAGCAGCAGGTATTTCTTACAGACATGATTTCTAGAACAACAATAGGAAACAATGCGCGGATTTAAAAAGATGTTCAGAAAGCGAAAGGGGTTTGAGTGACTCTGTTTTTTCCTCGGCAGTGATGAGGAAGACAGGAGTTCTCTGTTTGGCCAAACAGAAGTGGATGGAACAGTGAAACCGGCTGAGTCACGTATTCGAAACCTGTGAGTACGATGTTGGACAATCACTCCGCATTGGTCAGACTGGAAGCCAGAGTCCTGGTTTGTAAAAAGCAGCAGAACCTGGTGGTGTTTTATATTTATGTTTCGGCTTATATTAGTGCTCTTTTCGTTCCTACATGAGGTCACAGTGCTGATTAAAGCTGTCATTCGTCTCATTTCCACATCTGCTGCACATTTACTGAAACAGAATGCTGGCAAAATGAACCATAAATTAATTTTCAACAGCTTCAGCGCTTTGCACTGTTCCTGTCAATAAACATAGAGCAAATGCAATAAGAAAGTGAACCACTCAGAAAGAAAGAATAAAAGCAGAAACACTGCAGACATCACTCCATCTCCCTCGCTCTGTTAACAATGTCACCCTCCTCAGATTTTGTCAATCCCAGTCTATATTTAGCAGTAATCCCTGACTGCAGATCTGATCTCAGGCCTGTCCCTTCTGCTCTGTCGCCTGCAGCTTTGGCTTCCTGACGAGGTCAAGCAGCGGCCCGGGTCCCACCGACGTGAACAACTCCTCCTGGGAGATCATCAGAGACTCCGAGGCCAATGAGGAGGCGGAGCAGCTGAGGTCTTCCTGAACGCGTTACTGAGCACAGAGATTGAACTGAGAGATTTCTCCAAGTTTGACACTCAGACAACACTTTCTCCTCACCTCAGTCACAACTTCTCTGCGGTTTTTGCTCAGGGCAAAGGTTATGAGGACATTTGAATGCAGACCCAGAGCACCGCTGGAAGATAAAGAAGCGCTTTTAAACAATCCCCTCTTATTTCCTGAAATTAAGTTTCAACCATGATTAGTTCATGTCTGATGCCTTCCCCTTTATCATGGAAGGAGAAAACAAGAGGAACATTGTGTAACTACAGTACGATATAAGAAATACTGCTATGATATTCTGTACAGGAAGACAATCATGATTTTTTTCATTCTTAGAAAAAAAAATGTATTTTTGGTAATTCAGTAAAATCAGATTCAGTGTTTATATGTATTTTAAAAAAAACCAAAGACATAGTTTGAGTTTTAAATAGATATAATTATCTACTTTAATAGTACATAAAGCAGTAAATTAAGTTCTGCTCATTTTATAACTCATACAAATATTTTCACAAACAATTACAATCTAACTCATACCTCAGTGAGGGAATTTTAAAGCCATGTGGTTACTCTATGTTTAACCTCCTAGGACCTGGCGTCCACATATGTGGACATCACATTTTGGGTTATTTAGACCAAAATACTCAATTTTGCTCTACAAGGGCCTGATATCCACTCACGAGGACATTATACTGCTACTGTTCTATCAAAATTTTAAATGAATATCCTCATATGTGGCTCTTATTTTTCTTAAAAACAAAAATAAAGAAAAAAAAATCTGGTAATTCTTTGTTTTTACATTCATCGGGCCCCAATATGTCCAAATATCAAAGAGAAACTAAAAATGCATGCCGTGGAAGAGTTCAGGTCTGAGGAGGTTAAATGATCTGAAGCACTTCTATGCACAAGGAAACAGAAAAGTGAGTGCAGTGCAGGTTAGGAGAGTGCATCTTAACCCCATAAGCCTTATTTTAGTGCTCGTAGTGTAAAAATCAATCAATCATGTATCAGTATTCGGGTATTTGATGGTGGTGCCCTAAACGTGTGCTTTCAGCACCACCACTTTAAATGAACCCCTCTGTTCCCTCTAAATGTAGTAGAAACTACTCAGGCAGGCCAGTGGCATGTGTAAAGGGAGAATGAATGAACATTGAGTAAAGCCACCTTCTCCTGACATCCTTTGTGGGCAATTTATTTTTGTAAGCATCTTTGTAATGGAGCATTTTCTTTGTTTGTTTTTATGATGTAAACACATTTAAGGTGTTATTTGCCATCTGAGTGAATTTTATTATAAAACAACTGAAAAATGTGTGACATTGAGATTTCAATAAAAACATCTATTAAACAGAGAATATATTTACAAAAGTGAAACAATCTCAGTTCATTTTTTTTACCCTCATAAGAAAAGGAACAAAGAATGCTGAATAAGCTTTCACTGGATCTCAAATTGATCACATGGGCATCTTTTCACCGACTTTCACGACTTATAAGGAAGACAAAGGCTTCCTTCATCATCTCCTGTAAGACCTACTGCAATAGATTCTGACAAAAGGGTGACCATCAGTACGTGTGTGCTTGTTCGTACGCGCCCCATCGTTGTGTACGGCGAGTTTTGTGTGTTAGTGTTCGACCATCTTTAAAAAGCTCTTGTGTCTGGCTGAATAGAAGGAAGTGGCTCTGACTTCCCCAGGAAATGGGAAGAGGAAACCCGGGGGCTTCGACCTCTCTGGCTATGCTGGAGCCACAAGACGACTCACCGGACAGAAAGAGAGAGGGAAGGGTGGAGGGAAGGGTGGAGGGAGGCTGAGAGATAGGTACTGCCCCTCGTTTTTCTCCCCTCGAGTTGAGACAAAGACAAGTTGGGAGCAGAAATAAAGACGGGAATATATTTGTCCCTGGTTGTGCTTTCAGATTGGAGATGAAGCTTCTCCTCAGAGCTCTCAGTGCTCTGCTCTGCTTCTCGCTGGCCTGCGCTCACACTCTGGATCCTGCTGGGAAGAACGTCTGCCAGAATATAAGGTATATTCCAGCTTTTCCTTCACTCGCACATACTGGCTTTTGAGTCTTAAGTGGCAACAGCGGGTTACCGAATTAACATTTTTGGCGGCCTTCGTCTGGCTTTGAGTTCTTGTGATGAATATTAGTGCCATGAGATTGTACTGTTGGCTTGTGGGTTGTGTGGCCCGTCCTTCTTTAGGATGACATGGCTGAATGCAGGCACTGGAGTGTTTTTTCTACTAAGGTTTCAGATTTATCAAGCTGATTTGATGATGTCTGTAATTCTTAGGGATCCCTCTAACCTGTTCTGTTGCCTTGGATGGCGCCAGGAGGGAAAAGAGTGCACAATACGTAAGTTCTAGTATTCTAATGATTATTATTCCTATGCTGTTACCACTTCTACATTGGCTTTGTTTTCTCTTTGTGTTTGTGTGCAGCTGTATGTGAGGGTGAGCAGGCCTGTTTGAAGGGTGAGATCTGTTTATATCCTGGATTATGTCGCTGCCCACCTGGCTACTATGGTGCTGAGTGCAAAACCAGTGAGTTAAAACGTCCATTCGTTGTAGAAGAAATAAGAAAAATAACAATATAAAAACATTATAGTGTTGATAATTACTATATTTTAGTCTAGTAATAGCTCTTTATGTACTCACTGGTGTGTTGTTTCTAGACTGTCCTCTTGAGTTCTGGGGTCCAGACTGCCGTCAGATATGTAAGTGCTATCCTAACGGGCGCTGTCATCCAGCCACTGGCGAGTGCACCTGCCACCCACTCCGTTGGGGCCCACTATGCAAGCAAACCTGCAGGTGTTCCCGGCACGGGCGCTGCCACCCCATCCACGGAAACTGCACCTGCGACACCAGCTATTCAGGTTCAACCTGTGCCAAACCGTGCCAGTGTGATATCGGTGGGTCTGTAGGCCCCAGCTGTGACCAGCAGACAGGCAAGTGTCAGTGCCACAAGGGGCACTGGGGGATGAGGTGTACAAACCCGTGCGACTGTAACCAGTCCCCGTGTAATCAGCGCAATGGTGTGTGCGAGTGCAAGCCTGGCATGTGGGGAACCAGCTGTGACCTGAGTTGTAAATGTGACCTCAAACACAGCAGCTGTGACGTAATGAGTGGGACGTGTCTGTGCCACCCAGGATACATGGGCCTCTTCTGCAACCAGCCCTGTGAAGCAGGAAAGTATGGCATTGACTGTAAAAGGAGGTAGGTTTCTATGTGTGTGTGTCTGTGTCTCTGTTTGTTTGTGTGTATATCATGTTTACATATCTTTGTGGGGACCAAAAATTGAAAGCTTGCTATACTTGTGGGGACCAACAACCCCTATGAGGACGAAAAACCCGTCCCCATGTGTTCGAAGGCATTTGTGAGACTTAAAATGTGGATTTAGTGTCAGGGTTAGGGGTAGACATTCATTTTTGATGGTTAGGGTAAGTAGCTAGGGAAAGGATCATATCAATTAGATGTCCCCACAAGGATATAAAAACACGACTGTGTGTGTGTGGAAAGAAAGGTGGATACACGTGAATGTGTGTGTTCTCACTGCTGAACTTTATCCCTTGTCTTCAGTTGTGGTCACTGTAAAGACAACCAGCTTTGCTCTCTGATCGATGGCACATGTGCAGCCTGTGAGCCGGGCTGGAACGGTACGCGATGCGACCGCCCATGTTCATCTGGTTTCCATGGTGATGGCTGCAAAGAAGGGTGTCCACGATGCAGGAACAATGAACCCTGTGACCCAAAAACTGGGTTGTGTCAGAGTTGTGATCCCGGATGGACTGGACCCAGGTGCGCGCGCATATTTTGGGGAAACATTAGCAACAATACATAAAAATTTACACTATTTACAACTAACTGCTTTACAAAGTACATTACGAGTCATTATTTTTCACCTTTTTTTGGTGCGTTTTTACACTTTGACATAATCAAAGCAATTAATAGGTAAAAGGAAAGAATTAGCTTTCAAATTAAAACCTTATTTCCAAAAAAGTAGGACGCGTGATGATTTGCAGATCTCATAAACTCACATTTTAGTCACAGTAGAACATAGAAAATGCAATTTAAAGAAAAATATTTACACATTTTTGATTTGATGGTAGCAACACATCTCAAAAATGTTGTGAAAGGGTCATGTTTACGGCTTTGCAGCATCCCTCATGTCTGTTTTTAATGCAGTGCTGTCTGAAGGCTCGAAGATCACGGGTTTTGATTTTTGGTAGTGTCCCTTGCACACAGAGATTTCTCCAGATTCTGTATTGTAGATAAAAAATTAGTCAAAGCTGAAGTTGTTCCACAAGTTAATGGCTCAATTTTTTTGAACCTCTGTCCATCTTTACTTCTGAGTTTTTTGGGAATTGGGGTTCTAAATATACAGAAATGCTAAAATGTAATAACTGGCTACTTAATCACTGTGTTATTTTAAAAAAAAGAATAAAAATGATCAGCGGCCTGCACCTCACTGGTCTTAGGAAGCATCCTGTGATCAGTGTGGTTCATATGCTTTAGCTCAAACTGAAAAATCAATCAATCAGTAAATTGTCTGTCTGTCACAGATTATAGTTATTTTTGTCAGAAGCTCCATTGTCATCCTGTGGTGTGATCTGGGGACTGAAAACACTTCCGTACTTGTGCATACAGCTGTTCGTGGGAGGCTCTGACGTCCGTGAGTTGGCTATCAAAGCGCATTTCACTGACTAGAGACATAATCAGAAAGTCAGACCCAGAAGACAAGAGATGATTTGAGTTTAACAAAAAGAGATGAATCTGCTAAAAAGTCCAAGTTATTCACTGCTTACAACTGTACTGCAGTCTCTTGAACATGACGGATTCAAAGAGTTGCTTGGAAGAGTTAAAACTTATGGATTAAGTTGCCTAAAGATGCAAAATTAATAAAATGATCCATGTGGTAAAACATGAGCACTGCTTATGACACTTAAGCTCAAAAACAGTCTGCTTATAGAGGATGGAAAGTTTGTACCGCCAACAGTGTAAGTGTTAGTAATCTCTGTCCTCGTTTTTCTGTCCTCGTCCAGGTGTCAGGAGCGCTGCCTTAACGGGAGGTTTGGAGACGCCTGCCTCTTGACGTGTAGTCCTTGTTTTCATGGCAACTGCCATCATGTGACAGGAAAATGTGTCTGTGCGCCAGGCTTCCAGGGAGAGAGGTGAGAAAATTAAAGCATTGCTTACTGTTGGATAGACTTACTGTTGCAGATGCAGCGTTTATCAAAGGTTAAGATTTTAAATAGTTAAACTGCACTCCCAGATCAGTTAAAGACTGTGTTTAACTGACAATCCAGCAATTTAGAAACTTACAATTAACCTAATTAGTTGTGGGATGTTCCAAAAGGTGGTAGCATTGCAGAAGTTTTCTAGTCACACCAACCATGGTAAAAAAATGAAACTAACTACCTTCATGACTTGGATGTCCTTTACATTATCCAACCATATATTGCCCACTGGTGTAATCGCAGTCAAGGTTTCAATTAATAAAACTACATTGAACTCTTTTCAAGAAGCCTTCAAATTTAAATTTTTTCTGATTTCACTCTTTCTCTTGCCCTGAGTGTACGATCTGAGGTTAGTAGGTTAAAACATGGAAAACGTGGCCCCTTTAACTTTCTTCTCTGTGATGCTTGTACGTCATCGTTATGTGTTCACCCAGTACTAAAATAAAATCTTGATTTAACTTTCTTACTCACTGTGACTCATGGATGTTTCCAGCTGTAACAACAGCTGCCCTGCCCTCCGGTTTGGCTTCAACTGTTCTTCTGTCTGCGACTGCGGTGAGGGGGTGGCCTGCGACTCTGTGACCGGAGCCTGTCCTAACAGTACGTCCATCCATCCACTCAGTTATCTGTCAGTTTTGTGTATAAATGTGTACATTAGTGTGTCTTGTACTTTCCCTTACATGTTTGTGTTTGTGTGTGTGTTTGAATGACAGGTTACAGAGGTGCTGTGCTTGCGGGTGTGCTGGTTCCTTTGCTCCTGTTGCTTCTTGCTGTAGTTTGCTGCTGCTTGTGTTGTGGAGGACGCCCGGCTGGTGACAGAGACAAAGACAGGTCAGCAGCTACCTTTCTTTTAGGCATTTTATCTTCACTTTGCATAGACGGTAAAACATGGAAAGCAGGCTACGTTTATCATTCTATATACCGGTAACTTTACATGATTTCTTTTGGTCGTAGTACAACTGTTGCTGATGGCGGCTTCTTGGTTCGGATGAAGTATCACGTTTATAGCGTCCTGGCAAACATTGGCGCTGCCCTGCCGTGTATCTCTGCCTGGTCCTCTGGCCTGCCTCGTGTCACCGGTCAGTCTTGCCACTCACAGTGCTCACAGTGTAATGCAACTATTGTATACAAACTTCATAAAAGTACAAAAAAGACTATTTTAATCATCATTAAGATTTGAATTCTTTTAAAATGTCTACTGTGTGCATGAATTATGACCAGAAGCTGTGATATTTAGTTCTATTATTATTATTATTCTTTTTAAATTAATCTGCTTTCTATGTCTCATGTAAACACACACAGTGTCACACCATGACCCTGAGCTGACCTTCAACCACAGCTTCATTGAGCCTCCTTCCTCTGGCTGGGTGACGGAGGGATCGTCCTTCGACAGCGATGAGGAGACGGGAGAGGCTCTTTACTGCGTCCCTCCAATGGAAGGTAGAGGCAAAAATAAAGTTCACCAGTTAACAAAGTTTATAGTGCCCTCTTTTGGTGCAAGGTAGAACTGCCACTTTTAAAAACTCTTTCTGGCACTGGTTGATGTTTTGCTCTGTTTCTGTTAGACATCCCGGCTGTGGCGGGCGGTGAGTTCCAGGAGATGAGCTCAAAGTGTAACATGTTCTTAGACCCATCGGGCTTCAGCAGCGAGGACATCTCCTCACCCTTTAACATCCCTCGCACCTCCAGCATTGCCAAGGCCAAGCGGCCATCCGTCTCATTTGCTGAAGGCACCCGCTTCAGCCCCAAAGAGAGGCGTGGCTCTGCTCAGGACCCTTGTGCTCTCCCTCGCAGCAAACCCAAATCATCCTGGGGGGTTTTGATGCTATCGGCCCTGCAAAGTCAGGGAAGCACAGCTAGAACTGGGGAGGGGAACGGACTTGAGGGCGAGAAGGAGAAAGATGGAGTGGATGTGACCGACAGTCAGGAGTTAAACTGTGAGGAGGCTGACCAGGAAGTAGACAGAACCCCATCAAGGTCCACCCTGCAGGTTCCTGGAGCATCAGGACGGAGACGGACTATGTCTAACACAGCTGCTCATAAAGGGACATCGTCCGCCTCTGATGCTCAAGAAGGGGGCTCTCATAAGGTCACCACTGTGTATGTGACGGTGGGTAAGGCGGGTAAGCCCATCACAAAAACAGAGCCGAGCTCTGAGGGCCCCGTTCAGGCGATGCTGCGAAGACTGGGCAGCCTCCAGAGGCAAAAAGAGCAGGAGTCTGGCAGGCCTAAGCCGAAGGGGAGTGAAGGCATCATCAAACCACCCAGGAAGAAGCTGGGAGCTCGGGCGGCTGTTTGGGAGCAGGGAGGACCGTCTACAAGGGAGGCTGGAGTTTGTAAGCCAATCAGGAGGAAGCACTCCTCCCACAACTGCTCTGATGCAGCTGGATCGAATGGCACACTGCCAACAGAGAGTGGCACTCCAAAACGGCCGCTGTCGTCCATTTTAAAGAGCGTGCCTGAAGTGGCGTCAGCCGACTCGGGGTCTAATCTGCGGGCCGAAGGAGACGAAAGGCAGCACGCTGCCTCGCATCATGAAGAACAAATTGAGAGCTCCTACCGGACTCTGAGACCCGTGGGAGATGGCACAAGCCCCATTGAAATCATCACCAACGAAGGAGCGGCGGTCAGTATGACTGATGAACCCTGGTACGAAAATGTCCAGATCAAAAACTCGTGACCTCTGAGAAAACGGGTCAGCAGGACTGATCGAAAAACAGCCGCATGTTTGTTATCCTGCAGTTATAACTGAACAATGGGGAAAGCTTCTCTGAGAGATTTGTGCAGCTGCAGCTCACATGACTGAAATAACAGAGAAATTGTGATTTTAAAAATAGCAACCGTTAATGCAATTTCAAACAACAGATGGAACAAGAAAATAGGGTGTTTTCTAACAAGAACGCTACACAGTCCGTTGTTGCCTTGGTGTTGTTCCCACACTGTAACCCATGTTTCCCCAGTACCATGACCCTGAACTGACCGATCATGCTGTTATGAATTTTTATCTTTGTAACTTAGTTTTTCTTCAGGCCTTTTCAATACTCACTAAACATATTTTCCCTAAACCTATAACCAAGTGTTTCTGGCTTAACCTAAAAACAACTGCAACTGAAAACTGAAACTACTCTTTTTAGTATTATTTTAATCTAAGCCTAAAAATCTAAATATTTACTTTTACATTAGCACAAACTTACAGTCTTGTGGGTGAAAGTCCTGCATTTAGACTTTCATTAGCCAACAGCTTTAGGAGCAACATCAGCTGGGTCCTGGGTTTGAATCCATTGGCTGTTTTGGGGCCTTTCTGTTCTCTCTGGGTACTCTGAGTCCCTCCTGCAGCCCAAAGACATGTATGTTAGATTAATTAGTGAATCTAAATAGGCTGAAAGTGTGAATGTGTGACGATCGATGGGATTGGCTCCAGCACCCCCATGATGGATGGATGGACAGATGTAATATCTGCACCTATTGTGCTTATATAGTCAGAAAGGATAAATGGAAGTAAAGAGTGGAAGTTTGTGGAAAAAGAAGCAGTGATGAACATCTGGGTGGGTTCCCAGAAGATAATAAAATGAGTGTGATGAACTTTTTGATTGATTTGATTGATTCAGTTAAGTGTGAGGAAAGGATCTGAGTCTGCTGCTCTGTGGATATTTTATTAGTCTTGGATGAAACTCAGGTAAGAACAGGCTGTAACAGATTGTAGTCGCGATTCACTCAGAATCAGTACATGCTTTACACATGAGGGAAAAGCCCGGCAGGGTTGTTTATTCTATCGTATAAATCAGTCAGAGAACTGGAATTGTAAAAATGTTTGTACTTCTGTGACCCGATGTTAAGTCCACAGCGCACGAACACTGCTGTGGGGTTAGAAACACATTGCTGCCCTGCTTGTGACCACTGGTGAATTAAACCTCCCCTGAAGTCTGTGTTAATATTTTATAGTATTATTATTTCACTGTATAAACATGACCGTGATTAATAAAAAGACAATAAACACTTTGGCTTTTGTAGATACATTATTCAAAATACACGATAAGTAATGAATACAGTAATAATTGCAGATTAATTATCATTAACAGAGTTTAGCTTTCAGACGGATAAACGTTGCTGTCTCTGGGTCTCTCTGTTAAATGTGTTTTTCACTTTAGCTGCGTTTAATAAAGCTGACTGAAAGTCAGCCAGCTGAACTTTGGCCCTAAGCTGCATGTGGACTCTCACCGATACACCAATATTTGCTGAAGTCAGCTAGCTGTGTGTTACACTGCGCATGTTCGACACTTTTAACCCCTACCACTGCCTACTGCAGTAAAAACAACAGCTCTATTACACGCTAACTGGGTTACACTGATCAAAATAACAAACTAAAATTCTGGAAACTACTTCTTCTCTGCTCCAGGGGTGTCCGAACAGCCGAGCCAGTACTTGGCGATGGATCTGGGGTACGGAGGAACAGCAGGATCAACTCTCTTAGTCCTGATATCCACTCTGTAGTATTTATCTAGAAAACACAAAAACTCACTCAACACATGCTTACCAGTCACAGTTAGTATTCATATTGTCTGCTTTGTACACATACTATACTATTATTATAGTGTGTGGAGTAGTGGTTAAACATAAACCAGAATGACACTGAATATGACGTAAAGATTACAAACAGAAATGCACTTGGAGTAAAGTATAAAACAGAAACAATGTTAGGCATCTGTTTTTTGCTGTATGAACTATATACAGCATTAAAATGTAATGAAACTAGTGTGTGGTGAGAGAGAGCCGAGCAAGTTAGTTCCTGTTGCCTCCCCCAGCTGTCTGCCGTCTACAGCTGTGACTCAGCTCTTAGTTTATGTGCCAGCAGTGTGAAGACCAAACACACAATATTTGAACAATGATAAAATCATCATTGTTATTTAGTCATTTAACCATTATTGTACTAGCCTTCATAAGCATTGCTGTTAATAACGGCCCTGCTTTTGCTGTGAGCGTGAGATATTCTTTTTCTTTAACATCCTCATCTTCCTTAAAATAGATTTGATTTGATTACAGTTCCCAGGAAACCTTGAAATAAAGACAATAACTCATGGGATATGCCTTTTCTCTTTCCTTCTGCTCTAGCTGACTTTGTAATGATTAATGTACACTCACTGATAACTTCATTAGTTAGGGGTAGAATGGTGAAGAAAGGTGATTTAGGTTCTTTTTGACTGTCGCATGGTTGTTAGTCACCTCAAGGTGCTTTAAATTGTACAGACCCTACAGCAAAACACAGAAAACCCCCAAAATTAGACAGCCCCCAGTGAGGAAGCATTTGGTAACAGTGGGAAGGAAAAACTCAATTTTAACAGGAAGAAACCTCTGGCAGAACCAGGCTCAGGGAGGGGCAGCCCTCTGCCACAAACAGATGGAGTGTTGGAGTGTGGAAGTGGCATTTTCTGTGTGAAATGCTTTGATAATGCCAGCGGAAAGAGGAGAATAGCCAAAGTGCTTCGAGCTGATTGGAGGACAACAGTAACTCAAAAAAGGCACTCTTTACAGCCAAGGTATGCAGAAGAGCATCACTGAACGCTCAGCCCTTTGAAGCAGATGAACTACTGCAGCAGAAGACCGCACTGGATGCCACTTCAGCCAGCTAAAAACAGGAAACTGAGGCTAATAGAAGCTTGGGTAAACGTTGCCTAGTCTGAAACATTCAGATAGCCGGGTCAGAATTTGTTGTAAAAAAAAACATGGATCCATCCTGCCTTTTCCCAGCAGTTCAGGGTGGTGGTGGTGTCTTTGCTTACTTCAGGCCTCTCAAACACCGCCTACCTGAGTATTAATGCTGACCATGTCCATCCCTTTATGGCCACAGCAAACCCATCTTCTGATTGCTGGTTCCAGCAGGATAGCAGACCATGCCACAAAGCTCAGATCATTTCAAACTTGTTCCTTAAATATAACAACGAGTTCACTGCACTCAAATGACCACAGCCACGAGATCTCCAGGAGAACCTTTGGGATGTGGTGGATGTGCAGCCGATAAAACTGCAGCAACTGTGTGATGCTATCATGTCAATATGGACTGAAATCTACAAACTGTTGCTTAATTTAACAAAGAAAATGTTAAACTGTTCTTTTTAAATGCAATGCTTTGCTGCTTTTCTAATTTATATTACTATGAATTACAAAATAACCAATTAACCACATGTTGTAAGGCAGTGGAAATGAATGATTGAATACATTTTCAGAAACATTGTTTGATACGGTGCGTCCCATTCTGAATCTGTTACCTTCTTTGAAGAAGTAGACGGTCTGTATGGGCATCTCCCTTTGGAAGTCGTAGCCGTATCGGTAATCTCTGGAGTCATAGTTGCCTCTGTTGTTCTGGCCATAACGATCTCTCCGTCTGTCCTGGTCCCAGTCTTGATCCCACCGTCTGTCCCAGCCTTGTCCCAGCCTCTCTGCCATTTCCATCCTCCTCTCTGCCAGTCTCATACCCATTTCCATCCCTCTTTCAGCAAATTCCCGCCCCATGTTCATTCCCTGCTCAGCAAAGGAGCCCCAGGAGGGTGAACGATTTTGTCTCCGCCGACCCCACTGCTGGTTCCACTGCTGGTTCCACTGCTGGTCCCACTGCTGGTCTTGCTGGCTGTTGTAGCGGCGTCGCGTCGACCTCCAAGGACTGATGTAGATTCTGCCCGCCATGGCAGCATCCACTGGAGACCTGAGGCCCTTCCAGTCCTTGTTAATAAAGTGGTGCTTACTATGATGCTGAGGCACTGCAGAAGATTAAAAATAAGTTAAACCACACACACGTGTGACTCCTGTCTGCACAAATAGGTCTATAACTGCACAACTCACGGTCAGAGAAGAGCTCGCCGAAGAAACGCTCATAGTTGTTGTAGTACACATCAGTGTAGCGCCTGAAGGGAGTGGACGGAGAGCTCTCAGACATTTTGATGCACTCCTCATGAGACGGCTGGTGCAAAAACTCATACACATAATACTGGTCACCTGCAGAAAGGATGGTATGATGAGCCACTGATGTTCAGTACTACAGGAACAGCTGGAGATGTATGCAAACCAAAACGTCTGGTTGTACCTTTGAAAAAATAGACCTTCTCTTTTCCGTGGTGGCTGTGGGCAGGAAGGGCAAACGCTGCGTCCACATGATCGGGAATCCGGTCAAAGCCAACGTTTATGTATCGGGGATAGTCATCATCCAGCACGCCATTGTCAAACCTCCAGTACTTGTTTCCCTACATGGGTAAACATCAAATTTGTAGTAGATTAGCTTTTTAAAATACTTTTAAACCTAAACTATGACATAATGTTTCCAATATTGGCTTTGCCCTTTATAAGGCAGTCATTGAAATACATGGAAATGGAAAATTTGAGTGTTATTGGAGGACATTAAAAAAGCAAACTTTTTTCAAAGTTTTTTTTACTTTTTTATAGTGCAAAGTCACTGAAGTTATCATATATGGTTCCTCACACATTTAGAGCATTTTTTTCTACAAAAGACTATAAGAATAAAATACATATTTAAAGGAGGATTTATTTTTGAACATTTTCCTGGTTTCACACTGTCAATTTTCATAAATATAACACACATATCAGAGTGCAGCCCTGCCAACCCCTGTTAGTTTTAATGCTTTAACCACAAGTGTGGGAGTAGGTACGGGGGAAAAGCCAATTTCCTAAATTCAGGAAGAATTTGATTGGAAGTTTAAAATGTTCCAGGCCTTTAATGATTGGTCAGATGCAATAATGTCACATAAGCTGATCTTTGCTGATTAGCTGGGAGAAATCCATGTGTTTCTACAACCTCCCAGTGAGTCACGAGGAGGCCAATTTTCATGTCCACTTAAGTCACCAAATATGGCTCCTCGCCCAACAGTACTTTATTGTTGTGTTGAATTTTCTTTTTTTTTCTATTGTTGAATTATTATTTTTATTCTCTTAGAGCTTTTGATTTCTTTGGAGAGTTGCAAACAATTAAAGTGATCAAAATTATTAAGATAATTGGATTTGATTTGTTTTGGTTCCACCTTAAAGATGTAGGTCTTCCCCTGACAGTTGATGCGGGTGAACGCAGCATCAATGGACCCGCTGATGCCCCACACATCCTTAATGAGCTTTGGATAACCAGGGAGCACTGCCTTCTGGTCAAGTTCAAAGAAGTACTCCCCTGGAAAACAAAGCCAGAGCGATCATGCTGTTTTATTTGTTACTTTCAAACATGAGCGAGACCATGACAGAGCCTGAAAGGTTGTCTTGTAACAGATGAATTCACTCACTGACCTCTGAAAGCATAGATGGAGCCATTTTTGATCTGCATGAAGGCGTCAAAAGGTCTGCCACTGCAGACCTCAGCATCTGGGTCAGGGGCCACGGTGGTGGCTGTTGTGGCAGGAACTGTGGTCACCTCGGTTGCTGCGCTGGTCGTGATGGAGTCCTCCAATGTGTGGGTGTCTGGGTGTGTCGCACGTGTCGGCGGGATGTTAGAGACTCTCAGTCTGGTCGGTCTGGTCATTTCCAGCGTGGTCTCGGGGCGTTCTTGCGCTCTGGGATTGAAGTCCGGCGGTTGTGTAGGCCTCAGCTGGTTGCGTGCTGAACGACGTGTGGGCTGAGGCGTGCTCTCAGATTGCCCATCGTAATAATCGTCTTCAGCAAACTGAAATGTGTCTCCGCGAGCTGAGGGGGGTGTGAGAGAAATGTCAACATCCATTTTTGACCTGTGAGTTCTTAACAGAATGAATGAACCAATGAGCAGGGAGGTTTCTTACTCATCATATTGCAGGTGGATTCAAAGTCAGAGCAGCAGCTTTTGTAGTACTTGCACATGGAGTCACACTGGCACTTCTTCCGGGCGTCAAAGCCATTTTCGCAGCGGTCCAAACATGACTCTGGAGATAAAACAACATGCTTCAGTCATTCCCTCTCTCCGCTGTTTGTACCTCAGAACAAAATTCATTTCCTCCTTTGGATAATAAACGTAAATTTGATTACAGCTCCCATGAGGCTTTGACTGTATGCCAGCGGCACAGACTCATGGGATATCAAAAACTCAATCTTACAGTGAATTAGGCAATATATTAAAAGACAGTTGTAATAATTCAAAATGATTACAGTTTTGTAGATTTAACAAAGTGCTCTAAAGACTTTACTCATTTTTCCACACATTTAACAACATTTTGGAAACAAAATAATTAATTTATTATGAAAATAATCAAATGAATTGTTTTTTATTAGCTGTACTGACAATAATAAATATGTCTACTTGTTAAGCAAATTGTTTGCTAGTGCCTCAAAGTTTATGCGTCAGACATTTTAATACAACAGTTAATGAACATAATTCAACTTTTACCACCCAAATTTGTACGCAATAGGTCCCAAATCAGATCTGAAGCAGGGTCCTGAACAGAGCACAAAGCTACTCTATGAAGTCAAAAGTAGATTTTGTTAGACTCACCGTCTGAAGCCAAAGTGTCGGCGAGCAGAGCGAGCAGCAGCACAGCCCACAGGTCCATGTTGCCTCCTCTGTGTCCGAGGACAGACTGAGGAAATAATGAAGGCCTGTGTGCTCCCTATCATTGGAAGCATGTGCCAGTCACCCCACCTCCTCATTCACTTGAACCTTATTTGCAGACTTCTGTCTACTCGGACAAATAAACACAGACTGAGAGGGGGAAAAGATCAATGGGGTGGGTGTGTGGATTACTGTTTGACCTCTGACCAAAGATGTTTGTACATTTTAAGTAGTTTGTGGTCATTTTTACAGATTTCAATTATTGAAATCAACATTGACTCTAAATATTCTAAAGACAGATATTCTACTCTGGCTGATAATAACTTTAAAGGCCTTTTCTGATGAAAAAATGGTGAAAAGCATCTTTCAGGATTCCTTGTAACTTTTTAAAAAAAAATGAAAAATGTATCAATAATCTGGTCTCTTGCTAAATAGGAATTTTTGGCATTATGAACAGCAATATATTAATTAGAGATATTTTCACTGTAAGCAACTATTGTACACTGTGAAATGCACTATACACAGGTACACACACACACAGGTCTTTATCACCAGCTTCCACATTTATTTATAGTTTTCCCAGGTTATGATATGAACACAGTCTGACAGCTGTCGGTCCCAGCTGATTTCCCTCTCCCTCCGCTCCTCTCCGTCTCTCTATAAAAAGGGAAGGAAACCATTATCAGTCCAAATCGCCATCAGCTGTTCTCACCGGCATTTCCAGCACCGCCCCGTTGAGCCCACTGCACCACTCCTCCCCTGCAGCCGCGCCCGGGACCACACCTCCGCCACATACACATATCATTTTAACACTTTTATACACCACTCTGCATTTGGTTATTAGCTATTATTAATCTCTGGCTCTCATTCACAGTGTGTCTTTTGTCTTGTCTTCCTCCCTTCACCCCCAGCTGGTCATGGCAGATGTTTGCCCCTTCTTGACCCTGGTTCTGCCGGAGGTTTCTTCCTCTTTAAAGGGAGTTTTTCCTTCTCCAAAGTTCTTGTTCATAAGGGGTTGTCTGATTGTTTGGGTTTCTCTGTATTATTGTAGCCCTTACCTTACAATACTGTTGCTGAGATTCGGTGCTAAATAAATAAAATTCAATTGAACTGAAATATTACCTTTAATTGTCAAAAGCTTGTTAGAAACTATAAAACACGTCACAGACTTCTGGATGTTAGAAGACAATTAATAATGCTCATGAATGAGACTAAAGGCAAGGAGGTGTGTTTTATAACTAAACATGTTAACAGCACCTCCACATTTATATCACAGTTTATTATATTGCACGTGTATTTCAGTAATAGGCTGTTTATTTCAGTATAGTGGTGTACACGAATTCAAATTTCCGAGGCCACAGGTGGCCACGTGGGCGTTATCCATAACCATAATCTATGTGATATTTCTAAACTATAATTTATCCAAGTACACATCAGTTAACCAAGTCAGTCGGTTCTTTTGCAATGAAAGACATAAACACTCATATCACCGGTTAGTTACCGCAGTGCCGGCTGTTTAATTCACAGGAGCGTATGCAAGTAACCATGGTAACCACGGACTCTGAGCGGCTGGCTCGACGCAGGTCAGACAACTTTTACATATAAGATCTTAAAACAGGACACAGACACTGTAATTGCTGACCTAATATCAAATGTATACGTGGACTGAGTCTATGTTTGACGTTTGTTTTTATATCTAATCTTTACTCTCAAACCTTTAAACAGCAGCAAGTCTGCTGCTAAGAGAATACAGACTCAAACCGATTGATCATTTCTTTTTAAAGTCATCTGGAAGCGCCACGTTTTCACTCAGTCTTTTATTTACAGCACGATTTAAGTGTTTTAAACGGGGGAATGATGGAGGAATGTGTTGTAAATTAGCATGGTGCCTGGCATTGTCACGGGAGCATGCAGGTATTAATTTGGTGATTTATTAAATGTAGCCTATAAATGTTATTATACTTTATTCTAATCTGCTGCTAATTAGCAGTCTTAATTAGCAAGTCTTACGCTAATGGAAATGCAGATACCACAGAACACACAGCGTGAATCTGATCTGCGACAAATTGAAGCCTTCATCTCTTTTACAACAGTGTGGTCTCAGACTGGTATATTTTTATATTCTTTATGCTTTAGATTTTCGAGTCTCTGGAATAGTTGATAGTAATGAGGATAATTTTCTGTAAAAGAATATTGATATGACCTGTGAATTGGATTCATAGATGACCGTTAGGTTAGTTTGATGCCAACACTTTCATGTCAGCTAGGAAACTCTGGGTTATGACAGTTGTGTACCAGGACCTGAGCTTTGTCGGTGGTATAACAGCTCAAGCGCTTATGAGGGGAACAGGTCTATCACATGCTTTGCTGTGAGTCTGGGCTGGGCAGACATCTCCGAAATCATCGAAGAACTTTTGCAAATAGGCTCTATCATGACAAACCGACCAGATATCTGAAGATTAAACCACTACATTCTCGGCTAAAAAAAATAAATAACAGTGCATTTGGTGAGACAAAAACAGGGTATTTCAAAGTACAGTTTAGTTAGTTTCCATATCGTTAGCTTCATAGCATAAGTGCCTAAGTCATTGACTTAGGCACTTATGCTATGAAGCTAACGATATGCTGGTTGTTGGTGTGGAGAAATGCCCAAAAGAATGGCCACCAGGCCAAAGCAATGGCTTTGACTTGAACAGCGTTAACCCCGCCCCCTGAGTTTAATGGGTGAGGCTGACAGGTAAAACGAATTCATCAAGACAGCCACAGGGTCAGGACTGCCAAAATGAATTAAATAAATACATCATTAAGTAATTAATTAAACGGTTCAATAATTAATTAAAATAAGAAATAAATAAATAATTCATCAAATTTGTCAAAAATTAATTAATCAAATATACAATTAAGCAATTGTTAATTAATGTGTCATTAATTAAATAAAATTTGAAATAAATAAAAAGTATGTATTTAATGTTTTAAATGAAATGAATGGGCATTTTATTAATTATTTAAATATTTCTTTAATTAATTACTTCAAATTTCAATTAATTATCGACATATTTAATTAATTATTTAATGGCGTATTTAATTCATTCATTTCGCCACTCCTGGCCCTCTATATCTACAGAGGGCCTGCAGTGTTTACAAACGCCCTTGCCACTATACGCATGCTCTGACCGGCTGTGATGCAGGGAGTTGAGAGATGATGAGGAGCGGTGCTGCTTCTTTCACTGTACATCACTGATAACATATCCGGCGCCGGTGGGCGGTGCGAAGCCTTGAAGATGCAGGCAGCCTGCGGATGCTGACCAAAGGATGTCAGGCGAGGAACTTCCGCAGGGTACGAGCGTTACTTTTGATATTTTTGGAGAAAACAATCCGCGGCAGCGCGCTGGATGCGTTGGAAGGGAAACTATGAGAACTAAAAGTCTCCTTTGTTAGCCAAGCCTCAGTGAATGAATGCGAGCGAGAATACAGACAACAATAGTTTATTGTTATTCTTCTTAGCAAAACGAGCAGGCCGTGCCTCCCAGCGTTTCGGTTCGAGGTCTTGTGCGCTTTAAGGACACTTCTACAAATTGTGCCCACTAACACATCTACTGAGAGAGACAAAGCAGCAACTGTGAAGCGTAAATACCCGCTGATCTGCTCAAGATCTGCTCAGACGTCTTTAATGGCTTACTGGCGCGTATGACACCCAGAGAGAGGTGATGTGCGATTTGGTGAAAGGTGTCACTTTTGATTAATAACCGAGGCCTTGCTTTTTCTGCAGGAGTTGGCTTTGTTTACAGGGCGGCCAGTAGGCTGAACACGGATCACAGGCCTTAAGTGAACACAGCAGTGCTGCTTCTAGCAGTGCGCATCCAGATCGATCACATTGTTTGTGCCGGTAGATGCTTTTCTCCCTGACGCTCTTCTTGTGGAGGCTCTACCGACATTTCTACATCATGTTCAGCTCTGACCGGCTCACAGTCCCGGATTACGTCAGCCGGCTGCAGAGAGGGAGGAGCGGCTCCGCATGCGACCCCAGGGCCATCTCTCCGGGGATCAATGCCGACGTCCAGGCGGTTTTGGACACGTCACTTCCCGCCCTGCGCTCCGCCATCAGTAGGCTGAAGTCATCCAGGGAAACATCGAATTCAGATGAGACCCGTAGAGCTATCGCGGAGATCTTCCAGCTGGTGGAGGAGGCCTGGGTTTTACCTACCGTGGGTCGTCAAGTGGCCGAGGAGATCTGCAACAGGATCCGGCTGCATGGAGGCCTGGAGCTGCTGCTTCAGCTCCAGCAGTCGCCTGCTGTGGAGATAACTTACGAGTCTGCAAAACTGCTGGAGCAGATACTGATCTCAGAGAACAGGTATGGTGTAACGGTGTGATGCGGTGCAGGACCGCAGTAGACTGTACTACATTGCAGTCTGTTTTTGTACTTAGACATAAAGTTTAAACACTGCTGCGGGTAGTGCAGTATTTGTGTTTGTGTGTCTCCATATTTGTCTGAGTATTCTAGTAATCACTTAGTAAATGATTATAAAATGTGATCTTTATTTACTGAACCTTTATTTAATGGGGTTAATGTGACTCTTGAGATTATTACTCTCCTTTCCACAAGCAAGCTGGCCAAGACTGGCAGCAGTACAGTTTCAGAAATGAGTGCTCAGCAAAAATACACAAAATAAGTGTAGTACATTTCCAAGTCATCAATTTAAACGTCAGCGTCTGGGGCCAGAACACAGGGGTGGTCAAATATTTGCAGCATGAAGAAGGTGAAGCTCAACACTTGTAGCATAAAGAACAACTTTACTGCTTGGCATCCACGATCCAGATGATTACTCTCCAGATCCAGATGAAGACTACAAGCCGAAACGCGTCAGTCAAGCGATAAAGTTCATTTTTATAGTACAAGTGTTGCTGGAGCGTCTCCATGCAGTTCGAAAGTAGATGAAGCTGTGCCAGACACCTCTGCTCTGTTTCTACAGCCTGAAGTAACTGATCAGTTATATTCACCAGGAATCGTATGAAGTTTTAGTTGAAGGAACTTCCTTGCAGGCATTATACAAATGCATATAACAACTCTGATATGACGAGGGAGCAACAAGTCTCTTTGTTGCCTCAATATACAGACAGCTGCTGAAAGTGAGGTGTAAAAGAGAGTGAGTCATCTATTATAATTCTTAAGCACTTATACTGAGATACTGATTCACAGCCCAGGACTGCAGTGATACGGTTCAGTGGTTTTGAGTTTGCATTTGAGAAGATCATCAGTTCGGTGTCGTCAGGATTTCAAACATGTTGTGCTGTAATGTACTAGCAGCTGATTGCAGCTGAAGGAGAGGCTGGGTCAGAGTATGTGCAGAGCAGTCCATCCACCTTGTTATCATCATTACAGTGAAAGGGTTCTTTCAACTGAACCCCAGGGCACACTTTTAGTTGCATTAACCAAGTTGTAAGTGATTCCCTTCTACCTGCATGTACTGAGATCTGTCTGCTGAATACTTTTAAAACCATGCAGCGTTTCTTATGTACACCTGTCACAGAAATAACATGTAATGTTGCAGTTTGAAACAACAAATTTTACTTAAACAGACGTCAAAAGCTATAATAGACTGAATTCACACTGACGTACACTACCAGTCAAAAGTTTGGACACAACTTCTCATTTTATTGTTTTTTCTTTGTTTTCATGACTATTTACATTGTAGATTCTCACTGAAGGAATCAAAACAATGAATGAATGAACACATATGGAATTATGTAGTAAACAAAAAAGTGTAAAATAACTGAAAAGTCAAAGTCAACTTTATTTGTCGATTCTGCCACATGTACAGGACATACAGAGAATAGAAATTGCGTTACTCTCAATCCCTAGATAAATAGCAAATGAACATTTAAATATATTTAAATATAAAAGTGATTAAAAATGCAAGTAAAATAATTAAAAAGTAAAAATTTAAATAAATACAATTTTACATATAACAAGAAAGCTATACAATATACAATATAATGGGTAAGTGACATTGAGTGTAAAATCATGCTTTATAGTCTAGATTCTTCAAAATAGCCACCCTTTGCTTTGATTACTGCTTTGCACACTCTTGGCACTCTATTGATGAGCTTCATGAGGTAGTCACCTGAAATGATTTTCCAACAGTTGTGAAGGAGTTCCCAGAGATGCGGAGGATTTGTTGGCACTTTTGCCTTCTGTCTCATCCCTTTTGCTAGTCCATCTCATCCCAAACCATCTCGATTGGGTTTAGGTCAGGTGACTGTGGAGGCCAGGCCATCACTCTCCTTCTTGGTCAAATAGCCCTTACACAGCTTGGAGGTGTGTTTGAGGTCATTGGTCCAACTAAATGCAAACCGGATTGAATGGCATGTCACTACAGGATGCTGTGGAAGCCATGCTGGTTCGAATCCCCAACAGTGTCACCAGCAAAGCACCCCCACGCCATCACACCTCCTCCTCCTTGCTCCATGGTTTGAACCACGCATGTAGAAACCATCTGTTCACCTTTTCTGTGCCGCACAGAGACATGGCAGGTGGAACCAAAAATCTCAAAATTTGGACTAGCACAGATTTCCCCTGGTCTATTGTCCATTCATTGTGTTTCTTGCCTCAAACAAATCTCTTCTGCTTGTTGCTTTCCTTAGTAGTGGTTTCTTAGCAGCTATTTGATCGAAAAGGCCTGATTTCTGGCGGAACAGTTGATGTAGAGATGTGTCTGCTACTGGAACTCTGTCTGGAATTTATCTGGACTCTAATCTGAGGTGCTGTTAACTTTTTGAGGCTGGCGATGATGATGAATTTATCCTCAGCAGCAGAGGTGACTCTTGTTCTTCCTTTCCTTCATGTGAGCCAGTTTCGTTGTAGTGCTTGATGGTTTTTGCGACTGTACTTTGGGACACATTCAAAATTTTAGCAATTTTTCAGACTGGCTGACATTCAGTTCTTTAAACAATGAGAGACTGTCGTTTCTCTTTAGTTAACCGATTGGTTCATGCCATAATATAAATTCTAACAGTTGTCAAATATGGGTGTTAGCTGTGTAAATAAACTCTGATCAATTTTTCTGTTAATTAGTGATAAAGAATGTGGGATGGTGGGTATGAACTTCAATTTCTTGGCTGCTGAAGTGCTGTCACTCAGTCTCCCAGACCGTATGAAGTCTGTATTTAGTGTTTGTTACCATCTTCCAAATTTGTCTACAGGGATTACGTGGCTCGCATAGGTCTGGGGGTCATCCTCAACCTGACTCGTCAGCAGGAAGATGCTCAGCTGGCTCGGAGCGTCTCGGGCATCCTCGAGCACATGTTCAAACACACCGAGGAGACGTCTATCCACCTCATCACCAACGGCGCCCTGGACACCCTCCTCTTCTGGTGCCGAGGTACGGACCCCACTGTTCTGCGTCACTGTGCCGTGGCACTGGCTAACTGTGCGATGTATGGAGGCCACTGCTGCCAGCGCTGGATGATCGAGAAACGGGCAGCTGAGTGGCTCTTCCCACTGGCCTTTTCCAAAGAGGATGAACTCATTCGTTTCTATGCCTGTTTGGCTGTAACTGTGTTAGCTGCAAACAGAGAAATTGAGAAAGAGGTGGTGAAATCAGGGACCTTGGAGCTAGTGGAGCCATTCATCGCATCTCTGGATCCAGAGGACTTTGCCCGCAGTTTACTGGACAGTGCAGACAGCATGCAGGGAAGGACCGCATCTGACCTGCAGCAACTTTTGCCGTTACTGGATGGCACGAGAGTGGAGGGAAAGTGCATTGCAGCCTTTTACCTGTGTGTTGAGGCCAGCATCAAGTCCCGTCAGCGCAACACAAAGGTAAAACTGTCTCTCTTATTTAATGAGTTGGAAAGACATCAGATGCATAAAATAATAAATAATACTTCCAGTGGCTGACACATAGTATTTATTTTTTAGATTAATGAAGTGCATGGATTTTATAGATATTTGAATCAAAACTGATTATAAATTAATAAAATAAATTAACAATTCAACATATTCATTAAAACATTACTTAACAAATATTACTAACATCTAAATCCTCTACAGAGTTATTGTATCAAGGTCCCAAAATGTCTCAGACACAGCACCACTCAAGCCAAAGGGAAGATCCCAGCACTGCTCACCTGGGTGTATTTATAGCCCTCAGAAAAGCTTTAGAACATTTATGCAAGAAGAAACAAGACCTGAAGATCAGGATTAAACAAATGAAAGAGGAAAAATGCAACAAATTACAGAAATGTTGAAAGAAAATGAAGAGCAGAGAAAATGCAAGTTCCAAGACATGGAGAAAAAATGAAGGCCTGAAGTGATGTTCGACGAAGTTCTGAGAAGGAGCAGAAGGAGCTTTTATGGAAGCAGCACATGAAGAGATGCAATCCAAGCTCCAAGCCACAGAGAAAGATAGACAAAGCACTGAGAAGAAATGCACCATTGCTGAACGAGAAGGAACAAAAGGAAGCAGTATACCAACAAATCGTGTGCAAGCTTCAAGTATCGGAGAAAAACAATGAAGATTTGCGTGTAATGTTTGAGGAGGACAAATCTCAGAAAGACATGAAGTCTTTACTTCAAGAACTACAGCAGAGACATGAGGCCTTACAAACAATCCATTAAAAAAAGAAGAACAAAAAAGGACGTGGAAGAGGAAAACAAAGAACTGCGAGAAAAACGTGAACAAAAGCAGGAAACCTTAGAAGAACTGGAGAGAAGGTGTAAGAAGGTGTAAGTGCAGCATGAAGAACTTTTCAGAGAGAAGACAGACCTCATAAAACAGAACAAAGATCTGCAGGAAGTGTGCCTGAAAAAGCAGAGAAAGCAGTTTAGGTTTTTCCACAAGAAGGGCTCTGCTGCTTCTTCAGTTCAGCCTGGACAAGAGTAGCCTCATCTTCCTCCTACAGAGGCAAAACCTGCAAACAAATTCAGTGTGCTTCAGGGTCTTATGCAATTTTAATGTTGTTAAGAAACATTACTGATTGAAATCATCATTTAGCAGTACTTAAGAAAAGCTGAATAACTGAGCTTTATTTAGCATGACTCCTTGTATTTAGCATGAGTCGACAGGTATAAGTTGGATAACAGTTCAAAACAACCTCACCTTAATTGGAAAGTAAAATTTGAGAAAATTCTCACGTTAATTATTTGCCTTTATTTTATGAAGAGATGTATGTTTTAGCGTTGACTGATTCTTTTAAGCCTTGTTGTTGTGGCAGGTGGCTATTTCACTTAAAATTGAAATATATTGTGGCTGATCCCCAATTTCTCCTTCCTTTTCAGATATTTCAAGAGATTGGTGCTGTGCAGAGCCTCAAAAGAATCGTCATGTACTCCAGCAATGCCACAGTCTGTGCCCTCGCTAAGCGGGCGCTGAGCATGATGGGAGAGGAAGTACCGAAACGAATCCTGTCAAGCGTGCCCAACTGGAAAACCTGTGAGGTGCAGACGTGGCTGCAGCAGATCGGCTTCAGCGCTTGCTGTGATCGTTTTCAGGTGAGCGACACATTATTCCTACAGAAAGATGAAATATCTATCCACACGTTCATCTCACAGCTCAGTTTAACAGCTGAACTGACATGGATGTGGTTTGGGTCTTAGGAGTGGTTTAGTGGAGAGAACGTTTTTAGGGTCAGTTTTGCCTTTTGCACCGAAGAATATCATTGGACTGCCAATTAGACTGCCCCCCACCTTGTACATTTTTAAAGTAAGGCTTAAAACTCATTTTCATTTCTTGGCTTTTATCCTAGAGTGAAAATTGTAGGTATTTAGGTACTTTATTGCCTCTAGTATATTTGTGATTCTTCAGATATACTTATTGAGGTGTGTGGGCAATGGTGTGTGCGTGTGGTGTATCTTTTATTATGTTGTGTAACCCTCATTTTCACGTACAGTGTGCTGGCCGACTTTGTTGTTGTAAACATGCTTTATAAATAAAATCAGACTAAACTGGCCTGATGTGTTTGGTGATGTTATTACGTAGGAACTCCAGGTGGATGGAGACCTTCTTCTGAACATCACAGATGAAGATTTGAGCTGTGATTTGAGCATGACTACCAACCTTACTCGCAAGAGGCAAGTGGTGAATAATATTTGAACCCGCGTTTATTTGTCTTGAAAAAAAAACAAACCCTCTAATTTGTCTGATCATCCAGGTTTTTGAGAGACTTGCGTGTGCTGAAGACTTACGCCAATTACTCCACATGTGACCCCAACAACATGGCCGACTGGTTAAGCGAGGTGGACCCCCGTTTTCGTCAGTACACCTACGGCCTAGTCCAGTCAGGCGTGGACCGTCACAACATCCAGAGCCTGACCGATAAGCAGCTCCAGCACGACTGCCACATTGAGAACGGCGTCCACAGAGCAAAGATACTGTCTGCCAGCCGCGGGCCCTTAAAACTGAGCCACACCGATGCACAGCCTTCAGGGCCTGACGTCTTCATCAGCTACAGACGAACCACGGGCTCACAGCTGGCCAGGTTAGAACTGGAGAAGATTTTGTGCAGAAGGTCATTTAGGATGAAGAGTGAGATCAGATAAGGTTAAAATTAAATCCTGCTCATCTTGTTTTGCTCCCAGCCTATTGAAGGTGCACCTGCAGGTTCGAGGATACAGCGTCTTCATAGATGTGGAGAAGCTGGAGGCTGGTAAATTTGAGGACAAACTCATTCAGAGTGTGCAGAGAGCACGTAACTTCATCCTGGTCCTGTCTGCCAGTGCACTCGACAAGTGTATGGGAGACACAGCCATGAAGGACTGGGTGCATAAGGTCAGTTTTCCATTTCCTGCACACGATGGTTGAAATGTCAGGGCTAATTATGTCTAATTTCTGCTGAAAAATGTCAGATCACTGCACCTCGAACTCTTCTCGAGATGTTCCACAGTAGTTCTGTTCATGAGGCAATTGGATTACATCAGATCAGATTTGTGAGCTTGCATTTAAAGTTTGTTCTGTGGAGTCATTTTTGGAGTGTTTTTGTATTTTCAGTGGAACACAACTCTCTTAAAACTCATGAATAGGTTTATAGTTCCATTTACACCCACTTAAATTCATGATGGCGGGTTTTAATAAAATATCATGACTAAAAACTGAATTAACGGAAATCCCACTCTGCCTAATATTATGCCATTAAATACCTCTGATTCAACAGGACATGGGACCCTTGGAGGGGTCCTGTGGTGTCTGCTCCCTGTGATTTGTGGGGTTGGACTTGCTCTAGGACATCCTATCCTTGGTTAGAGGTTAACCAAGCGTACATAGAGGTTCATAATAACATGGTTAGGATGTATGTTATTATGAGAACGCATGATTCTTGTGTCGGGCTCTTTGCCGTGTTGCTCACACTGTTCCTGAGCAGTGTTTGTGTTGTGGTAGGCAGTTTTACCCTTATGAGGGAAGCTGCTGCCATTGGGGAGTGAAATTCAGATAGATTATCTCCAATTCATTTGTTTCATCTTGCAGGAGATCGTCACGGCCCTGGCTGGTAAGAAGAACATAGTTCCTGTCACAGATAACTTTGCATGGCCTGACCCCATGTCCCTGCCAGAAGACATGAGAGCCATTCTCAACTTCAACGGCATCAAGTGAGTCCCTGCATACTGTGCTCCGATTGGACAGTGGACACAGTCCTGTTGTGATGTGCGGGGAAACTGTTTTCCCACCAGGTCTAAACCACAGCTGTTTGTTCCATTTGTACTGCATTTATTACAATCTCCCAATAGCACTCATATTTCTCTCATTAATATTTCAGTCACTTTAGTGCAGATGTGTAAAAATTCCAATTAGAGGGAACTGTTTTCCCTGAATCGACATCATCTAATGCCTGCTGACGTCTCTTCACATAGGTGGTCCCACGAATATCAGGAGGCTACGATCGAGAAGATCCTGCGCTTTCTGAAAGGACCCCAAGACCAAGTCGACCGCTCAGACGGCTCCAAAGAGCAGAAGAAATAAACTGAGATAAACACAGTCCGATTTCAGCTATAATAACTATCCATGATGCCAAAATTCCACATAACCTACAGTGAATAGTCTGGCAGCTTTCCCTGCTCTGACCTAATGCATGTGAAATGAATCCGGATGTTTAGATTACTTGCTGACCGGAATACCTGATATGCACACACTTAATTATTAACAATAAATAGAACTGATAAGGGGATTGTATATAAAAACTCTAAGCCTTTAATGTTAGTCAGTGCTGTATATGTGTAATCAGGTACAGTAAGCGCCTTCTGTATCTCAGGAAAATAACTGTGATAGACCAGCTGACATGGACACCCAGCAACATTATCACTGCTAACACATCAGTGTTCATCAAAGCTCCTCTATATGCAGTCGTCGTTTTTTTTAACCTGTGTACATCAAATGGACCAAAGCAGGTCTCTGACTTTACCAACATTTCTCCCGTTTTCATGTTTGTGTTGTGATAGAAGAAATCTTCCTCGGCAGACTTGATGATTTGTTTAGGATGAGTGACTACTGTGAGTTTAATCTAAGCCCCAAATTTAACCATAAACAAGTGAAATATGTGTAGCGGGAATAACTCCATGTAGCGTTAAACATACTGTTCTGTAATAAAAGTGGGTAAAAAGTACCTCAATATCTGTTCTGTTTTACGGTGTAATTGTGAATTACCACACTGTGTAATCCATTATTACTGCTGACATAAGACTTACTTCACCACAGTCTGTCCAATAGTTATATGTCTGCTTTTGAACTGAAAATGTATCATCCATCCATCTTCTGCTTATCCAGTCAGGGTTTTGGGAGTGGGTGGGCTGTTTCACCCAGCTGTCACAGGGTGAGAGGTACACCCTGGACAGGTGGCCAGGCTATCGCAGGTCTGACACACAGAGACAGATGATCATACCTACAGCCAGTTTAGAATGACCCATTAACCCCATGCGTGCCTTTGGACTGTGGGAGGAAGCTATAGTACCGGAGGGAATCCCCACAGACATTGGAGAACAGAGAGGCCCCAAACAGCCGGTGGATTCAAACCCAGGACAATCTTGCTGTGAGGCAACAGTGCTAACCACCACACCACTGTACTGCCCCAAAGTGTATCCTTGTTCAGAAAATAAATAAATAATTAAACACAGCAATCTGACACACCTGTCCTGTATTCATGAAGCATAAATGTACACCTGTAAAAACCAACAAAAGCAGTCATCCAGATGTGTTAATCAAGTTTATTAAATAAAATTGTGTAACTCGATTAACAAGATTTTTGGGGTTTGAAATCATTAAATTATCACACTTTATATTATAACAGATCACTCTGTTGACAGAACTGTAAGTGCAAAACCATAATTTAATTGCATTTTGTAATTTTAGAAAAAACATAAAATGTTAAAAGTTAAAACACAAACATCACTTATTTTATCACTTAAAAAATGTACTCTAAAATGTATTCAGATTGCTAAATATTGGAAATTATAGAAGAACAGACAGGTTTCTCAGACAGTTGTAGCACACTGTATGTTTTCTAAGGATGGCTTTGGTCACATGATCACGCGAATCTTGATAATCAGTTAATGGTAGGTCAGTGGAAACTTCACTCAGCCAAGTAACTTCCCTTTGTGCATTTAAAGCTGATTCGACAGCTCCTGTTCCTTCATTGTGCAACTAGGACGTGACACTGTGTGCACGGCTTCTGCATTACTTCACAGATCAGCGTGTAATGCAGAAGCAGTCATTTAGATAAAAATGATTAACATTCATACAATGGAAAACATTCCTGATTGATTCTACATATGGCTTAAATCAGTGACACCTGGAGATATACAACAATTACATACATTCACGGTTTTAACTAACAGGAGTTAGTTAACAGGAGTGTGTGTGGTCTTCTGCTGCTGTAGCACATCCGCTTCAAGGTTCCACTTATTATGCACGAGGTACCGCCATGTGATCAGCTGATCAGATATTTGTATTAGTGAGCACTTGGACGAAATCAGAAAGCAGCAATTTACAAAATAACTTCTTTGTTTTTGTTGACGCGTTACATAGAATCTGTGACGACACTGCAGTGTCATGATCTCCGGTGCTCTACAATAGCTCATGATATTAAAAAATTACATCAAATTTTAATTATAAAGACACATTTTTGGGTTTGGCAGAACTGTCAGTCAGGATGTCGTTTCTTCATCGCTTACTTATTCTTTCTGGTGTAACAAGATGGAAATATCCCATCCCTGGGTGAGCGAATAAAACTGCAGACACAACGGATGCCTCTGCTCACCTTTCAGACTAACACCAGGATGAACCTGCACTCTCTTTTGTGATCCTGCCCTCCACCTCTCTGCAGGTCAGGACACTGTGGCATCTCTCTGGTCTCTCCTTTGTTCCAAACACTGCAGAGTCCTAGAAATACAGACATGAAGATGGTCAGTAATGACATTTGTCTGGTTGTTTACAGCCCATAAGACTAAAGCCAGTCACACAGGCATGAACAGACTCACCCTATTATCCCAGCTGGGATGAAGAGGATGATAGCAGCAAAGAGGAAAGGGAATCCCTTCATGAAGTGCAGGGTTGCTGGGTAGAGGGAGTTGAAAACGCCACTGCCCACCAGATAACACAAGCTCTCCACACAGGCAACAGATGCAAACAGGGCACCTAAGAAAAAGCACACACACACCCAGTAACACAATTACACATACAACCTGCAGAGCACAAGCTGTCCCGCGTGACAAGGGAACATGTGCTTCAACTGTGCTGCTGATCTAATTAGTTCACTGGCTCCACCACTGCACAGCTGACACACTGAGCTCTCTCTCTCACACAATCCGCACAACTTTGGTTTTAAATGTGTAACACTTGTACACGATCACGGGCTGACCCTGCTCTGACGGCTCCACCAACTTGGACAGCTTGGACCTCAGCACAGGTGTCGATGTCATGAAGAGCAAACACAGACCATAACCTGGGGAGAAAAAAACCCAAAACCAAAACAGATTTTTATGTTTATATGCGTGTAATTGTTTAATATCCATGAAATAATCCAGAGCGGGTGAATAAACTGTGTTAATTATTTCTAGAGGTTACAATCAGAGACAGTTTATTGTAGCCTTGTACTCAGGGCTGACAACCCTGAGTACAAGGCTACAATCAGTGGCCTTTTGTTCACTGACGTGTCATTATGTTTAACATTTGCTTTAAAAATAACAATAACATGGGGTAAAAGGATTTGAAAAGCACAAATACAGGAAGATAATCAAAGTAACAAGCAGACATTCATCCATTCACTTATCCTTGAAAAGGTCTAAAGGGAGGCTGGAGCTTATCCCAACTAACATAGGGCGACATGCAGGGTGCACCCTGGACAGGTTCCCAGCCTAAGATAGGGAGATAGACAGCCATTCACACCTATGGGCAATTTAGATTCACCAATTAACCCAACTGCATGTCTTTGGACTGTGGGAGGAAGCCAGAGCACCGGAGAGTACCCATACAGACACGGGGAGAACATGCAAACTGCAAACTCCACACAGAAAGCCCCCGGCCAGGTAGCCAAGTTGAACTTCTTGCTGTGAAGCAACAGTGCTAACCACTGTGCCACCATGCTGCAGTGACATTTAACTCCAAATTAAATTGACACCAATATATATTGTAAGTCTTAACACAGACAAAACTTTTTCTTGGGCAGAGGCCGCATTCCATTACACATAATAGAAGAGAGAAAACACCTAATCATGGTAAAGTACTACAATAGTAAAAGTCATCTTCACTTAATTTATCCTACCTCACATTTTTCCTCACATAGTACATTCAGATTGACTTTTTACAATCGGTTTATAAACCATCTGGAGGTTATGAATGTGCTCCGACACCTCTCACCTGTAAACATGAGCTGAGTGCTGTTAGCCACAGAAAAGACCACCAGACCAACAATGTTGGAGGCAAGACCCACAAGAGCCACCCAGGAGTCCTCCATGCAGCGCTGCATGATCTTTATCCCCGCCAGACTGCTCAGGTAGCCCAGGTGGTGAGCTGCTGATCCGTAGCCAATAAAGTCTGGGCCCCAGCACAGAGGCGAGCTCAGCTCGTACAACACGTACAGTTCTCTGGAGCCAAAGTGAACAGTCACCACCAGAAAGAAGCACAGCGTGTAAAGCCACAGCTTGCATCTGTGAAATTGTCCTCCAGCCTCACTGCTGCTGCCTCCTGATGAGTAGAGGTGCCAGACAGCTTTATGGTGTCGAGTAGTGAGGAGCTTAGCACTCGGGTCTGGCACCACAGACTCACGGACAAAGAGGAAGGCATACAGAGCTGACACCAAGTTGGTGGCCAGCACGAGCCAGAACGGGTTGATGTAACTAAACAAAGCACAGAAATAGAGAGGTAAAGCTTATATGGTTGATTTAGATATATATTAGAGCAGTGTGAACAAACCTTTTAACACACATTCCTTACCCTTGAGCCCGCCGCCACTGTCCTCCAATGATGCTGGCTAGCATCCCTGACAGGCCCAGACACGCCTCTAGGATTGCCACCCTGAAGGTGCGAGAGCGCCTGTCACTGATATCTGCCACATAGGCAAAGCAGCCTGCCAGGACGGCATTAAAATCACCCGACAGGCCGCTAAGCAGCCGTCCCACTAGAAAGTAGACCACGGGCAGCTTGAGATACATCACCACAAGGTACACGATCGTCTGCAGGGCCAGGCCAAGGTTAGGGAGGATGAGGACTCGTCTGCGACCAGCGAGGTCACTCCAAGAGCCCAGGAGAGGCACAACCAAGAGCCCGACAGAAAAGCCCCCCAGACTGATGTACAGGTTCCAGTGTGCTGTCAAGGTTTCCACCTCCTGAAAAAGACACATTTAACAACAATCAATCTCAGTGATCAGCGAAGAGGTGGAGAAGATTTTTTAATAGATGCTGTGTTTCTACTTTTTGTTTCTTAGCTGCATCCCAGGTGTAACTCTGTCTGTGCACCAGCGTAATTAGACCCATACATCATTGCGTCTGATCTGCCCAAACACTAGTTTTGCTTCACCTTTTTTAGCAGAGCGTGTAGATTGTATTCCTTTTTCCCATTTTCAGCATGTGACTGCTGTTCCTCATTGTTGAACTGCTTGTAGGTTCAAGGCTTACGACTCCTTTTTTCCTTAAATGACTACACATGCAGCCATTCAGGTGCTGATGATCAATTTACTTAGAAAAAAAAGCCTTTAAAACACATCTGCATGTCTTTATGTGTGTATTAGTTTGTGCATTGCTTTTGTTTTCTCCAAATTGTAAGCACTTGACAGGAGGTCTTGCATATCTTTAAAGGGCTTGCGTGATAAAAAATGGCCCTTTTGGTGATGCTTATAACTATATGAGCGTGCTTTACTTGTTAGAACAGGTAAAAAAAATATGATACAGGAATGGCTTATTTTTAGGATTGCTTTGCATGCAGTTTCTTCAATAAGTGTTTTCATTTTGTTGTTTGTTAAGGGTAACTATGTAACCTGAAGAAATCAACAAAGTGGGATGGCCTCTCCTACTGAACCAGTTAGTTTAACTGTAAATCTAGCATGTTAGCATTACTTTGTGTCTCACTTGTGATGAATAATAAATAATGCTGCAGGTTTGCTGGCTGTTCAACAGAATATTGGATTAGTGAGTCATGATATGAGATGAGAGTCAAAGTCAGATTTATTGTCCATTCTGCAATATGTCCCGGGTATACACAGGATTGAAATGCCGTGTTTCCCTGACCCATGGTGTGCAGCGAAATTAAATAAATATAATAAATTAAGTGAGAAGTTTTTCAGCTTTTTTATATACAAGATATTAAGTATAAATGTTTTTTAAAGCCTGCATAAATATTCCAAGTAGCAAAAAAAATGAGGGTAAACAGGGTACCACAGTCCTTCTGTGGACTAAATCACACATTTCTCCGTGGTCTTTGTCAGGTTACTTCGTTAGTGCTTGTAAGCTGTGGTGCTACTTGGGACTGTCTAAACCTATTGGGGGTGGGCATATTGTTTTATGCATGGCTTCATTAATAAAATCAATCAACAGTGTTATAGTGTCTACAACCCCTTTAAGTTTTCCGCCATTATAGAGCCTGAAGAAAAGGGTTAAAATACATTGAATTTTTAAGGTTATAAACATGTAACGTAATATTAATGAAAGATGTTTTTGTGCTTTTCCTGTTATAAAAATACTTCACAATGTATTAAACTCACGTTGAAAAGCCTTTATTTGTAACGGCATACATGGTTTTTAAATTAAAGGGTAATTCAAATGCTTTTCCCACGCAGAAAAGACGTGGACAGCAGCAGCAGTACATTTCAGGGTGACCGGACTACCTTCTGAAGCGGGTCGGGGGGCGCTGAGCTGTTGCCGCACTCCGACCTCTTGGAGCCGTTGTAGCCGAGGTCTTCGCTTATGCGGTCCCACAGGTACTGGGTCGACAGAGGTGCCTGCAGGGCCAGGGAGAACATGGACAGGAACAACACCGGCTCCACAGACACCGGCAGCGAGCATGTAACAGGCGGTCGTACGACGTCGGTGGACGGTACACCAGGCTCCTCTTTGTTTACGTCGAGCTGTGGTTCCTCCGCTGTGTCACTGAGGACATCTCCGTGTAGGATCGCCGCAGTGTCCTGCTCGTCCATGTTGGATCCACTCAACTGTAAACATTAAGTGTGTTGACTAGTTTAAGCTGCCTGTTAACGGAGTATACAGTGAAAACGAGAGCGTGTGCGGCTGGCTAACAACGGTTACGCTAATGAGAGTGAAGGTAACTTTACTGCAAGCTCAGCCAAAATCAATGAAACAATAACATGAACCGTAAAAGCGCGGGCTTTGCGGCCTCTGCTGGACGAAGAGGTGAACTACATTCCGAAATGATAACTGCGGTGGGTCACGAGTGCCAAAATGAATTAACGAACTATTTCTTTAAATAATTAATTTACCCCCCCCCCCCCCATAACAAACACAGCTCTCATATTTAGTAGGGGTGCAACGATACACAAAATTCACGTTTCGGTTCGATACTTTGGTGTCACGGTTCGATATTTTTTCGATACAAAAAAATATTCATGCCTTTTTAATTTGTCATTTATTAAAATTATAAATATATATTTTAACTCAAAAGTACAGTTTTTAAATTTAATGTTGCTGAAACAAAAGTAATTAAAAAAATAAATATATCTCAGGGCTCTCAAAATTTCAAAATCCCTGGTAGCCCTTCGGGCAGGGACTCTTCAGTTTTTGGTAGCCCAAAATAAATGTAAGTAGCCCGAATAAAAAAGAGAGCAATTTTTTGATTGATGTTTTGTTTCCTTTACAATATTATACATTAAAGTATAATATTGTAAAGGAAACAAAACATTAATCAAAAAATTGTTGAAAAACAAATTACAACATTGTATAAAAAATTACAATCATCAACTCAAATACTTGGTTCTAATTGAACAGAAATTTCTATGAACTTGTAAGAACTGTGTAGGACATGAATCAGTCTGTGTCAGATCCTGAATTTGAAATTTCCACTGAAGTCACGGGTAAGAGGCAAGTGGAACCAAGATCGAGGCCATTTGCTTTTTGAAGTTTGCAAAGACTGCTAAATTTTGCCAGTGGTAGTTCACTCTTTGCAACATAGTACGCTGTTCTAAACAGATTTTTCAAGTTTATTTTTAGTATGTTATTTGCAATTGGTGTTTGTTCTGGGAAAGCTATTGCAGACTGAGCAATAATGCATTTCTTGCATTTCTCATGGGTTCTAATGGGGGCCTTTCTTAAAATGACTGGTCCCAGTAACAAAGGCGCTTGTCGACTCATAAATCGAGAGAAAACCACCAACACACCCGGCAGAACATTATGTTATTTACATGGGTGCACATAAGTGGTCCGCATGTGCGCATTCGCTGTCAAAATAAAAGACGCGCACCAGATAAGAAGTTGCAACGCGCGTTTGTGTCCATATAAAAAGCGCTGTTTTTGTCCGCTAGAGTGGGATTTTCACGGCACATTCCGCACCACATCTCTGTGCGTTCATCATTTGTTTGAAGCCAACTCACCTCCTGCAACCACTTTTCCGAGAATACGTGCTTCTTTTGTGGTTCGGACTCCTTCTGACATTTGTTTGGAGGTGGAGGAACACCAAAGTAATTGCTTAAAGGAGCTTGCTTCTTCGACATCTTTAAGAGTTCTAAACAAATGTCTGTCCTCCTCCAGAAAATCTTATGTATGCAAACACGCGTTGCAACTTCATATCTTGTGCGCGTTTTTTTTGTTTTTATTTTGACAGCGAATGCGCACCTGCGGACCACTTATGTGCAGCCCCGGTTATATAGCTCGTCATATTGCAGCCACAGAAATTCTTTTGTCCATGAAACCATAAAGCTGCACTTTCTTTTTGCCTTATAGTCTGATTTGTCGTAACTTTTCCGTTTTGTGGTAAGCTTTTCTTTGGCTGTCACTTCTTCACCCTGACCTGTCTTATTTGGCTCAGCAGAACTAAAATATATATCCTGCTGCTTTTACACACACACACACATAACGGTCAGCGATTCTCTGCGCGATCAACCTCTCATATGTTTAAGCTTGCTGCGGGAGATTTCACTTGTCATGTTTGCATAGTAAGCTAACGATTGATAAGACGATGTCAGAGGAATTGGTGCGCAAATTATCATCACTCACCAATCAGTACTGTCGCTCTCTATACACAGTTCGCACGATTGCAAAGTGAAAGCAAAAAAACAAGCGCAAATTCAAACGCGATTTCAATATGTCACATATTGACAGTGGCTCACCGATGCCAATGACATAATTACCCAGCTACATTTCCGAAAGAATGCAAAAGCATTGACATATATTTTTCCTTCCTACGATAGCCCGACGGGCAGGGCAGAGATAGATTTTGGTAGCCCAACTGGAAAAATCGCTAGCCCAGGGACGTCGGGCTAGCGATTTTTCAAGCCCTTTATCTGATTGAGGAATCACTCATCTTTGGAAAAGAGAGTTTATTACAGAGAAAGGGCTCTTTCCAAAATAAAAGCAATACTATACGCTTCTTCTGGGCTATATTCTCAGCAGCATATTGTAGCGGGTCAGGGCTGTTCGGGGTTCTGTTTGTACAGTTATGTTTTGTTTATGTTGCCATAGTGACGGGTGACACCCACTCGCCGCGACGGTGTGTCCTTCCGGGATCAGAGGGCGCCCTGTGTGTTGTTGTTGCTGTGCGGTTGCCACGCTGAGCAGTTAGCTAGCGGCAGTGTTCTTCTGCAGATGTCAATAAACGGCTGTGCTCCCTGGCTAGTTCACGGGAAGCTAGACCAAACGACACCTCCATCTCCTCCTTGTCTGAGCTCGCCACATTGGTGTCAGAAGTGGGATGATGGTGGCACCCCATGTTCTGACCCGAGTGACTTTTCCCCCGCCGGTCGGGACCGGCCGGTGCACCAAAAGAAGGCACCTGGACATTTGCAGGACTTTGTGTGCGGTAATGGGGTCGTCGGGGACGACTGACCCCTTAGGTGGGGGCTATGTAGCGGGTCAGGGCTGTTCGGGGTTCTGTTTGTACAGTTATGTTTTGTTTATGTTGCCATAGTGACGGGTGACGCCCTCTCGGTGCGACGATGTGTCCTTCCGGGGTCAGAGGGCGCCCGTGTGTTGTTGTTGCTGTGCGGTTGCCGCGCTGAGCAGTTAGCTAGCGGCAGTGTTCTTCTGCAGATGTCAATAAACGGCTGTGCTCCCTGGCTAGCTCACGGGAAGCAAGACCAAACGACACCTCCGTCTCCTCCTTGTCTGAGCTCGCCACAATATTAAACATATCAGGTCCCCATAAGGAGAATCATGTGCTAACGGCTGTCTAAATGACTTGGGTTTGTAGCATGTATGCTTGTTGTTTTTGTCTGCTTCCACTTGTCTTTGCACTAGGATGATGTCGGCGTAAATGTGCAGTCATATTCGTTGTGTTCCCACTAGTGCTGTCAGCGTTAATCTCGTTGAAATGACCTTAACGCCACAACACGGCAAATCTCCGTTAACGAGCTACCCCTGATCACCCCGTGCATGGGGCTAGACGGCTAACACATTAACGAGCTAACTGCGCTAACACACTAGTTCCCACCCATGTAATTGAGCATTGCGTGGCACATCCAACATACTGTTTTACTTTAGTCCATGACTCGCTTACCTTCAGGGTCATATGTCACATGAAAACCAAAATAATTCCAAACGCCAGATCTGAATGAGGGTGGGGGAGGTTCAATTTGCCATGTTGCAAGAGGAGCTTAACTTCTGTCTCGCTAGCTTGCCCTGCGCTCTTCCTTCTGACAATGCTGTCTGTGTTGAACGCTCAGTGGATCTGCGCTCGACAGTGCAGCCTAGATGGAATAGTCGAACGCAGATTCACTGAGCGCTCAACGCAGACAGCATCGTCAGAAGGAAAGTTGATAAAATAAATTACAAATTTTGTATTGTTCGATACATATGCGTACCGAACCGAAAGCCCTGTATCGAACGGTTCAATATCGATACGAGTATCGTTGCACCCCTAATATTTAGATTGTACTCTTACAGCCTTTCTTTCATTTTTTTCATGACAATGATGATGACATAAGAGTTTATTTAAAAAATTAAAATGTTGAAATGATACAAACACGTAAACGAAACATAAGGAAAATATTAACGAAACATTTATTTTTCTTATTATTATTTGTGTGTTTGTATAACTATATATCTAGATATTTACATACACTCACTGGCCACTTCAATACTTACACCTTGCTAGCAGCTGTGTTTTGCAAAAAAAAATATTTATATTATGTGTAAGTATATTTGCCTGAATTGATAAATAGCCTACAGTAAACAGGCATTATGAAGGGGTTATATGTAAAATAAAGAAATGACCTATTTTGGAAGAATTTTTATTCCATGAACTGTGTGGAAGGCAAACTATGGACCCGGATGCAGGACTTGGGAGACACAAAAAGCTTTAATGCTCATAATAATATAAAGAAGTCCAGAACAATCGCAGGACAGACAGAGAATCCAAATATCAGGAATCTTTAGGGAATGACAGGGCAAGACAGTGCATGAATACAATAATAGGGTAAGAACATGGTGATTTTGGTAATTTGATAAGTGTTATTAATATAATTATGAGTAATTCATTCATCTAAACCCCTGGGGCTGATCTGGCTGGTAAATCAAACTAAATGTGGCTGGATTCATGCAGTATAGATAAGTTACACCTAGTTGGTTAACCTTAGTGTGCTTGCTTGTTAACATCATTGCACGAAGTACTTTCTCAGACTCAGAAAAAGTATTGATGCTTACTTGCCT
Organism: Astatotilapia calliptera; assembly: GCF_964374335.1. NCBI lineage: Eukaryota > Metazoa > Chordata > Actinopteri > Cichliformes > Cichlidae > Astatotilapia > Astatotilapia calliptera. The sequence continues at coordinate 19,922,869 of NC_137435.1, forward strand.
ACTTTCTACATAACTTGATTCTGTAATTGTAGTTTTTAAAAAGAGGTCTAAAATTAAGACTCAAACGAGAAGCCAACTTTAGAGCACTTATTTACAGCCTTGCAAAAATACTGCACTATCAGTTGAAAAATCCTTCCTGATTTTAACATGATTCGAGTCATGTGGGCACACATGTTTTTTTCTTCTTTTTCTTCTGCTCAAAGTCAGTATAAAAGGCACAGAGAACATCTGTATTTGCTGGCCTGATGAGATAATCTGCTAAAAAGAGAATAAAACAGAGGAGTCAAGGACAGACATGAAGAGAACATTAAAAGACACTGGCTGTAAAAGTTTGGCACTTCTCTTAGAAATCTACCCTCAAGCAGCAATAAAATAGAACACTAATAATAAAACATTTCCTCACCCCTGAATAACTGAGCATTAATAAATATAAGATCTAAGTTCTTTTAAATAATTGCACGATTAGGCTGCTAAAATGGTTCTGAGTTATTTTGAGACCAAATAAAATCTAATTTCACTTCTGTTTGCTGAATCACAAGCGGCGGTTCAGGTCAGTTGGCAGAAATGGTGACAGAGCAATGCTGAAAATGAAAGCACACATCAGTACTCTGTGATTCTAGGCAGATTTTATTTCATTCAGATGGGTGCTTTCCTTTTTTAAGCTCCACTCCTTCAGGTAGTGATCAACAGCAGCATGCAGATCTTTCTTCTTCACAAGCAAATTTCAGTTTCTTTATGCTGCACAGAGGACATTTAAGATACTTAAAATAATTACACATCTACCAAAATACATTGCTGTCACTATTATTTTTGCCATTGTTAGTTTTAATTGATGGTAAAATTTATATAGCGCTTAATAATGCGCAAACTATAATATGGATTTTTATATTAGCCCTCAGGTTCCTATCAACATCTATCTGACAGTAATTTAAAAGTCACAGTAAGAAAAGCTTGGGGGCTGGAACAACATGCTTTTCTGATTAATTTTAATGTAATTTCTTTTTGTTATTACATACAGTGACAGTAGGTTATTTAAAGTTTCGACCACATGCCAATAAAAACACCTGTAAAATGTTTGCTGGCTTTCATTTCACCCACACACTAATGTGTAGGTGCAATTGGGTGTGGAAAAAACAAAAAGGTGCCGCCCTTGCTGTCGTTTTCTCTGTCATTCAATTGTTTAATTAAAAAACTGACAAGGTTCAGTGGGTGGTTATTAAGGTTGGCAGCCTGTAGCCATGGCACTACAAGAAAGAAAGCAAGAGCTGTTATTTATAGTGTATTCAATACAGAAACTCGCACCAGGTACTTTATTACCAACCACTGGATAACGCAAATATCTAACCAGACAGTCATATAGCAGCAACTCAATGCATTTATGCATGTAGACATGGTCAAGACGACCTGCCAAAGTTGATTCTGAGGATCAGAATGAGGAAAAAAGATAATTTAAGTGAGTTTGAACGTGGCGCGGTTGTTGGTGCCAGAAGGGCTGGTTTGAGTATTTCAGGTATTTTGCCACACAACCTTCTTAAAGGTTTACAGAGAACAGTCTGAAAAAGAGAAAATGTCCAGTGAGCTACCTACCTGAGTATCGTGTCCATCCCTTTATGACCACAGTGTACCATGTTCTGGTGGCTGCTTCCAGAAGGATGTTTTATGTACTCACATGGCCTCCACAGTCATCAGATCTCAATCCAATAGAACACCTTTGGGATGAACGGGTAGAAGAGATTCACATCAAGGATGTGCAGCTGTCAAATCTGCAGCAACTATCCGAGGAATGTTTCCAGCATCTAGTTGAATTTATGCCACAAAGAATTAAAGCAGCTCTGACTATGAAAGGGGCCCAACTCAGTACTTGCAAGGTGTGTCCACTGAAGTCGACAGTGAGTGTACGTAATTGTGTTTTTATCATTTATCTAAAATATATTTCTCATTAATCTGAAATGTAAAGTTTTTTTTTCCGAGTTTGTGTTTGTATCAGGCTTTCTGATTTTCTGACATATGCACAAACTCTCTGTATGCTATTCCTGAGCAATGGCCTTATAGGAATCTCACCACCCATCAGCACAATGCCAGTAAAACCGAAATGTCATCACAACCTAAGATATTATCTCTAAAGCAAAAGTTTACTCACTGATATCCTTTTTTTTTAAAAACTTTGAAAATACCTTTATCTTTGCAGATATCAGAGGCTTTTATTTTTTACACAACTCATGTTTGCCTCAGGCAATAACACTGATCGCTCTTTTCTGCAGAACTGATTTGACTTTATGTACTCACACACGCACACACGCACACACGCACACACACGGGAGAATGCTCTGGATTGTCAACATTTTAATTTCATGAAAGGTTTTACACTGGAATCATAACATTGGTCTTCTTGGTAAGTTACACCCATCGGCGACTAAAACCTGTTTTTACAGATGATCCTGCTGCAGCATTGAGACATAACCAATCTTTCAACTTTTTTAATCAACCACATTCAGGGATTTATTCTTGGGCTATTTTGGGGTTAGGTGGGATGACGTCCAACATTCATGCTGTTACATGAATACCTGCTTACAATGTGGCTGAAAATCAGAACAGTCTACATCTGTATCCAAACTTTGCAACCTAATATATATCAGATTGAGAGGTAATCAAAAAAGACATTTGTCTGGATTTATATTATTGTTCTATGTTGTCTTCTTTGTTATAACATGTTCAGGCCTACATCACTGACCCTTGGCATCGTGTAATCTCTGACCAAACTGACATGTGGGATCATATTCAGGTAATAAAGCATGCATGAAGCAATGTCCTTATTTACCTTCACAGGAGACAAAGTGGTGTTGTGTCAGTTGTGCTGTACTGGGATACAGTGCATACCTTTGCTTGTGAGTACCCCACTGCATGTTATCCTTTTCCCATTGATGGGCATCATGGAATATAGCAGTGCCATATAGCAGGCATGTTTTTAGCTGCTATATATTTAAACTGTTGTAATGTCTGTGTGCATTTATATGTATTTGTCAGAGACTGATAATTGTTTCTCCCGAAATCCTTTTACTGCTCGCCCTTTCTTTGTTATGCCTGCAGTTCATTATACTGGGTTCTGTGGATTGTACTCTGTGGAACTCTGAAAGAACAGAAAGGATTATGAAGGCAACAAGACATACCAAACAATCAACGGAGCGATCAAAGATGAATATAAAAGCATGGAGCATGAGCTTCGCAGAGGGCTGTGCGCTTGTTATAGTCACATTTCTGGTTTTGTCTGAGTTCATACTTGGCTGAAACCACTGTGCTCCTTTTAACAAAGACAAACTCTTGGTACAGTAGTTGTTTATTACACAGCTTTGGATGTGTACCGATCACCAAATAGTGACATCTTGTATCAGTGCGGGCTGTTATTGTATTAACCTGGTAATAATTGCTTCTCTAATCTTTTGGGTTTATTAACACGTTTCTAGGAGCTTTATTTTTAGACCCATTTGCTGAAATAGAATCGTGATTTTTTAATTTAATATAGGAAATTAGGCATATGATGTTCTGTGGCCAGAATAAGACCATCATTGTTGCTCTGCACCGTCTCCACTTTACCCCTGATGCTGTGGGAAGTCCAGAGGTCACCTAATGAGATCAGTATAGTTGTTTATAACAGGTATAAAGTTATTAACACTTTTATGATAAAAAGATGACTGGCACTTTTTCAGGATCAGATTTTGAAGGTATGAAATCTGACACTGAAGGTTTATCGGCTCTATTTTATATGAGTCTTCCTGTTCACTTGAAATGGAACCATCTTTACATTTGTGCTTTCATTTGCAGAGTCACACTGACACGGTCATGATGAAGAAACAAAAGCACAAGTCAGCTTGTTTTAGGAGGATAAGAGGAGGGATGCTAAAGTAAAAAGACTTTTCATACTGTGATTATACATGCAGCACAAAGGAAAGTGTGCTTTTCACTGTTGCGTCACAGTTTAACCTCTGTAACTTCTCTCTTAAAGATAAAAACACAGCTTTTTTACGATTTTATGCTGTTTTCTGTAACAGCCAAAGATACAGTCAGTTACTTTTACCGCCTGTGACAACTCATCTCGCTGATTCAGTGGTTTCTAATTAACTTTATACCAACTCCTTGCAGAGATGTAGCCTGATAGCCTCAAGGTCAAGCCTGTGCAGCAGTTCCTGCTGTGCTGTTCATCAGTCAAACTACTTCAGTGTCAAAGATTAATTTTTCTTCCTTGGTAACTTAAGTTGAGCATGTCTTGCTCCTGCTTATGAGCAACAAGGCCGTGGTGCTCCTCAAAAAGCTGAAACATCAGTGTGTTTTGCACACAGAAGGGTGACATAATGATTAACACACACTTGGTTTAAAAGGTGTGATGCAGACTTTCGGGTGCCAATAGTCCATTAGTCACTTTGGGAAAGTGGAAAAACCTGTTGAAGTACAAACCAAGTTACAACAACACATTAAAGCATTCTTGTGTTTCATCTTTGCGAAATACATTCATTATCTGGAGACAATATAGAGGAAGGCTTTCGGACAGAAAATAAACAGCTATCGAGGTGCTTTTGATGTTATTGTATTTCTTTGTCTCCTTGTTCTTGTCGTGGTTCCACGGAGCATCCTTTATGCTCCGCTGAAGATGATTTGCATTTGCCAGATGTTCAGCAAGACCATATTTTTATAAAGATAATGCAGTCTATTAATATTTGGATGTTGGGATCAAGAAGTCTGAAATTCCACTGTGGATTGAAGAAAGAAGAAAAAGAAAGAGATTAATCGCTTTGGCATTTCTACATTGCTGTGTGTGTGCTGGTGGCCACATTCACTGAACGTTCCAGCAGTGTTGTTTCCACCAAGGTCTTTGTACTAATACTGGCCTTCATGGTGAGACACAACATGACACTAACAAGAACAATAAGAAGAAGAATATCATGAAAACCTTTCAAACAAGCCCACAACATGGTGAATATCACCCTCAGAGGCAGAGATACAAATCTCTTATATCTTTAACCTTTAAATGTATTAAAACTTCAATAAGTTCATCTTGGTTTTGGTCATTTGTGACTTAAAAAAAATGTATTGCAAAACAAAAAGCTTTACAGCCTGGCCATGCACATCATTTGGCTGTGATAGTATTTTAATGTTTGTATAGATTTACATACAAAGCTCTATAAGTGAGCATGTTGATATGCACACAGGGTTTTGGATAAAGATTATATCCAATTTTTTGATAAGCAGCTTATATTAATCCTCATATATCTGATCTTTATTATCTAATTGCATGGCCATAATATCCTGAATATTACCATGGAAACTGATCTCAGGAAGCTTAAGCAGCAAATGCAATGTGAACGTGCCTCCGTGGTTTGATAAATTGCCATCGATCTTATTAGAAAGCTGATGGTGTTAACAAAACATTGCATTGTCTCGGGTCAAGCACTAGACATAATTTGTTTTCTTTGAGCGAAGGCAGCAATCATCCCGCTGGAGTCATAACAGCCATCATAACCACTAACGCGGGGAACATAGCCACGTTTCAGCTGAGTGTATTTCCAAGCTGGGCTAATAGCAGTACTAATTATTTGAAAAACATCTCCTACTTTTGCAGGACTGCAACAACGAGGCTTGCAGCTGTCTTTGTAGTTCTAATCAAAGCTCCTTCATGTGGCCTGATAGCCACTGAGGCCTCTTACTGAGTGACAACACTCAATCAATTTTCAAATTTTCTGTTTTACAACAAGCAGGTTACAAACTTACAAAGTAAATAACAAACAGTTCTTTACTTGTATTTCTGAGCAGAAAAAATAGTTTTAGTTGTGCAGGTATAAAACTGCATTCAGTTTGTTATTTGCCTAACCTGGTAAACATGGTTTTGATATAGTTGATATATATATGAAAATGAAGTAGATTGTTAATTTTAATGTTTTTGATTTTAGATATAGGGGATTTGTATAATCTTTATTACTCATATTATGAACAATCCCCCTTTTTTTGCAATATAGATAATGATTTTAGGGTTAGCCCCAATTTAAGCACGGTGAAATCAGTGAAAAATAGAGAACATGGAGCAAAATGTGGCCCGTAAAATATCTTAATTCACTCAATATTGAAATGCTTTTTGAAATGTTATGTTGGCTGTATTTTAGATTGGCTCTTTCAATGTCCACAACATCGATATGATTTTGCACTTGATTCCCAAGCAGCATCGTTTTAGTTTATTTTGATTTAATGATACTTTATTGACCCTTAATTGGATGAGCAGAACAGAATGAATAGATGGATGGATATTTTATTGTGTTTGCATTTTATACATCTTACATAATGGTTCACATTAGGTCTACTGACAGGATATCTACATAAAAATGGCTTCGTGGGGATTGCTGTTCCTCTGTTCAACCTCAGTACAAATTGTGTTTTTGGTATTAAGCATACATGTGAAACTGCAATTCTGTCAGTATGGTTAGATTGATTATCACATTTCTGTGCACTACCATGTGCACAGAAATGTGATAATCAAACTTTTGATTATTTGATCAAAGGTAGAATATTTAACTTACTTAAAGAAAGCACATCTTTACAATAGCGACACTGCAGATCCAAGAGTTGTAGTTACTTTTAAATCTAATGATGGGCTCAAATCTCATTGCCATCTATAGGATTATGACCACTGACCCCTCGGCTGATTTAAGGAGAGCCATGGGAACAGGAGGCAAATCCTTTCAAGGGGTCAAGTGGGAGAAATTCAAAATGATTGAAGGTCAGAAAAATCTATTATATGACGCTGATTGAAAACATTTCATTGAACCTCTTGGCAGGGGGCCGTATATCTGCTGTATGTGAAGGCATGGGGCAAAAAGGACTATAAAATGGTGGAAGCAGAAAACTCAAAGGGTCAAAGGAGTAAGCAGGTATGAAGCCCAGAAGATTTTTATTTAATCTACAGACCATGCTCCTGGTAAAGGCTGGACGACAGCATCACACAAAGGAAAATCTATCACTCGCTCTCAGGGATTTGATTCTCACAGTTATGGAGGTTCAAGAAGGTCCAACTGATGTCAGCTATCAGAGGTAAGACTCAACATTTATGCCTTTATATAGGATGTGAGGGGTTATTACACCACTCACATCCCAGTGTTGTGTTTTGTGCCCTGTAATGCTGCAGTACAGCTCGGTTATCCCAAGACTCAAGCTACTGATCATGTAATAATAAGTGAGAAGAGAATCAATATGATGCATAATGATCTGAAATGCAAGTGGAAAGCTTTACTGCTTTAATGCACCTCTGATTTTTAATAACTGGTCATGAAATGGTAATTTCTTTCAAATGGGATACCAAGAACAGTCATTTGGAGAAACAGCTGCACATTTTATTATTCAATATCCCTGGGATACCAACTGTAATTACTGAATTCATTTAAGTGCACACTGAGCCATAAATGTGAAGTACTCTGTGATAAAGCTCGCTGCCTCAGGCACTCTGAATGAATGTTTTCCTGAGTTTTTAAAGGCCATTCATAAATCATTATTTCTAATGTGGAATTTCAGCTCTATTCTCACTTTATCGCACACACCCCTGTGTGCGATAAAGTGCTGTGTACTGTGTACTGACACGTGTGTAGCTTCAAATGCTTAAATTAAACAGGATGGCTAAGCTGTGGATCTGAGGAAGAAAATATAGTCGATGGCCTGGTGTCATAACGTCCACTTTGGGAAGAGCACGTGCAGCCACACCATTAAAGGTCCACCCTATAATAGTCCTGATTTGTTAATGATCACACATATTTCATGCTTACTGTAATAAAGGAGGTCTGCTATCAGGTAAAGTTCTGCTTAGATTTAGCTGTATACATTGTTCTTGTAGCTTTAAGGATTACTCTCAGCACATGTAGATACACTATGGTTTTCACGTTTCAGCCACTTTCCCCCAACATTCCTTATCTCTCTTTATCGTTTGTGAATAAAGAGTCAAATGCCCAATTTGTCAGTTTGAGGCCATGCAAAACAAAACAAATCAATGTTTAATTTAAAAAAAAAAAGCATGTTTGCCTTCAGGTGATATTTGATTGACAATTTATGTGATCTGATGGCCACAGGAAATCCATCCCTCTTAAAAAGGTTTACATTTTGTCATATGTATACAAAGAAGAGACAAAAAAAAAAGAAAAAGAAAAAATGAAAAAGATGGGCCGTCAAACGCTGCATACAGTGTAAATAAAAACAGAATGCAGTGATTGGCAAATCTCAGATGCTCATATTTTATTCACAATAGAACAAACATGTTGAAAATTGATCATTTTAAGAAACATTAACTCATTTTAAATTGGATGACAGGATTATGTCTCACAAAAGAAGGGAGATGACAACAAAATCCTGTAAAAGAACAAAGAAACCATTTTTACCTACTTGTTATATTGGCAACAGGTCAGTAACATGGTTTGGTATTAAAAACAATCTTAGAGAGGCAGAGTTTCTCCCAATTAAAAATGGGCAGAGATTCACCAGTCTGTAGAGACAGTGCCCAATATTATCATAAAATGAAAAGATTCAGTGGAATCGGGAGAAATCTGTGTGCAAGGGATAAAGATGAAGATTACATCTATGTAATTTTCAGGTCCTCGGACCGCACTGAATTAAAAACCGACATGATTCTGTCATGGAAATCACCTGATGGACACATGAACACGTTCAGAAATGACTGTCGATATGTAAACGTGATCCAGAAATGCTGCTGTCTTCTCTGAACCACAGCAGCAAAATATTTTGGGAAAACTTGAAAGCTTTAATACTAAACTGGACAAACTTTTTGAGATGTGTTTTTGCCATTGATTTCAAAATAAATGAGCATTTTTCTTAAAATGATACATTTCCCCAGTGTAAACATTTGATATGAGTAAAATAAGGGTTTATGAGATCAGCCAATCATTGCAACCCCCCCCCCCAAAAGAAACCAAACACCCCCCCCCAAAAGAAACCCCCAAACAACCCCCCCCCCCCCCCCCAAAAAAAAAAAAAACAAAAAACAAAAAAAAAACCTGCTTCATTTATTAGCTGGTACCTAGTCTTATTACTCCAGCTTTAAACACCATTAAAATTTTATTGAACGGAAAGGTAGACATATACATGCGTGACTTTTAATCAATAACTAACACAATGAGAGACCCGCTAGTTAACCAGGGTGAATGCCAGTTTTTGCCCATTGAGCGCTAGGATAGGCTCCAGACACTCAGACGACCCTAAACTAGTTAAATTAACATAATGGATGGATAACTGTCGACTGGACTAGTGATGATGGTAGAATTTGTTAGTGATGTTTTGGGTAACAACACATAAAACTAATATCTTTAAAGAACAAGAAAACAACACCAGGTCAAAATTCAAATATTAGCCAACAAATCACAAACATGACGTCTGTTTCACATTGTAAAGTATGTCATGAAGCAGGTACTGCATATGAGTGGTGTGCTAACATATTACAGCACAGCTCTGCTTTGAGCTGAAAAGCAAAGTTAGCAGGCTAATAATGCTAACACGTTTAGCAAATTTCCATTTTTATGTTGATCATTTTGGGGTCTTTTTTTAATTTCCAGGAATGACTTTAGTTTTTGCGGATAAAAGATAAAAAAGAAAGTTTAAAAAAAAAATTATGAGGGAGTAATCCAGCCGACAGCTGCTAAATAAAGATCAGGAAGCAATTTAACAAGTACATGCCCGTCGACAGCGTGTCAGCAGAGATATTTATCTATTTAAGGTACATACCATTTTGCCATATCTGCTATTAGCGAGTCTGTGGTGACATGGAGGGGACGGTCAGAGAAGAAACAGACATGAAAATGTCATCCTTTTAATTTATTGTTTAACCCATTCATTTTCATAATGGCTTACAATGTAGGTTAGAGGCTGATCACTGACCTGATCAAACAACTAAACTGGATGTGCAAGTTAGTGTGCATTTGTTTTTCTGCAGGATTTTTATTTGTATATAGCAGAGAGTAAATTATATGCAAAAGCCCTCAAAGAAAACAACATTCACTCTAAACATTCACTCACCTGTCATGATTTTAGATCTGGCTTACGTGTTATGTAATTCTAAAGATATGTCAAGTTCAAAACCGTACAAACTGTGCTCTGACTTGCTGTCAGAGGCATTGTTTTGTTGCTCCAGCTCTAGAAAACATGATATTGCAACTGAGAACAGCACCAGAGCAATTATTTTCCAGAAGACATTGAGACTTTGACTAAAGAGCCCCCCAGATTCTGTTCCCACATTACTCCCTCCTCAAGATCTTCATCTTTGGCAGAAAAGGCCTTGGGCACCATCTTCACTCTGCAGAGGCCTTGCATTGTAACACAAGAGTTTATTCAGTCTGTAACTAATCCTCAGTCTTTCTCTGTCATTCGGCCTCACCCTCTCATTGAGGACAGGGTTTGTTCAAGGTATAGCTACGAGCTAAGGCTGCTGTTGTTCCTGGTTCATTGGGAGGATAGGATAGGAATCTACCTGTATTGACATACCTTTACTCCCTCTCTCACATTCTTCGGTAAATATCTACCTCAGTTTCTTTTCAAGCTTAACAGCTGATTTTTAAACACTAGTTCCTAAAAATATCAGGGATCTTAAAATGTACGTGGGAGCTGCCTGGTGGTCCTAAGATCAGTTTGACTTCAGATTCTGCAGCCCGTAAGAAACAACTGGTGGATATGTCCACGAGGTATGACATTTACTGTTACTGGTTACATCAGAAACTAACATTTCCAGAATGACTGCTTCTGTTCACTAGCAACAGCAGCAGTGGCGCGTTTGTATTCTTGCAGGCTTCAAATGCACAAACGGTGTTGCCTGCATTCACCTGTGCACATGCTTGTTTGAACACTCAATAGTTAAATGAAAACAGATCATAGTGAAGGCAGCCTTTGCCATGGGCAAGCTCAGAAAGCAGGGCAAGATGCCCGTTCTGTGCTGTGAGCGGTGCTGTATTTTATGTCCCGTACAGACAGCCAAACATTCAGAGAAAAGACTGATGGAAGGAGGAAGAGAGGGCTGCCAGCTGCCAGTGACTGCACCAAGTAGATCTTTCGAAACCTGTTCCAGCAGGTTTTTCTTTCTTATTGCTGGGCTAGCTTGGACGAGTGCCACACACACACACACACACTCAAAACATGAGGATGATATTCCGAGCTGCCAAAATCTGAAACCAACCCATCAACCATTTCCATACACATTTAAACAGTCAATCTAATCGAAGTACCTCACTATCAGGTATAAGGAAGTGGGAGGTGCACAGGTCCACAGGAGAAATAGACTTAAGCTGTCAACAGAGGTTAGAGGGCTGAGTGAGAGAACCTAACTGGGACAAGAAAGAGCAGCCACTGAATCCAAAAACTAGGTGAGTTGATTTACTAGTTGTTGTATCATTGTAGGATCTTTACCTTACAATATAAAGTGCCTTGAGGAGAGTGTTCTTGTGATTTGGTGCTATGTAAATAAAAGTGAAATGAATAGTTGTGGTAAATTTTTGTAAGCTTTCTTTGATATTTTCTGACATTGTTATTTTTATGCTTACCATGAGTGAGTTAGTTTATTATCCTTCTATTAATGGCAAAGTTGCAGCACTGCAGTATTGCTGCTGGCATGGGTGCAGGAGAGGAATCCTCATTAACCTCTGAACTTTGAGTGGCAACGTTCTCATGCCAACACAACTGTCATCGGTATCATCCAGGCCATTAACAGATCTGCCTGCTCTTTTTTTTTTCCCATAACAACAGACTTCGAAGTGAATTACCCACCTTCACAATCGTGTGCGTAAAACTTAGCTTGTGGGGAGAAACAGTAATAATTTAGCTTTGCTTATTCTGACAGTTGACTGCTGACATATGCATCAAGCTTCCTCATTTTTTGTAGAAAATGTTGGCGTAAGGAGGCATCTATTCCAAACAAATTGCATGATAGCAAGCAGTTAGAAAGAACCCCTATACATTATGTAAGCCTCACAACATCACCCAGAGAGAATTTCAGCCTGCAGCAAGAGAAGCATTCATGAGAAAATGAACAAATTTTACTTGATACCTTATAGTTAGTGACAGCCACCAGATTTGTTTCCATTAAAACAACTGACATGTGATCTAAAGGGTTTAAAGTAGTTGACTAAAATGAAAACAGTAAATAGTCCAGCTGGATGTGGATGTCTTGGAACATTACCTTAATTTGCACACCCCCATGGAATGCAAATACAAATGACACATTATGCAGCAGTCAAATCCCACATGAATTCAGGCCAGATACTGATTCAATACAACAACCATAAATGTACCACCCACTTCCTGCTCACCAGACCACAAACTTTAAAATCATCCGGTCTGTGAAGACGTAACTGAAAAGCAACTCAGCTAGCCAGACAATTGGTATCTCGTCTTCAGCTTACCTGTCATTTAGCTGTTTGCGGTTACTGGCACTGCCTCAGATCATGAGATTTGCATATTAGGATTTCATAATGGGCTGAGAAATATGTGAAGAGTGGAATGGGAGTTCTTGAAATGCTGAATCACTGAGACTGAGTTTAGAGGGAATAATTATTCAACTTGACAAATGAAAATTTATCTGCCTTCTACTAACACAAAAATAAATACTACTGACCTACATACCACATCTTCCACATTAATTTCTGGGCGTGTCCTGTATGATCCTGTGAAACTGGCAGCAGACCCTTTGGATCCTGTGGGTTGAGGGGTGGCACCTGCATGGCTAGTCCTTGTTGTCTACATCATTGGTTATGTGTCAAAGAAGCATCCATATGGATCCCAAAACCTAAGGTTTCCCATCATAGGGTTTTATTGTTAATACAACTGCCCATGTTTTAAATGTGATAGCTGGCCAGTGTAAGTGATTTAAAATAAGTCCATCATCTTCTGAAATTCTTGCCCATTCTTTGCAAAACAGCTCCAGCTCAGTCAGATTAGATGGACAGCGTTTGTGAACAGCAGTTTTCAGATCTTGCCACAGATTCTCGATTGGATTAAGATCTGGACTTTGACTGGGCCATTCTAACACATGGATATGGCTTTATGTTTAGGGTCGTTGTCCTGCTGGAAGGCGAACCTCCGCCCCAGTCTCAAGTCTTTTGCAGACTCCAAGAGGTTTTCTTCCAAGACTGCCCTGTATGTGGCTCCATCCATCTTCCCATCAACTCTGACCAGCTTCCCTGCCCCTGCTTAAGAGAAGCACCCCCAGAGCATGATGCTGCCACCACCATATTTGACAGTGGGGATGGTGTATTCAGAGTGATGTGCAGTGTTAGTTTTCAGCCACACATAGCGTTTTGCATTTTGGCCAAAAAGTTCCATTTTGGTCTCATCTGACCAGAGCACCTTCTTCCACATGTTTGCTGTGTCCCCTTCTAGTTTGTGGCAAACTGCAAACGGGACTTCTTATGGTTTTCTGTTAACAATGGCTTTCTTCTTGCCACTCTTCCATAAAGGACTACTTTGTGCAGTGCACGACTAATAGTTGTCCTATGGACAGATTCCCCCACCTGAGCTGTAGATCTCTGCAGCTTGTCCAGAGTCACCATGGGCCTCTTGGCTGCATTTCTGATCAGTGCTCTCCTTGTTCAGCCTGTGAGTTTAGGTGGACGGCTTCGTCTTGGTAGGTTTACAGTTGTGCCATACTCCTTCCATTTCTGAATGATCGCTTGAACAGTGCTCTGTGGGATGTTCAAGGCTTGGGAAATCTTTTTGTAGCCTAAGCCTGCTTTACATTTCTCAATAACTTTATCCCCGACGTGTCTGGTGTGTTCTTTGGACTTCATGGTGTTGTTGCTCCCAATATTCTCTTAGACAACCTCTGAGGCCGTCACAGGGCAGCTGTATTTGTACTGACATTAGATTACACACAGGTGCACTCTATTTAGTCATTAGCACTCATCAGGCAATGTCTATGGGCAACTGACTGCACTCAGACCAAAGGGGGCTGAATAATTACGCACACCCCACTTTTCAGTTATTTATTTATAAAAAAAAATGTTTGGAATCATGTCTGATTTTCGTTCCACTTCTCACGTGTACACCACTTTGTGTTGGTCTTTCACGTGAAATTCCAATAAAATTGATTCATGTTTGTGGCTGTAATGTGACAAAATGTGGGAAAGTACAAGTGGGCCGAATACTTTTGCAAGCCACTGTAGCTGGAAATGTGCCGCGGGCACATTCATACATTTGAATCAGCTACAGCGTCTTGTCCACAGCTTGTCAGCTTTCACATGCGATTTATTTATTATTCATTCCACTGACAGCCATCGGTGTTGTTTCTGTGACACAATCATTAGAGAAGAATTTGCATATTATAAGCTCAATTTGTCACCATAGGGCAGGGCAGAATCTGACATGTTACTGTTGAAGGTTCTTTAAGTCAAAATGTTTTCATTAGCATTGCATAAAGGTAAGGGTAAAGTTTATTTATTAAGCGCTTTTCATAGACAGGTAGTCACAAAGTGCTGCACACAGATTAAAATAAACAGTACAATAAATAGACAATAAATAGCAAAATGCACAATATACACAATATAGAGTTTAAATGTAAATTAAAAAATCTAAAAATATGAAAAGCATTGGTCAACAGAAAGCTTGTTTAAACAGTAAAGTTTTTAACTGTTTTTTAAAGGATTCCACAGAGTCAACCAAACGTAGTTGTAGAGGCAGACTGTTCCACAGCCTTGGTGCCACAGACTGAAAGGCTCTGTCCCCTTTCATCTTCAGACGTGTTCTGGGAGCAACCAACAAACTCTGAGTCTGTGAGTGGAGACAGCGAGCAGTAGTGTATTTTGTGAGAAGCTTGGATAAATAATCTGGGGCTTGGCCATTTAGTGCTCTGTACGTTAAAACGATAATTTTAAAACGAATTCTAAAATCTATTGGGAGCCAATGTAAAGAACATAAAATAGGAGTGATGTGAGCTCGCTTGTTAGAGCGAGTTAGTAGTCTGGCTGCTGCGTTTTGTATAGCATATATTACTGCAATTAAGTCATTGAGTGTGATTGGAGAAAAATAAGTAAATGACCCGGGACAACAAGGGGCATCTTCATAGGGGGAGGCACTCGAGGAGATTTTGGATCTCAAGTCCATCACCTTATTTACAAAGTAATTGAGGAAAGTGCTACAATCTTCGTCAGAAAGTAACACAGCATGCTGAGTTGGAGGAGAAACAATACTGTTGATAGTATCAAATAGAATTAATAGAATAAAATGGTCACTTTCATTCTTATTGTTTCACAGTACATTAAAAATAATTGCAATTGCAAGACTCATATAATGATAAAGAATAGATGTTAAATGCTCATAAAATTTCATCATCTTTGTCCAGTTCCACTGAAGCACATACAAACCGAACCACCTGACTGAATTTATCAAATATAACAAAATAATAGCACAACAAAACCCATTTTAATATTCACATTAAAAAGTACACAAATTGAATTTTTTCATGCATAACATCCACCATCCTACATCTACTGCTGCTTGCAGAGGTCAAAAAGTATATTATACAATATTTTCTATATCATGATTAAAACTTATGTGTAGATGCAACCACAGAAATTGTGACACTTTGTGGTAAAATCTACACCCATAAAAAAATAATTTCCAATAATTTAAAACAAGATTATTTAGCTTGAATAATTTACATAACAAATAACCCCGAACTGAAGATCAAAGGGTTGCAGCATTCACTCTTAGCACAAAACTCTGATCTTGTGTTTAATTTGGACTATTCTGCCTCTATGTATTAAACATAAGAAGCCAAGTGGTCATAATCTAACAATAAATGACACAAACTATCTCAGTAGTTAAAAGCCTGGTTTACAGTTAAATGCTAGTTAAAAGAGGCTAACTGTGTAAAATCCAGGAAAGTGTCAAAAATGGAAATGCATACATGCAATACATTATTTGTTCATGTAGAGTATTACAAGTATCACATGCTCTGTTAAGTTTAAAGAATTATTTTCTAAAATAAAATAGAAAACTCACTAGATTGCTGATTGTTAAAAGGGAATGTGAGTTGGAACATTTAGAAAGCATAAGAAATAGAAAGGAATAGAATAAAATAGCAGACATGAGAGTCATGAAGCTCCTTGAAACTATTAGCGCACAATTTTATCCTGACTTGCTGATGAATCCTCACAGCTGACCTATTTACAGATTTAATACTTACACAAGATTAGTCACTTAAATTTCTGTCTCTTGTGCATTAATAGTCATCCAAAAGTACCATAAAAAGCATGGACAAAATAAAAAATCCTTTTCATATATGAGAAAGATTTTTAAGACTGAACAGGTATGCGTTTTTTCATTTTGGGTAAATTTCACATCAAAGTCTTGGTAGTGTCATGTCAAGTGTAGGAGCCTCTCAACCGCCCTAATACATGTATACTTTCATGTTTAAATAAAATGGAAATCATGAACACTGATCTTTGTAACATTACAAAACTTTTTTTGTTTTTTTGTGCAAAATGAGCAAAGAGATAGAGGAACAACCTCTCTTTTTAAGATAGATGCAGTTTTTAAAAACTACACAACTTTTAGGTATTGATTTATGGAAACACAGATAAGCACACATACACACACATTATGGCCACCGCTACAGCTCCTTCTTTTCTTACTAAAAGTGCATCCGTTCTAGCTGGTGACAGTGTCTGTCAAGCAGATGAGAGGATTTGTTGCCACAGTGATGAAAACGTCAATCTCTCAGCTTTCACCTCGACACTTTAGCCTCCTTTGATGTGAACAGAAAGAGCTACGATTGCTACTTCTCTCTTTTCCACACACAAACTTTCTAAGAGAGGCACTTTGTCCGCCTCAGCATTACTTTACTTTACGTGACCCAGCGCCACGGTTTGTTGGCAGTTTTAATGAGCTTGGTTTATGTGGAGGCTGAGGTTACCTTTACTGGAACCAGGGCCACGTGTCTCACACCTCTGATGGGATCACATAACACTTTCAGATAACCCTCCTGACCCACATACGTCCACCAGCACTTTGGAGTTTTAATGCTCTGGTGGTGAAAATGAACTCAGCTGTTCCCACGCCTGCATTCGTGCTGTCAGATTTACAGTAGAGAAATGACTCACACGATATTATCACAAAGGATCAGTGAACAGAAGTGCTTTCCCCAAACATGTCAGAGTTGATTCCTCTTATGTGGCAACAGCAATATGAATCAGATTTCACCACCGTCCACTTGAGTTTTCTCGTCATGTTTTACTCCAGAATGAAGGGAATTGTGTTGGTCTCTAGCAGAGACCAACACAATTAGCTTAGCTTAGCTTAGCATGATACTGGACACAGGTAAAACACAAAACCCAATGCAAAACAACAACTTCAAATTACAGTCCTGTGCAAAAGTCTTGAGCCACCCCCTCATTTCTTTAAGCCAGATTTTTTAGTAGTAGTTGAACAATTGGTTTTATCTTTGGACATTGGCTGCTTTTTCACTTAATTTAGCCCTGTCCTTGTACCCGGTCATTTTCAGAGGAATGTTTAGTTTGTTTGTTAAGCCATTTAACAATGTGAATCATTTGAGGTCAAAAGGGGCACCCACCCCAAGGAATAAACCAGTGTTGTGTCAAAACATAACAGACAACTTAGCAAAGAACTGATTTTAAATCGCATGTTTAGGCAATTTGTTACTTATAACCTGTTGTTCCAAGTAGTTGATTGTTGTTGTTTTCAATCTTTAGTTTTATGTATGAGAAATGCCAAAGATAATACAGTTTGACAGACATGAAATGTTATTTTAGCACCATCAAGGTGGATCCAAAAGAGTTATTACAGTAGCTGAAAACTTGGCATTTCTCAGTATAGTGTTCAGTGTGTCTTTAAAAGACTTAGGAAACCGGATCGGTAGGGGGGAAAAGGAGAATTCACAGGCCTAGAAAACTCTATAGCAGATGAACAGTATCAGTATCATGTCATTTAAATGTATGAAAATTTACCAACTACCTCAGACATGTAGTTGGCTCTTCAGTTCTGTTTACTCAAGTGTCATTGGAAATGTTCTCAGTGAAAGGATGGCTGTCGAGAAACAATTCTTAAAAGATGGGAAACAGGGAGAAGAATGGAAAAAGCTGGACAACTGGACTGAAAATCAGTGTCAACAGATATTATTAATTGATGTATACAAATCCATTATGAATGTCAAAAGAGAGGTACACGGTGAGTATCTGTAGAAGTCCAGTCCTTGAGAGCTACTGTCCTGCAGCGTTTAGATGCATCCTTGTTCCAACACATCGGAATCAAATTAATGGCTTGTTACCAATCCTTTGCCAAACTTGATGGCAAGTTGAAGAGGTAATTCAGCTATTTAATTCAGCTGTGTTGGAGTATAGATGGCTGTCTCGATGGAGTTTAATAAATTCAGCCACCTGCTCCTTGCTATGTAAAATATAACAGGACACTGGCGTAAATGCTTGATCATCTCACACTTCTGTTTAATCAGTTTTCTTTTTGACGTTTATTCAGCTGTGTGAAAACTATAACTTTAATCTCAACCAAACCGATTTACTCACGAACTAATAAAACACTGAAAAAAGCCAAACAAAAACATTAAATGCATTTGGACAGCATTTGTCGCGTCGCTGTGACGTAATCGGCCTACAAACGCGGCATCAGGAGGGTGCAGCCTATGAATTTGGACACCCCCTGTATCTTGAGGACTGGAGTTGGAGACCCCTGGTCTACAGCCATCTTTAAAACACAGTGGAACACTATGAGCCTTGGATTGGCCTCCCCAAAGATCAACATTATCGACAGTGTGGACTAATCTTGACAGAGAACAGGACAAAATGCAGCCAAGATCCAAAGAAGAGCTTTAAATGTCTTAAAGACTAATTGAAGAAATTACAAGAAAGCTTGCCTAAGGCTGCGTTAAAGATGCTTTTGCGTTGCACTGCATCAATTTCCTATTTTCCTAGCAAAATATAAACAAATGTGAGCTTTAACTGCACAGCTTTTGCCAATTTTGTCACATCCTAGCAAGCAGTGCAGTCTTTAAGCTGTGCACTGCTAGCTTAAACTAAGATAAGCTAAGCAGCTGCCAGATACAACATCATTATATTTAGCATACAAAAATGACACCAGAGTCAGTCTCGTTGTCTTATTTTGGTCCAGCAGCATTTAAGTTTTTACTAAATTACTTTCACAGCTTTTTTTAACGTTCAATTTGACTAAAGCCCCTGACAACAACCCAAACGTTTCTCATTTAGCTTGTTTTCACAAATGTCTTCACAGCAGCAGGTTTTGGTGCAGGATGTCACAGTCACTGACATTTTCCCCGAGCAGCAAATCTCATCATCAAACATCACCCCCTCAGGTGAGTCTACACACCTGTGAACCCTTTGGAGCCTCACATCAACAGATGGTAGAAACAGAGGCAGCCGCCTCTGGCATTGCTATTTTAACCCAAAATGACCTTCTTTTTTTTTTTTAATGTAACACTGCAAATAAACCAGTTCTGAATCTGCTTTGAGTCACATCTAGCTGCTATCTGCATTTCTGTGTAGTGTTTCTGAATTAAACTGAGTGAGTTTTTCAAAAATAACAAGAACAAAGTATATGAGGGCGGGGATTGTACAGCTACCCACTTGCAGACAGATACAACTTATGCCACTTTAATGCTTATTAAATAGAACTTAAACTACTGTCAGGATAAATAAACCCGTCTTAAATCCTTCAAAAAGACTTCTGACACATTTTATTTTGTGGCCACACTCTAAATAACAATAAAATAAATAAGAATAGTAATAAATAAAGATGGCACACTTCTCTGTTTACCTTAGGGGATTCCCTGGAAAAACTGTTATTGAATTCTTTGTTTAAAATTAAAGTGGAGAGATGGGTGCCACCTGTTTTGCAGCAGTTAGCATATTTGTATTTCCAAGTAAATCCAGCCTGTGTCAAATCACTGTGATGATGGTTTTCACACCACAGACCAAAGAAGGCAGCTGCTTCACCCAGGAAAAGAGCAACACCTTGAGTCTGAGAACTGCAGCAGTGAGCAGGAGGCACAGCGCTGATGGAATGATCAGTTCACGGTCAGGGCGAGGGGACCTGGACGCTGACCGTTTCCACCCGTATCAGCGACAGTTCAGTGACGGAGCAGTGACAGAGTGCCTACAACAGTGCTCTTCTTCCTTTAGCAGTCTGCATGAGGTGTGCAGTCCTGGCAGTCATTCGCACAGCAGCGATATGCCACCATCCTGGGACCAGTACAATGGCAGCATTCAGGTTTCTATCCTTATGATACTCTCATTTTATCCTTCCATATTAATAAAGTTTTGTACAGCCAAAAGCAGCCTGATTGATTTGACACAGGAAGATAGACAGGCCAAAAAAAAAAAAGATCCACCACATCACAGCAAAAAACACTGTCTTGAAAGCTTCTCCAAACATTTTTCCTTCATTTACTTACATTTGCAGAACTCATATCCAGAGCTACCAGGCATACCTGTGGATCCTCCCTGTTTTCTATCTCAGAGCTATCCATCCTACAGCTCAGCAAGTCCTCAACAACAGGTGAGTGTCCTGCTTCAGGCACTCAGAAATGCTTTAGAGGACATGACATTTAGGACACGAGTAATATCTAATATTTGCATTTATGATATGGTGTGCACATTGGACTATAACACAGTGGTCAGATCATGATTTCTTCTCTGTTCTCAAAAGGTCTCTTCTAGACTGTATCCTAACAAGGACCAGTCCAGCACCTCAAAATATAGTCTCTCCAGCCAGTCACACCAGGACGACACCACACAGTCCATCTTTCCTAAGCCCATTTACTCATACAGGTCTGAAGCTAAATCTTTTGTCTACCTTTTTTTACTTACTAATATTTAATACTGTCCGTGCTATCACAAGCAGGGTAGCTTTTTAAAATATATAATTATAAATAAAATTCTTTATTGTGGCAGCATTTTGATTTTCATGGCTCTGAAGAACAGCAAAACAGGAAGTCTCCCAGTCAGCGAGATCTACAGCTTCATGACTGAACACTTCCCATATTTCAAGGTACCACAACGTTATTATTAAATACTTTACTTAAGCATGTTGGCTCACTGAGACCAAGGTTTCTTTTCAAGAGACATTTGTGTGCTAAAGACATTTTTGTTTTAAGGGTAAACATACAGACACGTGATATAGAAACAAAGCATGTGACATAGTCACTATGACCCAGTGCTTTGAGTTTATTTTTGACTTTTGATTCTCTTTCTTGGATTTAAGTTTTAGCTTTGTATTAGTTAGTCCTGAGTTTTGTATTTTCTAGTGCATCATAGTTTATTATTTCTAGTTCCTGATTCTTGTTTTGTTACATTAGCTCCCTTTCGTGACCAGTCTGTTTCTAATCTCGTCTCTGTGTCTTGTCATCAAGAGCTCCTGTTGTAGTCTGTCTAGTCTCTATGGTTTGTCTCTTCAGTCAGTCATATTTCCATGTTTGTTTATTTCCAGTCCCTGTGTCAAATTCATGTGTCTCAATTTTGGTCTCAGTGTTTGTTACTTCCTGTTTTATTTTGATAAATATATAGTACTTTTTCCTTTGGGAAGGTACCATCTGTGCAGTCTGCAATTTTGTTGAAGAAAGATGTTGAATCTATTTAATATTTCTTGAAAAATAATTGATTTCTGTGCATTTTTTTCACACTGCATCAAATTAAGGTTGATTACGTCGATTAAGCATCATGAGGTGGAGCGTGAGGGGTGGTTCCCTATTTTTTATTTATTTATTTTTGTTGTTGCTGGGAGTTGGAACCCTATTAGTTAGGTTGCTTAATATTTATGCTAAGTACTCTTTAAAAAACCAGAATAGGGAGGATGGTGTAGGTTTAAGTTTATTAGATTGATCAGTATTGCTGAACTATGAAATTTTTTTTTTGCATACAGGTATAACAGAATAGCTTTAGTGTAGTTGTTGTTTTAAACTTGAGTATGAACTTATACAAAATGCAGCAAGATATTAAAAAAAAACAGTTGTTGATTAAAAAACACTATATCGGATTCATATCGGTATCGGCAGATATCCAAATTTATGATATCGTATCGGACATAAAAAAGTAGTATCCTGCCATCTCTAGTCCTTACTCCAGATTAGTCGCTGCTGTGTTCACAGCTGTCTCAACTTCCTGTGTCTGTCCCAGTCTTCCCTTGCTCTTTGTTGTGTTCTTGAGTATACAAGTGTCTCTTGACACTGAACTGACATGTGGGACTTCATTGTAATGGGCTTCCTAAATGTTATTCTGTGTGTTTAATTGAAGTGGAACCATGAGTGTACACTCAAAAAAATCTTTATGCCCAAAATGCTGATTAACGAACTGATTTGGTTTTTCTTTTTGCGAATTTAAAGTGTAAAAGATTCAATATAATAAATTACCATTAAAACTTGATTGATATGTGTGCAGTTTATACCAAGCGTATTTTCCTTAGTGATTAATTAATTAATAGTAGTTTAAATAAACAAACTTTTCAGTACTTCAGAAACGTTTTTTAAGGGCAATTTTGTAACAGCTGTTCCAGGGTAAAGGACAGAAAAATACAATTGTTAACAAACGTAACAGAAAATAGTTGTAAGACAGTAGCTCATATATTTAAATGGAGCATTTTTCATTATTAAGCGATTTTAAGTGTTTTACTGATATTGCAATTTTTTTCTGGGAGCCATGGAAATCACTTCATGGGCTTGGGAACATTTCTGAAAACCCATGCCTCCTTTCCAAAGCTGTTCAGTGGGCTGAATTGGGGACTTTGCTGGCCCATTTCTTATGTTTAACACCCCTGCTATACATCATTTGCTCTCAGTTCTCACGCACGGTATTAATTTACAAATAAAACAGTGATGCACTTTTTTGTTGGAGGGAGGTATACATATCAATGCATTGCATCCTTTTTTTGGTGAGGAGTTCTAAGTAACAGATTAGATTAGATTAGTTACGCTCATAAAATACTCCACATCTAAAGGAGCCAGCTGAGGTGGTTCGGGCATCTGACAAGGATGCCTCCTAGGCGCCTCCTGGGTGAGGTGTTCCGGGCATGTCCCACCGGAAGGAGGCCCCGGGGCAGACCCAGGACACGCTGGAGAGATTATATCTCTCGGCTGGCCTGGGAACGCCTTGGTGTTCCCCCGGATAAGCTGGAGGAAGTGGCTGGGGAGAGGGAGGTCTGGGCTTCTCTGCTTAGGCTGCTGCCCCTGCGACCCGGCCCCGGATAAAGCGGAAGAAAATGGATGGATAAAATACCTTTATACTTTTTTAGTGGATAAAGCCGCATTGTGTCAGAGCTGATGTAAAAACAGAGATATATAAATAATAAATTTTTGTATAGCAGTTGACAGATGTGATCATGTTAAAAATGAATGCCTTTATTCATTAATTTTGATAAATGAGGCAGCTGCAGGGTTGGACTTGAACCCTGCAAACGACAAATATTTTACATTTTCCAGCCATCTATGAATCAGTTCAATAGGTTCAGAGTAACTTCTGGAGGGAGCTGAAAGACTTGCTGCCATTCATATTAAAGATGGCTTATAGATGGCTGTTTTCCAAACAGCTGCCTAAAAAAAAAAAGAATGAAAAAAAAAGTTAAACATATGCTGCAGGGCTCGAATATACATGAGACAGATGAAATGATATTTGAAGAAAAGTTGGGTTCACTTTGTAAAAGCTGTTTCTAGATACGTCTAAATGCTTCAATCAACACATCACTTATGTGCAGTTCAGTGGACACTTGTTATGGCATGCAGATACCATTTACTGGCAGAGCAGATGGTGGCAATATTAATATACTGTGTGTTGTAATATTCCCTGCAGGGTGGACTGAGTACCCTGATTTTATTAGATGGTTCACAATTAATTTATAGTTGCTCTCAAGATATTTTAACAAGAATGTAACACATGCAGCGGAAGACAATCAGGCAAGTGAGGTCGAGTTTCTTTCAAAGTCATACTCAAGATGTGGAAAAAAAAAACTGTGGAAACTATGGAAAAATGTTCTGTTTGGAATTCTGTATAGGGTGTTCCCCGAAACAATGAATCATAATAACATTCATGAGCCAGCAGGAGAATTTGTCCAGTTTGTTTAAAGTAAAATGAGGTGTCCCGGCAGCCAAGTGGTTCACTTTTAACATAAATGTTCTTCATTTATCTTTTTCTTCCTGTGTTCAGACGGCTCCTGATGGATGGAAGAACTCTGTGCGGCACAATCTGTCCCTGAATAAGTGCTTTGAGAAGGTGGAGAACAAGAATGGCAGCACGTCTCGTAAAGGCTGCCTGTGGGCGCTCAATCCAGCCAAGGTGGAGAAAATGCAGGAGGAGCTGCACAAGTGGCGCCGGAAAGACCCCGTTACTATTCGCAGGAGCATGGCAAAGCCAGGTCAGTCCCGTAGGTATCCAACCTGAGAAATTGCAGAGTAGAAATTAAGGTATACAGAAGATTCTTTTCTACTACTTATTTTGCTTGTTTTACTTTTCCTGTAGAAGATCTTGATCGACTACTGGGAGAAAGACCGGAAAGACTCAGGTCTGTGCCACCGAACCCCAAATCAGGCACATTAACCAGAGCGACCCCCGTCTACAACCCCTCCGCTTTTACTTGTACTCCAGCTGAGCTTCGCCCAGCATGCCAGCCCATTTGCCAGTCACTTTATGCTCACCTTCAGCCTCAGCAGCCCTTCTACCTCCCCCCTGCTGTCACACACCCCAGCAACTCATTCGCCCTCTTCTCACCCTGTGGACAGCAGCCTGCAGCCGGTATCCCATCATCCACTGGAAGCCTCAACTCACCGGTAGCTGGGAAGATACCACCTGTTTATAACAATGCTCTCCAGTGTGATTACAGTGTTGAGCCAAGGACCACCATGCAGGAGTTTCTGCTGGAGGGAGACACCACTTATGACATTGACATGCTCAACCCCAGTCTGACTGACCTTCAGCTGCAAGGTATGAAAGACAGGGACAATACGGAGGGAAAATGAGTGCACCAAGATTTGCTTGTGCAAGCTTCAGCAGATATTTATTACTGATACTGACAAACTGGTTTAAAAGCTGATAGGAAAGAAAAGGGAATTTAGGAGCTGTGTCTTAGTTGCATAGTTTGCCCACCAGAGAGCACTGAAGAGTTGAGTTCCTTGCTTGGTAGACAAAGCCCATCATAATCTTTTACACAACTTTAGATCAGTCTGCATTTCTGCAGGCTGCTTTAACTGTAAAAATAACAAAATAGCAAACTGTTGTGTGAGTGTAGCATCCCTGCTAAATAATGATTGGTGTTGCTCTCTAAAATATGACC
This sequence comes from Astatotilapia calliptera, assembly GCF_964374335.1. Taxonomy (NCBI): domain Eukaryota; kingdom Metazoa; phylum Chordata; class Actinopteri; order Cichliformes; family Cichlidae; genus Astatotilapia; species Astatotilapia calliptera. The sequence goes on from NC_137435.1 coordinate 19,948,186, forward strand.
TGTGGTTCCTTTTTTGCAGGTAACCTGTGGGAGGAGCTGAGAGTCGACAGTCTGGTGGCAGAACCACAAGTTAGCACAAGCTCGTCCGCTACCTTTGTCCCTCAGAACCACCACATCCAGAGCAGCGGCCTGCATGTCGTGCCTCCCATCAGTCAGACATCAGCTGTGGTTGCCAGCGGTCGTTGTGAAGCGGAGTACGAGGACGGGGACGAAGGGCGAAATGTGGAGCAGCATGGCTGTTTTAACGGACTAAATCCCGTATTATATTCAGGAGTGGAAAGCTTGGCTGGGTATCTGACCTCCTGCACTGCATCCGTCTCTTTAATGTAAACCTTCGCTCTATGGATTTGATGTACCATGTGAGTCTGAACGAGGAATATAGTTTCAAGCAGTTTCACACTACAGTGTATGATTGGTGGTAATTTAAGCCCCGTGGCGTGTCCAGCGGGGTGGCCTTGGGGGGCCCCCCCCAAACCAGACTGGCCACCCCGAAGCTAAAACAATAAAATTCAATGAAATATCAAATGTATGATTATGTTTCATAGTGAAGCTCAGATATCCGAGTGTAACTGAATGCAGCTTCTGCACTATGAGCATCATGTTAGCAAAGGTAGGAGAGCCAAGCACGAAAGACGGCACCACAGAAAACAATTTTTCTGCGAAAGATTAGCAGGTTAACATAGCTGGACTGGCCATCGGGCATACCGGGCATTTGCCCAGTGGCTGATGACTTATTTATTTATTTATTTTGTAACGGCATGAACAATGAGAGGTGGTGGATTGGCCAGATGCTGGCCGATGTGTAAAAATAACTCAGTTGTTTGGTGGTGGCTATGGCGGAGCTTCCACAGAGGCAACAGGTGGATGCAGGAGGAGGAGAGACCCGAGGCGGCCGCCAGTCCGAGTGTCAGGTGAACTGAACTTCAGATAAGAAGTTATCACCTGCAGTCTCTCTGGGTCATATATAAACCAAGTTTAGGTGGAGTTTATTTTCGTTGTGCTGACTTTTTACAGTCAGTTACAATAACTCGTACTGCGTGAGCTAGCATGACAGAGTTTCTATACAGCTGTGTGGGTGCTATGATGTTACTGATAGTGAACTTTATTGTATTCATAAGGTCAGTTAGTAGAGTTGCCAACGGCTCCTTAAAAATGGAATGGTCCCTCATTCAGAGAAAATATTATGCGTCTCGTATTGAGCTGAGAAGAGACGCAGTTTGTCCCGTACTTCAGCTAGAATGAAAAAAAGACACAAAGCTGGAGTTATTCTGTGTCTTTGCTGCACAGCTGCCTCTTCTTCTCTCATCCTCTCACCCTCCCTCTCCTGTTTCTACTTCAATCATGAAACTGATCAATGATCAGCTGATCGGCTTTTCTCTCTTGTTTGTTTATCGCCCACTTTGCGCCAGAAAGAGGAAACCAGCGGATGTCGCCCTAAACAACAGCAGCATGTTTAAGCTTGATCAGCTGTTGTTAGAATTTATTTAATATTAATTTCTAGTATCAGCTGATGTTTGCTGGAGCCACAGCTGTAAACCTGCTGGTCATGATATCAGTTTGTATATCTGGTGAGAGGGAAACATGAAGATGAAACCAGGAGATGTCCTTACTGAAGCATCAGAGCTGTGATGGAGAAACAGGTTTACCTTTTAGGTGACATGAATGAGTTGAAGTTATGAACTGTTTCTGAGAGACTAATAACACCAGGCTCCTTTTTTAAGCAGCTGACAGCTGGTAACTGCAGGGGCGGGTCTAGGAAAGTTTTGCCAGGGGGGCCAGGTAGGGCATTAACAGGGAAAGGGGGGCACAAAGAAATATTTTTATTTCTTATTCTCATTTAAAATATCTCGCTTTTATTAAATAATTATCTGAATCTTGCGAACAAAGTTTTTATCTGACGTAAAATGTATAGAAATCATACATATACCAAAAAGACTATACATCACTGTCACAACAGCGTTTGTTTTCATTCAAAGGCTTTATGGCTTTAATTCCTGGTGGGCTGGTCTGTAGTCAAAATGCCCAATTTTTTGTCCCAGTCCAGCCCTGCAGGTTAATACTGGCAGTGTCACCATGCCAGCTGACTGTATTTCATCATCAGCCAGTGTTGTTCTTTATACATCAATATTACCAAAGTTTACCATAAGGCAGCATAGAAAGTATTTACTTGCTTTCAGGTTTTATTCAAATGTTAGTCTTTTCAGTTGTTTCCTCACTTTTTTCCTGTTTCAAAATCAAACACCAGTTTGTGAGAAGATTATCTTCTTTTTTTAATAGGCAGAAAAAGTTTTGCATTGGCTAATTTCCCAATTGTATGTTAAAAATGTTCGTATTTTAATATTCAAAAATATTTTTGCCCAAAACATATGTGCACTATATGTCAGTAAAAATACTATGCAAATATTGCTGTCCTTGAATGCTGAATAAGCACTGACAAAGCACTGATTGTATCTCTTGTACTTTATCAACAGAGTATCTAAAAACTTTGCACCGTAGTGGTTAAAATCTCATTCTAATAAGAGTTAAAAGTGCATTTGGTTATTAGGTTTATAGGGTTACTGAATTATGGTTAACGGTTGGTAGAATTTTTTTTAACATTATCTGCCAATTACATCTGCCACCCTTCTCCAAATCTGTGCCCCTACCTGGCCCCCCAACAAAAATTTTCTAGACACGCCACTGTTGAAGCCATCGCTGCAACAGACTCTGATGAAATTGGTTGTTGAGATTTTCACTGCATGCAGTCACAGTTCAGCTGATAGGACAGAAGAGCTCGTGTATAGTTATTGTCTGAAACATTTTTCCGCCTCCATTTCTTCTTATAGCTCCTGATGAATTAGACTATTCAGTATTAGAGGTTTACAAAGTGCATGGAGGATAAACTCAGATGGATCAAAACCCCAGTAACACCTTAATCAGGTCATCGCAAAGAAAGAGGTTAACAAACCCCCCCCCCCCCCCCCCCCCCCCCATGAAAACCAGAAATATATCAGTCAAGCGATATTGTTGTTGCTGGAGTTTTTTTGAATCGCTTCATAATTAGCCAAAAAAGTTTGATACACAGAGGATAAAAAGAGAAATGGCTGAATTAAAACTGTAATTAAAGTACTTAATAAGCATAAAGCTCTCTTGCAAAACTATATATATATATTTTTTTGAATGTATCTATTTATTTACACCTCCCAGAGTGTGCTGTCACATTGGTATTTTTGTGTATCCCAGTATTTTTAGGTAGTTTAAGGAATTATCAGTTTTTTTACTGTTTGTAAAATAAATAAATAAATCCAGTACAAAAATAAATGTGAATAAATCAACTGCTCCTGTGTGAATCTGTGCACACTTATGAGCTCTTCTACGTGGTTAATAAAATGAATAAAACAAAATAGCTGTAAACGATCGTGTTAATAACATTTTCTATTATTAGAATTTTTCTCAACCAGCTATGATTATGCAATAACAACTGTAACTAAAATTTGAAGAAAAGCAAAGCAGCTCCTCTCAGGTTTATAAAGCCTGTCTATAAAGAGAGTTTCGCTGAACTGTTAAAGATTTCCTGTTTTGGTTCATTGTTTCTTCCTGCGGCTCACTCCCTGATCAGCAACAAGCAGCAAACAAACACAACAAACCTTCTTCACAGCAGCTGTTTTTGACTTGAACTAGTCAGCAAGATAAGGCAGGTGTTACTAATCACGTTAATGAAGGCTTAGTTTCTAAGCAGAACAGCACCAAGCTTCATTAATGTGATTAGTTACACCTGCTTTTACCTGCTATTAGAAGAAAACAGTTGGAAACCGTTAGAATATTCTGTCGATGATAGATATTTGGATGAAACCAGGTGGTTGGAAATATGACCTTACATGGTTGCTAATTTTGCTCTGAAAGGTTTCCACTGCCTCTGGGTGTCCAAAAAACCCCTTGTTGTTTCATGTTTATACACCATTGACCAGAGTCTGTGTATCATGTACTCACTGGCTCAAACCATGCACAGTATGTGCTGAGAGGGAAAAAAAGAAAGAAAAGATGCTGATGATTGATGAGTGATACAGTGGGAGATGCAATAATAACGGTGCAGTAAGACTGTTGCTACAGAAGATGGCGACAAAAACACGTTTTGCTTGTTGCGTGTTAGGAATAATCTTTGGACATGCTTTACTTTCTGTGTGCATTTGACTGTTTTCTACATCAAATAAGTCAAAGGAAGAAGAATTCCAAGTAAAAGCACACAAACGACCTGCGGATCTTAAAGTGTAGAGGATGTTAAATGGAAAGTCTGCAGTCTAGGGAATTTATAAACCACTGCAGTCCATTTAAAGGTAATCAAGTTCAGTCAATAGTATCGTCTGTACCTCAACTTTAGGTCTTTTTTCTTTTTTAGTGGGTGTATTTGGAGTGAACCTCACTGTTAATGAAAAAAACCCAGCAAATATCAAGGTCCCACAAAAATCCCACATTTATTGCAGTTATGGAATTTTGGTTGTCAAAACTTTTTTACATACTTTTATTTATTTTTTTGCTTAAAACATTTATTGTAATTAAAGTATACACAGTGCTCAGTACTACAGAGATCGTACTGGATATCAAAATTGGTATCTGACTTTGGGCTAGTGTAACTCTCTGACACTTTTTCCAAAATGGCTATTTATTTAAAAAATACTCCTCACGCACTACAGTAGTAGTAGTACTACGGACATGAAAATATATGACAACAAGTGACACATTCACAAAGACAGAGTACACAGTGCCGTCATTCAACTGAACGATGGCAGATCACAGGAGGAGGACCGAATCATTCAGATGTGTGTGCCACTACAAAGACTTTGCTGAACCTCTGCAGTACAAATACAGTGAGACTCCTATACAAACTATATACTGTAAATATACATCTGATTTTTTTTATTCTTACTGCTTTTAGGGCAATTTCATTTCCTCCTTTGTCTCATTCTGTGTTTCCGCCTTGTCTGTTTGACTTCGGTTTCTCTTCCAAAACACACAAAATAAAATAAAAAAGTTTTCCTGATGAGAAACTGGAACCCACATATACAGACAGAAAGCAACACTATGTACAGACACCGCATGTGTTTGCTGCCCACACACTCACTCACGCACGCTGATGCAAACTGAGGATAAAACTTGCAGAATTCAGTGTTTCTGCAAAAAAAAAAAAAAAAAGAGGCAAAGGGAGAAATCTGATTGGCCGGGCAGCTCAGTACCTGAATGGAAATGCATGGAGCTTAACAGGGAAGGAGACATGAGTATTTAATGCCAGTGATTTGTCCATCAGTTCATCTGTTTCTGGTCCTGAAGTGATAGCTGGATTATCGAAAATGTCTAAAACAGGGAAGGAGAAAGAGAGAAATGGTGGAGGGTTGCAGGATGGAGGCTTTCCTACGGCCCTCCGCTGTAGGAATAATCTGCCTTGTTGTGCATCACCAGCTTGTTGTCCACAAAGTAGAAGCTGTCAGACTGTGTCTCGTAAGGGTGCAGGATCATCTCACGCACTGAGAGAGGGAGAGAGACAGCACACAGCGTTCTAAAACATCAAATCCATCTAAACATGGGGCGGGGGTATTTGTCTCGAGTGCGTCGGAGTGTGTGACACTCACTCATTTCCTCGGACAGCGTGGGGAACTCATAAATGTGCTCGCACGTGTTCTTGCTGCTGGGCATGCAGAAGCCAAACTCGAAATCAAAACTCTTTAGCAGCTGATCGCGGAAGTAGTGTCTCTCAATCATACGGAAGTTGTTGATGGGGGTGTCACCAACCGTGAACTCCACTCTGCAGAGACACAAAGTGGACAAAATACACCCACCAACGAGTAAGGGAATGGAAATACAAACTGCTGTCGCTGCTTTTGACACTTATGATAACAGTTGTAAGAACGCAACAAGGGAAAAGCCTAGTAACAATCAATCTAGATTATCTGCAAACCCAATTCCAAAAGGGTGGCTGCTTAAAACGTGAATAAAACTGAATGCAATTATTTGCAAATCTCAGAAATTCCATATTTTACTCACAGCAGAACACAGAAAACATATCAAGTACTTAACCTGAGAAAATGTAACATCTTAAGAAAAAGCTTGTTTTGAATTTGATGGCAGCAGCACCTCTGGAAAAATTTGGGACAGGGTTTGTGTTCACCACCGTGTAACATCACCTCTTCTTATAACGGTTTGTAAAATGTAGGAACTGAGGAGAGCAGCTGCTGGACTTTTAGGAGAAGAATATGGTGGTGTTTCTAGATTATGGATGGATATGTCTTTTTTGACTGATTTGTGGAATTCACAACAAACTGTGATCAAAGAAAACGATTTCTGGAAGAGTTCCTGATTCCTGACAGAATCATGTCTGTTTTTAATGCAGCACAGTCTGAGGGCCTGAAGTTCACAGACATCCGATAAGCAGCACCTGGCTGCTACTAAAGCCTCTTAATTCCTATGGAAGCAGAAAGGATGCAAGTCTCCTTTATTAGGTTATGGGAGAGTGTCAGATCTGAACACGCTGAGTAGCCTTTAGTGTTTAATTGCATTGGTTGCTTCAGAGCTCTAACAAGTAGCTTTCACATTAGAAATAAATAGCAGTGAAAAAATAAACACATTAGCTTTATTATTTTTATGCGGTTGTGACGAGCAAATCACTTTACTTACAACACACTGCACTGCTCTCTTGTCTTAATTATTCTTTACTGTTATATTTTTACATTCTGCTTACATCTCCATCACCTGTTCCTCTGATAATGTCTCTGATTGGAGCAGACCATGTGCCATCGATCCCCTTTTTGCTTGGAAGAAGAGCGAAACAACACGTCAAACTTTTATGTGAGCCTGAAGCAGAAAGTCTGAGTTAAATAAGAGAGTCGATAATCATAGTCGTGATACCTGTTATCTCTGACTGAGGTTTCACATTTTGTTAAGCCCGGTAATGCAAAGAAGGCCTGGTTTTGTTTAGCTTGCTCTGGAGCACACCCATAAAGGAGGCTTAAAAAAAACATAGTTTGGTGAATTAAATGTGATTAGAAATGATAAAAAGGATAAATCAAAGTTATAAAATTAAAAAATGAAGACTGTCAGGGGTTTTGAGTTTTGGGGAGTTTTGGGTTTTCTATAATTTTGTATTCTTATCTTGTTTTATGTTTCTATACTCTATAATATTGATATTTAGCTTGCTGTATTTCTTAGTGTTTATGGGACCTTTTTTTCAATCTTGGTTGTTGTTTTCACAACTTTAGTTCTGACCCTTTGTTGCAAAGACCTTTAGGTTTGGTCTGTGTTTTGTGGGTTTATGACTTCCTTTTGGTTTTCAGATAGGAGCTCTCTGTTTATGTTGTTAGTTTTACTTTCCTTGTGTTTATGATTTCTTATCTGTGCCTTTAGTTCCCTGCTTGTTTTAGCTGACGATAGGTTTTTAAATTCCCTTTTGTATTCCAAATTCTGTTCCTTCCATCTTATGTTTTGACCTCTTTTCAATTCAATTTCATTTATATAGAACAGCAATTACAACAGCAGCCACCTCAAGGTGCTTTATATATACCTACAAAAAGACTACCTCCATGAGCAAGTACTTGGCGAAAGTGGGAAGGAAAAACTCCCTTTTAACAGGAAGAAACTTCAGGCTCAGGGAAGGGAAGCCATCTGCTGCGACCAATTGAGGACGAGGGGGAGAAGACAGGACAAAAGGCACATTGTAGGAAACACAGAGATGAATAACTAATGATTAAATGCGGAGTGAAAAAAGGTGAATGAAGAAGAAAAACCCAGTGCATCATGGTCCCAAGTCCCCAGCAGCCTAAGCATATTGCACACTAACAAAGGGATCCAGCCCTAACTATATAATTGTATATTTGAGTCTTGGTCTCAGTGTTAGTTATTTCTTGTCTTATTTTGATAGTCTCCTGTCACTAGTGCTTTGCATTTAATTCTACTTCCCCTGTCGCGCCATCTCTGATTGGTTTCAGCTGTCCTCCCACCTGTTTCCTCTCCGGTGTATATCTATTGTCTCAGTCTTTCCTCCTTGCGTGTTTTCTTAGAAGAGTTGTAGTTTTGGCAAGTTTGTTCTTGACCTGCATTATTTTGTATTTTAGTAAAAACACAGCATTAAAGCTGATTTTGAGTTTACTTTCCATTTTCTCAGGCCTACATTTTGGGTCCATCCATCCAGCTGTCAAATGCACTAAAACCATTTACTCTACAGGTTAACACACACATAATCCAAATAATAATAATAATGATGATGATAATACTACTACCAATAATAATGATACAAATTTAGGGCTAATCCCAGTTTAGATTAGTCAGTTGATGTGTTGGTTTGAAATCTGCACTCAGTCTCATGATGAGCAGTTTTGGCTACTTGGTGCCCGACTCAGCAGATGGGCTGGGCCACTCTGTTCACACTCATCGCTGTCAGCCTGCTGCCTGTGACACCAGAGCCTACACATATCCTACTTCCGGTACGTTCCCTCAGTCGGAGCAGCAGGGTTGACCGGATATTACACCACATGGGGACTTACGTGGCTCCAACCTGCCGCAGCTGTAGGAAAGCCGGGGTGAACTGGTATCGGACAAAACGGCCGGCATTGGGGTCACACTGCTTTTTACCACCAGCTGAAGACAAGATGAATAAAAACAACAAAAAGCAGTCAGCTTTTTGAGTTCCAGCCCTTGCTCGGCTTATTTGAGCTATGCACATATGCGTGCAGGTTTTTCCTATTAAACTGATGAACCAATAAACCATCTGACATACTGGAAGGTTTTTGGACCTGCCATATAATGTGTTATCTAGTTTCTGCACGTTGGAGCTCACCTGGTGTCGGAGGTTTGGTGATCTCAAAGAGGACAGTCCCCGTTTCCATGTCACGGATCTTAAATCTGGTGAAGTCGATCATGTGGACGTTTTCTTCTGGAGAGCAGAGGTAATCTGAAGACAGAAAAAAAGAAAAAAATGTGTCTTAGGTTCTTCTGTTGTTTTGTACATGATACAAAACCAACTGTCAGTTAACCACAGACTTCTGTTACACTCCAAGAAACAGTCATATCTGTTGTTACAGGCAGGCCCGAACCGGTCTCACATTCATAAAAGCCAGCTCTGCGCTGAAGAATAGTCACCGGTGTAACATCACAGCGGTGCCAGGAAAGCCATTTTTGCACGTTTTTATCTTCCTCTGCGCCGAGAGAAGTCACAATACAAAACTCCCTACTTCAGCGACTTCAGTGAAAGCCAAGACAGACGTTCAGGTCACGCTGAGCTCAGGGAATTGTCTGAGTCGCTCAAAAGGATAGACACACAAAGCAGAAGCTAAACACGTTACTCAAAGTTTCTAACTTTCAAAGCAACTCACTAATCTCTCATATGTTTGTACTTATGTGCACCGGAAGATACGCCCAGAGTCAGGTTTGACAGCGGCAGTTATGTAGTCTCATTTCTGGCGAGTGATTGAATTGTTTTTGTGATTGGTTTGAGTATGCATATACTTACCTTCAGATAAAGAAATCTTACAAAACAATACAGAAAACAATATGGTGATCCTATTATTGTATGCATGAGTTGTATGTTAGGGTTGTTTAGAAATAGCTTTTCTTTATTTAACTTTTAACTAAAGTTGAAGTTTAATGGCTTAAACATAGTTTTGCTCTGGTTCTATGCAGAGCCTACAGACAGCTTTGCAGATCAACTTCTACATGCATTTATATAGAGAAGCAAAGGTGCTTTGTGTTGTAAGATAAGGATCCTACAATCACCTGGGAGCGGTGTTACAAACAAAAATAATTTCCCACAGTCACCCAATTCAGTTCAATTTAATTAATTTCAGTTGTATTTAGTTTTCATATTGGCAGCTAACAATAACAGTTGCTTCAGGTTTTATACCTTGAAAGCCCCAAACAATCTGACAGTCCCCTATGAGCAGCACAGACAATGTCGCCTAATCATTCAAGCCTTTGTATGTGAAGAGAAGGATTCAATTCTGGATTACACTGGGAAATAATAAAGAGAAGCGCATATATGAGAAATATGATCTCGCTTTCTCTCTCTAGTTGTTCCTCTCTAGACTTTTCAGGGGCCTTTTAGAGCCAACCAAAGGTTTTCTCTTTCATGGGGAACACATCTGCCTTCCACTTTCCTGCTCTGGACTGCACTTTTCAACTATTCTGTATTTGACCTATGCAGGGCATCATCAACAACAAAGCTACATGTTATTGTTTGGAGAACTGCATCAGTTGCATACCTGCTTAGGATCTACAACCGGACACCAAAGCAGCACTGTAAATCTTGCCTCGTTGTGGCTGTTTTTGAAGCTTATGGATGGCTCTGGACCACAACTTGGTTTTTCCTGCTGTAAATTCAGGCTGGTGGGAGACCTCCCATGGTGCAAAAAGCAATTCTCCTCTCTTCCTGTGCCTTTATATGCCACATTACATTAACATGTCTTCAGTTTCTCCTTTTTGTTGTGTGTTGTTGATTTTTATTTTATTGTTATTTTTTTTAAAGAAACATTGTATTGGGTCAAAGCAAACATTCTCATTCTCATATAATTTCGGATGCTGTTACCTCTCATTTGCTGCTCTCATGTGCTGAAAATCTAAATTACGATAAAGAATTTTTGTCCACTTTTAAAACACGTCTTAACCCCAATTTTATCCTTTGATTTTCAGCCTCAGCGAGACTTAGCTTTTCTTGTAATTAAATTAGCTACTAACTAATTCATTAATTACTTTGCTTTTTGCTTTCATTTGTTTTTTTATTAATGTATTATATAATTTTATTATTTTGTTCCAATGTTCAGCACTTTGCATCACCTGTGGTTGTTTTAGAATGCTTAATGAATAAAGATGATGATGATGATGATGATGACTTTTTTACTGTCCTGTAATATTGTTGACCAAACAGGTTGCTTTCCGACAATAACAATAAATGTTTTTTTTTTATCACTTTTCTCTTTCAGGATTTTGATGGCATTAAACCAAAGAACTGTCAGATTTGGCCACGTTGGCGCTATGTGTGCACGTATGTGTGCACGTATGTGTGCGTGGCATGTGTGAGACACTGCCTTCCCAACGGGGCAGGATTAGATCTAAGAGGCTTATTGTGTTTTACCATCACATGGACTGACTGTTTGAGAAGCGCAGACACAAATGCACACACTGTATCTCATTAGGGTATGGTAAGGGCAAGTATTATTAGCTGTTTACGTTGCGTAAGTGTTGAAGGGTCTTTCTCTCTGAGCCTTTCATATGATACATTAAGAAAGACAAACATAAGTTACACTAAATGCGTTATCACCTGACTTGAACGGATCTATGTATTTGTACACACACACACACACACACACACACACACACACCTGCACAGTTACATCTTTGACTCCTTCCTTCTGAGGGTTAAGGAGCAGATGGGCCACACAGGCTTTAGCCACCTGCTCTGAGGTATTTATAGACTTCTTCATAAAGGTTAACACACAACACTTAATGTGAAATTTACTGAACACCAATAATAATCATAATCAATCAATCAATTTATTGATAAAGTAATAATAATCTTAAAAAAGAAGAAATCTGAATGCTGTTATGCCGGAGTTAAAGAAAATCCCTTATTTTGCACGGTTTTAATGGAGATTTACACAGGTGGTGAAGTGAGACCCATTACTTAACAGACCTTATTATTTTTTCTAAGGACAGTCTCTTTGGTTCTTTAGAGTTTCTTTCACACTCCAACCAATGCTAACATCTGACATGTATTTTAACTCACAATTTGCATAGAGTTAAAAACTTTATGAGCTTTGATATTTAGGTGAATGAGATCGTGTCATCTTTCTACGGTGGCCCTGTGAAGTCAAACAAACTGCAACTTAAGAAAAATGGAAAAACACCACAAAAAGCAGACAAAACAAAACGGAAGTGTTTTTGGGAGACAATTATGTGACGGACCAGCTTCAGACGTGAACTGCACTGTAAAAAAAGAAAAGAAAAAAAAACTTAGAAGAAGAAGACAGCTGTAAAAACTTGATGCTGGGAACCCAGTTGTGTATTCTGTAAATCATCATTTGTTTTTCGGTTGGGAATCTGTGCAAGCTTTCTGGAATGTCATGCGGAGTTAGCTACAGTCCAGGGGGATTCAGTTACCACATTAAACATTAAGTGTAATTCAATTTGGGATATTTGATCATTAAAAAAATGAATTTGCTATTAATAGATTAATGTGGATACTTTGACACTAAACCATGAACAGAATGGCTGAATGAACGCAACCCCCTGGTTTAGTCACTAAAACAGTTACCGTTAGCTTGTCACTTCCGCAGCTGGTCCGTCATGGTAATGCTTCCCCTTTCTATGAGGTTATTTTTCTACTGTCTGTTGTTCTTTTGTGTGTTTTTGCAGCATTTTTATATTGCTTGTGTTTTCTGAAACTGGAGTGACTTTCCATTTTCATAGTGAATAACGGCGTGATCAAGAGATTTTTGCCTTTTAAAAAAAAAAAATTTCGGTTACTTTCTGAAACAGTGAGAGTATAGATAGCGTGTGTTTATTTGCAGCGCCCTCTAGTGCTGTGGTTTTTTAATGTGAGGGGCTTATATGCACTGGGAACATTACTATAAGCCTAATGTTACTGCTGCAAATGCAACTTTCACATAGGATTTAAAGAGTGCCTGCATGCTATGTGGCCTAGACGCGATTAGCATGGAGTCGTTTTGAAATAAACCCAAGAACTGAAATCGTCGTCTTGGCTGAAAGCTGAATCAAATACTGTTATCTAACACAGTGCAAAACTACGCTCTTCATGCTGCAGAGATTAGATGCTTGTTTGGGTTACTCACACTAATAACATAAGTATCTACAACCTCTCTCACCTCCCCCAAACCATTTACAGCTCATGTTTAATATGACAGCATGTCAGGGTCCTGAGCTAAATGACTGTTTCAGGGATGCAGCAGAGTCAGAGAGGAAAGTGTTTACACTCAGGATCCAAAGCTTAAAATAGCTACTGTAATTGCAGCTTTGACATTATTTTCAAAGTGAAGGATGTATTGGGTATGTTACACTGAAGTCCATCGGTGTGTTACCCTGCTCCCACGGTTAAACCATCAACTTAAAAAGGAAACTCTCGCATGCGTACTGCACTATTCAAAAGTCTTGAGCTACCTTTGATTTCTTTATATTCTGCTATGAAAACAGGAAATAGGTGTAATGACTTATTGAAACATCAGCATACATATATGGAAATACTGCATATAAGGCACAGATAGTTACCATGCTAATAGGCCTGAATGTCAGTATTTGGTAAGGCCGCCTTTATTCTTTAGCACAGTCTGAACTCTCCTGTTAAACTTTCTTGTAATTTCTTTAAGGAATAGTTCTCCAGGCTTCCTAAAGGATATTCAAAGCTCTTCTCTGGATGTTGTCTGCCTTTTGTTCTGTTCTTTGTCAAGATGATCTCATACTACTTCAATAATGTTCAGGTCTGGGCTCTGGGGAGGCCAATCCATGACTGATAGTGTTCATCTATGTGTTATTCTGACAGGTATGCTTTTACTGCACTGGCAGTGTGTTTAGGATGTTTGTGATGCTGAATAATTAAGCTATTGCCCATCAGATGATTTCCAAATGATACTGGACCGTGGATCAAAATTTGATGATACTTTTCTGCTTTTATAGTCACATCGATATTTACAAGATCTCTAACACCACTGGCTGAAATGCAGCTCCAAACCATAACAGCCTTTACCGTGTTTTACAGATGGCCTCTCTCCTTCCTTGATTTGAACCAAAACTTTTCATAAGACAAACATTCTTCTGAAAATGGTCAGGTACAAGGACTGGACTGAAATTATGTGAAAAAGCAGCCAATGTCCAAAGAAACGCTGAAAGGACTTCAGAAAACCTGGAGAACTATATCTCGCTCCTCGGAAGCAAAATATATAAGAAATGACGGGTGGTTCAAAACGTTTGCACAGTACTGTACATACAAAATCAAAGATTAGGTCAGAACTATTCCCACAGTTTACTCACAGTATATTATAACATTGCTAGAACGCCTTTGGCTGTTTTGATCGAACGAACATTGACTGAAAACTCAAAGTCAGTGCTCTTTCCCTCTGTCCAGTAAGAATCTTTTATGTTACAACCTCAAGGAAAACTGAACTCATCATTTTTGGTGAAATAGCCCTTCCTTTTCTCACAATCTGTCTGACGAGTGCTCTAAGTCTATTTTCTGTAACAGCTACTAAACTTGCTGTCTTTGTGGACAGATGACTGATAGATGTACTTGGTGAATCAGAGACGGCTTCTTGCCAAACCTGATGAAAAAGACAGATGGAGCGTTTCATCTGATAGCAAAGCCAATGAAATCACTTTCATCCAGTGCAGTGCAAGAATTTGCACACTTCTGTGTGCTCCTACGGTCGCATGAAGCCCAGACTACACACTACAAAACACACTTTGATTTCACAGCCTCTGCACATGGAGCAGCTTGACTGATGATGGGTGACTGCCTTTCAGAGATTTGTAGTAGTCATAAAATATACCCTTTCACATGCTCGGTGTTTAGAGAACACAAAATTTGGTGTGAGGGGAAAAACACACAAACTGAAGGAAAAATGTCATTTTCAGTTTGTGAAACATATTTAGAACACCAAAAAAGAAAGAAAGAAAAAGAAATAAAAAAAGACAGAGAAGTACAGTATAAACAAATAGGTCTCAGACTGGTTTCTGAAAACATGTAGCTGGGGCAAATCTACCTACTATAGCACATTTGGAATTATTTATATATCGTCTGTGAAAGCAATTAAGTTAGGAGTTAACTCTGCTCTAGATGGTTTTCATCCTGCTCGGGGGCTACTCCACCAGTTGTATCTTTGGAAGATATTTAAGGGTGTGTGGGAGTTTACCCAACCAGTCTAAAGGCATTGGACTGCTTTCTTTAAGGTGTCCTGTGAGGGGTGTTTCAGGAGTCTGTTGTAAGTTACGTAACTGCTGATTAATGGGAAGAAAAATACTACTGCTGAAGCCAGCATCTTAACATATTCCAGCCATGAAGATTACCCCTGCACATTTAAAAAATTATGCTCTGTGTCAATGTGACACAGAGGTCTAGAGCAAGCATCCATATGTGAGGATTGGGAAGTGACCGTCGTCTAACTATTGTTTCAATCAGCGCATCACAAATACACAGTGCTAAAGGGCACTGTATGTACCTCTAAGTGACTTTCAGAAAACAGCATTATTTAACACCTGGGGAATAAGAATAAGCTTAAAATAGAACATTTTAGGCTTTACACACAGTAAGTTTTGTCCAGAGAGTAAAACTTGTTGAACGCGTAGCTTCACTGGTGCTGTAAAAAGGAAACCTGTACACAGCATCTCACTAACAAGGAAAAAAGTACAAGAAAATAACCGTCCATCATTGTAAAGACAGGACATCCATAAAAATGTGGTTAAAATGATGGTTCTATTCGTCAGTTTGCTCTTCTTTCCTTTTTGCACACACACACACACACACACACACACACACACACACACACACACACACACACACACACACACACACACACACACACACACACACACACACACACACACACACACACAAAGTGCTGCACTTCACTTCCTTCAACACTGTCACCTAGCAACGCTCCTTGTGATAGAGCACTAGCTCGATTAGCCAGTCTTTTTCCTTCTCCTGTTCCACCTGCCTGCTCCACAACAACAAGGTGCAGCAGCAAATCAAAGGAAAGCATCTCGGATTTGACATCAGTCGTATGCAAACGAAATGCACCACGTCTGGGATCCAATGGAGGTATGCCTGAGGCCTCCTCCTATGGAGGTTTGTGCAGGATGTGCCTGAAGTGCAGGAGAAATTAGACATCCTGTGGCAGTGAAAACAGTGACTCCACTTGTGACATGAGACCTTACTGTACTTGTCATTTTGCTGAAACATGTCATTATCTTCCAGCTCAGGTAGGCTGCCTTTAATTCTGCCTTTGCCTTTTGAATCTCACTCTAACCTCGACACATCTAATTTCTTGGATAACAATCAGACTCATGCTATTAGACTAACATCAGGCTTTTGTTAAATACATGAATTTTCAGTTGTCAACAGAGTCCTGAAAAGAGGCAGCAGCACCTCTACAGAGAGTAAAATTAGCACCAAGTCAAGAGTCATGCTGTGCTCCTGCGTTCAGACTCCCAGAGCCTGTCTGACGGGTGCCACTTATAGCTCCCTAATCCCTGAGATTAGCCCGGAGTTACAGACTTTCAGCCACAGGGATTGACTCCACATGGCTCATTCTTTGACTGCGTGGCCTTTGATTAGTTTTAAGACCTTGTTTTGAATAAATCTAAGAACACAAGTAAGGAAAATGCAAAACATGTTTGCATGTTTTCACCTTAAATCCATAGCCTTTGGCTGCTTGTGGCATTAGCATTACACGTTGGAGTTCACGTAATGATGTATGGTGCACCTGAGTGCGGCGGGTTGTTTCATGTCTCTCAGTTAACAGAACCTGCAGGCAAACTGACAAATGGTGAGGTTCATGGAGAGGTTGCATTCTGAGCAGCTGAATGCAGATGAGATTTTTCTCCTCTTATCTTTCTCCAACCAGAAAAAAGAGGGGGGAAAAGATCCGGGGCTTCCTGTATCTTATGATCAGTGCTGGTGGTAATTCTTTACATTCGTCTGCAATGCACTATGGTTCCTAAATTAAGTAATCACATTAGTTACTAATCAAATATTTATGTCAATTTTGTTACGCAAGTTCTTTAATTACCTGCATAATTTTTGCTTGTGCACTAATCACTTGACTTTGGTTCACGTGGCGGATTTGGATAAAAATAGCAGAGTCGTCTGTAGCTTCTCAGGGGTGGATATAACAAATAATCTTGTGGACATTTGTTTTCGTATCTTAGTGAGGACAAACAATTGACATAATGCCTTCCCTAGCCACTTGCCCTAACCATCAGAAATGAATGCCTAACTCTAACCTAACCATAAACTAGTTGTAACCCTGACACAAAACCCACATTTTGAGTCTCAAAAATACCTTTAAACTCGTGGGGACGGGCATTTTGCCCCCACAAATATATTAGCATTCCAGTTTTTGGCATATTGAAAAATGGCACTTTATGTATGTTGATTGCACTTTATGTACGCACACACACACACACACACACACACACACACACACATAAAAGCACACAAAGCAATGAAAATTTGAGAATTTTTTTCCCTTTGTTTTCTTTTTAAGATGTTGGAGTGAAAACAGATGATAGCATTCACCTAGCTTACTACAAGGAGTGATTGTTGTTACCTCTGCCAGCTGTTTTCCTTTTCCACCCTTTATGCCTAGCTATGGTGCAGTGGTTAAAACATTTGCTTGGCAATTGCAAGCATGCTGGTTTGGTTCCAGCTGGAGGCACAAATCCCTTCTGGGGTTGCCTCAGGAAGGGAATCTGGCATAAAACTCTGCCAATGCAGAGCAAACATGCGGTGCTACCCAATGGAACGACCCCTTGTGGTAACAGAACAGCTGAGAGTAGCTTTTATGCCTAAACTAGCCTTCAGAGAATAAAAAAGTAAAATCCCTACAAAAACTGCAAATGCTGAAATTAAACATATAATTTCTCTTTTTTGCTAGCAAGGCAAGTTTATTTATATAGCACAATTCAACAACAAGGTGATTCAAAGTGCTTTACAGAGACATTAAAAAATCAAAAACAAATAAAAAGCATGATTTAAAATTGATTTAAAAAAAACAGTAGATAAAATCTGTAGTTAAAATGTAAGTTTTGAAATTTAAGCTTAAAAGTGTGGATTTGATGCTTTATTCAAATGCAGCTAAGAATAGGTGAGTCTTCAACCTGCATTTAAATAAACTGAGTGTTTCAGCTGATAGCAGGCAAAGATCCTCAAAGATCAGCAGGTTTGATTTGTAGGGTAGTGCACACATGTATACTGAATGTAGGTCATCTGTTCTTCAGGTGGAACCACTTCAGTATGGAGTATGATATAACCTCTGCCTGGTAGTAAACACACACACTCCACCTCTCTTCATGGACATCATCCATTTTAAAAAGTGCATAAAATAGCTCAAATTAAACTGCAGAACAAAACAGCTCAAAATATAAAAACATATTTAAAAAAACTGATGTTTTTATTGTAACTTGTAAAACTGCACCTTGCAAATAGATAGAGACTGCTTAAAGCAGCAGATTCAGCAGCACACTGATATGAATATTTGAACTCTTATAGTATGGGCCTCCAACCTGTGGCTTTGGATCCATATGTGGCCCTTCCACCTGTCTCCAGTGGCCCCCTTTGGCTCTGATAAGAAAACTAGATTAAGAAAATGATCCTCTTAAATTCTCTAGACCTCCGTATCAGTGGCTAGCATGGATGCACATCTATACACGTCCTGTTTTAGTGTCCTTAGCTATGAACTGAAAATAAAAGTGTCATAAGAAACTTAACAGTGATGGTCAGATTTGTTTGCTTTAATCTCCGATGCTGCTGGTATACTTTACCTGTGGCTGGACTTCTGTCAGAATTAATTTGAAATGTGTCTTTTACTATTTTCCTATATTTCAGCAAATACTTTTATCTGTTTCTCAAACTTATTATCATTACTTATAATTTAATTCCTTAGCACAAGCATGGGAAGAACTCATAATGGCTCAACTCTGTTTTAAAGTGGGTCTATACGGTTTGTTTTTCTTTAAAATTGTTCTGTTTTGTTGATAATAAAACATAAGCAAACTAAACGCTTTTAGTTATTTTAGGTCTCGAATTTCATGAATGCAACAAAATCTTGGTAACACTGAAAAAGAAATGCAACGTCAGAGTACCAAATAATCACTATAACTAGTCTACTGCAGAGTAATTACATGTGGTGAAAGATTTTAACTATTTAAACCTGTTAGCAATGTTACTGTAGGTTAATTTATATGTAACAAGCCGTGTCCCTCCGTTAAGATAACATTAGAAAAAATTTATTTATTTATTTTTTATCTCAAAGCTGGGAAATTCTTTCGTTATAATAGGTAAAAAGTGAAGTTCAGCACAGCAAACATCTAACAAATAGCCTGCATAAGTCAACACTGTGGGGCTCTAGTTTCTCCCAATATACACAGCGTGTAAATTTAACACTACTTTAATGTAAATACTTTTATTTTTCCTTTAGTTGAAGAAGATTTACAAGATGGTAGTGAGGCCTGCTGCAAATGAAACCAGATATTTACATACACTTAAAAAAACACAAAAACATTTTCTTTACCCTCAAAGATGAAATCGGGTCTTGTTTTAGATCAATAAATATTAACGTGTTTGTTGTATTTATGAAATGTCTGAATGAAGAAAGAGAAAATTGTTATGTATTTTTTTTATTACTTTCATCAAAGTCAGAAGTATACATATACTTCCTTTGTGTTTGGTTTGCCCTGAAACTGTTTCACTTGGTCAAACGTTTTTGGTATCCTTCCACAAGCTTTCTACAATAGCTTGCTGGAATCTCGTCCCACTCCTCTTGACAGAACTGGTGTAACTGGTACAGGTTTGTAGGCCTTCTTGCTCGCACTCGCCTTTTCAGTGCCACCCACAAATTTTCGATGGGATTGAGCTTTATGATGGCCACTCCAATACCTTGACTTTGTTGTCCTTAAGGCACTTTGTAACTAATTTGGAGGTAGTGCTTGGGGTCATTGTCCATTTGGAAGACCCAAGCTCTAAATTCCTGGCTGATGTCTTCAGATGTTGCTTTAATATGTCCACATAATTTTCTTTTCTCATGATGCCCTCTATTTTGTGAAGTGCACCAGTCCCTTCTGCAGCAAAACAGCCCCACAACATGATGCTGCCACCTCCATACTTCACAGTTGGGATGGTGTTTTGAGGCTTCGAAGCTTCCCCCTTTTTCATCATTACGGCCGAACAGTTCAATTTTGATTCGTCAGACCAGAGGACATGTCTCAAGAAATTAAGATTTTTGTCCCCATGTGCAGTTACAAACTGTAGTCTGGCTTTTTTAATGGTGGTTTTGAAGTAATGGCTTTTATCCTCCCAGAGTAACCGTTCAGCTTTTGGTATTACGGGACTTGTTTTGTTATGGATAGTGACACTGACGTATCAGTTTCAGCCAGCATCTTCACAAGGTCTTTTGCTGTTGTCCTGGGGGTGATTCGCACATTTCGCATCAAAGAAACATTCCTCTCTTGGACTCAGAATCCGTCTCCCTCCAGATGATTGGTTGTACGTTCCCATGCTTTTTATATATCTTAACAGATGAACGTTGGACCTTCAGGCATCTGGAAATTGCACCTAAAGATGAGCCACACTTGTGGACCTGTTTTCCCATGATGTCAAAGAAAGGCTCTGTGATTGGGGTATGCCTTTATATGCATCCACAGATGTGCCACCAACTCAAATGGACTCAATTAACCTATCAGGAACTTCTCAAGCTCAGAATGGAATCATCTGGAGTTTTCATTTTCTTTAAAGACACAATAAACTTAGTGTATGTATACTTCTGGCTTTAAAGAAAGTAAAAAATACATAACAATTTTCTCTCTTTTTATTTTGACGTTTCACAAATACAGGAAATATGTTAATATTTATTGATCTAAAACAAAAAAGTTTACTCTCATTCGATTGTTGATGGTAAAGAAAAAAATGTTTTTGTGTTTTTTTCTGAAGTGTATGTGAATATCTGGTTTGAGCTGTGTGTTGTTGTATGGTTTGGAGATGGAGGCACTGACAACAAGACAGGAGGCTGAGCTGAAGATGTGAAGATTTTCATTGGGATCAACCAGGATGGATAAAATTAGAAATGAGTGTATCAAAAGGACAGTAACTTCTTCAGTTTAAAAGTTAAAAGCTCTTGTTGTTGATATTAATGTGATTGTGTTGAAAGTAGTGCAGTGTCCTATTTTAGTGATGGTGTAAAAAGAAGAAAACGCCCATTTTTTTTACTAGTATTGGACAACGAATGTTAAAGATGGAGGAGAAAAAAAGGAAGACCACAGAAGAAGTTTGTGGATGAAGGAGGACACGCACCTCTGTGGCGAGCCCTAAAGGGAACAGATGAAAGAAGGTTTCATCTGTAAAGGACGTCCAGCTCAGCAGAAAAGCAAAGAGTAAAGTTGACTACATCCTGTTTAGGATCACCCATTTTTAATCTGATGTAGCTCTTTCAGAAAATTCTTCCTATCAGGAGGAGAAAATGAGCAGAGATCCAGCATGAATGGCTACAAGCATATGTTTAGTCTCTTGAAGCCACAGTAAATTTTCTAGACTGCTGATTGCAATTTGTAAGGGGCATGAAAAAATATTAATGTTACTGAATAAGCAGAATATTTTCCAATTACTTATTCAGATGCTCCACTGATGATTGTCATTTAGCTTAGCTATGCTGGGGAGTCTAAATTCATCTTCAAGTAAAACTAAAGGTTTATTACACTACGAGGGTTCTGGTGGCATCTTCGCATACACAACTGAACTAAAATTATTCAGCACCAAACCCTGACCTGTGGTAATTTTTCTATTTCAGCTCTCACGGTTTGTCATCCACAAGCAATCAGAATTGATTATATGACTTAACACAAATACCAGCACCAGCCAGTAAGCACAGAGTCATAGGTTATTGATCAGTAACCATGTTAGACCCGATACAGGGTGATGGCCGTCTCACAAGTGCACGTTTACCATAATCCAATTGCTTAAGCAAAAATTAGGCCTAAACTCATGTGAGGGACACCTCACGAGACCGTGCCGGTGACTGATGTGGATTCAAAAGCCATCTCTCTGCGCTTCAGATCGCTCCGAAAGAATAACCTTGCGACAGCTGTGCATGGGAGATTAAGAACCGGCTGCACCAATCAATTTTAATTAAAACTGTATCCATTGTGCTGGCACACATCACAGAGTGGAAATCCCGCCCGATGTAGATAAAGCGCTGCTCTGTGTCCCAGACTTATTAAGGCCAAATAATTGATTGCCCATTAATGTAAAAGGAGCAAGATCGCTTTGAGTAAATCATCTGGATAATTCAAAATTACACACAAGTGATCCTTTGAGTAAAAAGACCCACAGTCTAAGAAAGCATCTAGTGTGGTCATGCTCCTCTCTTCCCACGAAGGTGTCATTTTTTACACTGAAGATAACTTTTTTTAAAACCTGGCTGTATTTTGGAAAAAGGGAAGTGTCAGGTTCCAAACTTTACATCCATCCTTCACGAGACCATTACAACAGGTACAGCTGGATGAAAGCTCTCTAAGGGTGTTTTCAAACCTATAGTTTGCTTACTTTGGTCCAAAGCTACTTGTAAACTTGTAGCAAACTAACCACGTGAGAATGTTCATTCCGCTCATTGGCCAGATGTGTCTGGGGCGGGAACTACAAAAGTAAATACAGGAAGAAGGTTCTGTATTCTGGACCTGTGCTCATCTATAGTACACAGTAGTAGTATCAGGGTGGGATCATGTTCACACCATAAACAAACCGCTCTGGAGACTGAGACTCTTTGGAGGAGGTGGTCTTGGTGCGGTTGTTTTGGTCTGCAACCGAGTGCGATTACCATGTTCAAACCTGCACAGACGAACTGATTTAAACTGACCAATCTCCTTTTTCAGGCTAATTAGGACATGAATGAAACAACATCGAAAGCAAAAAAGTCAACACAAACTAAACTTCTACTGCGTGCATGTGTGCTTTTGTCTCAACTAAAGATAGCTGTCACCTTGAAAAGTGGTAAAATCTAGTGGTCATTCTATTCATAATGGACATTGTGGTTTTAAGAGCAGCATGGTGATTAGTACTGTTACCTCACAGCCAAAAAGGGCTTGGGTTCAGATCTGGGCTGAGGCATTTTTGAATTGCATAAGCAGTCTGGACAGTTTCACATTACCAGGTAACATGATGAATGTAAGTACCCAGCAAAAATTGTGTTAAATGATCGCTGTTTTATCATATTTAAGAAACAGTTCTAAAAGTTGTGCTGTTACAGTGGGGCAAAAAAGTATTTAGTCAGCCACCGATTGTGCAAGTTCCCCCACCTAAAATGATGACAGAGGTCAGTAATTTGCACCAGAGGTACACTTCAACTGTGAGAGACAGAATGTGAAAAAAAAATCCATGAATCCACATGGTAGGATTTGTAAAGAATTTATTCGTAAATCAGGGTGGAAAATAAGTATTTGGTCAATAACAAAAATACAACTCAATACTTTGTAACATAACCTTTGTTGGCAATAACAGAGGTCAAACGTTTACTATAGGTCTTTACCAGGTTTGCACACACAGTAGCTGGTATTTTGGCCCATTCCTCCATGCAGATCTTCTCGAGAGCAGTGATGTTTTGGGGCTGTCGCCGAGCAACACGGACTTTCAACTCCCGCCACAGATTTTCTATGGGGTTGAGGTCTGGAGACTGGCTAGGCCACTCCAGGACTTTCAAATGCTTCTTACGGAGCCACTCCTTTGTTGCCCGGGCGGTGTGTTTTGGATCATTGTCATGTTGGAAGACCCAGCCTCATTTCATCTTCAAAGTTCTCACTGATGGAAGGAGGTTTTGGCTCAAAATCTCACGATACATGGCCCCATTCATTCTGTCCTTAACACGGATCAGTCGTCCTGTCCCCTTGGCAGAAAAACAGCCCCATAGCATGATGTTTCCACCCCCATGCTTCACAGTAGGTATGGTGTTCTTGGGATGCAACTCAGTATTCTTCTTCCTCCAAACACGACGAGTTGAGTTTATACCAAAAAGTTCTACTTTGGTTTCATCTGACCACATGACATTCTCCCAATCCTCTGCTGTATCATCCATGTGCTCTCTGGCAAACTTCAGACGGGCCTGGACATGCACTGGCTTCAGCAGCGGAACACGTCTGGCACTGCGGGATTTGATTCCCTGCCGTTGTAGTGTGTTACTGATGGTGACCTTTGTTACTTTGGTCCCAGCTCTCTGCAGGTCATTCACCAGGTCCCCCCGTGTGGTTCTGGGATCTTTGCTCACCGTTCTCATGATCATTTTGACCCCACGGGATGAGATCTTGCGTGGAGCCCCAGATCGAGGGAGATTATCAGTGGTCTTGTATGTCTTCCATTTTCTGATGATTGCTCCCACAGTTGATTTTTTCACACCAAGCTGCTTGCCTATTGTAGATTCACTCTTCCCAGTCTGGTGCAGGTCTACAATACTTTTCCTGGTGTCCTTCGAAAGCTCTTTGGTCTTGGCCATGGCGGAGTTTGGAGTCTTACTGTTTGAGGCTGTGGACAGGTGTCTTTTATACAGATGATGAGTTCAAACAGGTGCCATTCATACAGGTAACGAGTGGGGGACAGAAAAGCTTCTTACAGAAGACGTTACAGGTCTGTGAGAGCCAGAGATTTTCCTTGTTTGAGGTGACCAAATACTTATTTTCCACCCTGATTTACGAATAAATTCTTTACAAATCCTACCATGTGAATTCATGGATTTTTTTTTCACATTCTGTCTCTCACAGTTGAAGTGTACCTCTGGTGCAAATTACTGACCTCTATCATCATTTTAAGTGGGGGAACTTGCACAATCGGTAGCTGACTAAATACTTTTTTGCCCCACTGTATCTGGTTGTCTGCTTCAGCTGTTTTGTGGATGTCATGGTTGTTAAGAAGAATTTTGGTACATTATGATTTCTCTATGAAAACAAAACAGAAACTTAAGCACCATAAAATGTGATCGAAGTCATGGCTTTGATAGCTAACCTGCCAACACAACATGGACTCTAAAAGCTTGTGTTAGAAGGGTCTGACTGGACCGTCTCTGGTCTCTGAAAAATAAAGCCAGCATGTAAGTGGCTAAATCTTCACTTCCTCTGTGTGCTGCTCAAGACTGACTCCAACAGGTTACAAAGTCTAAAAGCTTACAGCAATGCAATAATGTAATGCAATACTGTACTAAATTCAGTAATTACACTAGCTGCAATTGTGTCATTACAAAAGGTCTTCATTTATCTGCGTGCCGCTTGGATAAAGTTTTTAAAGTTCATGTGTAGCAGGAGGAAAATAGCAGCGCAGTCTACAGCAGACATTACTTTTATTTTTAGTTCCCAGAAGGGCAAGAGAGAGAAGGTAAAGTGCAAACTGCATCCAAGACAGAAACAAATGCATTATACTGCTTCACAAGCACCTGCAGAGACAACATGCTAATGCAAAGCTACACAGCAAAATCTCCAGTGTTAAATTAACACTGGAGAGTGTCTATATGGGTCCACACCTCTGAGTGTTAAATACAACACGGTTGAGTGTTAAATTAACACTTTTGACAGTGTTATATGTTTAAAAGTAACCTAGTCAGTTTTGAAGATTAACAATGGCTAACACTGAGCAGTGCTGATTTTCTAACACTGGAAAATAACTCAAAATGTTAGAAATATTCCAGTGTTAGAAAATCAGCACTGCTCAGTGTTAGCCATTGTTAATCTTCAAAACTGACTAGGTTACTTTTAAACATATAACACTGTCAAAAGTGTTAATTTAACACTGGAGATTTTGCTGTGTAGTAAAGAACCCAGGATGATGTTAAATCTGAATGTTTGCTGACCCCAGCCCAGTACCCAAAGCCTGATCTTCAACAGGTAATGAAAGCAGTGATGGACAATCAGGTTTGAAGCCTTTGTTTCTACCATTTTATGTTTCTAATTTAAAATCACTGTGGTGATAGCTTTGAAGTCTCTTTGGCCTGGTTTTCAGCTTTATGGTTGTACCTAAAAACTAAGAGAAAATAATACGTATTTATTCTCATTAAGGTACAAATAGGGTAGAGCTGTGGAGACCTGGCTTGTCTGGTCTTGTTCTGTTAAAGCCAAATAAAGATCTGTTAGTCTGTTTAACTGACTGGCCTCCAAGTTGTCCGGCAAACCTCCACACCACATGCCCGCTGGACCTGCTAGCCGCTCCTTCCTCGCCAGACCACCTACAGCCTCATCTAGCATCGAACAGTCATTAGACTGAACCTCTTTACTGTATTTGTGTCTTTTGGAGCATTTATGTTGGATTTGTTTGGTTGCTCTGTCATCCAAGCAAATCCATGAAGCAAATCCATGAAGTGTATCCATCATTATGTTCATTCATTCAAATTAGCACTAATTAGCCTGTATGGGTGTCTTTGCATTGTAGCTGTCAGTTTATGATTGCAGCTAACTGCGCTAACTAGCATTAGCTAATAAATTAGCACTCCATTCTTTCATCCATATCAGGTACAGTGCAACAACAGGCTGAAGAACAAAACCAGTAAGCCCATCTTTGATCATGACCTCAGTGTTTGAAAGTTTGGCTATGTATATTGGTTGTATCAACAGCAGAATATAACAGTGAATGCATCCACTGCTGCACACTGATATCATAAACCAAACACACCCACAGTCACAACCCTTCCCATAGCGTTCCAACAAAGGGTCATTTCTGTCTGAATCCACCTGCTAACAGCAGTATTTCAGGGATCTGGATCTCTCAGGTAGCTGTAATCTCACTGTGGACTGTATGTTTTAAATTGTCAGCTGGAAATTTAAATGCATTTTCAGCAAGAGGCACAATTTTCCTGAAATCCTGACTGCCTTTCTGCGGCACTCAAGTGCACTTACATGGAGACATAGTTAGACATGGTGGATGACAGGAAAGTGGCTACAATAGAGAATTAAATAAACATAGAATGTTTCCAGAAATGTCTGTAACAGGATCAAATATTTTAAATTTAAGTCTCCCGTTTTTTCAGAAATCTGTGTTTGATTATAACCAAGAATAACATATTTCACACCACTCTTGTCCATCAGTAATTCTTGATATGAGGTTACAGGATTGCAAGCGCAACATTAATTTAGTGTCAGCAGTAAGCCTGCTTACAGTATGTCCGTCTGCAGCCATATCATAAATCATCTGTAATGCAAACAGTGAACTGATTATGTGCCATTTTTCATGTCACAGCACTGTTTCTCATCTGCCTGGATTATATTGCTTCTCCGTTCTGCCTGTGTGACAATGAGGCGCTGTGCCTTGCTTATCAGCACTGAACCACCATGACAGACTGGAGATGGGCTGCCCCAAAATGGTGGCATTTGCTTCCCAAAAGCACAAAAGGAGAAGTCATTTACACAGCAGGCTGCGGTATTTTCTGCAGACGCCTTTTCTCTAAAAGATTTTCTTTCCCTTGCAGCAGAAAACAATAGCCAAAATTATATGAAACTGTGCTTATCTGTGGGATATGTGTGTGTGTGTGTTTTTTGTTAAATGGTGAGGACTTGGAACCACTTTTGGACACCTCGGTGTGAAATAGGGCTTGACGACAGGTTGAAAAAGTCATCTTTCACCATCGAGGATTACAGCCACACCGCGTGTCTATAACAGGGTGCAGCTCAATAAATGAATGAGTGGCAAGCACATTTGTAAGCTTATTCCTAGTCTCCAGGGTCATTAATTACCTGAGGTGTATGGCTCCACTGCAGAATGCTGTTACAGCCATTCTGACATAATCCAGATTACATGTCAGTGGAGAGCGGAGATTACCGCACCATCACGAGTGATTTAGGAATTATCAGGCTGATGCAGGCCGAGCACTGCCTCTCCTCTTCTGAGGGGTTACTGGATGAAAATCCATGTGACTGTTTGAGAAAAGAATGAGAGCGTGACTTAAACCGAACTGAATAAATAAAAATAAAGGCAAAAAAATTGGATTTGTTTGCCTTTTCACTTTGTCGAAAGATCAGTCACTTGTTGAAATCCCTTCTTGTTGCATGATAATAGTTGGGAAATCTTAACTCTAATGTTTAGATTAGCATCTTTTTTTCTCATTGAGTTGGGGTGTGATTTAGTGCTTCATCACACAGTCTTTTAATACTGCATATGGATATTCCAGTCATTAGTAACAGTTTGGTCACATTTGCTCCTAAAGTTGTTAAGATGAGGCTCAAAAAAACTAAAGTAAAATCAGCTAATCACATTTCTTTGCTCACACTAACTGTCGCAGGCCTCGAGTAGTGTTACTATACTGTAAGTTTTCACACAAGCCACCTCCACAAATTGTACAGTTTCATAATAGTGCATCCTTGATCACCACAGAGATGCAATAGATGGACTAAAAGCACCTGCGTGAAACATCCTTGTGAGAAGAAGACACGTGAGAGAGGCTTTCACTGTTCCCCTTCTCCAGCACAAGTTTATTAAAGTGTTGGGAAAGCAGGCCTGGTGCTGGGGAGAGCCTCTGTGGCCTCCCTGCTTCCATTACATAATGTGGAAAGTGTCAGTTATATATGACAAACAACAAGTTAATGGTATCACTGTCTTGTTTTTGTTCCAACTGTCTGAGAGGAGCTATAATCAGTGGATCACCTCTCCGGCCACCTGTTACCTCAGAGCCACAGGTATCTTGAGGTGAGGGAGTAGTAAGCATCACTCAGGCCCCCCTCCCCTGCAGTGGGAGTTGAGAGGCGCACATTAGAAGCACCTACACTCACCTGCTGTCTCTTTCAGTGCCTACACAGTCAAACACAGAGGTACAAAAACAAAACAAAACAACTGGAAGCATTCACACACACACACACACACACACACACACACACACACACACACACACACACACACACACACACACACACACACACTGATGCATTAGTAGTACCAGTCAAACTTTGCACGGCAAATACATCTGCAATTGGACGAGACATCTAATCTACAACTGCACACTGACTGAAACGCACACTGATTACAAGTGGTTAATCTTTTTTTTTAAGCTATAACACTCGGAGGTTATGTCAGAGTCGCTGTCCATGGTATCTGTCAACAAGGAAAGCACATTTACAAAAAAAGACACCGCGAACAAGGAAGGAGCACATGGGTCTGCACTAATCCCATCTAACAGTAAGGCTGAACTCATCCCCCCGTATCGTGCGAGTTGCGGCGGGTTACTCACTCTTGGTGATCTTCTGTAGCCCGAGCACATCCTCGGGCGTTATTACGGTGTGTTTGCGCAATTCTTCTTCGGTTGTAACCGGGATGCCCATGTCTGATGAGTTGCAGCCTTGCTGCACTTTCATGTCCGGCAGGAGAGGGTTGTTCGGAACGCGACCTGGCAGGAACTGAGGCTTTCTGATGTTCTCGGCGTCGTCGCCGCAGGAGCCGATTTACTTGCGCCTTTAGTTACGCGATGGCTAATACGCCGTACAGCAAATAGGCTCTACTCTGTTACAAGAATAACTCATTCTCCGAGCCTCCTCCCCTTCTCGATCCGGTAAAAGATAAAAATCAGCCCTCGGCTCCCTCCCTCCTTCCCTCCTCCTCCAAGCCTCATCGGCTCTCTCGCAGCTATTTAATCCAAATCCTGCGGCTTTAAAGCGACCGGCGATGCGTGGCTGTCCGTCTGCGCGCCTCGTCATGCGCTGCCGGTGCGTGCGCGGTTGGCTTTTTGCTCAATAACAGTTTCGCACCTCCGAGATGAGCTCTGGCACCTCCCGCGTGGAAGTTAGTGGGGGTCAGGAATAACCGCTGGAAATCGTATTGTGGATGGTGCGTTCACTGCACTGCTGTGTGGAAAGAGACAGAGGTGCTAAAGTGCACGGCGGAGCTCGAATGTGCAAGCTACACAACGCAAGGCTGTCTGTTTTTGTTTTGTTTTTTAGGGCAGTTATTTAGCCTCCGAAATATAATCGGTGCTGAGGCTTGGAACTGCACAGCTGAAGAGAGTCATCAAGATAGAAATGCAGAGCGACCGGCAAACCAAACAATGTCACGGTATAGTCACAGAACTATTTAGACCATATGGTCTAGATTGTGCTTTGACACTGTCTGCTTTGAAGATCCACGTGTTCACATCTGTCTGAAGCTTGTGTGTCAGCAGGTAGGGTCCAGTGAATGTGTTGAGAGTGAACCAGAAACAAAAAACTTGAGTTCCAGGCTGGAAAATCAAAAGAGCGAGCTGAATGACAAAGCAAGGCACTTCAGACTGCTGTTTCATAGCCAGTCTGAGCAGCATCGAACATCAGCAACATCTGAAGAAAAAAAAAAAACAACAAGAGGGAAAAGAAAGTAGGCCCAGTGAGACTTGCTTTCAGGTACAGTTCTTTTATTTTTCCATTGGAAAGTTGCTTTCCAGATGCCAGCATCCCTGAGAACATTTAAAATGCAAACCTTCTGGACAGCCCCATCAGTGAGGTGAAACAGGCCAGCCAAAAGATATTCACATCAGCAAACCCACAGCTCTGCACTGCTCTTTTTTCTTCTTCTTCCTTTTAAGTCTATTTTAATGATTAACCAGCATTGCCGTCCAGGCTCTGAGTCTGTTGCTTTGCGATGAGGATATGGTGCCTCCCTCTGCCTGGAGAAATAACTGCAGGCCATGTGTTGGGTTGAGAGCTGTCCATGGTAGTACTTTGTAAGCAGATATGATATGTGTACCTTTATTCTAGACTAGACTATGGATCCCAGGAGAAGGAGAGCTCCGTGATGAACAGGCTTAGTGACATCATTTCAGCTTGAAATACATCATCGAGTAAATAAAAATAAAATCAAAGAGTTGCAGGTATGATTGGAAAAATAGCATTGAAACAAACTAATAAACACAAACCATTAAATCCACTAATCCCCTTTAATTCCCTGTTCAGATAAATCATATAATCTTTCCATGAGGTCTGTAGACAGAGAGCTTTGCTACGTTTTTTTTTTTTTAAACCTGTGTTACAGTTACTCTGAGAGTCTGTGACAATAAGAAATTTTCATCCCATTCAGAATCGTTCACCCCGCCACATACTTCCAAATCCTACCAGGAAACAATATTAAAACGCTGTTAGCTGGTGTGGCCATGTGGCTGCTGAAGGATCTCCAGGGGATGTTTTTAGCAGCATGACTTCACCCTTGCTATTCCCTCCTTTTTAGTCAACTGGACTCCTCTATGCGGTCATTTCGAAGCAGCCCCTGCGGTGCGTCTGCATGTCTCTCACGCGGCGGATGGACTGGATCTGGGGGTGGTGGGCTCCCCACTCATTCCAGTGCTTGAAAGGACCCATTTCAAGCATATATTGGTAGCCACGGTAGCCAGGGTACTGGTAACCCACCCAGCTATGTGAAGAAGACAGAAACAGAGGTTAACTACAATGCTTTAGCTTTCAGTTTTCAGCTACGTTGCTATACAAATGACAAAGGTATTTTCTGTATAAGACAACACCTCCCAGTGCTTCGTATTTTACATCTGTTTTCATATTTATTTGTTCTGTCTTTTCTTATTGCACTGTGGATTTCCATGTTGTAATTTTAAGTATTTGATGGGCTATACAGGTGTACACTGTCTGATGGTGTGTTATATTTCTTGGTTATTATTTTTGTCCGATCTGTGAGACTACAGATGAAAAGGAGCCTTTTGACTAATTCTGGAATCTTTGAATCTGAAGAGCCCAAATACACTAAAGCTATAAATCATCCATGTTATCTGACAGAGGCATTTTGGATTCCGGCCTTCAGTGAGGTCATCAAGTCTACCAGTTATGGCCCAATCCCCCTCCAGTCAGGGTGAACAGTACCCCTCGATCACCCCAAAAAACATGCCCTAAACAGAGAGCTCAAACCAAGTGGGGAGTTGCCACTGAGCCTGAGTCGAATTAGCCAAAAAAGATAACTAGAAATGGCTTACGTTCCACCGGTGACCTGAATGCTGGCAACACGATCCTGGAAGCCGTAAGACCACAAACTTGGAATATCCTCGTCGCACACTTCCATCTTACGACCCTCAAAATTTGCACATTCATACAGGCAGATCTTGTGGTCCTGCGGGTCCTGTTGGAGAAATACATTGTTTGTCGCAGATTGTGTAAATGTTCATATTTCTATTCTAGATTAACAAACAAAACAAAACAAAACAAAAACAAACAAAAAAAAACATAACCAAAGCATTATTATGATTACTGAGGATAAATGATGTATGCATAAATACACAATGGTTGTGTAATATAAATGTTTTAGAAGATAAAATCAAATCCTTGAAAAACAACAGTGAATACTTTTTGTTGTTTGGGGGTTTTTTATAGTTGAAAATGAAACAGCTGCAAAAAAAAGACATCTAATGAATCCTTTCATCCAAAAATGGAAGAAGACTATAAATACACGTGTGAACCCCTCCCCTCACACAAAAAAAAATAAATTCCTTTGAGCCAGCAAAAGACAAAAGAAAGAATAGATGGACACGAGCTGCAACGTGAGGTGGACACCAGAGACTAAACCAAAAATTGACAGGCTGAAAAATGTCAACCACAACTTACCATCCGGAGAGGTCTGATTGACATGATGCGGTCGCACCTGTAGCTGTTGGACCAGGTGTCCCAGCGGGGGTACTCTCCTTTCTCCAGTATGAACATCTCACCGGTCATGTTCTGCTGCTCATACCCGACCCAGCTGGAGAGGCGGACAAACAGATAAGGAAAAGGGGCAACCTAAAGTGTGCTGTCACTCACAGTGTGTCTAACACGGGGTCAGTGACTTACGGTCCGATCTCTACCCGGATGGAGCCGATTCTCTCCATGCCCTTCTCGCACAGGTTACGGGACTCTCCAAACAGGTCCATTCTACGTCCCTGGAAGTTCTCGTATTCATAGAGGTATATCTGGAAAGCAAAAACACACTGAAAGCATTAGTTTCTCAAGTACAGTACTTTAGATACATAATTACTTGTTTTCATGTTTTTTTTAGGGCTCTTGGTGTTAAAAAGAAAACCGTAGTAGTACCTTGTGATTGCGCAGCCCAATGGCAGAGTGGCTGCCTATGCTGCCTTGAGCACCTGAGTGAGACATGATCAGCTCTAGAGGGAAGAAGCATGAAGTCAGTCAGCTGTTTTTAGAGATCCTGAAGAGGATAATTACTTCCACTCGACTGCTGGAACATGGCATAAACTCCAGCACGGCAATTAAATTAAAATAGTGGTCATTTAAAATCAAAGATTACTATTCTTTTCTTTTTCTAAAGATTCGCTGGATAGATCCTTGATGCTTATTCATTTAAAAGTAGGTTTTTCTCAGAGTTATCCAATGGCTGTTTTCAGATATAGCTTGTTTTACTTTTGCAGTCTATAAAACGAGTCAACACAAAGCAAACTGAAACACATAATTTGAAGTCAGTTTTTCTTCTGGCACATCCAGCAGTGACATCACAGTTGGGATCAAGGTGAGAACTTCAGCCACACCAGTTCAACAACAAAAACAGGGTTTAAGTAGAGTCAAGCTGCTCATTAAGGATAAAAAAAAATCCGTTCTGAAAATGATTGAGCTCATTATAAAATAAAAAAATAAACTATGGGTGTCTTTATATTCAAGCATTTTGGACACATCGTTATTATGTGAACATAAATCTAAGGCTGATCAGTTTTTAATGCTTAACTTAGTTATAATAACTCACTTTATCAGATTTTGACCTTAAAGTTGTATTTACTGTGTAAATATTCCAGGACTGCAAGAACATTCAATGATCATCCATAAATCTGTCAATAGTGGCCCCTGAGCGGCTTTTTAAGGACAAAAGCACTGGGCGCAGTCTCTTATCTTTCTCATTCATGTTAACTTCAGGGTGACAAATGAACACGTAAACTGCATTCTGTGTCAATATTCCTCCTGTTCAGGCCAGAGTTAAGGTTTAAGAGAAGAGGCAGTCCCTAGTTGGTTCTTTGAGTCCAAGGTGTCAGTAGACAGGAAAACAAACACAACATTTCCAAATAACGAGTCTAGCAGTTCTTTAAAAGTTAGAAAGAGGAAAAACTTACAGTTACAATTGAAGGAATGGCCGACCTTTAGAGAAAGTGATGGACGCCGACCTTATGAGAGGGGATATATATATACATTCACATCCAAACCAAGTCTACAGAGGCAGGATTCCGGCTTCTCATTGGCTGTGAGCTGGCTCACAATGTGGGGTCAAAGGGCACGCTGCTAATCCGTGGACAAGTCATGATGACTCAGCTGCTCCTTTTGTTGTCCTGGACCATTGTGGGGGACCAGGGACAGTCACTGCCATCAGCAGAAAGTCTGCACACACACACACACACACACACACACACACACACACACACACACACACACACACACACACACACACACACACACACACACACACACACACACACACACTTAGGTGTTTGTCCTGTGTGTGTGAAGCTGTCACTTCTCTTCATGACTTTCTTTTAAAAAGCTTTTTCTTTTCCTCATGTTTTTTCTTTTCTGTCTTTCATTTCATTTTCACTTCTTGCTCTGTGATATATATTTTTTTGGCTTTCACTTTCATTTTTTCTCTTTTTTTTGATGCTTCGTGCATGCAGTCTAAGCTTTTGAGCCCCACGTCTCTAATATGCTGACTGCAGTAGCTTTTGTATAGGCAGGCAAACGGACACTCTTTGGAACATTTGGGTGGTCGACAGGCTATAGTCATGCAGATAGACATGCATCCATGATTGTATCATACAGACGCTTTATTTTCTACATGCACAGCAGCAGACTTGCAGAGTGGCAGCTTCTTGACATGACTTGTGAAATGACCAAAAGACCAGAAACATTAAATGTATTTTTGTTTGCTATATTAAAATAAAAACACGGTGTCATTTTCTTTTACAGTCATGGTAAAAGCAAGTGCACTCTCTCTTTCAATTTTAAGGTTTTATGTATCTGGACACAATGAAAACATAATTCTAGTCCTTAGCAGTGTCACGGCGATTGGGATGAGCCGTGTGGAGAAAATAAAGGAGGATCCAAGCACAGGCACTTGTGGAGGTGCGAAGGAGGTTTGTTGTAAAAATAAAACACAAGGTGAAAAATGGCAGAACGGAACTAAAGATAACCTAAAGTGTAAGAAACTAAAGTATCAAACATGAACACAAACATGACAAAGGGTGAGCAGAGGCATATCAAGGTGGACAGCAGGGTGAACACACGGTGGATACACAGACAGACCAGCAACTGGTACACGAGTAGACACAACTTAAATACACGCAGAAGAACACAGGGAGATTACAAACAGGTGGGGAACACAGCTGGGAGTAATTGACAAGACGAGACAGGGGAAGCAAAACTGAATACACTGACATCAGACATGAACCTTCAAAGTGGAACATGGAAACATACACTGACAAAACTCAGACCTGATACTGGCTGTTTTCTCAGGCTTATATTATATTATATTATATTATTTTTGTGTGTGTATGTGATGTGTTGGTTGTCTGTTTGTTTGTATGGACATACTGCAAATCAATTTCGCTGTAGTGAACAACTACAGCAAGTGTGAGCAACTCTATAAAAGTGGGACTTTTAGCAGTTTGGTGGTCTGTAGTATTCAGGTGTGTGCTAACACAATGCCAAGGAGGAAATACATCAACAATGATCTTAAAGCAATTGTTGCTGCCCATAAATGTGAAATTAAGGCTATTTTCAAAGAATTAGAAATGAGTCATTCTGCAGTAAGGAAAAAAAGAAGGAAAGAAAAACGACTCAAATGAAGAAAACATTCAAGATTGTTGCAAATCTCCCAAGAAATAGACGTCCTGCCAAATTTGCACTAGACTGTGCAATGCTCAGAGTAACTGTGAAAAATCCACGAGTTAAATCTCAGACACTAAAGGCCTCAGTTAGCATGTTAAATGTTAAAGTTCATGACAGTACTATCAGAAAAGGACTGAACCAGTATGGCTACCAGGAGAAAACAAACCACAAAACCTCTGGATCAATTTCCTTTCAACAGAGACCAAAATGAAGAAGTTTGGCCGTAATGCTCAGCACCATGTTTGGAGACAATCCCCCACACCTTATCAGCACAAACACTTCATACCAACTGTCCAGCACTGTGGTGGATGAGCGATGATTTGGGGTTGTTTTGCCCTCACAGGACCTGAGCATCTTGCAGTCACTGAGTCAACCATGAACTCATCTGTATATCAAAGTGATCTAGAGTCAAATGTGAGACAGATAAAACTTCTCTGAAGCTTGGTCATTCAACAGGACAGTGATCCCAAGCCTTTTCTGTATTGGTGACATATTTCTTTCCATTTAGTTTGGGTTACACTGATTTCAACACTGTACTTGTATCTTTTTGACATTTGAGAAAGTAATTTCACAATGGTTTACCTCTTCAGCCTTGAATGTTAGATCAGCACAACAGCTTCACTTAAAATAAAAAGAATTCACAGTGTCCATGTTTAATCAAGTGGTTAATTATTCAAATGCTAAACCAAAAGTTTCTTAGATAAAACTCCAACAGGTTTTCTGCTTCAAAGCATTAGTTTTTCCTCACTGACCCACAATATGCAGGATGTGAAGCTTTAATCTTCACAAAAAGAGTGTAATTGATGCCGCCTGTATGAATATCTTTGCAGGAAATTAAGTCAGAAATTATTATTTATTTTTTCTGCCTTAAAGACAAAATTATATTAGTGTGCATAATAATAACATGTGAAATGCCACCTATTCACAGACAGCCTTTGACTTTTTAGTGCAAAGCAATTTTTGGCTCCTTTTCATTATCATTATTATTATTATTATTATTATTATTATTATTATTATTATTATTATTATTAACAGTAGTAATAGCAATATGCAAGGAGAAGATGAGTGTACACTGGAAGGTCAGCTGTTCCCGTGTAAATGGTTTTCTCTCTGTGTGTCCTTTGTAAGCTCTGCATGCATGTGTGAGTGCATGAATGAAGCCATTGCATGTCTGTCTCTGTCCATGACAGTCTGCCTGCATGACTGAGCATGCGTGCACATTGATTTGAGAGGGGAGAGGTGAAAGGATCGGAGACGTGGGGTCAGTAGAAGCGGACATGATGTACAAATCTGAGACAGAGCACACCGCATTCTGGAAAGACCTTGTGAGTAAACAAGAGACAAGTTATCTTTTGTATTAGACAAATTTTTATGTCCCCCTAGATTTTGAAAAACCTTTACTGATGAAAAGTCTAAGCTTGCCTATCTTTTTTCAATTTTTTTGCTTTCTAACTTAATTCTACTTGTGGTGCTTTTCCTATTTGCAGGGCAGTCTCTGCCAGGACTGTGAACATCTGTTATCTGTTATCAGACTAGGCCGTGCCAGGACTTGGTCCGGCCCACCGGTCATGGACCATTTAGAACTTGTGCTTATCTGCACTGGGCACCGTGCCCTCCATCCAGTCCTACTGCAGCTAAAGCCCAGCAGCTCAGCGCCGAACAATGCACGGAGCAGCAATGTGCTGACTCCTGCCCCGACCCACAGGCCCAGCTGCTTTTCAGCACCAACATGTATAAATAGGTCCGTTTACTCTGAGGTCAGGACATCGTTTTTGTGGAGCCCCCTGTGAGCACTGAACAGCTATTCTTTGGGGCCGGTCAGGTAAGCCCTCTATCTCAGTCCATTCAGCCTATACAACCTTGTGCAGACTATTGTCACTTACATTTTTGCATTTTTTTTTTCCTCTTTGTGGATTTCGCTGAGTCACATGAATGTAAAGACAGAGAGCAGACATGCATATGCAAAGGTGTACTGACGACACACAGGGAGGACATGTATGCACTGTGTCTACATCTGAACGTGGTTTCATCAAGTGTGGAGAATTTCCCATAGTTAGCTGTTTCAAGCCCAAACATGTATGACAAAGGCAGTATTGTTATATATGTCAAAAACATTCTAATTAATGAACTTTGTAAATTTTGTTATAAAATTTGGTCAAATTCAAAAAAAGACACACCAACATGACACATAAAATGATGACAGTCTGTAAGATCCTCTTATATTTTGCATAAAAACTGCAGAAACGCTCGTTATTGTTTTAAGTGGTGTGAATGATAAGCTGTATGTTTAATAAATGCAACACTCCCTGCTCTTCATTCTGAAGGTATATCAAGTCGGAAACACAAAGTAGCATGGCTCTAAACAACCCTAACCCACTGGGACCATGGAAAGTGAGTCTGACGCCCTTGTCATGGATCAACAACAAAAGCAGATAATGCTTTTAAATATCAAGCCTGGCCTGATAAATGTGTGACGTGTGCATCTGTGCACACATCAGTGTGTGCGTGCAACATGTGCATGCTACATGTATGCATTTGTGTCCGCTCCAGATCACAGTTTATGACCAGGAGAACTTCCAGGGGAAGCGTCTGGAGTTTACCTCAGCCTGCCAGAACATCATGGAGTGTGGCGTTGACAACATTCGATCCTTGAAGGTGGAGTGTGGCGCGTAAGTCACCCACAGAGAAAAGAAAATCTCGAAACCAGAGTGTGACCTAAAACACATTTATCATTTATTAGAAAGATACTGAGAGATCTGTTAGTATTTAAACTCAAAACATAACATCTGAAATTACTTATAGCCCTCACTTATAACTATTTAAAGTTCACTATAAGCTTTTTTAAAATATACAAAACATTTGCCTGATGTCTTCTAATTGGTCTGTGTTCCTGTGATCCAGCGATGCATTCATGTGTCTCTCTGTTTGTTCGTGGCAGCTGGGCAGGATATGAGCACTCCAGCTTCTGTGGCCAGCAGTTTGTTTTGGAGAGGGGAGAGTACCCTTACTGGGAGTCATGGAGCGGCAGCAACGCCTACCACATTGAGAGGATGATGTCTTTCCGCCCCATCTGCTCTGCTGTGAGTTTCTGTCCTAAATCAGCAGCTTCTGCTTTTTCTCCATCTATACAAAATGTAAAAAAAAAAAAAAGTATTTGTCTCATGAAATGGTCTCATGTGTGTGTAAAGCTCAATAGAGTGACTAATAAAGGCGCTGAGTGCAGCCTAAAATAGAATGGAGTGCACTTGCAACTTGTAAATTATTAGATTTTGGGCCCAATTCACACAATTTTAATGATTATTATGCAACTCTTTTATGCCTGGAAGGTTGCTACCTCATTACTACACCTATCACCAACATCATGTGTTCTTTTGCCTGTTTTCTCTGGCTGACTCATGCTCGCACAGAATCACAAGGAGTCCAAGATGGTGCTATTTGAGAAGGAGAACTTCATGGGGCGCCAGTGGGAGATAAACGATGACTATCCTTCCCTGCAGGCTATGGGCTGGGGCAACAACGAGATCGGATCTATGCAAGTTCAGAGCGGCGCGTAAGTCTCGACATCGGAACTCGTATTACTCTTTACAGGCTTCACACATGTTAAAATTGGAACAAGTGAAGAAAACTGTAGCTGATAGTGGCTTCCAGGCTTATCCACTGGCATACAACTGTTGTCTTTTCCTCCTGTAGCTTCACGTATATTTTTCTAAATGCATTTCATTTCACTTGCTGTCTAAACCACAAATTCCCCTCTCCTCCTCCTCCACCACCAGCTGGGTGTGCTACCAGTTTCCAGGTTACCGTGGTTACCAGTACATCATGGAGTGTGACCATCACGGTGGCGAGTACAAACATTACAGAGAGTGGGGCTCCCACGCTCAGTCCTTCCAGGTGCAGTCGCTGCGTCGAATCCAGCAATGAGACCCCGCGGCCTCCTCTCCCAGCCTCTCGCTCTTTACCTCCTCCAGATCTTCCCTCCTGCTCCTCCTCTTCCACCCTTAACCCAATCATTCCAGCACCTTCTGGTGCTTTATCATCGAGATGTTTACGACACTTTTCTTGTCTGTTGCCAAATAAAAATAAAGAGAAAACATGAGAAGAATAAAAGAAAGTTAAAAACAGGCCACTGTAGAGAAGCTCCTGACTGATGCCCCGCTGAGGAAAGAAAAGGAGGACGCTAAAAACAGGCCTCAAGGCAGCAGCAGGGTGGTGATGTCACTCAGAGTCATTGCTCCTCATATTTGTGGATAACTGTGGTGCTGCCAGTGTTCAATAAAGACAGAAGAAGGCAACTTAAATAAAGAGTCTGCTGCTAACCTCTGGTGTGCTCAGTTGTGATTTATTTTAAAACAGCGAGCTTTGCTTTAGGCTTCTCTGTTTAACTGTGACTATTTGCAGTGAAAAGAAGCTGGGAGCACATAAGGGATAGTAGGTATATTGGTAGTCATGTTTTGTTTTACGCCTTAATAGAAGCAAAATTGACTTATACTTACATAACACCTTTCTACTCCATTTGAGCACTCACAAGTGCTTTCTAGTACAAGTCACCCAATCACATACCCTGGTACCCTGGTTCTTCCATATTTTACATATTGTGTGGAAGTGTGGGGAAACACATATAAAAATACAACTAATCCATTAGTCACAGTACAGAAACGAGAACTGCGTATTATTCACAAGGCTGGTTATCTAGATCATACTCACAAACTCTTCCTTCAGGCAAAGTTACTTAAATTCCAGGATCTGGTTAATTACAATACATCTATAATCTTATACAACGCCTTTAATAAACTTCTACCTACAAATTTACAAATTATATTTGAAATTCGAGAAAGGGTTTATAATGTGAGAGGCTTCGGAGAATTCAAATTACCCAGAACTCGAACAACCTGTAAAGGTTTTTGTGTGTCTGTATGTGGTGTGAAAATCTGGAACAGTCTGAGTTTACAACTGAAACAATGCAAAAATATTCATAGATTTAAATTCCTCTACAAACAGTTGGTCTGGTCACAGTATACTCAATGATGGTTTTGTTGTGCTCTGTAATGTCTGTTCTCTTAACATTGCTGGTATGAATTTAAAAAAAAAAAAAAAGTGTGTGCGTATGATTGTACATATATGTACATGTGTGTGTAGATATATATGTATGTATGTATATGTATGTGTGTTTGTCACTATGTAATTATTATTGCCTGTTACCTGTGGTAACGCAATTTATAATTAATATATATTCTGTATTCAGTTATGAAGGTTCTATTTGTTGTTTGCGAGCTGCCGTTGAGATGCTTGCATGTGCCCGGGGCTGTTGATGGTTTGTTTGGTTGCAACGATGGGCGTAGCTGCGGGAAGCTTATTGTTTTTTGTTGATGAGTGAGTATAGGGGTGGGATTTAATAAGTTTTCTTCGTCCCACTCCTTTTCAGGTAATTTTTGTTTTTGTTTTGTGCACTTTATGTTCAATATATGTATTCTTGTTGTGCCTGAAATGAACAAATAAATGAATGAATGAATGAATGAATGAACATGCACTCACACTCGGATCAGGGGCAACTCAAGGTTTAGTATTTTGCCTAAGGAGTGTCATTAGCCAGTACTAAAGCTGGTTAATTATTGGAAAGCACGAGCATCTTCTTGAATCTTTTAATGTGGAAATGAGACTAATTACTTAGAAAAATTAATTCAGCTTTTAAAATCAGGACACATTGGGACTTCCTTATAATGACTAACAGCAGGAAGCAACAGCACAGATAAGTAAACCACACATTGAAATTCTTAGATCCCTTATGCTAAACCTATTATATCTAGTTTAGTTTGCCGCTGCAGCTTTAACCTCTGCAGTTATAGTTTAGAGTTTAGCCAGAGCAGTCTGAAGTTAAACATCTCGGGGGTTTCAAAAACTTTGACAACTTGCTACCAGCTCAGGGAAAACAAAGCACTTTGAAAGCATTTTGAAGTGTCCTCAGAACCTTTGAAAGGTGAAAAATACATGTATTGAAAGATTTCCAGGCTGCATGTACATCCTAGCCTGGAAAATGTGAGGAGAGTTTGTGTTTTTGAAATCTGAAGGCTCTGAGAGATGCTTTGGATTGCAATTTTCCAGAATTTGCTAATATTGGTAGCATCCATTCTTTCCCATTAGTGGTGGTCATACAACCCCACAGGAGGATATTCCTACCCCCCCATGCTTAACAGCTGACAAATTGGGATAATTTTGTTCTCCAGACACTAAAGCGTTGATTTCTATGCTCTAAACATTGGTTTTGTGAAGAGATTGCAGATAAAGTGTTCATATGGACAACAGACCTCCCTTTCTTTTAGCAGTTCCTTCTTGTCTAGTCGAGGCCCATAATGGCCACATAATAAATTAAAAACCATATGTAATAATATAAAAATAAAAAAGACAATTCAATGTATGAAATAATATACTTAAGAGATCAAAATACCATATGAATTTAAAATGCTTTAAAACTGTACAAAATAGACGGTATTCTGTTTTATATCAGTCCCCCATTCCAGTAAAATTAACCCTTTTAAAGCCAAATGTAGTATATTTGATGAGTTGTTGAGTGCTTTTGGGACTTATACAGAATTTTCTTCTACATTTTTAGCATTTTTATTTTAATAAATGACCAAAAAAGACGGATGTACCAAGTACGATACAAATTAAAGCTAATATATATAAATTGTTATTCAATTTTTTTTTTAATGGCCAGGTTCAATAAACACCGTTTTCAACAAATAGATTTTTCTGGCAATTATTTCGGGCTTTAAAGGATCAAAGGCGGAACTACTCCGGCCCACCTTAAAATCTGACGTCACCACGAAGCTCCGACCCTGTGAGGTGAACGGAAGTAGATGGAAACAGGCAGGCCAGAACAACTGTGGCAGCGGAAAGACGTCCGTCCGTGCGGAGCCAAATACCAAAATATCTGAGTGTAGTGTTTGTTGTTCAGTTAGCAGTTCCGGATGGTGTAGAAGTAGAAGACAGGTCAACATGGTGGCTAACTGGGAACATGTCTCGATGACGCTGAAACTACGGGTGTCACTTTTCGCCTTTCTTTTCCTTTTTGTCGTCTCTCTTGGCGACGACAGACTGCTCGGCACAAGAAGCGCCCGAGCCTCTACGGAGGAAGCGGTAGAAACTTACGACATATACTACAATTATAATGAACTAACAAAACGTTTACAGTCGTTAGCCCAGAAATACCCTCACATAGCTAACCTGTCGACTGTAGGGCAGTCCGTGGAGGGCAGGCAGCTGTGGGTGATGCGGATCACCAGGGACCCCGACAGGAAGTCACTGGGGAAACCTAAATTTAAATACGTTGGGAACATGCACGGCGACGAAACCGTATCCAGACAGGTGCTGGTTTACCTAGTGGAGTACCTGCTAACCAAATACGGGGAGGAAGAGCGCATCACTGAACTGGTGAACAGCACGGATATTTACATCATGCCCAGCATGAATCCCGACGGCTTTGAGAAGTCCACAGAGGGGGACTGCAGTGGTGATCACGGCGGTCGAAATAACGCCAAAAATAAGGACCTAAACAGAAGCTTTCCTGACCAGTTCGACAAAGCCACCGTGGATCCAGCTAATATCCCCGAGGTGATGGCAGTGATGAGATGGATCCAGGAGAAAAAGTCAGTATTTTTGGCGTTATTTGTTTTAAACACGCAGATACCAGATGTTTTTGTCCAGCTATTTGAGGTTTTGACTCGTGTGGCTTTGATACTTTAGCTAATCTGTTTCCAGTTATTGTCTAGCTAGTTGTGGAGATCAAAGAGCAACTCCATCATTCACAAGGAAGTGCAAGGTTCACAGAGTAAAAGTTGTCACACTAGCTTCACAGCTCTTTGCAAAGGGGGGATGCACCTCAGGTCATCCTACATTATAGGCATTTCTCTCATCATCACTTTTTTATACAGAAAGGTTCACAGTTTCATCCTAATTTAATGTACATGTCCATATGTTGAGCCTTTCTAGCGTTAAAGCTGGGGTTGGTTAAAGTCCTTATTCTTTATAGTTGTTCATGATATTCAGCCAAGAATAATTTGATGTGTCAGCAGTCAAACATGATCAAGTCAATTGTTCATAACTCAGGCTGACAGTCTTTTTAGTGTTAGATTCTTTCTTTACTTCATGGCAAGTAGAGACATGAATGTTATGGTAACAAAGAGTTTGGAGCACTGTGAATTTTATGCTTTAAAGCTAGT
Organism: Astatotilapia calliptera; assembly: GCF_964374335.1. Lineage (NCBI taxonomy): Eukaryota > Metazoa > Chordata > Actinopteri > Cichliformes > Cichlidae > Astatotilapia > Astatotilapia calliptera. Next base: position 19,991,910 of record NC_137435.1, read on the forward strand.
GATATAAATCTGTCTTTATCTCCTTAGATTTGTGCTGTCAGGGAACCTGCATGGTGGCACTGTGGTTGCCAGTTACCCTTTTGATGACTCAGCCTCCCACGATCAAGAAGGTCACTACAGCCCGTCGGCGGACGATGGTCTGTTTCGCCACCTGGCCCTGGTGTATTCCCAGAATCACCCTGTAATGAAGACCGGTAAGCCTCACTGTCCTGATATGCCAGAAGAAACATTTAAAGATGGCATTACTAATGGAGCGGCGTGGTACGACGTGCCAGGTAAGACAGCCAAGTTTCTTTGCTCTTATTGATCTGTGCGGGGCAGAACGCCCTCAATAATCTATCAGGGTAAATGAGGTTATCTCACTGGATTCAGCTGAATAAACTGAGCTTCGTTAATCATATAATATTTGTTTCTGCTAGAACTAAACGTATGATGTCCTTGTTTGTTTTTGGACAAGGACATAACAGTCCAAACTGAGACACTTTGTGTGTGTGAAGGCATGGAGATCAGTGGAACCGGTATGTTGTTTCTTTGAATGAAAGCTGATTGTTGTGTAAGATGGTTATTTAGTCATTGTTCTGGAAAGTCTACTTTGCCAAGCAGGTGAGTGTGGTTGCAAGCTGAATGTTTTCTGTTACAGCTGCATTGTTTGCATTGTATGTAGGCTGCAAGCTGTTTGAAGGGTCTGGCTTAGAGATTATTTCAGTTTTCTTCACACATGCACTGCAGGCAAGCAATCTTCTAGAGATGTGAAGGATGGTGCAGATATAGAGTATCCAGGCAGCACCATCACTTAAAACAGATAAACAAACTATTTATGTTGTGAAGTTTAAAGATTTTTTTAAAGATTCTTCCATGATAGATTGCATGCAAAATATCTGCATTTGCATCAGAGAAAACATTATGCCACATTCCAGAAATGGCACGTAGTAAACCTTCTTTAAGGCTCTTTATTTCTTCATTAAATATAAGCTTGGTTAAAACAGAGCCGTTATAATAGCGGGACATGGCATTCCAAAATCCATGCAACAATTCAACAAAACAAGGGGCGATCGTGGCTCAAGAGTTGGGAGTTCGCCTTGTAATCGGAAGGTTGCCGGTTCGAGCCCCAGCTTGGACAGTCTTGGTCGTTGTGTCCTTGGGCAAGACACTTCACCCCATGTTTGCCTACTGGTGGTGGTCAGAGGGCCTGGTGGCGCCAGTGTCCGGCAGCCTCGCCTCTGTCAGTGCGCCCCAGGGTGGCTGTGGCTACAATGTAGCTTGCTATCACCAGTGTGTGAATGGGTGGATGACTGGATATGTAAAGCGCTTTGGGGTCCTTAGGGACTAGTAAAGCGCTATATAAATACAGGCCATTTACCATTTACCATTTACCAATTCATGCAAAGATGGCGGTTGAAAAATAATTTTCAGTGGGGGGGTAAGCTTTTTTTTTCTTCTTTTTTTGTTCTTTTTCTTTTTTTTCTTTGTTCTTCTTCCTTTTTTTTTTTTGTCCCAGTGATCATTGAGTTTAAAATTAATTTAGATAAAACTTCACAATAACTGCCTCCAAAAGTTCCCACAGTTGTTTCCTGATTTCTAGTAGCAAGACGTCTTTGTAAAACACATTATAACGCAGTGTTCATCTAGGGTTCATTTATTTCGCTGCATTGTTTAACACATGATAGCCAGTTCACAGCCTCTTTAATACATGTACATATAACAGAATAGAGGTCTTATGCTTAGTGCTTTTGAAACACAAAGAGCTTAAGTGCTTACAGTGCTTCGGGATTTTGACCCTACTCCAAAACCAGAAGTGCACTGCTCATCGTGTTTGTGCCTGCCAAAGCCTGTAATTATGCAACATTTTAGAGCTGGAGGCCTCTTATGGCTCTGTGGGCTGACTCTTTTCAGTTGTCAATACACTGCATGTATCAGTTTCTTACATGAACCAAACTAAAAGCAGTTTGTTTTGTTTCCTTGACTTCAGTGTAATTTAGGCTGAAAACAAGCTCTTCTCTGAACCTGAGGGCCAGAAACTCAGTCAGCATGCTCCTCTCAACCTTTGTTTTGTTGGCTTGTCTGAGGGGTTGGGAGTTGGTGATGTGTCTGGAGCGTCGGGTTACCAAACTGCTCTTCCTCTGTATTGCGCTGTAGTAGATGTCAGGTTAGCGGTGGATTTGCCTCAACCAGATTAACTGCTTTGATTAAACTCAAGCTTTGTGTAACTAGCGTGTCGTTTACTCTTTTTACTTGGGTGGCTGTAGGTAGAGCCAGGTCATCTACTAATCAGAAGGTTATGTTTATAAAAGTGTCTGTCAGCCAGCTATTTGAGCAAAAATACTTAAGATACATCTGACTGAATGCACCTGTATTTTCCCAGCTGATTTTATAGTCTATGCAGTGAAACTCTGAATATAAAGATGGCTTAAAAGTAAGCACTATTTGTTCTTGTTTCAGTTTGTCATTAAATGGAACAATATTTGTTTACCACTAAGAGAAAAGGAAACACTAAATCATCACCTTAAAGGCTTAAATAGCAGGCAGTATATCCTCGTACTTATCAGAAACACAGTGAAAGAAAAATTAATGTTCAGGTTAAATATTATGGATCCTTGACTGAAACATCCACTATTTACTCTGTGGAGGTTCACATTGTTAGTATGAGACACTTATTGAACCTCTTAGCAGCGATAGTATTCATATCTCACTGATGAAGGAGGTGCCAAGAACAACCTTTGAATTGACAATGGGTTCATCTGTCTGCCATGCCACAGTGGATGAAATGTCACGACTAAAACCGGACTAATGGCAGATGATGGAAGCAGTCAGGCCATTGTGTGACGTAATTAGTCATCCAGGCAAAGCTCCAGGAATCAGGTACAAGGGATTTGTTGTTTGGGAGTCAGAGCTTGAAATAATAATTGTGCATAACATGTAATCGTGACCTATAATCGTTTGACACGGTCTATTGTTCGCGTGCTCTTACTTTTGAACTGTGTTTTGTTCATGTAACCAGATCTGGTGTTATTGATGATGTGCGTTGCTGTCTCCAGGGTCTTATCTGTTTGAAATATTTTTGGCTCATTTAGTTGCTGTCTGTGCTGAAAGAAACGCGTCGCTGCATAGACACTTACAAGAGAACAAGGTCCTGAATCTAATTTTACTGCATGAAAATACCGCTCCACAGCCACGATTATCTGACTGCTCTGCCAGTGTCTGAGTTCACTCATGCCTCTTATAACCACACTTTTAAAAAACCCAGTCACCTGACATTTATACTCTATGCCCTGGGTTGCTATCTTAAATGTTTGACTCAGCTTCTTAAATCAGCACTCTGAGTTCAGGGTGTGTCACTGGATCCGGTACAGACAGGACATGTAAGGTTGGGGCTGCTCTAGGCCTTTTTGTGTGTTTATCCAACTCCTGCATATGCAGGATGTTTGCTTTAAGTGATTTGCCTGAAAGACAGCGAGACTTGGCTAACATCTTATGACCAAAGACAAGCTTCTTATTTTTGTCATGTTGTTGTAGGCAGTTGGATTTAGACATAGTTGAAACAGGGGAATGCCACTTACTGCAATTATTCTACTTTAACAGGTGAGAGATTTTAAGACCTGTTTGCTGCTTGGTTGACAATGCCCCTACTCTCTCTGTTGTGAACACAGTGATTAAAGCGTTACCCTGACACGTCTAAATACACCACCCATATTCCAAATAAGCCCAGAGGCCATGCTTCCTATTAAAAAGTCAAATCTGGCTGGTAGCTTTAAAAGTCACAGTTTCAGATAGTTTACTTGTTTAGCTGCAGCAAGAAGGAAGCTTTGTATTAAAGACTAGCTTTGGAGTCTTTGGAATTCTTTATTTAGACTGTTGAACCCCCTTTACAAAATAAACTTTTGTGTTTATACCATGTAGACACACAAATGATGACTATATTTTGACCCTCATCTTATGCAATGACTGTGTATTAGAAAGGGAATCTTTCAGTGGTTGGTACGAACATAAGGTTATAGAGCCGTAAAAATGCATTTGTTTTGGTATAGGAAGAGTTCATCACTTTGCTTGCAATGTCCCTTTTCAGCTTCCATTGAGTGAACTGGCAGACACTCTGAGTTTCGGGCAGCCAAACAGCTGTCGCTTCACGAGGGATGACTCAGAATAACTTGTATTTTTCCAAGGCTGCTCTCTGAGTTGAGTGTACCATATCACCATCTGTCTTTAGGGTGGAAGAGATTCATTGAGATTTTCATTACTGTGTTTTTTTTGTAACATAGTAAAGCCAATAATACAACAGACAAGCAGACCAGGTTTATAAAATGGTCAGCAGTAGGGCTATTTGGAAGATACTCAGTGGGTTATACAAGCAAGTAGTATTTTTAAGAAAATGATTGCAAGTAGTGTAGACTAAAGTGGTGGTGAGTATTGTGACAAGGTAGGGGCTTTCCATACGCTTTTTTTTTTGTACATTTTCCTTCTCAGATTTACTTGCATGTGGCTTTGTTGTGCATCACAAATTTTGTGTGCAAGCATTTTCTGTTGTCTTGTGGTTTGCATCTTCCTCACTGAGGCTGGTGTAAGCTGGTTTATAGAAATTTTGACAGACCCCCTGGCTCAACTGTGTAGGATGAGGGCAGAGGGGGAAAAAGAGAAACGAAGCCCATATAGAAACAATGAAATGTGTAACAACAAACCAACAACTCTCGGCACTTGGTAGGGCAAGCAGCCGCACATCATTGGCATACAGGATTGGGGGCAGAAGTGTCTGTTGCATTTGGTTCCCGGGGCCACCAAGCCAGGAGTCATGGAAACCTTGCAGCCAGGAAGCATCTGACTGCCTGCTCATGTTCCACAGGGATGAACAGCCTGCCCTTCTGTGTGTGTTTCTGTTTGCATTACTGGACTGCAAGGTGCCTTGCAAACCCCAGATGTCGGGGCTTGTTGCCACACTAACTCCCTCTGTAAACTTTGGCACTGAGGGGGACAAAGACAGGCTTGAACTTTTACAGACAGATCCTCTTGTATAATAAACAGTTCTGGCACTGCTGGATTACCGTTCAGGGTAGCATAGTATGTAGAATATGTAATTTTTGCATCATTTGCATGCATCTTTTTAAATGTGACTTTAATATCGATTTAGCTGTTTCTAACTTGTGCTTTTATGTACATGTTTTTTATGTTCTTTTTCTTTTATCCAGGAGGGATGCAGGACTACAACTACATTCATGGAAACTGTCTGGAAATCACCATGGAGCTGAGCTGTTGCAAATACCCTTTTGCTTCTGAGCTCCAAAGGGAATGGGATCTAAACAAGGAATCCCTGCTAGCCTACATAGAACAGGTACATAAGAAATAAATTGTCCATAAGATGTGTCTTTTGTTTGTTTATATAAAAGAATAATAGCACAATCAACATCTCTGTCATGCAGTTTCTCCACTTAAGCCAAGTGTAAGGTTCTTTAACTTTTGTTGAAAATCATAATGGTCATTTAAGAAAATGCATACAATTTAAAAAAAAAAAAAAAAATTAGCCTAAAGCCACAAAGATGGTATTTTCAGTGAATTAAAAAAATCACGTTATTACAAGTGTTTTATAGATTAATACCAACTTCAGTCAAACCAGTGATTTTATAACCACTGAGGGTTTCTTTGCACTCATATTACTGCTGTCTTCCAGGTGCACATCGGTGTTCGTGGCTATGTGAAAGATGCAGTTAGTGGTGCTGTCCCTAGCAATGTCAGCATTGTGGTAGCAGGCGTTCGCCACAACCTGACGACAGGGGAATATGGGGACTACTACCGCCTTCTGTTACCAGGAACATACAACATAACAGCTGTGGCTCCAGGGTGAGTGCACATAACAGGTTTTTTACAAACAGAGGTTATTCATTAGTGGAAACACTTAATGCTGGGCCAGATCTCTAGTTTCAGTTCAGTGACCAGTGACGGCCCAGAGGTTGCAGATTGCTCCCTGCTGATTGCTACCAAGGGTTTTTTTTTGATAGAGTTTAGACTCGTTTGTTGGGTTAGACCAGTGGTTCCCAAACTTTTTTTGCTAGGGCCGCCTTTGTTTTACAAGAAAAATGTCCCCTGCGTGCGCACGCACGCGCACAAACACATCCTCCAACCATACACACCCATATTTTGCTCTATTGCAGTTTATTTCACACCTCAAACATTTAGTAAACAATTAAGCAAATACAAGTAAACTGCAATAAATTACAGGTAGTAATAAAATAAACTACTAACTCTGTTACGCTACGTCCACACCTACACGGGTATTTTTGAAAACGCAGCTGTTTCTATGCGTTTGGAGCTTTCGTCCACATGTAAACGGCGTTTCGAATCACTGAAAATGGAGATTTTTTTTAAAACTTCTTTTTTGTGTTAATGTGTGGATGAGGAATACGTGATTTAGACAGGGGAAACAAATCGTGGCAGGATCAGCCTAGAGGTCTGCATTCCCGCGGCTGTCCCGCGGGAGCCGCGGGACCCGACCAGATTTCTTGCGGCGCGGGAATAAATTTCCAAATAAAATGCGGTAGCGGTCGGTAACTCTGGTGTAATTTGAACGGGAGCGGGCGGTCTGAAAATATAGCGTGCCCGACATTTTTTCGGAACAGCATATCTGTGATTTCCTCATTCTAATTGAGCACTGGTACAGCCAGTGCTCACGCCTGTTACACGCACTGAGCGCATGGATCAGTGCTTTTTGCAGTAGGCCACAATGCTGTATTCGTTTTTATTTATTTTATTTTTGCAACACGTTTTCCATGTTAAAAGATAAATGTTGCATGTTGACAGATAAATGCATCTTGTTTAAGAAAAATAAATACAATCATTGCACAACCTGCAGTTTTATCTGTTATCTCTATTTTTTGGTGGTACCCCATTTAAATGTGAGATTTTGGAAACCAGATCTAAATTTAGCGGGAACGGTCGGGTCGGGTAGAAAATTATTCTAAGCGGGCAGCGGGTGAACAAAGACTGAATATACAGCGGGAGCGGTCGGGTGCGGTACAAAACCTTGCGGGAGCGGGCGGGAGCGGGACTAAAAAAACATTCCCGCGCAGACCTCTAGATCAGCCTGATGTTATTTGTATCCCGCTGTAACTTTACTGTATAAAGACCTAACATCTCCAAAATGACAGGAGTAGTTAATCATTATGAGAAGTGTTTGTGAACTAAAAATGAAGAATGTGGGATACTGTTTGTCCGTGATTTAAAGAGCCCAGCGCTGCTCCTGACGCAGGGAAAAGCAATTCTGCAGGGGAGACCTACCTCGGCACTTGTGCAGGTGAAACCAAAGGGCAGATATGCTTCACCATATTTTCTAGTCTTTGGCTTAGAATGAAATTGGTTTGGAAACATATTCAGCTATGCTTCATCCCCTGCTTTGCGCTTGTGTGGGCGCCCCCTGCTAGCAGTGTCCAAGCGTTTTTTTTGGCGGTTTTTTCTCCCCCTTTTCATACCGCGCCCCCCCTGCAATGGCTCTGCGCCCCCCACACTTTGGGAAGGTCTGGGTTAGACCAACCTTGATTTTGCTTACTGTATTTTCCGCACTATAAGGCGCACTTAAAATCCTTTAGTTTTCTTAAAAATCGACAGTGTGCCTTATAAGCCGGTGTGCCTTATATATGAATTCTGGTTGTGCCTACTGACCTCGAACTGATTTTTAAATTTTACAAGGGACTCAAAAATCAGTCAAAAAATGTTTTACTGCGACTTTGGTAAGCTACGAAGCCGCACTGTTTGATGGATTGTCTGAGCATTACGGCTGCCATAGTCAGGAGCCTCGCGGAGTAATCTGGGTCATCCGCTTCAGGTTCCAAAGTCAAACGAACACTGCGGCATCACTGAGAGCTAAAAACTGTCCAAATTCATTCATCTGCAATAAAATGATCAGTGTTGCTGCTTTACCAGGTGTAACAATTAAGTTTAACATCCAGGCATCCATGAAAACAGAATTTATAAAATTTAACAGAGTTGGAAGTTGGAAGCAGCAATTTAGCTCGCTAGTTTCCACCTACACATGATATAGCATGTTCTGACTGAAAGATTTCTGAAAAAAGTAAAACGTACAGGCCTGCTATCACTTCCAACATAAATGAAGACAGAAAACTAAACAGCAGTGACATTTGTAGGGTTACTGAAGTTGGGTTAGCTGATATATCATGATGTGCTACGTGATCGCTAGCAAAGCTATGTTAGCATAAAATAAACAGTGAAGCTGGAGGCCGAATGCTGTTGCTTGTTTCGCTTAATGCGCCTTACAATCTGGGGCCTGTTCTTCGTACCGCGCTAAGTGAGTTAGCTGGATGAGATTGTTGACGATTTCGCGTGATCCTGGATCGTTCGGTTCCCCGAAGCCCATCCGGGACTTGCTGTCATAGCAACAGAGCCGTAAGCGTAAACCTGCTGGGGAGCAGGTTTACTTTATGTAAACAGGATTAGATCGCGGCCACGCAGGTATGTCCGCGTCATTCATACGAAAGCAACAGCGATATCCCACCACTGTTTCACCATAAATAAATAACATCAATGTAACTAAAGATAATGCAGCACTTGATCCTTTTATTGATTTCACACAGATACATACAGGTCATTCCCTAAAAAAGGGAAATGTACTATTAACATTCTATTACATGTATGTGATTATTACAGATGTAATTCATATTTCAGAGTAGTAATTGTAAATTACTTCGTGTAATCAAGATGAGAGACCACGGCTATAAAAGCGAAGGTGGATTTGGGAAGTCTGTCGCAGCCATGTCCTGTCCGTTTACGCGAGCAACCCATTGCGGAAGGTGCAAGATTGATAAGGAGAGTCCTCAGAATTCAGCGTATATTGCGGGACAGACAGGATCCTTTAGCTCAGCGCGACAGTGTGCTCATAGAGAGATATCGATTTTCCCGTGAGGGTATTATTCACTTAACCAACTTGTTGACGAGGGGGTGCAGGACCACCACCTGTCTTTTTTTTTGCTCTGCCCTTTTCTTGGTTGCTGTTATGAACAAACAAACAGAGTATTCCAGGGTCTCTTTCCAAGAGACGACAAGCAATATAAGTGATAAATATTACCATTCTGTAGAATATTCTTATATTTCACTTTTACTTGTTCCCATGTTCTAGTGGGTCCTGTTGTGGCTCTAATGTGAAAGGGGATATAATATAACATATTATAATATAATATAATGTAATATAATATTGGATAATATGGTGTGATATGATAAATCTACCCTACCGCCTACTGGTCTTGGCCAGAGGGGCCGATGGCGCAATATGGCAGCCTGGCTTCTGTCAGTCTGCCCCAGGGCAGCTGTGGCTACAACCGTAGCTGCCTCCACCAGTGTGTGAATGTGAGAGTGAATGAATAGTGGCATTGTAAAGCGCTTTGGGTGCCTTGAAAAGCGCTATATAAATCCACTCCATTATTATTGTTATTATTGAATTACTTACGAGTTTGATTTGTTAGCAACTTTCTGCCAGCCCTCTCTCCTTGCTTTTGCAGCCTTTGCAGTGTTCCCTTGCGTTTTAATTAAACTCTGAAACTCCTGAAATCCCTCACTCAAGAGTTCTTGCTCTGCTGCCGAAAAATACCGAGCGCGCTCCTTCGACATTTTCGCCGACCAATCAAAGGGTTGCCGATCAATGTTTCTACTATCGATGCGTAGCCCCTGTTGGGCCACCCAGTGATCTCACATTACTTCATCCAGCTATACTAATCGTCAACAACAGGTGTGTTCGGGGAACCGGAATAGCGAGCTCAGAGTTGGCGCGATGATTTGGTCTTGGATGTTTCATTTGATCTTGGATGTAGTAAGCGACGTACGAAGCACAGGGCCCTGGTGCGCCTTATGAATGAAAACAGACCAGTTTATCAACAGTGCACCGTATGGGCCGAAAAATACGGTATATATAAGAGTAATGCAAGTTAGACTAATGTGAAGTTAAAACCCCGCAAAACAAAACGATTTCTTAATCTCGGGCTAACTAACACCCAGTATTGTGTAGTAAGTTACGTGTGTCTTTTTATGTTGCCTCAGGTCAACTTTTATTCACTAAAACAGAGGCATCTACCGACCATACCCTATATGGACAAAAGTATTTTTGAATTCAGCTTTTTTTAATGAGTTAGTCTAAGGAGTTGACTGAATGATAGTGTGCTATCTAGACAGAATTTGTTCTTCTGTTTTAAATCCACCCTGTATATATGATGCTGGTAGCTGCAAACCCCACTGAAACCCTACCCCTACGCCTTTAGTGTACCTGCCTGGAAATGTAACTACACCTCTTGTCGATGAAGCTCACAGCTATTGTGATTGGCTTATTGCTCTTGAATAGTCTTATGCATTTCTAGCTGCTATTTTGCTGCAGTTTTTTGAGAGAATCACATCACTTCAATATAAGGAAAGTTAATCATATCCTCAATATAAGGGCTCATATGAGGCAAAAACAATCTGGTACCGCATATAAAAGCCCAGACGTGACTACAGGATAACATGTAAAACATCACGCAAAAGTATGAATGCTGGTAGTGGTTTTGGTCACTAACACAGGTTATGTTGTACGTTCTAAAAAACAGCTTCTAAGCCAGCCACAATTGGATACAACTGTTGCAACAAACCAGTTAGTGAAATTTATTTCCTCTTGAATAATTGAAGTGGTATTATTACTTTAAGACTTTATTACTATTATTATTATTATTATTTATTACTTAAGACTTTAGGGATAAAAAGTTACATAATAGGGTCACTGAGTGACTGAATCGTAAAATTAAGTCTCCAACCTTCTGTTAACTTCCTGCGTCATTAACATCAGCACAAAACTGTGTGCCAGGGACTTGCATGCGTTTCTATTGCCAAGGAGGCCGTGTAGGTGTAACATGTAGGCGGGCCAGAACTTTTGTCCCGATAGTGTGTATCTTAAACATTCTTAAACATAACATTTTACTGTCTCTAATATTTTCCTGTGATTGTCTTTAATACAAGAACAAATACTAAATATAATCTATGTTTACACACGTTGCCTGCATAGCAAGCTACATGACTCCTAAAAAAACATACCTGACGTACATAATTGGATCGAAACTTGGTTAAAAGAAATGGTTTTCTTTTGGTACACTCAGTGGAAAGTTGTGTTGTATAACAGATTAAATCTCTTCAACATGTGCTTCTTTCACTGTACAGGTACATATCAGTGACAGTCAGCAGTGTCGAGGTCTCTGAGGGCAAGGCAAAAGAGCTTAACTTTACCTTGACACCTGTGGTCAGTGAGGCAGCAGGTAGCAGCACCACTGTGGCTACAACCTCAGTGCAGTCCATCAGCCATCCAGACAGTTCCACTACCAGCTCTTCTGGCTCCACCCAGACTCCGGTGGTTACTTCTGTTTCTCCAACTTCACACCAACTGGCCAACCAGCCACAGGAATTCCGTCATCACAACTATGCAGACATGGAGCTGTTTCTACGGAAGTACAGCAGCGAGTTTCCTTCTATTACCCATCTTTACTCTATTGGACAGTCTGTAGAAAAGCGTGAGCTGTATGTGATGGTCATCTCAGACAACCCTGTCACTCATGAGCATGGTATGTGATGATATTTGATTTAATGTTTTATTTTTTATACCAGTAAATCTTGAAAAACATCAAATGCAAACCAGAGAGCATCATTCTGTCTGTTACACTCTCCCAGGTGAGCCAGAATTTAAATATGTGGCCAACATGCACGGCAATGAAGTGGTGGGTCGCGAGTTAATGCTCAACCTCATAGAGTACCTGTGTCGTAACTATGGTACTGACCCAGAGGTCACCGAGTTGGTCAACAACACCCGCATTCACATCATGCCTTCGATGAATCCCGATGGCTACGAGGTAGCTGAGGAAGGTAAGTAAAAGGGTCATGTGCATATTCTGTAGAGCTCTTTACAGGCTTTACTTATGGCTTTTTGATACGTAAGGTGTAACCTTACAGGCCTTAAACAGTAATTTGACTAAGCGTTCCTTGAGTCTGTGGCAACTATTAAATTACTGCCTTTGCTAATGAAACTGCATTACAAACTGACCACACCACATTGGTGTATACTTGATATCTTTAGTGGTCACAAAGAAAGAAGCAATTGACCCTGGAGAGAGACATATGAGGAGTAGCTGTTCTTCTCGGCAGAATTATATTATCTCCTTCCATGCTATGCCGTCTGTGTTAAAATAGCTTTCATTTCCCTTTGTGAGCACGTAAGTGTCCACAAAAGGAAGTGTATGAAGTCATACATAAGTGTCTGACTTAAGGGAAAGTTTGACAGGGCATATCCTGTGTTTGCTAACAGCTACTGTTGTTTGCCTATGTAAGGGAGTGTTGTGGAGGAGGAGCCGAGGATGTGCATATGCTGTGGTTATGGATGCATGTAGATGGCTGCTCACCGGTGTTTGTTTCCTGACAGGTGATACAAATGGCTACAAAGGGCGTAACAACACCAACAATTTTGACCTGAACCGCAACTTTCCCGATCAGTTCGCCAACATCACAGAACCCAGACAGCCAGAGACTAAAGCTGCGATGAAATGGCTGAAGAGCATCCCTTTCGTCCTCTCAGCCAACCTCCACGGAGGCACGTACTGTACAGTGGTGTTTCAGTGTCGCGGCCAGCTTTTGAATGTGGTGATCTGCTAAGTGTTGTTAAAATTTGTAAATATTTTCTATATTTTATGGTTATGATAATTAGTGTTTTTAGTAACAAAAAATAATTTTATGTTCACAGACTACATTTTCTTTCCTACCCACACATTCAGATATTATTATTTGTGTGTATGTGTGTGTTTTACGCTGTATTATTTTTGTTGTGCAATTCAGGGTCCTTGGTGGTCAACTACCCCTTTGATGATGACAAAGATGGGAATAGTTACTACAGCAAGTCGCCTGATGACGAGGTCTTTCAGCAGGTCTCTAGAGCCTACTCACAGGTAACTGGACACCGTTGCTGTGGGAGCTGTTTGAGCCTGATGCTTATAGTTTCAACTTTTAGTACTAATGGAAGCTCATTGAAATCTGTGGAATGACTGTTTGAAAACTTGACAACAACAGTGATCATTGTTTGGTTTTACTTGTATGCAGGAAAATCCTCTGATGCACCAAGGACACCCTTGTGAGGACCTGTACCCTAATGACTATTTTAAGGATGGCATAACCAATGGTGCCCAGTGGTATAGTGTTCCTGGTATGCTTACACCTTTCATTAATTTTGGCATACTCCATGTTTTTAAAAATTCACGCAACCCTTTTATATAAGAGGTTAGCCTTAATTAAGATCTACTTGAATTCTTCCTGGCAAAGAAAGAAAGGAAAGAAAGAAAGGCATTAATGATGCCTTCACAGATATACCCCATGTTATGTGCACTTCTGCTGCTATACTGTCACGTATGCCGCCCTTAAGATGTGCGCTGATACCAAGCTGGGTGGTCTTTCTCCTTCTTAGCCTGGGGTACTCAGCTTTCAGTTTTTACAGAGAAGATTTCAGTTTTTTGTTGGTAAGACCGGAGGGATAGTTTTCTACTTTGCCCTCAGTATGTCTTTAGTAACAGAGTGGTCAGCTATTTGCATGAGAGAGTGTTGGCACTGCATCAGTAGTAGTTAAACTATGTTTTCTGGCAAGAAGGCAGGGAAAAAAGTGTTCCTGAGACAACGCAGTGCAGCCTAAAGGCACTATGGTGACTTGTAGTTCTAAAGTAGGTTTTGGGCTCTTCACCGGAATAAAAGAAAATGTGATTTTTATTCTATCAATGTGTAAATTGTATATTTTTAATGTAGAAAAGAATTCCCTAATTTTTATATTTTTCACAATAACTTTTTTTAAATTATTTTTTTATGTTCTGTTATGAAATTGTCAGATTATTTACCCACACAGTTTCTTGATATGACTCTAAAAAGGAGTGCATGTTTTTTCCAGGTGGCATGCAAGACTGGAACTACATAAACACAAACTGTTTCGAGGTGACAATTGAGCTGAGTTGTGTCAAATATCCTCTGGCCAAGGACCTCCCAAAATACTGGGATCAAAACCGGCGATCCTTGCTTCAGTTTATACACCAGGTAGTAAACATAGATCTCAACATTATCCTGAACCTTCAGCGTAGTTTTGCATTCACTCATGTTTTTGTGGGCATTTCCGTCTTTAGGTTCACACTGGGGTGAAGGGCACAGTTTCAGATATGTGGGATGGTAGGAGAATTCCCAATGCCACCATTAGTGTCGAGAAGATAAACCACAAGATTACTACAGCTCAGACTGGAGATTACTGGAGATTGCTGGTCCCTGGGACTTACGCTATCACTGCCTCTGCTCATGGGTAACAGCTTTATTCAGAAGGAAAACATAGTAGCCACATGAAATCTAGTTTCAGTATGTTTTTGTCTTATTGCGACCTTTATTTCTGTTATTCTGTTATGTTGTCTAGTTATAAGCCTGTGACGATCTACGCCACAGTCTCAAAGGATCGAGTGGAGGTGGTGGACTTCAGACTGACATCTGTGCGGTCAGAGGGTAACCGTCATTCTTCCAGTGGCCCCCGACCCACACAGAACCCATCTGAGAAGGAGTTTCAGAGCTTAATCAAGGAGCTCTCTGTAGGCCAGGGTTTAGATGAGTTGGTGAAAAACACAGCCACCGAGAGCAACTTCCGCTACCGACCCTCCAAAGAGATGTCGGCTTTCTTGAGAGGCCTCACGCTTAACTTTCCCCACATTACATATTTACACAGGTAAGAAGATTTTATTTTCCCCTAAACTGTGAGTCTGAACCAGTCTTTATTTTACTGCAGTGACCTATATTGTTTCTTTTTTTTCTTTTCTATGTCCAGCCTGGGCCAGAGTGTGGAGTATAGGACCATATGGGCTTTGGAAATCTCTAACAAACCAGGAGAATCTGAACCGTCCAAGCCAAATATTCGCTTTGTAGCAGGGATCCATGGTAATGCCCCAGTGGGGACAGAGCTGCTGCTGGAGTTTGCTGCCTTCTTGTGCATCAACTATGGCAAAAACCCAGCCATCACCAAGGTGTGCCTTAAGACCTCTTTATTATTATAACAACAGCATTTTTATCAGCTCGTTTTGGCTTTAAGGGAGCCAAAGCTTGATTTATTTCTCAATGAACATTTAGTACCTGTGAATATATGACTGTAATTGTTCCTTATCCTTCTCCAGCTGATCAACGAGACTCGCATATTCATTGTTCCTTCTGTAAACCCTGACGGTCGAGAACAGGCTGTTGAGAAGCAGTGCAAATCTACCCAGGGCTTGACCAACGCTCATGGCAAGGACCTGGACACAGACTTCTTTGGTCAGTTGTCTTAATTTCTGCATGTGTGAAGCTGAAATGAAAAACAGATTTAAAAGATCAGCTCTTCAAGTCAAGATTTCTTTTGAATGTAAAAAAGAAATGGTTGACGTTTACATGTACCATTTACAAAAGAAAAAAGAAAAAAAAAGATATTCTGTCTGTCCTCTTTAACAGGCAACGCATCACAGCGTTTGGTGGATCCCCAACCTGAGACCAGAGCGATGATGAACTTCATTCAAAGCCACCGCTTCACTCTGTCTGTAGCCCTTGATGGAGGTGCCCTTGTTGCCACTTATCCTTATGACAAGCCTGTCCAGACTGGTAATACCACTATGACAAGAAACAAAAGTATATTGTGTATAAAAATCTGAGAACACCAGGATAGCTCTTTGCTGATGCTGCATGAGTGCAACGTGACACTGGGCACCACTTTTTCACACATATGAGATTCAGGAAACATTAAAATAAAATTGTTTGAGTTTGGAGAAAGTGACATGTGAATGAGACAAACATCCCTTGTGGGCCTTTTCAGAAACCCAACAACGCTTGCTGTAGCTCATCTGTGGGCAAGATTTACTAAACAGGGAAAAATAGCATGTGACCCAATATCCAAATAGCGCTCATAGGTGTTGTTAGTTTTATGGGTGATTTACAAAAGATGCACTGTTTTCCAAACACGGGGGTGGTCAGTGCCTTTCAGTATCAGTCACAAAAAAACAAGCACGTCAGTGTATGTGGGCCTATGTATAGGTTGAATGCTGACTGGTTGAAAACTAGGCTGGAAAAATGAAAGTGGTCAAGACACCTTGGAGACTAAGATATCAAAGTTTAAAAAAAATACAGAAGGTGAAGCACAGATTGTTGCTGCAGTGGACACTTTTCATTGTTTTATCACTCTGTTTCACTTCAGCTCTTTGTTATCTCATAACTTTGCTCCTCTCTGTCGCTGGCAGGACCAGCAAGCGCACAAGTGAGAGCAGCCCACAGACCAGTTGTTTGTGACACTGCCCCCTGGTGATAGTAAAGATGTAACTGATGGTCTGTAGAGCTGATGGCAGAACCATGTTTTCCCCATTGCAGGCAGATAAATAAATCATTTGAAAACAGTTTCCTTAAAATCGCTGGTTTCACTGTTTAATTATTGAATCAGTTATTTTGTTTTTCAGTTGACAATGAAGGCACCTTGAAGTATTTGGCAACTGTCTATGCCAGCAATCACCCCAAAATGCACCTTGGGAACACTGAATGTTCAAATAATGGGCAGAGTAAGTCATACGACTGCTACATATGCTTGTCATGTCGGTCATGCAAATAAGTGGTTAATGGCCAAGTTTTGCTTTACTCATTAGGCAACATCCCAGATGGAGTTATGAGAGCAGCGGAGAGACAAAGTCATCTGGGAAGCATGAAGGTAAGTGTGTGTCTGTGCTGTCATTTTCTGTAATTAAGTTGGCATCCATCATGTCATTGTGTACAATCTAAAAACAAAAGGCACTACTTCATATTTAATTGGAAATGGAGTCAAGAGTGTTTGTTTTGAAAACTTCCTTGACAATTCTGAGAATCTTGAAGTTCATTTGGAGTTATTGATCAAGTGAAAATGAGAAGTAAAGCATAGGAAATGCATCAGCTTATGTCCACATCTCCTTTCCAGGACTTCAATATGGACTTTGGCCATTGTCCAGAAATCACAGTGTACACTGGCTGCTGTCTGTTTCCTCCCGCTGAGCAGCTGGCCACACTCTGGACTGAGAACAAGAAGTCTCTGCTAAGCATGTTGGTAGAGGTATGATGCATGATTTTATTAGGCAACTGCAGCGACATTGACATTTATTTATTTTACAAGTTATGGCTGCTGTAATACATAGTTTGTATTTTAATGAACTGTCATACAGCCACGCATTTCTCTTTGTTTCTGCTCCTTCCAGATCCATAAAGGTGTGCGAGGCATAGTGAGAGACAAGAGTGGAAAACCAATTGTTGGGGCGATCGTTATACTGAACGGAGGAGTGAGACTGTTTACTGTGGAAGGTGGCTACTTCCATGCCCTGCTAGCTCCTGGCACTCACAATATTGAAGCAGTTGCTGAAGGCTACCAACGCCAGCGTCAGAAGGTACTGTCTTCAACAGAATGTACTCGCTCGCAGGAAGAATAATATAATAGTTTACTGCTGTACACACAGACGCACACACGGTAATTATTTGTTGTTCAGAGGTTTATCATGAGGAGCTTCATTTAAAACATTTGAAGCTTTTAGTCAAAAACATTAGAAATATGATTATTACAATCATCCCACGCAAGGGTTGCAGATGAACAAAATGAAGCAACATAAAGACACATAAATAAGAATAACTCTACTACAGGTCTCATTTATGGTCTATATCTATGCAAGGTGTGGGACGTAGTAGACAAAATCTCTCCATCACCTCCACCTTTCCTTTTGGATGCTCTGCCATTTGAAGCATGGGGTAGGCCAGCTCTCTAAACAGATTTTCCTTGATGGTGTGTCCAAGATCCAGACTGTAGGCTGCGAGCTTCCCGCATGGCTTAAAGAGCAAGGGATCCACCACCGAGTGATAAATCTGCTGGTAGTCTCGCACTGTGAAACCGTGGATCATGAGCTCGTCACTGGAGTTTCCCTCTTCAGTAGTGACAACTCTGTTGCTCCGTGGCAGGTCTAAAAGATCTGGAAGAGCGGCGGCATTCCTTATATATCTGTCATCCAAGGGTTTTTTGTGGTCCGTTTCTTTTTGCTCCCACACAAGGTGCAAATCGTAAGCTGGAGCCAGCAAATATTTTCTCTCCTTAATCGTCTCGCCATATTTCTTAGGACACCGAATACTCTGCCTTAGACCATAGGGACGCATCTCATACCTCTGCAAAGAAGAGTGGTGTCAGTTTTGGTTGTGCCCCTTCAGGTTCTTTTGTGTGTTTATCATATATATTGCAACAAAAATATACGGTTACTGGGGGGGGAAGAAACCATTAAGGTACTTACTCCTTGGTGTATTTTCAGTCAACATCACTAAAAAAGGTCTGAAAATGTGGTTTTAATCCTTAATTCCTAACTAAGTACAGCTTTCCCATTTTTCTTTACACTGGATCATGAAATCGCTTCTTTGCTGCTGAAAACAATCAAGCAGGTTGCAAAAAGTAAGTCCTGAGATTCTTGTAATTTACCTCTGGGGTGAGTAAATTGAGATTTTTAGCACTTTTTCAGACATCAGACACAACCTGCACCAGATTATACAAAGCAGGCGCACCTGCGAGTAGCTCTTGCTGATTAGATAGTTAACAAGCCCAACTTCCAAGGAGCTTCAGCAGAGTGCTTAAAAACACTTTACCTCTCTGACAAAACAGCTCGATGTTTTCTTTTTGTTGCAAGTTTTAAGTCCTTTTAATAAAAGCAACAAAAAAAACCCTAATGAAACTTTGAGGTCCAAATGCTTCAAATATCTTTTGAGTTGTTTGTGAAATCCTGGAAATCTGTTTGAAGAGCCTTGATTGACATGACCATCAACTTTTTTAAGAAGCCTCTGATGACTACAGGAGAGAAGTGATTCTTATGTTTGACAACTTTCTGCTATCTAACTTTTAAATATTTCTTCTATCTTTTAGGTCGTGGTATCTTCCTTTGAAGCTGCTACTTCCATCATCATAGAGTTTGACATGGACAACAACATCTTTGGCCTTCCCAGAGAGTTTGTTGTAGCCAGTGCAGGTAAGCATGTCTTATAATGCAGCTTTTTGTCACCTGCTGAGAGCTGACGTCGCATGAATTATGCTCCTTGTTCATGAACAAGATAGATTTTCAGTGTTTCAGTAGATTATGCATTTCAAATTAAGTCTTAATGGTGGTAAAATCCACTGGCAGTTACTGTAGATCTCAGCTCTTTTGAGAAAGAGTGTAATTTTATTAAATTAAGAACAAAGTATACATAATGCCAAGTCATGCATGCATATTCTGTTCCTCCCCACAGCCGCCACCATGACAGCACTGGTGGTGACAGCGTGCATCATCTGGTGCGTGTGTGCCGCTAAGTCTAATCGCCAAAAAGATGGCTTCCACCGTTTGCGCCAACACAGAGACGATTATGACGACGAGGTCCGGCTCACCTCTATGGGCTCCAAAAAGTCCCTGCTTGCCCACGAGTTTCAGGACGAAAGCGAAAGCGACGAGGAGACGTTGTATGCCAACAAAATCTGAGGAACACAGCAAAAGTTTTTGTTTGCTAAGTGTTTTATTTGAAGCTCAGCCCCCTCCTCGCTGTCTCCCAAAGATCAAACACCTGACCCACGAGGACCACCATGAACTTGACCTCCATCTCTTTTTATGGCCAGTATGAAGGGGATGGAGACTATTTCTGTTACACCAGTATATTCTGAGGACCCTCTCCCTGTCATCCTGTCAGTGTCTGGACTGCAGGGGCTGCTTTTCTTCTTTTTCCTTGCAGATTTCTCTGATCAACTTGTTCAACATATGGAGCAAGGAAGAAATTAACAAAAGGAGGGTGGAAAAAGTGGTTCACTCCACCTTTGTCGTCATCCAGCCCTTACAGCAGCTTGCTTCTTTGTTTTGTTTTGTGTTTTTTGTTGTTGTTGTTGTTGTTATCCGAGCCAACCAAGAATCCTGTAAGACGACCACACATCCTGCCCGGCTGAGACATCAAGCCGAAATGTCCAAATAACTTTAGATAAAAGTGCGTTATTTTCCTTGTTTCTCTTCACTAATGTCTGTGAGCACCATGTATTTATTTTTATAACGGCTTTGAATTAGAAAGTAGGTTATTTCTCTGTGTCCAAGCCTTTGGGAGACTGAATCCAGTTCTGTGCCTTGGCTTCCATAAAGTTTACAGTCTCAGTCAGGCTGTAATGTGTGGCTGAAAGTAACATACTGGAAATATAATACCATAATACTGGAATTTGATCCATCTTATACTCAGGTGGAGTGAAAGAGAAACTTTTTTTTTTTTTTCTTGCCTCCTTCTTCTGCCGCCCCCTCCCTTCCAAAGATGAGTGGAACCATCAGGGAGAATGTTACAAGGCTTGAATGAAATGTTTACCAGAAAGTGGAGTGTGGACTTGATATATGTACGGTGGGGGGTGATGTGGGTTGGAGGGACTTGCACAAATTGGAAAGAATCACCCTTAATTTTTGGCCACAAAAAACAATGAATCTTTAAATCTGTAATCATAAAAAGAATGTATTTTTATTTCCTTTTTGTTTTAACAATAAGTTTGTTTGCAAGATAATTTCTGTATATGGAAACTTACTACTTTTGTGTCCATCACCTTTTGATCACAGATCACTATGTGTAATCTTTATGATTTGAGTTTTTATCTGAATATATTTGGCTTTTTTGCCTTTTTTGTACTAAATATTTTGATCACAGAATGAAAACCAGGTTTGACCATTCATGACTGTCTAAAACACCCATACCACACCATATAAAGGTTTTATAATCTTATATCTTTCCTGACTTATTTTAAATTGCAGTGATTGAGATAATTATGAGTTTGAAGTTTTTTGTGTTGGTAGTCCATCAGAGACCCTTTTGTCACTGTGTGAGGAACAGTGACAGCTGGAACAGGCTCCAGTCCCCAGCAGCACCATTTCAAATCACTGCGCTGGATCCTTGATCTGTTAAGTATCTCCTGGGTTGGAAATTCACGCTGTGATTTCTTTACATGGCAGTAGTTTGAAGCAATACAGGTGTGTTCTCTAAAGAATGTGCCCTGATTTTCAGTTTGAGAAGAGATTTCTTGACATCTGTGTAGGGAGACACTTTTGTACATTATTTTTCTTAAACTGTGTGTGTGAGAGAGAGTGGCACCTTTGAAGTTAAGTGCGTGCCACAGTCGGGCAGTTTTGTGTGAACATTTTATATGAACTGGAATCAACTGTAAATAATGTTGGTAATTGTAAAATGTTAACCATGAAACTACATGCAACAAAACATTTAAAATCCTCTTTGTGATGTGCACAAAAACTCACAGAACACAATCAAATAAAACTTCTCACAACACGTTGCTTTTGTGTTTACTTGTATGATAGAGAAATGAGAGTAACTTAATCATGAGGCAGTTTTTTTTTGTTTGTTTTTTTTTGCTGCACTAAATTAGTAGGAAACTGGGGATTTTTCACTTGTCAAATTCCCTTGTCGAGGAAAACTGAGCCAAAAAGGAATGAGGGAATTTATTTCCCAGATACCTGCACGTGGTGGTAGCTTGTACCGATGGAACGCATGGGCGGGGGGTTACTGGCCTTAAGCCTGGGTAATTTTTTCAGAACCCCTTTTGGAGTATAATTTGTTTCATAGTTAGATGCCTGACTGACAACTGTATAAAACAAAAGCTACAGACCGTATTGGTTAGCACTGTTGCTGCACAGCAAGAAGGTTCTGAGTTCAATTCCACCATCAGGCCGGGCCTTTCTGTATGGAGTTTGCATGTTCTCCCCGTGTTTGTGTGGGTCCTCCCTGGGTACTCTGGCTTCCTCCCACAGTCCAAACACATGCAGTTAGTGGGGATAGGTTAATTGATTAATCTAAATTGCCCATAGGTGTGAATGTGAGAGCGAATGGTTGTCTGTGTCTCTGTGTTAGCCCTTCGCCAGACTGGCAACCTGTCTAAGGTGTACTATTGACTCCAAATCTCCCGACCACTATGTCGATCTGAGACACCAAGACCAAGACCGGTCTCAAGACATCCAACTCTACCAGTTACTAAAGCAAATCATTCGTACTGTACAAATAATGTAAATATGACTGTGTATCACAAAAGATTGATATCAAACTGATCACTTGACCCATATTATGTTACTTGCTCCTCGAGTGAAACAACAAATTGCGAAGTGAAAAGCCGAACAACAATGCCGTTTTTTTTTAGAAAGTCTTAGCTTACATGTGTGTTTATTTGATATTTTCAGTTGTTACCCTCCACGGCTTAATAAAGCACTCTAAATTGGTTTCAGTTATGTACTGTACTGTCAATCTGCCCCAGGGCAGCTGTGGCTACAACTGTAGCTTGCCTCCACCAGTGTGTGAATGTGTGTGTGAATGGGTCGATGACTGGGTGTGTAAAGCGCTTTGGGGTGCCTAGGGGGGACTAGTAAAAGCACCATACAAATACAGGCCATTTACCATTTACTGATGAACTTAACATTTACCTGAGTTTTTTCTTTGAAAGAAGCCCCTTATTTCTATTGTTATTTTATATACAGTAGTATGTTGTTCAGTATATCTGTATGCAAAACAAGAGGAATTTCAACACACAGCAGTATATTCACAGTTGAAACCAGAAATTTACATACACTTTATGGAAAAAACAAGAAGATTTTTTTTTACTGTTAAACATCAATTTAGAGTAAACGTTTTTGTTTTAGATAAATAAATATTGAAATATCTTGAATTAGTTAAATGTCAGAATAAAGAGAGAGAGCTATTTTTTTTTATCACTTTTATCAAATTTAGGAGTACATGTACACTAAGTTTATTGTTAATTAATAAGAAAACTGCAGACGATTCTATTCTGAGCTGAAGAAGCTTCTGATAGGTTAGTAGAGTCCATGTGAGTAAATTGGTGGCACACCTGTGGATGCGAATAAGGCAAAACACAGAGCCTGTTTCTTTGACATGGGAAAATCAAGAGATGTCAACCAAAACACCAGGAAAAGAATTGTGGAGCTCCATAAGTGTGGCTCAATTTTGAATACAATTTGGTGCCATTTGCAATTAAGGAATACAGACAATTTCTCTCTTTACTCTTAAAGTTAACAAATATGTTTTTTATATTTATCCATCTAAAAAAATAAACATTTAGTCTGATTTGATGTTACAATTAAAAAAGTATTTGTGTTTTTATCTGAAGAGTTTGTAAATATCTGGTTTCAACTGCATATTTGATGATGTTGGTGTTTGGCTTGATTGTCAGCACAAAGAGGGAGAGAGAGGGAGGAAGAGAGAGAGGAGCAGAGAGAGAGAGAGGGAGAGAGAGAGGGAGAGAGAGAATGAGGACAGAACAGAGATGGAACAAGAGCAGGTGAGACAGACATGTTAGTCACATGGTTGTTTACCAAAACTCAACAGAACGTGTATCTCGTACCTAGTGTTTCTTTTTAGGTTTGTTATTTTTCAAATTCTATATTTATTAATTTATGCAGGCTTGTTTGCACAACAAGGCTAAATAATTATATAAACTTCTCAATCGAAATAGTGTTCTTTGGTAGAATTAAAAAATAAGTGTAGTGCAGGTCTATGATGATTTTCACAGTTTTGATTCTGGTTCTGTTTTGGTTACGTCCTAAAGTAGTCCTGAGTTTGAACTGTTGTAGTCCTGTTTTAATTCCCGATCAGTTCTGGATCTGGTTGAATTGGGGTTTAGTCCTCGTGTCTTGATTTGTTCTGCCTTGCTGCTTGATTAACAAACTAGTTTAAGGTGTCCTGCATATGTGATTTTTTTTTCCCTATATGAAGTCATTCTTTTTTGAACAAAACTCAAAACACAGCCAAATAAATCTTTCAGTCATTTCTAACACCCCCCCCATCTCACATGCATACTACCTTTTAGGGCTAAGCCCCGGGTGTATAAAATGTCTGGCTCCGCCTCTGCTTGAAAATAACTTAAAAGTTTATTTTGTGACCCAGAAAGAGTAATATTTAAAAGTTTTTAGCTGTGCTCCTCCAATCCAATATCTGACAAGCACACCAACCACAGAAGCAGCAGCAGTGATGAGAGCATGGGAGATGCAGCAGATTGATCCAAAACTTATGCAGAGTTCATTCCCGCCACAATAAAGGGATTTCCGGAAGTGGGGTCAGATGTTACCTTGGTTACACAGGCCTAATGTAGAGTAGGTTTTTTTTGAAAACTTTATACAATCAGGCAATCTGAGAACAAAGCATGATGTATAGACCAGCAAAGTCATGCTACATGTAATTAGCAACCACTTTATTAGGTACATCTGTTCCACTATTCATTGCAGTAATCCACAAATCTAATCATCCTTTTGCAGCAACTCAAAGCACTTAGACATGCAAACATCCTCAAGACAGCCTGCTGAAACCAAACAGAGGAAGAATGATGAATAAATGTGGCATGGCTGTTGTTGTCAGATGGCCTGGTGTGAATATTTCATAGGAGTGGGTTAAAAAAAAAAGATTTTCCAGTTCAAATCAGTTATAGCTTAAATAATGCGATATTGATTCATTAAATCCTGAATCGATTTTTGAATAAATATGTATTTTGTAAGAATCGCCAGAATCTCAGGTTAAAGCTATTTCAACAACCACCAAACAGCTAAAACAGCAAATGAGAGCAGGCAAACAGATTCCACACAAACATGTAAACACAAAGTGCGGGCCCCAACACATCAAAATCTGTGAGTTGTCGGCTTTCTCGCCCAACATGCCGCTGTGGCTGAAAGCCAACATCTCACAAATTCTGAAGCTGCAGGTTTTGTCACTCTTCAACCAAAACTGACTGAACAAGCAGCAAAAGAAGATCAAAATTACACTTCACATTTAATAAATACCATCATGAATTCCCTCTTACTTTCGCTGTTTTGCTTCCACCACAATAAAAATCGCACTTCCTGCACAACCCTCTCTCTATCTGTGTACTTCAAGAACAGTTTTCCATTCAAATCTCTGTTTTGTGCATGATTCACTTGCAGTGTTGGGGAGTAACGGAATACATGTACCGCCGTTACGTATTTAAAATACAAAATATGAGTAACTGTATTCCGTTACAGTTACCGTTTAAAAAGGTGGTATTCAGAATACAGTTACTTTGTTGAAATAAATGGATTACACTGCTGTACTTTCCTGTTTGATATTGTCGCGGGTCAGGACTGTTTGGGTTTGTTTGACAGCTACGTTCTGTTGTTCCAGGCGGCAGCGTTACGGTTGCCATGGTTACGGTTGCCATGGTTACGCTCTCTCTCTCTCTCTGCGACTGCGTGTTTCCTGGGTGAGAGAGCGCCTTTTTGTTGTTGTTGTTGTTGTGCTAAGCTAACAGGCAGAATGCTACAAGCATAGCTCTAAAGAATGTAGCCTCATGGGCAGTGTAGTCCGTGTTGCAGGGAGAATGGACTGCCATACACGTTATGGGTCTGTGAGCGCGAGGAGGGAGAAAAAGGGGAGTGGAAAGGTACGAGTTGTCATCGAGGAAAAACGGGAGCTGGAAGCATGTAAATATAATAATAACCACTGCAGCCAAGAAGAGAGCCTGACGAGCCCAGTTGTAAGTAAGCTATTAAGACTCGACTGTACACCGTGTTCGTGTTTTCCTCCGAAACAATAAGTTCCGTTGGAGCAGCCTTTCAACGCCTCTCTCTGTCTCTCGCAAGAAAAGTTGACCCACACAACAAAGTAAAGCTATTTTTCGGCTACCAGCCGACAGGGACCCCGCCGTATTAGTCAGAGGTCCCTTTACTACAGTTCGAAGTCGCCGACCTTCAGTAACAGTAATAAATCACACAGCAATAGTACATTCACGTTGTTGTAAAAAGCATGATAATATATTAAGTAATCCAAAGTATTCAGAATACGTTACTGTCATTGAGTAACGTAACGGAATACGTTACAGAATACATTTTGGGGCATGTAATCTGTATTCTGTAATGGAATACATTTTAAAAGTAACCTTCCCAACACTGTTCACTTGGTTATGCTTTTCTTCTCTGAGCACTCAAAGTGCTTTATACAACTAATTCATTCACTCAATCTCACCCATTCACACAAGCACTTTTCCCAAGCTGTTAGTGCATTCATGAATGCACCAACGTAATGTAATGTAAAAGGTTTATATCTTGCCCAAGGATATTTGGCAAGTAGACTAGCGGAAAGCCATGAATCAAGCCACCAACCTTCCGATCAGTAGATGACCTGCTCTACCTGCCTGAGCTACAGCCAGGTGTGCCACAAGGGTCCTGTTTGGGACCTTTATTGTTGTTGTTGTAATTGCTTTCTCTTCAGCACCTTCTGAGCACTCTTAAGAAGAATTTCTTATCACTACTATACAGATGATATTCAGTTATATATATCTCCTTTAAGCCCCAAGATGTTTCCAAACTACTTTGCATAGGCGCATAGACTCCATTAGAGGTTGGATGGCTGATAACTTTCTTCAACTTAATGAGGAGAAAACCAAAGTCCTTCTTTGTGCTTCCGATAAATTTGTGCCCAAGGTTATGGAAAATGTAGGTCCTCTTGCTACATTTGCCAAATCCTCTACTAGGGATCTTGGAGTAAACTTTGACTCAGCTCTGACTTTGGACGCTCATGTTAAATCTCTGGTTTGCTCCTGTTATTATATTTTAAGAAACATTGCAAAGCTGAATCCATTGTGTCATGCTCAGAACTCGAAATCGTCATACACGCATTTCCTTCATCTCGTTCGGACTATTGTAATTCTTTGTTCACTTGTTTATGTAATGCCTCCTGGGAACGTCTGCAGGGTGTTCAGAATGCTGCTGCAAGGCTTCTGACCTTGTCTTCCAAGTACTCTCATGTCACACACCTGTTGATCCAGCTGCACTGGCTCCCCATTAAATTCAGAGTCCACTTTAA
Organism: Astatotilapia calliptera; assembly: GCF_964374335.1. NCBI lineage: Eukaryota > Metazoa > Chordata > Actinopteri > Cichliformes > Cichlidae > Astatotilapia > Astatotilapia calliptera. The sequence goes on from NC_137435.1 coordinate 20,018,790, forward strand.
GAATATGACTTTAACATTAAGGGCTCTGGATGAACAGGCACCGACATGTATCAGAGATCTTTAATATCCATACATCGCCAGCAGGTCCCTGAGATCATGTGATCAGGGCTTGCTGGTTGTAAATTTCAAAACTCAACCCCATCAATTAATTTGTTTTTGATTGAAATTGAATATTACTTAAACTCTCTTAAATTAACTTCCAATAAAAAAGGTTTATCATTGATTGGAGTTCATTCAGAAATGTTTAAGGTATGAGCTATCACAACTTTCAAGTACAAAGTTGTTATGAAGTCTGTCACATCCCCCCCCCCCCCTTTTTTTGTCTTTTTTTATCCTTTATTTATTTATCCTTCTTATTTCATTGTACTGTATATTGTTACTCTTATTTGCCTTGTATATCTACTGTACAAACTGAACTGGAATGACTGACTGTTCGCTTTATAAGTTCAATAAAGTTTGGAAAAAAACCCTCTTCAGCCGCTCCCTTCTGCCGTATTTTGCGGCAAAATTATCCACACCCACCGCCGCGCTATGAATTGTTGGATATATGGGACCACGAAGCGTGCACCGGACCACGCTTGATATTTGGGGAAATCGACGGCGCATTTGGAGTATGCATTTGAAGTACACTTCGAATTGGGACAGCCGTCGTCGCGTGGCGGTGACGTAACCGCACTTGAAATGCGTACTTCAAGCGTGCAGACCCTGAATTGGGACACAGCCAGGCTGCTACTGGTCTCTAGGTGACGCTGTGTTGTAGCTGATTGGCTGACGCGGTCGTGCGGTACGTTCTGTACGTTTTCTGCTGACACGTGACAGTACCCGGATTTTGGTGACGTCGCAGAACAACAAAGATGGCAGGAATAGGAACCAGCACGTACTGGGAAGGTAAGGCAACACTCGAGCCTGTTTACAGCAAGTAGTATTATAACAGCACTTTTTTTTTTTTTTTTACCGTTTTCATAATATCAGCAATCAATTTGCCCCTGTCACTCCACCTCTGGCTGTAAGAAACATGGTTTAAAAACATACATGCCACTACAATACCAAGTTAGCTCCCAACAAGCTAGCGAACTAGACGCCGTGTAAGTTCATTTAACTCTGTTCCTTCGGCGGTTTAAGCCGTGTCGTTGATCTAAACAGCTTATCAGCCTGGCACATCGAGTGTGTCAGCTGCTTCGTTAATTGTCGGCAGTGAGCAGATAGCGTTTTCATATTTCCCCCCCCTTGGTTAATGTAGTGTTAAAACAATGAGCTTTGTTGCTATAACGGTCTTGTTGCTTTAGCTTTCGGTAGCACAGGAGTTTTTTTTTGTTGATGTTTAATGCAGAAAACAAAATGGCATATTTTTTTAAAATTGCCCCCCCCCCCCAATCCGGTGACAACTGATACAACTGTATCAGTTGTCACTGGATTAGAGGCGGGGTACTCCCTGAACAAGTCACAACTAAAACAACTAAATTGCTCATGGGACATTTCACCTTCGTAGTACCATGTTGGACCCGACTTTGGTCAGAGACTTTGGTCTATATTCGCATGAAAACATCACACAGTTGGCGCCAATTTGTGAATCTCCTGTACCACTACATCCCAAAAATGCTCTATTGAGATCTGAAGCCAGTGGTAGCCATTTGAGCACAGTAAAGTCATTATCATGTTCAGGAAACCAGTTTAAGGTGATTTGAGGTTTGTGGAATGGTGTATTATCCTGCTGGAAACAGCCATCAAAACTGTGGTTATAAAGGGATGGATATGATCAGCAACAAGACTCTGGTAGGCTGCTGCATTTAATTAATAATAATAATAAATTTTATTTATGAGCGCCTTTCAAGTCACCCAAGGACACTTTACAATAGGATAAAACACTTAGTAATTGATGCTCATTTGGAGATAAGGGACCTGGTAATAGCCAGCAGACCATTATAACACCACTATGAGCTTGAGCTATTGATTCAAGGCCAAATGGAGCCATGTTTTCCTGTTTTTTTTAGGATTCTGCTATTTTAATGTTGCAGCAGAAATTAAGACACATGTACCAGGCAACGTTTTTCCAATCCTCTACTGTCCATCTTTGGTGAACCTGTGAACTGTAATCTTACTACCCTGTTTTGTCCTTAGCTGTCAGAAATGACACCCAGTGTGCTGTAGGTAGGTTATCTGCTTTAAGGTTTGATGTATAGTGCATTCAGTGATGTTCTTCTCCATACTTTGGTTCTTACAATTGTTTTTGTTTTCTATTTAAGTAGTTCTTGTTGCCTTCCTGTCAACTTGAAGCAGTCTGCCCATTCTCCTCTGTCTTCAACAAGGCATTGTCTGCCAGGGAATTGTTGCTCACTTGATATTTTATGTTGATATTTTATGTTTTTGGACCATTTTTTTGTAACCCCTAGAAATGGTCATGTGGAAAAATCCTGAGTCTGAGTTTGTGAAATACTCAGACCACCCTATCTGCCATCAACAACCATGCCACATTCAAGTCACACAAATAACCTTCCTTGACAATTTGAACTTCAACAGGTTGTCTTGACTATGTCTTGACTTGACTATGCCTAAATGCATTGAATTGAAGCAAAAATTTCCCCGTTGTGGGATCAATGAAGTCTTATCTTATCTTATCTTATCTTATCTTATCTTATCTTATCTTATCTTATCTTATCTTATCTTATCTTATCTAATTGATTGTCTGAGAGTGTCACCATCTACCGGAACCGTGTTTGCACATATACTTGGCCAATAAACACGATTCTGATTCTTCTTATTATGATATTTGCTTTAATGAGTATTTGGATGTGTGTATTAAACAAATTGGCTAGAAAGTGTTTAATAGTGCAGGGCAATATGGCCAAAAATATTTATCACGATATATATTTTGAAATTTGCAATAACGATATAACTGACGGTAAGCACAACCAGAATTCATACATACGGCGCACTTCAATTTTTCAGAAAATCAAAGGATTGATTTTAAGAGCGACTTATTTTCCAAAAAACACGGTAATAACGACAGCCCGCTAGCATGCTCTACCAAAAATAGTGCTTTGGTGTGTATCTGACGGACGAAAGCTAAACCAGTTCCACACCACTGAACCATTTTTACAAACCAATTCTGGTTCATCTGTTTCATTCAACGATCTGCTTTCGCCCTTCTCATTCTCTGTCGCCGCCATGCTTTTTCTGCCAGGTGCGTATGAAAACAAAGGCACTGCGCATGCACGCTTTACCCATATTCTATCGCGATATTTCATTTTCTTATCATTGCCCAACATTATACCGGTATTACCGTGAACGGTATGATAGGGCCCAGCCCTAGTGTTTAACATAAATTATTCCTCTGTATAGGTTTCAGTGTTACATTTTTTGGATATCTGATATAAAATATTTTTAATAGAAGATGCACAAAAAGATTTTCAGTTTTGAAAATCTTGTCATGGTGAAATTTTGTTCTACATAGCTCTCATACTCTACTATACACTCTCTGCACAGTCAGCAACAGACAAAATAGACATCACAGCTGAGCAGTAGAGTCAAGTTGTCTTCATGTTGAGTTGCTAATTAAGAAAATAGCATTACAAAAAAGTTGAATGGACCATCTATCTATCTCTCTCTATCTATCAATCAATCATCTACTCTGGGGCAATACTTAATTGATGGTGTTTTAGTTATTTTTAAGTATTTTATTGGGTTGATTGCTTCTGTTACAGATCTGCGAAAGCAGGCCAGACAGTTGGAGAACGAACTTGACCTGAAGTTGGTCTCTTTCAGTAAATTATGCACCAGCTACAGCAGCTCCAGAGATGGACGTCGAGGAGACACGTAAGATTTAGGCTTCTCACTCAACCGCAGAGTTAATAACTACTAAAAAGCTGAAACAATTAATATTCTTTTAGCAATAAATCTTTACCAAATGTAAAGATGTATTTATTGTATTTTATTGTTGTCATATTTAATCACATATTTAATATTATTCTTAAAAACAACGATATAGTAAAAAGATATAAAGATATAATGAAAGCAAAGATTGGTTCCAAAGCTTAAACTTAATGTTTTTTATTTTATTTTATTGGAGTTGAAAATGGGTTACTAGTCAAAATGTTATTATTTTTAATTATATTCATCATTCAGAGTTTTCATATCTAGCCTGAATTGTAATTGTTAAAATGCATATTTGTTAATCAGCTAATCTACAGCCACCCCTAAAGTAGCTTGAATGGAATATTCTAACACAAAAACTACATGTTTCTTTATTGCAGACCTTAAGGATTTTGAGACCAAGTAGGCTTTTGAAACATTACCAATCAAGAAAAAAAAACTTGATTACTTACTTCTGTTTGATTACAGTTATTTATTTTTTACTAACAGCTTTAAATTCTTTATTTGATGAATGTGTAATTTCTGCTATGAAATAAAGCACATTTCTTATCCATTAAACACAAGAAAACAGTACAAGATTTTTTTTAATGTGAGTTAAAAACCAATTACAAATAAGCTGCTTTAAATAAAAATTCTTAATATTCTTCCATCTTATTTTTCCTTTCAGGTCAGACACCACACCTCTGCTAAACAACTCTACCCAGGACAGGATGTTTGACACCATGTCAGTGGAGATTGAACAGTTGCTAGCCAAAGTAAGTAAATTGTCTCAGGTCAGTGGAAAAGGACGGCAAAAAGAATATAATAAGAACAGAAATGGAAATATGCCTCGTCCTTCGTGTCTATCCATCCGTCCACTCTGTTTCCTTCTCTCTCTCAGCTGACTGCAGTGAATGACAAGATGGCGGAGTACACCAACTCTCCGGGCGCAGCTGCTCTCAACGCTGCTCTCATGCACACGCTCCAGAGGCACAGGGACATCCTACAGGTTTCCTGTCTTGTTCCTTTTTTCCTGTCGCTCATCTGTTTTCTATAGTTTTTTTTAACATTTTTATTTAATTGAAATCATTTTCTTTCATAGCGACTTCTTCTCAGTTATAGTTACTGAACTCAATGAAGAGCCCAAGAACTACTTTCTAAAGCACATACTGAGTCTTAGGCTACGTTCACGCTGCAGGCGAAAGCACATCAAATCTGACTTTTTTGACCCTGTGCGACCCATATCCAATCATGGTGTGACAGTGTGAACGGCACAAATCCGATATTTTCAAATCCGATCTGGGTCACTTTCGTATGTGGTGCTGAATCCGATACATATCTGATGTTTTAGAAAGGGACTGCTGCTTGAATGGTCAGGTCGCATTAAATCCGTCTTCTACGTCACTGACACAAGACAGACACCAATTATCAGTGCCGGAGAAGCGCCCGATAAGACATCGCGAACGCTTCCTGGCCGTCCATTGCAGATGTTAGTGAAACTGTTGGGAAGACAACGTTGGAGAAACGTGAACATTTTATTTGTACTGTATAATCTGCAGATTCTGACAGAAATCTGCAACTATCCTTTGAAGCACCGCTCCTCTAAAACAGCAATAAGGATAATTATTAGGCCATATGTAAATAACAAAATAACTTTATAACTTAAAGCAAAATTGAGAAACGTGAAGTCTGAAACAAGTCTTTATATTAACGGCCATCAGTCAAACAATACTGTTTGGTCTGGGTCTAAACAGAGCGCGTTGTGTGTGACGTCTTCTTTTGTGCATGCAGGCCGCTTTGAGGGTTCACACTAAAGCGCGTTTGCTGTCACATTTTATTTGTAGTATGAAGAAGTAGACAAAAAAATCGGATTTGATCAAAAAATTGGAATTGAGTAATAAGACCTGCAGTGTGAACCTAGCCTTAGTGGTTCAGTTTTGTCCTGTTTACCACTTGTTTGTTTGTCTGTCTTTCCTGTATTCCTTTTTTTAAAAACAAAACAAAAAAACCTTTATTTTCCTCGAAGGACTACACACATGAATTCCACAAAACCAAAGGCAACTTTTTGGCCATCCGGGAAAGGGAAGACCTTCTAGGGTCTGTCAGGAAAGACATTGAGTGAGTACTCAGCCACAGCACCTTCTAATTTCATTTAGCTTTTATAGCAGTGTGGGAATGTTTTAATTAATTAATTAATTATTATTTTAATTAATGTCGTTGTTGTTGTTGTTGTTTATTATAAATTTAGTAAATGATAAGATCCTACACACGCATGCTTTCTTGTGTTTTGATCTGAAAGGGTGCTGAGCAATAAAAACGGTCAAGCACTGCTCTTATGTCGTAGACCTTATTCCTGAGAGGAATACGGTAATTGAAACTTCACTTCCATTTGGCATGTTCTTGAACAAATAGAAGATTCGTGCTCACTTTGGCCTTGCATTGAGGAAGTGCATCCTCTCTTCAGATTTGCACAGTTTGAGGGAATTTATTGAAACGAAGGTCTCCCTAGACCATGAGTCTTCTTTTTGCAGTGGCTTATTGATCTGTGAAGGCACTGATGATGGCAAACAGTGAGCACTGCAGGATTCTTATTGATCCTTCCCTGTCCATCTAGAGTACAAAGAGAAGAGTTCTCATGCAGAGGCGTCTTGCAGGCAGGCATACATGTTCAATAGGAATACACTCACTTAACTATGTATAAATATACAAATGTAGTATTCATTAAGTAATTTATAAAGCTCTTAAGGAGCTTACTATAAATTAAAATAGTTTACATTTTTCCAGAATGACCTGAGTGTGAAAAAACAACAGATTAAACAGCATTGGGTGCAGTTTTTCATTTAAATTATGAAACTAAGGATAGGGTACAGGATACTAAGCAGACTTTTGTGTAATACCAATTTGTGTCACGAGATGTTGTATCAAGTCATTGGACCCTCGAGTGTGTCTTGAGTCCAGCACAAGAAGAAGGTAAAATACCGATGAAATGACAGTACAGAAATGTGTAAAATATCATGACATTAATACAGTGATGGAATATCTGGTGCAGCTAAGCATTTTCTCTTTTGTCAGGCAGAGGGCAGTAGAGCTCTTGGCTGTGAAGTAAATGGACCAGCACACGTTTCAGAATATGTTTTCCATGTGGTAACAAGAAGGAGTCCAAACTATCTAATTGATACAAGCACTCAAATCAAGTGAGGCATATATCAAACACCATATCAATAACTTGCATTGTGCTTACAGACTACTGAAGCACACACACACCACATTCATAGTAATAGCATGCTGCAGAGCTGAGCTGAGATGTAACAACCCTTCTTCTCCTGCTTTGATTTTTAAATGTCAGCAACAAAAATGACAGTTTTCTATGATTTACATTGGTGCCCTTTTAAAAAGCCTCGCCGGAGTGATGAATCGATCTGTCAGTACAAAGAATTCTGGTCCCACAGAAGCATCAGCCCAGTTGCTAGGGTGGTCAGATTGGGCTCAAGGCAGTCACTCTGGGGTGTACTATATGTGCTCATAGCCTTCCTCCTCCCCTGCTCGACGAGAGGGTGGGGCAGTGTTAAATGACCAGAAACGAAGAAGGCATGGGAGTCAGCAGTTCAGGGCTGCTGATAGCTAGAGATTCATCAAACAGAAAAGAATGGGTTTGCTGTGTTTACTTTGTGAGTGGTGCAACGCCCATTCATCACTTCTGACTGCTCAGTAGAGGAGAGCACGGTTCTTTTTCTGTTTCTTCATTAACCATAAAAAAAATCTCTTTTTCTCCTTTTTTTTTTCTCTAGGAAAACAGTTCTTTGAATTTTGCTTTGTTCACTGCAGCAGCTTTAATTCAAAAGATCTGACAAAAATGACACATTTAAGGAATCATAATTTTTAAATGTCCCTGCAGTTTCTCAGACTCAGACCTACTTGGGCAGTTGGCCAATCATGGCTTATAGTTTTATGGAAACGCAATATTTAGTCTGAAGAATTATTATTATTGCAAAGGGTGGCATCCTTGGTGTGAAAATACAAAAAGGAAATTAGATATTTGATGCAGTGTTAAAAAAAGAATGGGTTAGAAACACAAAAAGAGCCATGAAAGACAATCAAGTCGTTAAAAAAAAGTTTAAAATGCTTACCTTCTCTGTCTGGCTTTTCTGATTAATTAATCATTACATAATCACTGTATGCAATAGCCATATATGCTACAAATATTAGCAGTTTGTGTGAATTAGTAAAGCGCTACCATACCAGTAAAGCGATTAACACCTTTAACGCTGTTATCACATTGCTAATGTGCAGTTTAAGGAACAAGGCCTTTACATTTTTATATTCCTTGTATATGCTGTGTGTTTTAGTGGTCCTTGCAAAGAAGAGTGAGATCTGCAGGATAAAACGCAGATTGTCACCTCACTTTGAAAGTTAGCCAGCCTTTGGTACCCTGTGGCAATCTGCTTGTGAAAATTACATTGGCAGCCTTACAGATTGCTCCTTTTTGATTGACTTCTGATTCTGATGTATGCAAAGTTACAGAGACAAGAATTGGGATCAAGGCTGTCGCCTGTTAACTTGGGCTGTCATTTTAGATTTATTTCTTATCTACACTTTGAAAACTTGATTTTGACACACAAGTAAATCTGACATTGCCTAAATGTTGAAAATTACCATTCATTTAAAAAAAAAAAAAAAAAGTATTATTCACGAGTGTATCTGCCTGCCTTTTTAGGACATACAAGAGCGGTTCTGGGGTCAACAACAGAAGAACAGAGCTGTTCCTAAAGGAGCATGAGCATCTGAGAAAGTAAGTTCCCAAAGCATTTGTATTATTTAACCATAGCAGTTAAAAGTAGAATAAGGTTGCCATCCTAAATGTGAAATAGTCCGATATTTTTTTTAGGAAAGCAAGCTGGAATAACCTTGATGGCGCAGGCCCACGATTTGGGAAAAACAAATAAAAATGTCTTTTTCTGACACATTCATTTGTTCTCTTCATGCGTTTACTTCATAGCAGATGTGAAGTTCTTCTGTTAATTCATAACTTAAGGTCTTATATGAGCATGCATGACAGAGAAGATCAAATCCTGATCTCTAGCAACCTTAGTATCCCACAATCTTTTGGCTGACTCTCAACCCCTGCAGAACAGCATGTGGTTCTTTTTTTATGCGTTTCCCTGTGTTTGTGCCAGAGGTGTTAGATGCACACTGCATGGAAAGTAAAATTGGATAGCAGCAGGGCACACACACACACACACACACACACACACACACACACACACACACACACACACACACACACACACACAAACATACCCTCACAAAGAAACGAAACACAAATTTACCACAGAGCTATTTACATGGCCAATACATAGCAGTGTGACTGATTAGTATTTGCATTTGTTTCCCATATCAAGTTCTCAAAGGAATAATGCTGCAATTATTCCCTCTCAAAGACCTCTCCATTCATTTTCTAACAGGCTTTACCTGCTCCCACAATGCATGGCTAATATTTATATACTGAAATTGATGTTTATGTAATGACCCTTTAAAATACAGTGTGGTCTAGTTAAATAACTTTAATCGCATAGCATTTTATGGATTTTTTTATGTCTTTGAAATAAAGCAGTTACACTTTTTTACTATATGTTCAGTTAAATATAAATTTGCATTTAAATTAGTAACTAACACGAAGCAACTAGCACGAAGGTCAGTAACGCTCCTGTTTCAACAACATTAAATTGTATTTAACAGGTATCTTAAATGTTAATCTAGCCACCTCCTCCAGCTTGTTTGAGGAAACACCAAGAGATTCCCAGGGCAGCCGAGAGCTATTATCTGTCCAACGTGTCCTGGATATGAATATGATCCAGAACCTTATTCTTTTGGTCACTACCCAAGGCTCTTTACAATAGTTGAGCGTAGGGACGTTGGACGACCAGTAAATCGAGACCTTTGCTTTTTCGCTTTGAGTCAATCTCCCACTCCCCTTGCCCATCACTCCTAAACAAGACCTTGAAATATTTAAACTCTTCCGTGGGACAATAACGCATCCCTGACCCGGAGTGGGCACTCCATCTTTTTCTAGCTGACGACCATGGCGTAAAACTTGGAGGTGCTGATTCTCATTCCGTCGCTTCATACTCGGCTGCAAACTGCTCCAGAAAAAATGAACAGAATCTGTGACAAAGGGCAGCACTAGCAAAGTCCAAAACCCACTGGGAACGAGTCTGACTTATTGCTGGCTATGCGGACAAAGCAACAGTTTCTGTGGGATCGAATGGGTCTTGGCAACGGGTCCGACCACGCATACTCCCGAAGCATTTCACACAGAATACTCAGAGGGTATGGCTTCTGCAAGTCCGCAAAACACATGTAGATTGCTTGGGCTACCTCCCATGAACCCTCAATCATTCTCAAGAGTATAAAGAGCTGGTCCAGTGTTCCGTGACCAGGGCAGTTATTTGGGACAAAAACCACATTGTTCCTCCTGTATCCCGAGGTTCGACTAACCAGCTGTTAGTCGAACCTCAGATACTCTACTTTCCAGCACCCTGACATAGCTTTTGGGAGGCTGAGGAGTGTGATCACCCTATAGTTGGAGCACAACCTCTGGTCCCCCTTTTTAAAGATGGGAACAACCACCCCAGTTTGCCAATCAGACCTTTGGATTGTCAAAGATCTTTTACCGTCCAACAAAATTCTTAGTTAAAGTCAGCAGTGCTACACCCACACTATACACAGTGCAGGTAGACCACCACTTTCCCCTCCTGAGTCAACTGATTGTTTTCCAGAAACCATTCGAGGCAGTCAAAAAGTATTTTTCCATGGCCTCTCCAAACTCCTCCCACAGCCCAGTTTTTGCTTCAGGCACTGCCCGAGATGTGTTCTGCTTGGCCTGTTGGTAACTATCGGCTGCCTCCAAAGTCCCACAGGCTAACCAAGCTAGGTTAGGACTCCCTCTTTAGTTCGATTACGCTCTTCACCTTCAGTGTCGACCATTTGGTTCAGGGGTTACACCCATGCCAGACACCAACTACCTTGCAGCCACAGCTCTGTGTAGCAGGTTCAGCAATGACTCAATGTCCCTAGTCTACCAATGGAATGTTGTTGAAGCTCTGCTGGGAGTGGAAGTGGCCTAGGGTGTACCATATGTCTCTGTGTTTTTTGTTTATTTGTTTGTTTGTTTGTTTTTTGACGGTATGTCTTTATAGCACCTATTTAATGGTACTGATAAACAGTATCAGTAAATTTAATACTGCAGTGAAAGTGTCCATGGCTCCTTCATCTCTGTATTCTGTAGGTCTGTAGTCAGTTTTATTTAATACAGTGCCAAATTACAACAACAGTCACCTCAAGGCGCTTTATGTTGTAAGCTATACCCTACAATAATACAACAAAGAAAACCCCAACAATCATATGACCCCTATGATCAAGCGGTTTGGCGACAGTGAGAAGGACAAACTCCCTTTTAACAGGAAGAAACCTCCAGCAGAACCAGGCTCAGAGAAGACGACCATCTGCCATGAGTGGTTGGTGTGCTGTGTCTATTTTTCTCTTTGTCGTCCCCCATTTCTTTTGTGTTGTCCAGAAGGAAATGGAATGCGGTGCTACAAATGCTGTGACTCTTCTATACTGACCTATAGGTGGCAGCACCATGCCAAGATATATAGCAATGTGCAAATAAAGATGAAGAAGAAGAGGACTGCAGGCCAAAAGAAATGGATGTAAATAATTGAGAGGAAGGAAATGGATTCAACACATTTGTTAGAGCTCAAGGATATAATCAAAGGTATTGCTGAGTTAAACAGAATAAAAAATGAGCAGAGGTATTCTAGCGTTCACAAAACACTCAATATTTGATGGTTAATTGGAGTACAATTCAGCCTGTGTAAGTTCAGTGGTTTTCAAGAATCACATAGGTACTGCTGACTGCTGAACTGTATAACATGACATTTCATTACCATGAATTGTTCAGGTGGGAAACATTTGGTCCTAGCATTCATATGGATGCTACTCTAACGCATTACTGCCCATGTTATTGGACACCGAGCAACCCCCTGATGGGGTTGGCGTCCCACAGAGAACAGTGTATCTTACCACACCACAGAAACTGCTCAGTGGATGTATCATACAACCCATATAACACAATGGATGCTTTAACAGCATCCCAGTACCAGACAGTACTCCTGTGACATAATAGCTGGAGATGGCTTCTATTTCGTGGCTGATAAATGAATATTTAGGTGTGCTCATTTTAGCACATGAGGGAGACAAGTTAATGCTTCAAGTGCTTGAGTGGGTCGAAGAATATTTTGGCTCCAAACATCTTAACTGAATATGTAATATAAATTATTTTAAAATGAAGATTATTTAAAAACACACACACACAGCTAAACATTACCATTTGAGATGCTTTCTCAGCAGTCAGGCTGTTTTGCTTGTCATTTGCATTTGATCAGGATATTGTTAATTAAATTTTGTTATTAAACCACAGCCCATACTATCTATAGGGCTTCCCCTTACCATTGGCATAGATGGGAGGGAAAGTGGATACTGGAGATGAGGATTGAGTTACACTTGATTGATCCTATTAAAGCCATAAAACAGGAAAGGGAAAAGAGAGAAAAGGGATGTAATGTGTTGGTGAGTATCACTGTTATCCACAGATACCCGATAAATATGAGAGATTTGAGTGAAAATCTTACTTTCCTGGCGCAGTCTGTGATGATCTCTTGTCAAAGGTGACTTTTATGGAAAAGTAGCATGAATAATGAGGTTTCTTTTATGTAAAGCTGCATGATCTGTTTTAATTTATTGAACTTTTTTTGCTTCATCATGCTGCCCCAATAATTTAGCGTGGAAAATGTAAGTAGGAGGCCTTGTGTAATGACTGTGTTTGAACCATTTATAAATTGGCAAATGATGGCTTGAGGCTGCCAAACTGGTCAGCTAAGACTAATCAATTTGCAGCCTATAAAACAGCTCTCTTGCAGTTAATCTACAAGCTACTGCAGTGAGTGAAATGCTTGCAAATCTCTATTGATTCTTAAGAGAACCCACTGAAACAAATATCAGTGAGCAACTTTTATTTATTTCATGACTGCACCTTCAGATATGAAGATTCATACCTATGTTTTATCATCTGAGAAGGGGTCCGCTTTACCATAGGAGTGAAAATATAAAGAAAGGAGACAATGTGGCAAGCATCTACAAAAAAAAATCATCCTCTTCCTCCTCACCTCAAGATTCATCACCTGAGCTGAAGTCAAGCCTCTAACACATGAAAATGTGTATAAACATGTTTATGTGTTCTAGATATTGTTGCAATTACTCATTTTCAGCAGCTACGAATGAGCCGGCTTTAACAACAGTAGCTGGTTGTAAGCTATTATGCCAGCTAACGTTAGGCTTCAGTGTCTTAAAAATCACATTTTCTCACTGACAGTTTGACACTCTGCGAATTAACTCTCGTATTTGTTCTCATGTGAGAATATAATTTGAGTCCAGTTAAAAAAAAAAAAAGTTTCATTAATGCTCGGTAACAGTGGATAACAATAGCTAACAGCGGTGCTAACCGACAGAAAAGTTCATTGTATCCTCAACATCTCACCTCAGTATTGCTGTCCTCAGGAAGAAGTGAGCTTCTCTGACTCCATGACTTGTATCGGATTCTTTTCACAAAGATTTACAGCCTCCTGTAAATGGTTACATAAGCTTGTCATCTGGCATATAAACAGTGGACTGGTTAGATTTTCTTAACCAAATCCAGTTGTTAAGTGATGACGTATAAACCCTGCTTCCAGGTCCAAACTACTCTGCGTTTATTAAGTGATCACTGTTGGCCTCTCTCGGCAGCACATTTTAAAGATTGGTTTTTAAAACCTTACAGTATAACTACAGACCAGCAAATACAACAACATATTAATTAGGGGTGGGGGAAAAAATCGATACTGTGTAGTATCGTGATATTTTGTTTGCTAATAATGTATCGATACAGGGACAGCAGAAATCAATATTTTGTTACAAAAAAAGTTTTTGTGGACTGGAACATGCTCTGACTTCAGAGCATGTTGATCAGCTCCTTTTTCTGAGCAAGAATCCTGACATTCCTTCACTGTCCAAATGTGTTTAACTTTTTTTTTTTTTTTTGGCAGCGATAAACTAAATTTAAGACATGTTTTATTTTAATTAAGTTTAAAACTTTTTTATTTAATGTAAAATTATATTTTGTTTTAATTTACTTTCAAATTCTTCAGTTGCTGAATGGGCTGCATAGTTTTCATAAATTGCATAGTTCAGAATAGCTATAATTGTACCAGATGGTTGCATTCAGTTAAGTTGGACTAGACTGTAATACAAACCGTTCAGTTTGTCAACAATAAAACTGACTGAAATGAGAGAAAGACTGAGTGTGAGACTTTGATATTAGATAAAATGAATATTGATAAAGCTTACCTTTATGTACAGAATCTGAATATCGCAAAATATTTTAAAAAAATTGCAATAATATCGTATCGTGCGTTAAGTATTGTGATAATATCGTATCGTGGGATGTATGGTGATTCCCACCTCTAATATTAATCACTAACCTTGTATTGTGGATGGATTATCTCAGTTGTTCTCCTGACTGAAGTTTGGCCCGTTTACAGCATCCTGCCATGCAATTGCATTTGTCCCTAACCATTGGAAACCCTCACATTAACTTGAATCAAGTGGAAAAAAGTTAGCGTTCATCCTCCAGCTTTACCGTGTTTACAGTATATTATGCTAACCATAACTGTGTAGCTAGCCACCACTTACCACATCATTATATACCAGCTTGCTCAACTTAAGTAACCCTACAAACGTCACTGCTGTTTAGTTTTTTGTCTTTGTTTATGTCAGAAGTGATAGCAGAGCGGTATGTATTAATTTTTTCTGAAATCCCTCAGTCAGAACATGCTATATTATCTTTAGATGGAAACTAGCGAGCCAACTCCCTGCTAACTTCAAACTCCGTTAAACTTCATAAATTCTGTTTTCGTGGATGCCTGGATGTTAAATTTAATTGTTACACCTGGTAGAGCAGCCACACTCATCATTTTATTAAAGATGAAAGAATTTAGACCATTTTTAACTCTCAGTGATGCCACGTTGTCCGTTTGACTGTGGGACCTGAAGCGGAGTTTGGACCCGGAAATGGATAATGACGTCAGACTTAAAGACAGGATGGCAAACCAAATAGTGAAAGACTATTTTTTTGTTTGTTTGTTTATTTGCTTGTTTGTTTGTTTTTTTTAACACACAAACAGTAGTAGAAACACACCGATTGGCCACAACTATTACTGGGTACAGTCTAAATTTAATGTTTTCGATCTCTCTTGGTTGACTAAAGCTGCAACTATAGCTAGGATTATGTACTTAAATTGGAAGGTGTAAGAAAAAAAACTTGAATGAAGTTGAATCCAGTCTATAATCTACTGACATCTAGTGGTGAGGTTTTATACACTGTAACTTTAAGATAGCTTTCATCAGTTTTCAGTATGTGGTTCTACAGCAGTCAGATGTTTCTACATATTAGAGCTGAAAGCTGTTTTCAGTTTTGTCACTGATACTCATTGCTTTAGCTTTAGTTTATAATAGTCTTTGGCAAGTGTAACTTGATGCCATTTAGTAATTAAAGCTACTATAAATGCTGCTGATCTGTTATTTCGCCTCATCATTGGTTCTTTCTCCATCCTTGTAGATCTGTTTTTCCATTTCTCTTTGCCATAGAGGTTAGCCTTCATAAATAAACAAGAGATAGGGAGGGAGGGAGGGGTAAGTCCATTAAAAGTTCATGCTGCAACAGCTTTAATGGTAGTGGTCACATAAGGACTTCTAGTTCAAACTCACAAGGAAATCCAATGATGATTCTCTGGATGCTTTTCTTTTCACTCACAAAGTTGAGTTATTAAGCTTTAAGATATGCTCTGAGTCTTTATTTCAGTAAATACTGTCACAACTCATCATTTTGTGTCCATTTAGGCTCTATAGTCTGCCTGTTTCTAAATGTGTAAGCTCTGTTTGCCAGGCTCATGAGAATTGCATGTGATGCTTTGCTTCAAGTGAAAAAGCATCTAAATATCATCTACATATCAAACAAGACATATTCAAATTGCGCATTTTTATAACAAATAAAAAATTAAAAAGTTAGTGCAGCATAACGAACAAGGGCATCAAATCGCACGATCCATGAGCCACATCCAACAGCTGCAAAGAACCTGCAATTTGTGAATGTTTCTGTTTGCTAATCATTAAGGCCAGCATGGTTGCTGAATAATTGTGTACTTTGCTAAGTTACTTAGGTAATTTAGCAAAGTACACAATAGTAATTTGGTGAGAGTTAGGTATTTTACAACTACAGTGCTTAGGCTGTGTGGGTTAGTTATCTTCACAGTTGTCCAGTTAATCTGTTTTCTTTTAACAAGGACAGTTAATTGCCCATTTTAATAATGAAAATACTCAAATAGCCAGGGCTGGTACTTCTAAAACTGTAGTGGCAAGTATATCATGCCAATATCTCTTTTATAATTTTTTTGCAAGGTCTTGATCATGGTGAACTCTTCAGGTTTTCCACCTAGCATTTTAAACAGGTGTTCAAAGTCTCTCTGTCACTCTGTTGTCTTCAAGATGCCTGCATTTAGTCTGTCTAGCCTGTTGCCGATTTTTAAGTTTGCACCATGGATACACGGTGAAGTGCTTTCTCGTATTTTTTCTATCACATTACAACTTACCACAGAACTAGTTCAGGACGTTTAGAGATTTAATTATAGATTTACCCAACAAAAGTGTTTGTGGACCAATTTGTGTCAGTTAATTTATGTTTTTTCACACTTTTGTAATGATATGAGGATAATACCACAGCTTATTTTAAATCTATCATCCATATCAACCATATTCACTGACTAGCTCACACAAAACAGTCCATTATGATCTATTTCATATCCATTTCCTTGTGAAAGCAATTTAAACATCAAGATTGTTTACGGTTTGGGAGAGAAGACTCATTTCAGTGAGTTGAAAGTGTTTAGCTGCTTACTGGCATGTTCTGATTTTCCTCTCAGTACTTAATGTTGGTAATGTTTTAGTGGGACTTCTCAGTAGCAAAACGTGTACCATAGCTTCATTGACAAATGATTCTCCTACCAGAAACGCTACATCCAGATGAACAGAATGAACTTTCTGGGATTTCCTTACCAGGATGACTGAGCATGCAGTTTATGTTATCTGTTGGCCCTTCAACTAAACTTTGATGTAAACTTTGGAGGTCATTCAAAGCCCTTCTTTGGATATTGGCTGCCTTTTCTTCTTTTCTCTGTCAGGACGATCCCACGCTGCATCAATTATGTTGTGGTACAGGCTCTGGGGAGGCACACCATGCTGACATAGGCCAGGTTTTTGGCTAAGAGCTCTTTGGGAATCATCGTGTTGATGCAAAATACAATGTTGTGTGTATCAAACTTTGTTATCTTTGGCATTTTTCATAGACTGAGCTGAACAAATGATGTGTATTTGCAACAAGCTGCTAGAAACAAAGTGCTTTGCTAAGTCGACTGTTATGTGTATACACAATACTGATTCATATTAGGTTAGTTAGGTGCTTTTTTCAGTTGAGTGGCTTAAAAGACAAAAAAAAAACCTTCCTCTGAAAAGGGTGAGGTACAAGGATTTGACTGAAGATGAGTGAAAAAGCAGCCAAACAAACTATGAAAGACATTCAGAAAGCCTAAAGGACTATTGGCTTGAGACAACTTTAAAGGACTTGTGGGCAGTACTGTTTTAATCCTTGTAGCCATGATTTTGCAATGCATGTAGTATTTTTTTTTTTAACATACTGTTCAGATGAAACCAAAGTGTACATAATTGTCAATAAGCATTCTGTCTGTGTGATCATTTGTTTGTGAATCGCAGCAGATCATATGGACAGTATGGGTTGATTCATCAAAATGGAAAGGGCAATTAGCTGGAAGCTAATGAGTGACTTAATGACGGCAGGAAAACAACTGACCAAGGGAAACAGAAAGAACCCCACTCAAAGCTGAAACCACAGAAATTCTAATATACATAAATGGCACAATCAAGCTCACCACTATAGCTGCAAAATGATTATGGAGGATATAAAGCATAAATCTTTTGCCACATCTCATCTCTGCACATAAAAACTCCATAAATCAAGGCGGATCCCGAGCTTTCTCTTTTTCCTCTTCAGCTCATTATTTATCAGCAGAACACTGTCAGGTGAAGGACAGTTAAAGGCTTCGTTTTTTTTGTCGCACCTCCTTCCATCTTTTAAGCAGTCTCTGTCCATATTGCATTCTTAAGTTCTTCTTTTTTGGCCTCTTTCAGACATACAGTGTTTATTCGCACCAATTAATTTAATATTTTATTAACCAAATACTTATTTCAAGTTTTTATATGTTTTAAAATCTCAGATCCTAGAATATAATTTCTGGTCTTTTTCTAATGCTATAAAGTCTTATTCCTACTGCATAATTGCCTAATTGCAGTCTTCTTCAGTCCACCCACCAGCTCCCATAATACATTTATTAAGTGAAATGGTAACTGGCATCTAACTCATAATGAAGTTAGATGCCAGTTATCATTTCACCTCCTGTAACTGATTTCATTCAGTCAGACAAATGCAGTTACGATCTTACAAACTACTGCCAAAAAAAGCAGGTTGGTGCCAGTGTGGGCAGCTGTGATCCAAGAACAGAAGGATGCACAGCCCACATTGTGAATATGCATTATAGTCCAATTGGTCCTGCCCACTCGCTGCCTAGAAGACAAAAAGTTAAATAAGACATATTACCTTTCAATACCACAGATAGTAGGGAGCTCTAGTGAAAAAAGGTCCCTTGTTATGTCTGGGCTTGGCTTTCTTTACCACTGTAAACACTCACTGCAAAGCAAAATAAAAGTCAGCTGGAGCAGAAAATAGTTCTATCAAGTCACAGATGAAGAAATGGACTGCTAATTGGTACCCAGTAATAGTTTATCAAAACTGAAGCACAGATATCTGAGACTGACTTGACCTCGCAGCAAACCATAATATTATTCAAATAAAAGCGCTCTAAAAGTTTATGATGCAGATGCATGCGTGCACACACACACAAACACAAACTGTGCATTTTCCTTTTTATTCTGAGTAAACTGATATGTTTCGTAGGTCATTATTTTGATTTGCTGTGGTACAAGACAACAGAGTGATATTCACAGGTGGGCAGACTTGAGCAAGTGAGGTACTGGAACCTAGAACGGGAGGTTTGCCCACAGGGAGCATAAATAAAAGTTATAAGATAACTGACTATCCACTAGTCAAAGAAAAATTGGCAGATTAGTCAGCTACCAAAATAGTCTTTAGTTGCCCTAATTGCTAGTAACCTAGAGGAACTACAGTTTTTGCCACATTTTCCAGCTCTTGGTGGTTTCCTCTCATGTTTGCCCATCAACAGAGAGAATGACAGAATCACAAAAACTGTGATGCAATCAGGAAGATCTCGCATCTTGCAAGTGAGGTATAAATCTTTTAGCGCCTTCTCTTACTTCATCTCAACATTGTTAAGAGCTTAACGGAAACCGCACATTGAGCATGCAGGTGGAGGATGTGGAGCTGCTGAATGGAAGATGAATGACTGTTGAACTATGAAATACAATCCCTGCAGTTTTGTTTGTTTGGTTGACTTTAGTTCTCTGGAACATTATCCAAATTGATTCCAAT
The DNA here is from genome assembly GCF_964374335.1 of Astatotilapia calliptera. Taxonomy (NCBI): domain Eukaryota; kingdom Metazoa; phylum Chordata; class Actinopteri; order Cichliformes; family Cichlidae; genus Astatotilapia; species Astatotilapia calliptera. Next base: position 20,038,366 of record NC_137435.1, read on the forward strand.
TAGAAGATAAACCGCTGAAAGCTTTTTTGCTTATGAGCAACCTGAGACACAAAACAAGTGTTACAGCATAAGAGGTTTGTGTGGGATTAGGAGTGTAGCAGTGCCTTCCACTTTCCCCTCTTTTATGCAGTGATGCAGAACGTTAACCTCCGGGCATCTGAGTTGGTTTATCCATGAGGGGAAAATGAACAAAACAAATAAAAAAGAGAAAAAAAAAAGACTAATGCCTTTTTGGTGCAACTCAGTCACTGCTATATGGGCCAAATATAATGGTGTTGTCGCCCTTGCAAACATCAACGGATCCGTTGCAGTTGGCGCATGAGTGTACAATTTGCTGGCGTTTGCTCCCATTTTAATGATAAATCAGTACAGAAGCTCAGAGACTCACAGATTGTACAGGAGGAGATCTTAAAAGACACTCAAAACTGTGCAAGTTTTGTTCTGTTTTTTAATTTAACAGAATCTACCACAACTCTTTCTTTTTTTTTTTTTTTGTGAAAAAGTATATCAGTCTTCCAACAGCTTGACCAGACCAAACCATACTGTAGCATGGCCTTTGGTTTTGTGTCAGGAAGTATACAAATTCTGCCAAATCAAGCATGCAGATTCCTTGTTTATTCTGCAGTGCTTGTATCAATATCTAACCAGTGCCCTTCCCTTGCGTTTTTCTCTCCTTCTCACTGTCTATAGCTCAGATCGACTGATGGATGACACAATAAGGTAAGCCCTTCTTTCCCTTATTCATCTGTGTCTGGTTCTTACAAAGATTTCTTCTTGTTTGTTGTTGCTAAGTATGTGCTCACAGAGCATTGTTGCTTTGCATTGATTTCCCCTTTATAATGTGGCTGGCTCTTTTCAATATAATTTAAAGTCTCTTAAGATGAGTATTGTTCTGGTTTCTGGCTATAGTTAAAAAATGGGTTTAAAAATTACAGTTCTCTCAGGTGTGACAGATAACACGTTATCTTCTTAAATATAATGAACTGTAGTTTACAGGCTATCCTTTTAAAAAGTTTTGTAGATGTAGTTAGTTTAATCTTAATGACCTCAGTCCAAGGAGAAGAGGCACTGTTTGCTGCACATATTGCATTAAGAGGCACTATCATAATTTGTGATCTGGGGTTTTATTCAACAGTTTGCTGGACAGTTTAACATTCCTCGTTTAGGTCACCAAAAAACAAAAACTGACTGATCAGAGTGCACTTCTGTCCTCCAGCTCTGATTCTCATGAGCCGGTTAACACTGACTAGTCGAGGTTGCTGGTATCAGCAAAGTGATTCTTCCTGACTGAGGAGAACATGATCCCCAAAACACAGCTCCAGGCCAAGACTGCAGATTGTCCCCTCAGCAACCTCCAAACCACAGGAGATGCTAAGACCCCACCCACCCGTACTCACACATCACACGCACAACACGTTCAGACGAACACAGTGGTCATAGTCTCTCAGTGCTCAGTCGAAACACACACACACACACACACACACACACACACACACACACACACACACACACACACACACACACACACACACACACACAGCTCATCATGTTTACCAGCCAAAAGAGTAAACAACTGGTGATTTCATTTACTTTGTTTTCACCGGCATCCTCTGGGGATCTTTTACTCTGAGATGGGAGGAATTGGTCCCCTATGACTAGTTCTGTTTGTCACCAGTCTGAATACTAGCATAATCCTACATGTAGTGAAAATTTAGAATAATTGAACATTTTTTGCTCGAATCAAAAATTTTCCTTTCTATAATATGACATATGTTCAAATAGTATATTATTCATTGTGTCGTATATAAGGCGCGTTAAACGGGTCTAAAAGCTTTTAGAATTGGCTGATGTCACATCATCTTTAAACCGATTAAATGATGCTTCTCAGCATGTCATGTCTTTTTAAAGTAACTTCTCTCCTTGCATAAGCAAACCAGTACCACTCGCAGCCACTGCTGCTGGCATCTAGCCATTAGTTATTGTTTATAGAACCTGTTTGTGGATCTTTTTTGGTACAGCTGTGGAGAGGTTACTGTAAGAGAAATAAATGATTATTAGGGATTAGTTCTTACAACTAAAAGTTGAACAAAGTGCTTGAAGGTGGGCTCTGAAGCTTGTATTGATTATTTTGTGTAACATAGAGCCTGAAACTTTTCCTGCCAACTGCTCAGCTGCACTTTGCTGCTCTGAAGATTCCTGAGGCCCAAGTTTTAGAACAAGAAGCACAATACCACAGCACATCTGTACTGCCCTTATAGGTGCCTAACCATCTCATAAAGATACTGCATGTAGGAGGGAGGAATAGTGTTTGAATGAGCAGGAATGATCACAATTTTAGGTTTTACCCTTTAAATCCTTTTCTGTAGTTTTGGTTTACAAAAAAAAGGTTTAGAAACAGTACTGAATGACACAGGGGATTTACAGCACCACGATGTTTGGTGGAGACAACCAAAGTAAAAAAAGAAAAGATAAAAATTACATTTTCTAACTCGCCTACAGTCAGAGGTACTTTTCCATTACTAATAAAGAGCAAAGACATGAAGGATTGTCACTTTTCTCTACTCATCTGTTTTGCTACATCTTTCTTTTTCTTCAGCATTGCTATGGCGACCAAGGAGAACGTAACCTTCCAAAGGGGCATGCTGAAATCCATACAGAGCAAGGTCAATACTCTGGCCAGTATCCTTTATGTTGCACATGTGCAGTGTTGTATGCGGGGAACCAAATGACCTCCTTTAAAGTTATCTTTAAAGGATTTCTAGACTGAAATCAGTATAGGACATTCAAAAATTAGCGCTCACATATTTGATAGAAAATGGTCTTTCTTATTAGGATTTATAGAAATGTAGCCAGTAATAGTGTTACTGAGGTTACTATATCCCATATTTGTGTATTTTTCCTTAATTTACACTCTTTCAGACCGTTTCCCAGCTATCAACAACCTCATTCAGCGAATCAACCTGCGAAAGAGAAGGGACTCTCTGATCCTTGGCGCGGTGATTGGCGTTTGCACCATTCTCCTCCTGCTCTATGCCTTCCACTGAAACTCAGTCTTTAAAGAGGCAGGATTCATCTGCTCTTTGTAGCATGGAAACTCTCTGGGGGCTGAGCTGAGTGATTGGAGGACCCTGGAGGTTCCCGAGCAGAAGGACATTAAGTTGGTCCAGTTTTGGGACAGGAGCAAATTTTGGCCAACATTTTCTACTGAACCTGTATTTAGCAGCGGGGACAGATGGCGGGTTGGTGGTTGGGTGTTTTCTGCCAACAAGAGAACGAAGACCAAAACTACAAATAAGACTAGATAAAAAATATATATTGATAAATCACCTTGAGAGCAATTCTGTGCCACTGAAAGTGTAAAGAGACTGAGATTGTGTGATGGATTTTTTTTTTTTTTTTTCACAGGTGAAGGATTTTAAGCTGAATGGTTGTTTTTAATTGGTGGAGTGGGATGGATAGTTAATTGTGGGCTTTACAATGTGAATTAATAAATTATTCATATCAGTATGTACAACAAAGTGTGTGACACTAGAAGATGCTCATTTAGAACATTTTTGAAACTCTATTATTTGAAACTTCATCAACATTTCTGCATAAATGTAATGCCACCACAAGGCTCCAATAATAATAATAATAATAATAATAATAATCTGTTACATTTTATGTGTTTTACCCGTGGAAAGTGGATTTATAAAGTTAATGACAGGTGGGAGAGAGATTCAAGAAAGTGATATTGAGGTTCAAAGGCAGAGCCATCGGTTGTATCTTACATTTTTACATTCAGAGGTTCTGAGCAAAAGTGTTAAGCCACCCCACATTTCTTCGTTTTTGTTTGAAAATGGGAAATATGTGCAGCAGTTTTTTGAAACATTTATAAGCCTGCGTTAACATACAGTTCATAAGGCAAAAAAAGGAGTTTGTACAGTTCTAATAAGCTTGAAAGTCAATATTTCGTGGGACCAGCTTTCTTGTAATTTCTTTTGTCTTCAGCAAAAGTTCTCCAGATTTCTTGATAGACGTTCAAAACTCTTCTTTGGATATTCGATGCCTTTTGTTCTTTGGCAGAGTGTTTGGGATCAATGTCATGCTAAAAAAGCTGATGGAACTGCATGGTGGATCAGTCTGATGATACTTT